>NC_050448.1:102552980-103752980 GCF_903995425.1 Onychomys torridus
ATAGGGAAACGTAGCAAAGGTTCCCAGTGAATGTAATGCATGGTGCTTGGGCTAAGCAATGTTACCGGGCCTCTGCTGGATGTCACTCAAGCAGTCCTGGCCAAGAAACAACACACTGTAAGTGAGGGAAGAGATGATTTAAAAGGATATAAATACAAGAAAATGCTCTGGGCGGTGATACTCTATTTGGAGGATTAAAAACCAAACTACAAGGGCTGTAGAGGAGGAAGCCAACCTCAACAGAAGTGGCCAGTGAGACTTGACTACTGTAAAAGAATCAAAACACCCTTGAGTCAAGGCATTTTAAAGGTCAGATAAACAGCATTACATTTTTCCCAGAAGGAAAACCCTTCAATACACTAATTTTATTTGTTTCCAGATACCAATCAGTTCATCTAACTAGTGGAAAAGTAAAACAGAAACAGAATGAACCTCTATGCAGTGCGATCCCAACCAGCTCAGTGTGGCTCCTTAAGTGTCTCTCAAAAAAAAAGAGGCAAAGACAATGCCTGTCAAATGCAAGGCTGACTGTGGCTGTTATGGAAGAAAAAGGAAAAGGTCCGTGGAGCACATGCATTAGTAAGCATGTGGGGTCCCGTGCATCTCTAATCCCAGGGCTGCTTAAAAAACAGTTTGTGTACAAAGCACTATTCTTACATTCCACCAATGTAAACTACCATTTATCATCTGAAATTACTCCATGTCCTACTTCGTTAATTGAAGTGTTTACATACAACAACTTCCTTTTCAGGTCCAGGCCACTGGCTGAAGGAGTGTTTCATTACTGTCAGCTTGTAAGATGTATGTATGTATACTTTGGGGAAATTTAATTTAAAAAAAAAAAACAAAAAAAACGTTTAAGGGAAAGACAGACATTCTATAGTGTAGTGTTAGGAGAACCGATGATTCATTGCCTTGGTTAGCTAATATTTCCATTTAATTACCATATTCAAAAAGTAAATTACAGAATTAATGATAGAAACCAAAACAGAATCTAAAAATGCAGGAATAGAGCTCACTGCACCAATGTTTTTAGGCTGTAGAATAATGTCAGCCCTCAGGAGGTATACAGATCCTGTGGCTTATTCCCAACCAGAGATCTTTATGGAATCTACAGTAAGTGAGGAAGGGCCAGCGGTCCAGTGGTAGACAGAATTAGAAGGAGACAACCCTCCTGCCATACAACAACCCTTCCTTCTATGTCAAGTGCTCAGAGTAAACTGGAAGGCTAAAGAACCCGGCTTTGAGAGAAAATGAAGTGAAGACGGATTTTGCTTTGCTTGATCAAAGCAAAGGAAATCCATCCTGCTCAGGCATCTCCTCCCAATGCAGCAAATTCAGGCGAGAGCTCTGAGCTGCAAACTGAGCTTGGAAATGGTGCAAGGGAGTGATGGAAAAAGAGAGGAAGAAGTTGCCAGGTCTCAAGGCTGATGATTCTACACCGTGCTAAGAAGTGGGGAGGACGGGGACACTAGGCTTTCCATACCTTTCTTTTCCGCTCCATTCGCTCCCTGGGGATTTTCCGTTGTTTTTTTCTCTCCCTCTCCAGATTTTTTTCCTTTTCATCCAGATCAGCCTCTCGAACTTTTTTGATAGAAGCAGCAGCGTGAGCCATTTTTGCAGACGAAATCAGCAGAGGATCACTTTCCACTCCCCAGCAATACAGGTGATTTTACTGCTCTGTGGAGATGTGATTTTCCCCAGCAGAGGAATGGCCGGCAGCCAGAACACTCACAAAATAATCCACTCCGCCCCCGAGCTAGGTCATAATCTTGCTCCAGCCTCTGCAGCACCCATCATTCACTCGTGTCCCCCAGGTTGCCAGCCGAACCCCTCAGTAGCACACACCTACACACAGGCACACACAGGTGAGCGCCCACGCTCAGCAATGGTCCCAGGGGAGGGCGGAGCTCTGGACCCGGAGCTCCTCAGCAGTTGGGTGGCCCCGAGCGCAGACCAGCATCCTAATAGTTGCAAAAGCCTTCCTTAGGCTCTCATCACCAGTTGGAACGGTCTTGGAGGACTCCTCCAGACAGTCTGTCTTCAGACTGGAGCCAGGAAGAGGCCACCTCGGTGAAAGTCCTAGGGGGTGGGGAGTTCGCTGCCGCTTGCAACCACACCTCTATGCAGGGCGAGAGAAAATGGTGCAGTCTCGCTAAGGACTCGCCGCCGCCGCTGCCGCGGTTGCTACGGGCAGCACGTGACAAGGATCCCTGCGTCTTAAATCTCCCAGCCCTTCCCTTCTCCAAGGTACATTTCAAGAAAAGAAATCAACGCTGCGGGGCCGAGAGGACCGGAGCAAGCAGAGCTGGAAGTGACTCTCCCCTTGTAAGGCAATGAGGGCAGAGCGGGTCTGGAAAGGGCTGGGAGTAGCCCCGGGCTTCCCGGTGCGCTTTACAGACCCACGTGAGGCCGCCCGCCTTAGCAGCTTAGGCAAGGAATCAAACCCAGCTTTATGTCAGTGAGCACCCTGTGATCCGGGTTTGCCGAGGTTATCCTGAGGGTGAGGGGTAGAGGAAGGCAAAGAGGAAAACAGGTACCCCGAAAACCCATCCCTCTAAGAGAGGCACGCATGTACCCCATTAGGCGCCCTGGGAATTCATTCGCAAAGGTGTTTTAATGAAAAGCAATGGAACGAAATATGTAAAATTAGACTTTCCGGATGTTCTCTTCCATACTCAGTAGGGAAATACAGTGGAAGAAGACAATGTATAAGATGTAGATGTTCCTGTTACTCCCAGTAGGGAGAGAGGAAGAAGACTGAGAACATCACCTGTAAACTCAAGATGGAATTCTCCAGTCACAGATACCGTCCAATTTTCCGGTTTGCTAAAATTTTATCAAGGGCTGACTGAATACTACGAAGAGCGCTCACTTCCCAGTTCTCAGTTTTAGCTGGACAGAGTCTCAACACTGCCAATTCAAGTGGATTGTGCAGGCCTTTCCTCTACAACGTTTTTATTTTAGAGGAATAATCATGACTACTATAACAAGTGAGAGTGAAATCGTACAATCTGATCCTAAGTGTATCCTATAGTTAGAAAAAAATATTGAGTGCTCTTTAAAAATGTTTATAATGAAACTCACCACTGTGCTACCTTAAATTTTTAAAAATTTAAATTTTAAAAATAAATGATGTGTTTATATTGCTAAATGAAGACTACAAAAGCCTCATTTTTCTCCACTATATGAAGACAGTATAATAGTAAAGTTTTGGGGGGGGGGGTTGTTTGTTTGTTTTTAACAAGAAAATGCTAGTTTTTTTGTACTTTGATCTTACATGTTTTAGCTTACATAATTGGCAATTTTTGTTTTAAACTCAGTTGAAGGCAGCGGTTGATAAATGTATTCCGTGGTAGTACGGAAACTTTAATTCTTCATCTGATTCAAATTTTAGCTCGACACAGAGAATAATCACACTTGCATGAGGCCACATGGTATTAGTGGTACAGCAGTCCCAGGGTCAGGCAGCTTACAACAGATTAAGTCATGGGGGGGGGGGGTCAGTTCTCTTACGTAGGGGGGGGCATCATCACCTTCGAACCCACAGCTGAGAATTCAGATCTGCAAAACACAGAAAACCCTACTCACTTCTAACCCTAAGCCCTCCTAACCGTTCCCTGGGTAGTCTTTTACATATTGGCGTAGAAACATGCATGTCTGTCCAGGCTTCTTGGGAAGTTAGCATGGATTTGGGGGAAGTTGTCTCATCAGCAAGGGTGGTCATGGCTGCCTCCTAGTTATAACACACTCCACACATGTCGTCTACTCTGTCGTGAAGTCAAAGCCATAGTTACTCAAGGGTTCTTCTGGGAAACAGCAAGAACAGAGCACTGTCTGTTCCTGGTGCCATCTGGCATTCCCTTTTCCTCTAAATCCTAGTTTTTGAAAAAGGCTTACAGCAAGTCAGCCACACCTGATTCATGGATGTTCTTTTAGCTTAATAATCTGAGTCCTAATGGGATTCGGCTGAGCCTCCTGCAATGATCTTGCTGTTGGTGAGGGTGACTGAGGTAGGATCTGCTGCTGTCATAATATCCTCTCCCTCTTCAGACTTCTCAGTAGGAAAGTAAAAATCCCAACATGGCTGCAGCAGAAGGTGAACAGCTCCCATTGTCAAAACCATTTGCTTATGTCATTAGTTCTTCACAAGCTCACTACAGACCCACTTGGAAAATTAGCCAGCATCAGTTTCACTATGTTGTTCTCTCATACCAGGAAAATGTCACAGTTTTAAGCTTCAGTTCGGTAACTAAAAACAAATCTCAGATATAGTTAACAGTTTAGTCTCCAGAACCCTTTCAACTCTTATACTTTGTCTCATCAAGAAAGAGCATGATCAGATGGCCACTAGATGTTAGTTTGAGTGACAGAGACATTACAGAAAGAATTGTGTTGGCCAAGTCTTTAAAACCAACAGTGACAGGACTTTGCTTACATTTTTCCTGGTATCTTTGTATGTGACACCAAGAAGCAAGGATACTGTGCCTTTGCAGAGCGACTGGAAGACAAGTAACATATTCTAGATAGCTTTCTTCAAGACAGCATGCAATAATAGCAGGAAGGCTCTTGACTGCCAATCCACCTCAGGGAAAGGAAGCACCGAGTAGCCACCAACTTCCAATCACAAAACCAGAAATCTCAGACAATTAGTAAACATATTTTTAAATAGAATTGATCACAAGTCTTTTTGTGTATGCTATGTTCATTTACATTTTTCCCAATTAAGAAATCATTTTTATTTTATTTTAAATTGCTCCCATATGAAATGATTAGCACAAGACAATCCTTTCAAGAAAGTTAAGACCATCAGACATTTCTACACAGTGCTATCTACCTACAGCTGACTTGTTGACTTCTTAAAGATATTCCTTCTTGTGGACTTGTTTCTTTTCAATCTTCTCTATGATTTCTATTGGGGGGGGGGGGAATCCACCAATTTTCCTAGGAAAGGGAGTAGTGCACACTCACCAGCTGGCCTCTGCACAGACAGGGCACCAGGTTCCAGTCCCAGGAGCTCACAGCCATTTAAATGATGCATACACCACATTAAATGGGATCTTCCCCTCAAGCCTCCAGCAGAGGTATAATACTGGCTGCGTTTTGAATTTGTACCAAAAGCTGATTCCTTCCACAAAGCATCTTGACCGATAATGAGAAATGCTGGTGTCTTGCCTTCAAAGGTGAGGAGCACACAGTGGCCCTGTCGTTTGCATTTGAGAAGCAGAGTTGAGAGATTGCCCTTCAGAGAGGGCATGCTTCATTTTAAAGACAGGAGAAAACCAGCCATTTGCTGTCCTTACTGTACAGCAATCCATTGATCAGAATCCAAAGAAAAATTCTCTGCGACACAGGCATCAAGTAAGGGCAGCGTTCAATATCAACTGAGCTGGCCATATGCAACTTAATCCTTTATCTCCCTCCTCCCTCCACAGCTCCACCCAGGAGAAGCAGCCATGCAAATGAACAGCATAATCACTCTATACAGTCCAATTGTGGGAGGCAAGGGGGTGTGGTGAAAATGAACTAGCTAATCAGATGATGATGATGATGATGATGATGATGATGATGATAATGATGATGATGATGGTGACAGTGATGTGCCTATTTGGGCTGTGATCCAAGTGTTGATTCTTAGCAAATTCATGGTGTTAGTCCATATTTAAGAGTCTATGTGTTTTCTGAAGGTGCTGAGTGATTACAATAAAACAAAGCAAACTGAAGAAATGGCTTCAGTGACATATCACCTTCAATTTGTTTTACCTGAAGCCAAAGTCAAAAGCCAACTTCATAGTGCAAGATTACTGATAGGCAATGTTTACTGATAATATAATAGCTCCTATTTTGGATAGTAATGTTTCTCTAAACAGATGATTTGTGTGAGGTCACAATGCCCAGGCGGTACTATTTTTCTTCTATCTCTGCCCAAGGAAAGGCTCAAGGACTCTAGTCTAAATCTAGGATGGAGAAGCAGCTGACTCAGGTTCATCACCATCCTGCCTCAGAAACATACTCCAAATGCTTCCAAGTTACACAGAAAATTTCTAGCTAGTGACATTAGTCAAAAAACAAAGCTAAAAGAGTTCCCCACCAAGGCCTTTCTATAAAGAAGATAAAAACCACATGATCTGGGTCATAAATAGTCACTGTTCTGTCACCACAGACCTTTCTCTTCTCAGACCCTGACAATGGTCTCAGTTAAAGGCTAGGGCTAAGTCTGTAGGGGGGGCAGAGGGAAAGAGAAGGAGACAGAAGAGAAAGCCAAGGAAAGGAGATTGCTAGGCAGAGCATCTCTTCCTGCACACTGCCAAGTTCATCTCCAGTGCCATCCCCTCAGCCACAAAGTGTGAGCCTCCATAGATAAGAAGCAAGGTCCACCAGTCTGTGGGAATAGACTCCCTATTTAACAGCGTGCATGCGTGCGAGAGAGAGAGAGAGAGAGAGAGAGAGAGAGAGAGAGAGAGAGAGAGAGATTTTGACAGGAAACAAATTTATTTAGCAGTCAGAAACAGCTACAAGTAGGAAATTGATCTCTTTCAGCTTTTACACTGAAAACTTAGGAGCAATCATATATATTTTTTTTTTCCAGTAACATTCTGTGTTTAAAATCAAAGCTCTCTCACTTTCCCTCTCCTCATTGTACAGTTTCTAGCTGTGCTGCTGTCTTTAATCAAGTATCGTTCCAAGAGGCCCACAAGGAGGAATCTTCATCACTGTAGAGATGAGCATACAGCTTCCCCGGGACAGAGCCTTCCAATCTATTGTGAGCAGAGCTCATATGCAGATCTTGGACGGAATGCTGCTTCAGAGTTTTTAAGCATCTGGACTCAAGTTTCAAATTACTTATAAATATCTTCAAATGTTCTCCGGACTTCTCTCTTCTCAATAATGACATCTTACTCTATGACTCAGAGACAAATAAATATCCATATGTAAATACAAAGATGTGCTGATTCTGAATTTTTAAAAATGTGATTGTGATTATTAAAAGATTGAAACTTGGGTTGAGGATTTAGTTCAGTGGTAGAGCGCTTGACTGGCAAGCGCAAGGCCCAGGGTTCGATCCTCAGCTCCAAAAAAAAAAAAAAAAAAAGATTGAAACTTTGACATGGACTTCAGCTCCTATTGGGGATTAACTGTCACACCTGTTTTTGGTTTGCACAAGATTTTTCTAAAAGCTCTAGGGTTTGTTTCCTCATCCTTTTATTTGACCAAATAAAAATCACTGGGGCTGGCAAGATGGCTCAGCAGGTAGAAGCTCTTGTCACACAAGCCAGGTGACTTGAGTTCAATCCCAGAGATCTGCACTGGAAGAAGAGAGCTGACTCTGGAGAGTTGTCTTCTGATGTCCACACCCCCAGATCCCATGTAAAAACCCAGGCAATTCCCTATAATCTCAGGAAGACAGGTGGATCCATGGGGCTCACTAGCCAGCCTAACTAACCGGCCCAAGGCCAATGAGAGACTCTGCCTCAAAACACAAGCTTTTGAGGAATGACATTCTAGGTAGATCACAGATATGTGCTCATCCCCATATATATACATCACAAAAAAGAAAAGAATAACTTTAGCATCTCAAGGGAAACTATTGGTGGGGGAAAGAAAACATGATCAATACTTGTACGTTTCACATTTATAAGTCATCTAAAGTGTTATTTGGATAAATAGCTTGCTAGAACACCCAAAGAGAAAATATTACATGGAGCAAAGATATTTTAATTACTATTACTTGTGTGATATTAAATTTAAGTCATATATGTCTTATATTTTTGTGAGATCTAAACTGATAATATTTAAGACCCACTAAGTAGAGATTAGAATAACTGAGTTACTCTGCTATGTTTTCTGGAGCATGAATTATAACCCTCTAACAATATTCTGCCAGTAAACAATTAATAGAAATATTTCAATCTTTTTTAAAATTAGCAATAGGCATACAAAAGTGTAATTTTAGAGTATGTTTGAATCTATTGAGTTTAACATCAACTGAGTGGTGGATGCCAACAGTCTCTGGTGTTTTAATCCAATCTCATATCCTTTAAAAAAGACATATATATATTTTTAGCAATTCTAGGAAAATAATTCTGTACCTAATAGATTTTCTGTCTAGTAGAGACTTCAATAAATGTAAAAAATGTGTAAAACATATTTTGATTACACAACCACTCATAAGCAACCCCTTGAAGGGGATTGCGCTACTCTTGATACCAGAACAATTATGTAATGGCACCTGGTCACGTTTTGCCCAGTGTAAATGACTGCCACATCCATGATGAGTTAGTAACAAAGATATGAACATCTCAATTATTATGCTTCTGGGTTCTTCATAATCTTTTTCCCCTCCCAGAAAGTGCTTCCAGATCCATTTTCATTTCTTTACCACCAGACAGAAAATATTCTTTTTCTTGCAACCACGCTCAATTATACTGTTAGCCATTCATCATTTCTACTTTTTTAGATATGACAAGCATTTTATTTTATATATTTTATGTGAACTCATATCACATAGATATGGAAACCAAAACTCAAGCCTTTTTCGGGAATTACATATTCTGAGAACGGCATTTTTGAGTCTCTCTGGTCAATAATCAAAATACAAGCATTAATATGCATCATGTGTGTTTCCAGCTACTCGGAGACAATCTACTCAAAAATCACTATTAGTGAAATGAGCTAGAAATATAGACAAAACATAAATAATGTCTTTAATTCTTCTTTACATGTGTGTGCCTACAGAGACTAAAAAAGATCATATGATTCCCCTTGGATGTCAGTCACCTGATGTGGGTGCTGGGATTTGAACTTGGGTCCTCTGGAAGAGCAGCGAGTTCTTTCTTAACCTCTAAGCCATCTCTTCTATGCCCTAAAATATATACAACTTCTTGAGATCAATACAAAGCTAACATGATAACTGGGGATTTCTAAGCAAGACTGAAAGAAAACGGACCCACTAAGAGAGGAGCAAGCACAGATGTGTGTTTGTTTCCTGATACACTCTCCTAGCAAATCTGCACTTTCTGGGCAAAAGGGCAGAAACCAATAGCCAATATCTACACAAGCACAGCCAAGTGGCAAGGCCCCTCCACAATCTTCTGAGAGAAATATGAAGAGAACTATTCAGGCTGAGGATAGAATTAAAGTCATCCCTCCAGCAGATCAACAAACACAAAGCCGACCTGAAGTCTCTGCACATCTGCTCTGAAGGAATTATTATCATCCATTCCCTGAAATTATCGGTTTAAAGAATGCCTTAAGTACAGTGATCAGTATCCAAAACTACTGGGTGTACATCAGAAACAACAGAGCACGGCAGAGCAGCAGATCTGTGAAGACTGCCAGTGTTTGAGTATGGACAGGACACCATCCCATGAGGGACACCGTTCTGACTCCCACAGGAGCATTACTCACAGAGGAAGGTAAGGCATTTCAACTCTTGGAGAGCAGACTAACTTCATGAGCCTTTTCCTTTACTGTTTCTAATGAGCCACGTGACTTTCCATAAGAACAGAGATTAAAACACATAAGCAGCAGAGGAGTAAGTGAATGGTGGAAACAATAGGTACCATTACAGAAAGCCCTTCTCTTAATAAAAGCTTTAATAATGATCCAATGAATCTTTTCTATTGACAGCTGCTTATTAACCACATACTTGCTGCTCTGGGAAAAGAAGATGCTGCCATGTAACCATTTGGGTTAGTTTCAAGAATCATGTGACTAGCTATGGGAAGCAGGGTTTGGAATTCAGGGGGGGCTCTCCAAGACGCCTAAAGGAGAATATGACAGTTTTGTCAAAATAATGCTGTGGATGGGCCAGGGACAAAACCTACTACATGAGCATGAACAGGAACTGCATCTCATGGCTCAGATAAATAGGGCACCGGTTCAGATTGTCAGATAGGTGCCTCTCAAGTCACCAGATTCCAAAGTGGCCCATAAGATTGAATCTCACCTTCTGGCCTTAAGCTATGGCAGTCCATCACGGACTTGCCAGGTCAGTGGCAGTTTTCCATCACAGAGATTTAGATGTTCTCTATAAACCATTTGTTCTCAATCCTCAACAAACAAGAGCGGAAAGCCAACTGAGGTAAAACATTGCCCCCTCCCATAGGAGAAGCTTATTCTTCTCCCACACAACAACAGTTTCGGGAAGGTAGACAATTGATTAGGACCAAAGTCAGTTCTCCATTACAAGCTTGCTATGCCTTATTCCTGAATTATCTACCAACTGGTCCAGCCAGCCAGCCATCATCTCACTGTCTCACTGTATTTTAAAGTAAATTGTGATAGGTTCCCAGCACTGTAAGGAACTCAAGTTTATCCAAAGGTAAATATGAAAGTAATAGTGGGAAAAAAGAATTACACTTGCAATATCAAATGATGACTTTCATGTATTTTTAGTGGTTTAATAACACATAACTATACATACCTATAGGCTGTAGTATAAAATCTATATTTAATATAACAAATTTTCATAGAAAAATTGAAACCTTAAACTTTTCAGAATTCAAAAAGTCACTGAGATCCAATAGATAAGCATGAGGCAATAAAAATAAAATTGACTTTTTTCAGAAATTGTACATTTTATATGAAAAATAAGTAATGAACTAAGTAGAAACTCTGGTCAATATTTAACTCAACTAGCCATCTGAACTAAAAATATCAGTAGAGTCCTTTTCTGCTTCCAATTCTCTGACCTCACATAAAATGATTGGCTCTTTCCCCTCTGATTTACAGGAAAACAGAACAAAACTTTGTCAACAAACTAACAAAATGTTCCTGTTTCCTCTAGTGTCTACACAGTAAAAGCTTAGAGCTTGGGAACTACTATATACTATGTGTATATTTTTCTCCCACTATTAAGTTATAGGTTACTGTGAGTCTGGCATGTCTATTTAAAATCTTTTTTTCTCCACTGTAATTCTTATTTCAATTTCAAAAGTTAAACAAGTTTTCTATCATCTAAAGAAATGCAAAAGTGTTCTTGTTTCCAGGGCTTTCAAGATGGCTTGGCAGGTAAAGGTTCCTGCCACCAAGCCAGTCGATCTGAGTTCAAACCCTGGGACCCGCACTGTAGAAGAGAACCAAACTCCTCAAGTTGTCCTCTGACCTCCACACAGGTGCCATGACACGCATGTACTCCTGCACATGTGGAAACATCTAGATAAATGAATAAAATGTCATTTGATTCATGAAAAATAATACAAATGTTTTTTAAGGACTTGGTAAATGTAGTTCCCCTATAATGCTATTGAAATCTGGGTAAGGGTGAAACAAATGTAAAATACTGAGGCAGAGCCACCAGAAACATCTAGAAATTCTACAATAAGATTATTTTTCAATATCTTAATACTGTTACTGCATTTAACAGATACTGAACCAGAAAAGAAGCAAGGTAAGACCCACGTGCCATTTTTTATCTAAACAGAAGACAATGCCACATGCTAAAGAGGTGAAAACACTCAAACATTAGGTGTTTTCACAGAGATCTTGATCTCAATCATCACTGCAAGATGATGCAGTGTAAGTAAACAAAATGCTGTGTTTTGTTTTCAAACAGGGTCTCATGTATCCCAGGCTGGCTGGCCTGGGACTTACTATGTATCCAAAGATAGCTCAGACTTTTAATCCTTCTGCCTCTGCCCCCTGACACCACAAGGGTACACAGTCATGCCAAATTCTGCATTTGCTGGGGACTGAACCTGGGGCTTCCTGCATGGTACGTAAGCATTCTACCAACTGAACTACATCCCTGGGCCTGAAATAAAATATTTATATGTATCATTTTATAATTTTCCCTTCTCATCATTCTTTTTATTAGTTGATCATAACAGTTTTGGTTCCATTATAAAAGCAGAGCTTCTTTGTGCAATGAGCAGTCTCGTATCTCAACTTGAGCCCTATGTTGAGTGTATTTCCTATCTTTTGTGAGTTTCAATGTCTCTTTACCATTAGTGGGGATAATGTCTAATTAATAGAATGAAGTAAATGGAATGCTTGGTATATGTGGTAAGAACTCAGTCACTAGAAACTAAAATCACTATTGTTTAGGGGAAAACACAATATATAAGAACATAAAAGAGGGAAAGGCCAAAAGCCCACAGTGAATGAACCAGAAACACAGTAGAATCATAGCCCAAAATAGTCTGTGAAGCTGCTTTAAACTATTGGGTAAAGAGGAAACCTGACATAACCTGTCCTTGTAGCATGGTGGAATGAGTCTTACAGTAAGGGGAAACATAAGTAAGAAAACAAACCAATCAGCCCGATGGAGCATAGCCCCTAAGACACACAGGACTTCAGTGGCTTTAGAATCAGAGATTCAGAGTCAGCCTCAATCACAATAGTCACATCACAGAGCTTTGTTTGGAGTACAAAAACAAAACAAAGAACAATTGCCATTTGACAACCACATAGGCGTAATTCCAAATGGACAGTTCTGGAACAAGTTCTTTTACAAACAGTGACAAAGAATCAGGCAATGGAAGTCCTTTTCATTCCTATGATTGATCCCTAAACTTAAGTTTTAGTAAAGACCAGCAGCTCACCCTGTGGTTGATATGTTGTGCACCCCAATAAACTTATCTGGGGGTCAAAGAACAGAACAGCCATAATATTAAACATAGTGGTTAGGCAGTGTTAGCACACGCCTTTAATCCTAGCATTCCAGAGGCAGAAATCCCTCTGGACCTCTATGAGTTCAAAGTCACACTGGAAACAGCCAAGCATGGTGACTCATGCCTTTAATCCCAGGAAGTGATGGCAGAAAGGTATATAAGGCATGAGGACCAGGAACTAGAGCTGGTTAAGCTTTTAGGCTTTTGAGCAGCAGTTTAGCTGAGATTCATTCTGGATGAGGACTCAGAGGCTTCTGAGGAAACAAGATCAACTGAGGAACTGTCAAGGTGAGGAAGCTGTGGCTTGTTCTGCTTCTCTGATCTTTCAGCAATCACCCCAATACCTGGCTCCAGGTTTGATCTTATTTAATAAGACTGTTTAGAATTACATCTACATCACCCCTTCATACAGGCTTCACATACACACCTATGATATATTGTGAAGAACTTTTGTTAAGTTGTTTCCCCCTCATAACACTAGAAATAAAATGCCACCTTCCTCTAAATCACAGCATAAGCACTAAATGGTTTGAACCACAAATATAGTTGAAATCAAAATGCAGCATGTGAAGCTACTCTATTTATGTACGTGTCCGCACTGTCAGCGTTAGGACATTGACAGGAGGAAAATGTTCACTGCTTGGTTCATGAAGAGCTGACAGTAAATCTGGGAGGGTGTTTTTACATAAATCAGAGCAGAGGGTTCCTGTCACCCCCACACCGTGTGGGTCACCCCCACACCGTGTGGAATCTTCTGGAGAGGCAATTCTGGCCCCTTTCCACTTAAAGACACTGGGTTGTGGTTACAGATTATACAACTTCAAGGAAAGTTTCTGCTAAAAACAAACAAACAAAAACATCTGAAAACTGCTGAATAAACCCCACAGCTTGACTATCATGTGTGATCTTGGAAATTAATGGAGGTTGGTAGCCCTCTACTGGATGGAAGATATTAAAATCCAGTTGCTCTAATATGACATGAGAAATTATACACTAAGGTTTAAAGGAATTCCTTTATACTTGCTATATACATGTTTGTTTAGTGGGCATTTTCTTCTCTGGTCTACAGAAGATAGGCAATGGATTTTCCAAAAAGCCATACAATATGACATTAAGCTGTAAAAATCCTATACAAAATATAGATTAAATACTATAATTTTCCAAGTAAATTGGAACTTGAAGCACAATGAAGCATAGCTTTGTAGTTACATATTGTTATGAGATCTGGGGTATCACATCTCTACTTAAGATTTCTTTAACCTCATTTTAGGTTACATCAAAATATTTACAACTAATTTTAAAGAGAGTTTTGTTGATGAAACCTCGGACTGTACACTAATCTACATAATATCAGGCTTCAAGTGTATATAGAATACAATATGATCAGACTTCTTTAGAGTAAAAATGCCCAAACATCATGAGAGAGTTACTCTAAAATATTCAACCCTGAATTTGCATGCACAGACACAATTTCTGAAGATGTAAAGTCCTTGGAAATAGTCTCCATGAAGAAATTGTCTCAGCTGGGTGGTGGTGGTGGTGGTGGTGGTGGTGGTGCAGCACACCTTTAATCCCAGCACTCGGGAGGCAGAGCCAGGCAGGTCTCTGTGAGTCCCAGGCCAGCCTGGTCTACAGAGCAAGATCCAGGACAGATACCAAAACTACAGAAAAAAACCTGTCTCGAAAAGCAAAAAAAAAAGAAAAAGAAATAATTGTCTCACATGTGAGTCTAGGAGCTTATGTCAGACCCAGTTGGAAAATTAGTGTCCTGACAGTCTCCAATGACATGGGGTGAAGTTTATTCTACAAACATAATTGTCTCTAAAATTTATCTTCTGAAGTGTTTCAACTCTTACTTTGGACCATTTTCCCCTTTTTTCCATGCTTAGCCTTTGTCATTGTGGCATCTCAAACCAATCAATATGGCTTACCTGGTTTAGTCCTTCAACTATCCAATTCTCACAGCAAAGCTGACTTGATACTCACTTAGGAATTCTGCTCAAGGATTAAGGAATCGTTTGTGCAGTTTCCTCAATGCAGGACCACTCACGATGGAATCTGTCCAGATAACTAGGTTACACTTCGCGGTCAAGACTTAATTCCCCCTGGGATTAATAACACTCCTAACACTCCTCCAGCTGATACAATTAGTTTATGATCAACTGCCAATAATTCTGTGTTTTGCCTGTCCGCTGGGACGACCTTGTCCTGTGTGTCAGAGCTTCTCCACCTGAGTGGGTTAGCATCTCTTTCTTAGAACCATTTCTCCCCAGGTACTGAGTTCACCAGTTCTAGATAGTTCCATTTCTGCTGGTCACTGTAAACTGATGCTGCCAGGAGAGGTCCCAAGGTTGGCAAAATTATGTCCCTTGCCCTCATCCATCATCCATCACAAGTCACAGTTTACTTGCTCTCTTTCCTTCTCCTTCAGTTTATACTCAAACTTAAATTTTTACAATTGTACAATCCTTCCTCTTCATCAAAGTAACATGAGATCTCTTTATGAGAACGTGGTTTTCAGGTATTTTTTTTTAATTAGACACAGAACAAGTGCTTTTATTTACTCCTATTTCTCAGCCCAAGAATCTCACATGCCCATCAAAATCACAACACACAGACAGACAGACAGACAGACACACACACACACACACACACACACACACACACACACAGAGCACTTTAAAAAAAAAGACTATCTGCAGCATTGAACATACAGAATGTGAACATTAAGTAAGCATTATGTTCTCTATAGTTTGTGTCTTAAATGTCCCCAGAAGCCCATCTGTTGAATACTTGGCCCCCAGCTTTTTCGACAGCTTGTGCTATGGAGAGATGCTGGGATATTTGAAAGGTGAGCCAAGATAGAAGAGGATGCCCTTGAAGGAGCTGTTAGAACAGCACTTAGCTCCTCTGCCTCTTGTGCTTCCCAGCCACAAAGTGAGCAGTTTGATTCTGTCACATGAGATCATGATATGCCTCGCCCATTGGCCTAAGGCAATGGAGCTAAGGAAACCTCCAGTGTCCCCAGTCCAGATAAAGCTTCCCTCTTCATACCTTATCTCAGGAATGACAGAGACCTGACTAACACCTCTCCTCATTTACTACTGAAACCAGGGTCATGCTGGTGAATGATAATCTGGAAGTTTATCAGCTAACCTGCTCGAGATTAACTAGCACACTCCTAATGCCAGGTTCCTGGAAATTCTTTGTACTTTAAATCATACTGCCTAACAGAATAAGAAAAAGGAGAACAAAAGTTATAATTGATATATTTTGTTTGTTAAAACCCAAATATCAGTCCTTTATTGTAATATAAATCTGGTTTTTAACATCCCATTCTGTATCTTAATAAACATTTAGAAGTGTGCTTGCGTTTCATAATGAAAAATGACTAAAGAAAATGTCTACTATGGACAACACCATCAACTCTAGACAGTTGACGTTTAAAATACTGGCAGTGAAAGCCTCTGCTTTAAAGGCTGATGCATCATCCACGGCGTAAACAAAGACCAGCAATGCATCCTCAGGATACTACCTCCCTGAAAGGCTCTAAAGCAATACTTTTACTCCATTTTACTTAGTGCTAAGCAGGATGCTAAATTATGTTAATCATTTAAATTAAATTCATAGTGACATATACTTAAGTGGGTTTTTTTTTTGACTACTTTGAAAAATTACCCTAAAACATTGCTAATATTCATTTCTCTTCTTTCCAAATACATCTTCTACTTAAAAGAAATCTGTAGTCTTGGGTGGTAGGTACTATTTTTAAAACAGTTGATGTTTTTATATCAAGAAGCCTATCTCTCTCAGTTTCTGACCATCAAAGCCTCTGTTTTTTAGCATCTCATGCCAGGTCTCTCCTTCCATGACTGTTAATTTATTTTAAAAGAAAATCAATGAATAAGGATGGAAAGTTCCCAGGCATCTTGAATTAAGCCAATATGCAATGTTTGCATTTCGCACAAATGCTCCATATTGCTGCAAATGCTCTACTTTGGGATTGAACCATTTCACTTCAGGAATAGACAAAGCAAGGAGTGTTATCTATGGAAACTTGATGGAATGGGCAACATAATAGAAATAAATTTATTGTGGGGGCTTTGGGTATAGTTCTGCATATACACCATGCTCACTGCCCAACACAGCAAATAATAGTAACAATAACAGAATCAATAATAAATACATGTTCTGCTCAGTGAGCTCCTGCCAGGTAGGGCTGCAAAGAAAGAACCTGCCTCAGAACAAAAGCCAGCATGTGATTCCAGCACAAGGGGTTCTGGAGTTCTAGTCTAGCCTGAGCTACAAAGTGAGATCCAATTTCAAAACACAAATAAATAAATGTGTAGATAGATAGATGTTTTTTTCTAAATAGGTAAAAATAAATACATTACATAACTATAATAAAGACAAAAGGCAATTGTGTAGACTACTACAAAACTCAACACCATGCTTTGGTAACTTTTTCCTTTCTCCTATTTTCTACCCCTCGTCCTCTCCCTCCCCTACATAATATTTTCATCTTGGCTCAAAAGAGGGTAACTACACAGACAGAGGGGAAAAAAAAAAACCTAAAGGAGAAGGAAGTAGAGACAACCCAGGGAAAAGGCAAACAAAGGAGAAAAGGAGGGAATGTCCTAGATATGTGGATCAAGACACCCAGAAATATCTCATCAAGCAACCAGCTACCCGATCTAGTGGAGACTTGTTAGTTCTTGTAGTACATGACCTCAAAACCACTTCACAACTGAACATTCTGCCTCTCATGAAACTCCTTCACGAATCATACTCAAAATTTCCTGTGCTCTTCCGTTATCTTTTTAGCAAGCCCCAATTCTTCCCTTTCATCAGAACTCAAATGTTCAGATCTGTCTTAGTGAGGCTGGAGACACAAGGAAAACTAAAGGGACATGAGAAGGAAGAAACTTCAACCCAAGTATTGAAACTGAAATTGCTACAGAAACACTGCTTATCTGAAAGATGTGCCAAGCAAGGGTTTCTTTGGACTAGAGTACTTGTGGCTTTGAGCTTAACATTTCTAGCTTTCCTCTCATCCCCAAAGCTAAACAACACATCTCATAAAAATTCCTTATGTCATTCACAGGTGGAAACTCTTTAAGTAAACTTAACTTTTAACCTCTACTTAATTTTGAAGTAATTGCTCTATGTGAAAATGTCTTGTAAGCTGATATCTTGTGATCAATATAGTGGCAGAAACACACAGCCATATACACAGCCATTACAAAGATCTCTAAGCAAGACTTTGTCAAGAATCCCATACCATGACTTGAGAGTCTGTAGCATCTTTCTTATATATCTGTCTAAACTTACTAACTTTGCCTGCCTCGCTATGACGCCTAAAACTCTCTTCCACAGCCTAGTGAAGGATCTGGCTTTGCCTACATGGAGGAACCTACATGAGGGTGCTGACAAGCCTGCTGGCAGCCAGGCTGTGTCTTCCATCCACTGCTGACATTGAGACTCTTTCTTCTCATTCTCCACATTCTCTCTGTTCTCTCCAGCTATAGCATCTATTTCCACAACCTTGTTTCTCATATCTGTGCCAAATGCATAGTTCCTGTCTCTGACTCTTATTTCTCTTCAACTACCAACTTGACGCACCCATTTAGACAACCTTAGGCACCTGTGGACCGTTCTCCAAACTGTGTATCTCCTCCAGACTTCAAATTTCAATGAAAACGCAGGCAAAAACCTGAGAGTTGGCCACGTGCCTTCTTATCCTGAGTCTTGTAAATTTTTCTGCTAAACTGTCTTCTATCTATATATTCTCGTCATACCCTCAGACACCATACATTGCTGCCTCTCACTCCGTCTTAAGCAGTAGCTTCCTGTCAGTTGCCCCACACATACTCTGCCACTCCTCCACCCTCCTCACTGTAAGGAAAATTAAATAAATAAAAATCTAAATTATAGATCTAATCCTGCTCAGCAAAGACCTAAGCAATTCCAGTGAGTCCCCACTATGCTGAGAAATAACTGTAAATACTTCACTATCTGGTCTCTCTTTGCCACCATCTTCTGGCCATGCATCAGGCACACTGGACTTCCCTACTTCAGAACTTGCATGTGTGCTTAGACCATCATCACAGATAGATACATGAACATATGGCTTGATGGTTAAGAATACTAGAAGTAATGCCGATGACTAAAAAACGTTGATGTTGTATGTATTTTGGAAGTCCAGTCAACACCACTAATGTACCTGGAATTTTTGGCTTCCCTTGACAAAACAGAATCATCCACTAAATGATTCTTTTAGAATTGCTTCTTTTCCCTAAGTTTCCAGTGTGGTGTTGAATATAAATGGAGGGTCTTGATTTGCCTCCGATTATAGAAGAAAGCCACTAATTTCTCACCATTTTTAATGATGATAACTATAGGAGCTTTTTTTGTGGGCAATATTTGGCAAGTTGAAAAAGCTCTCCTCTATCCCTTCTGTAACTGTATTTTTAACCAATAATGGGGGTATGTATTGGGAGCTGTGGCTATAGTTAGTAGTACAGCATTTGCCCCCCCAAAAGCCATAGATGCCCCAAGTTCAATTCCCAGTACCACTATCATTTTTTTAAAAAGGATTTTTTTCATTTAGAGGTTTTTTTGTACTTATTCATAAAAGCACAGTTTCTATAGTATGAATCTTAAAGAGTCTTATTAATAAAACTCAAACCCGAGGCCAGTTATTGGGGTGAATGCTGGAAGATCAGAGAAGCAGAACAAGCCATGGCTATCTCACCTTGCTAGTTCCTCAGGTGATCCTGTTTCCTCAGGCTGGAAGCTTCTGAGTCCTCATCCCAATGGCTCTCAGCTGAACTGTGTTGCTCCAAAGCCTGAATGCTAACCAACCAAATGCTTAACTAACTACATGCTTTTCTCCCTTAGTTCCTGGTCCTCACACCTTAAATACCTTTCTCTTTCTGCCCCCACTCCCTGGGATTAAAGGTTGGGTTTCTGGGATTAACGGCATGGGTCACCATGCTCAGCTGTTTCTAAAGTGGCTTTGAACTCAGAGATCTGGCTAGCTCTGCCTCCCAAGTGCTGGGATTAAAGGTGTGTACTACCACCACCCAAATTCTGCTATAGCTTGCTCTTCCCATTTTCTAGCCACCATTTTTGGCTTTGTTCTAGTGGCTGTCTGTTCTCTGACCCCAGATTTGTTTATTTCGGGGAACACACAATATTTCAGGGGACACAATACCCACCACAAGTTTTCTTCAACCTATTAATTTATATTGTAACACCTGACTTTCAAGTATTGAACCAGAATAAATTGATTTTGATAGTGGCGCAAGAAACTCTGTTTTTATACATTGTTGTTTTCCACATGTTAAAATTTGCTAAATATTTTTGCCTCCATTTCAACAAGAACTATTGTCTTTGGTTTTCCTTTTTCCTTAAGTATCTGGTTTAATTATGGCAACACTAGCTTCATAGAATGAGTTAATAAGTGTTCGCTTTTAATTTCTTTATTTGACATGTTTGTTTATTTATTTACTATGTGATGTGGACAAGTGTTTGATACATCTGGACCTCATGCTTTCTTTATTAGGAGATTGGTTACTGATTCAATGTCTTTCATAAGTATAAGATTACTGATTAACTCTTCCTATGTATAAACTTACTGATTAACTCTTCCTATGGATCTTTGTAGGTTGTGGTTACAAAGAATTGATGCATTTCATCTATGCTGGCTATAATATTTATTTATGGTCCTTCTAATGCCCATGAGATCAATGATAATGGTTCTTCTCCCATTTCTGACATTAGCAATTTGCATTTTCTCTTCTTGGTTATTCTAACTAGAGTCAGACCATTTTTATTAATCTTTTCAAAGAACCAACTTTTTGTTTCACTAACTATTCTTTCCTATTTCATTTTTATCAATTACATTGATATCTATTCAAACTTGTTTATTTTCTCTTTTTTGTGTAAATTTTATACTGATCTCCTTCCTCTGGTTTTCTAAGATAGAATCTTTGATTATTGGATTTTGGATCTTCTTTTCTAAAAATACACTCATTGATGTAAAATTTCCTTTATTGGGAACTATAGAAAAGAAATATAAATTCTGAAACAGCCTGCTCAGCATCCTATGAGCAACATTTATTGACTAAGAAGATTTATCAGGCTTTAGTCATCATTTTTCTCAAATCATACCTGTGTGTATTTATATGCATATGCAAAAGCAAAGCATCAGTAAATATTTTTTCCTTTAAACTAAGCAATCACCCTGATTTCAAAGTTAGCTTCATAGAAAGTCAAATAAGCAGTGATGCTCAAGTATCTGCTGAGTTTTTTTTATTTTCCTGGATGTGTTTTCTCTTCATTATATATGAAAATTAGTATCAGTCAGAGCTGGGTATGGTGCTGTGCACCTATAATCCCAGCACTTGGTATCAAATGCAGAAGGGTCTCAGGCTCAAGGTCAAAACAGACTACATTTACCTCCCTGTTTCAAAAATAAGCAAGCAGACACACATTTCCTCCAACAGAGTTAACCCTCGATAAAACACAGAAAGCTTCTCACCTACACAGTGCAGTAAATAAACTTATATGAAAATTGAGTAGCTGGAAACATGAGCTACCACCAATCAGGCCCACATTAGTTCCCTTTTGTTTAGGAAAATAATAAAACTTTATTATAATAATAAACCATATAAATCATGCATAATTTATATACCAAAATCTATTGCCTTTACACATAATTCAAAACAGCCACACCTACCATGCAGCAAGTACGCTAGGACTCATCCAGAAAAACAGGAATTAAATTGCCAAGTGCCCTGATAAGGACCATAACCAATCTCCATGAGTTCTGTTACCTTAACTCCAGTAAAGAAAGCTCTGTTAGAAATAAACATAAGCTCATATCTTATGCAGGCAGAATTTAGGAGAATACCTATAACCAAAACACATGGCCTGGCAAAATTACCACAAGAGCCACAGTATAGACTCTACTATCCCAAGAGAGAATGAAAGCCTTACTTTGAGAAAAGTCCAGTGAAGTGAAAAAGGTGAATGACAATCTTAGTTACAATGAGGAATTCAAGGAGTAATAATGTTTGCCTAGACAAGGCCAAATAACCATTCATCAAGGCTTTGGAGACAATACTGGTTTGGCCCACAGCACAAGCTATTGTATCAAGAAACAAAATTAAATGAGTAAATAGGACATTGAATTTGAGTAGCCTGGTATCCGGGCTTTCCAGAAACCCACAGGTCCCATAGTCAAGGTGGCTTTGCCCCCTAAGAAGTGCTCTCCTTGCTTCTAAAAAGCATAATACAACAATAGCATGTGGGTCACTGAAGATTGTAATTCCCAATCTCACCAGAAGACAAATATCACATAATTATAGGACAACCAGAAGACTAATTTTAAGGGGTTATTTGTAAATTTTGGGAATGTCCTTAAAGATGTACATGAACACCACTCTGTATTCTCCCACCCCCACTCTGCTGACTTGATGGTTAGAGCTTCTGCTGTCAGTACATGTCTGACATGGAAGCCCCCATGATGATGATGATGTAGAGAAACAAGACAGAAGGACCTTTGGTTCCTGTCCCCATGGATGCTTACCATCCCCAAACTTTCTCTGTCTACATTTACTTCATGTAAGAAAAAAATAACTATTCTTGATTTGGGGTTTATTAATTCAAGTAAACAAACAATGATCTATTTAATCAATTAATCACAATTGATGAAGACATCCAAAGCTCTGTGAGCACTGAAGGACCATTGCTGTTTTTTTTAATTTGCTTACTGATTTTTGGAACTGAACCCAGGAGCTCTCACATGCCTGGCCAGTGTTACTACTGACTCACATCTTCAGCCCTTTGAATCCCTTTTGTGAAAACCATGTTCACATGGATGAAGAAGCAAGTCATGAGTGTTGGGGGAACAGCCCCGACCTGTCGAAGGGTTCTTGAATGGAAGAGTGAGGAATAATAGGGAGAAATATAAATTTAGATGAAGAAAAAGACAGAAATGCAGGGTAGCTTCAGGGGGGCTCTGAGTCAATACCACAGACATGCCGACTTTATTTGTGATGGGCTTTCTATACATCAGCAAGGAGAGGGGCAAAAAACCTCCCCCTTCCAAGGTCAAGTATAAAGGACCAACAAGTGTAGACCCTTCAAGACACCTGGTAACCACGCCTTTCGCCAAATCATCCTATTATGCAGCCCTGCTGGACAAAACAAGCTCAGACTTTCTGACATTGAGTAAGGCCTTACTGGGGAGCCTCTGTTGGCACCCACACATGAGGAGCATGTCACCTCAGTCTTCTTCATAAAACAGGAAATACTGGCTGCCATAATGGGCATTTAACTCCTCTCATAGGCCAGAGGTTCTCACAGTTGGTGAACTTTTATAGGGTTGAGATGAGCCCCGTAAGGTACACAGGTAGACCACTTTCTCAGCCTGTCATAGTACTATAGAGAAGGTGAATTCCAGTCAGATCACATGAATCCACCGTAGGTGCTGGAACCATAGCTGCTCCTGGTAGCAGAACAGTGGGTTGGAAGAAATGGAAAGAGTCCTTAGACCCTGTACAGAGCTGGTGAGATGCCTCTGCAGACTCATCCATGGACACATGCGAGACCAACCTGAAGAGCTCCCTAAAATACCAGAGTGCTGAATGGAGGCTTCCCCAGAGCTGGCTTTTCTGGAGATGGAAAGCATGGCACTATTAGATTCATTTTGTTTATAATTACGGCAAATGAGGTCCAAAACTTTGGACTTTTGCATGTTTTGAATACTCTGCGTCCACAAAAGCATATATTGAGTATTGTTCACCAACATGACAGTGTTGGAGAGTCTTGGACCTTCAAGAGGTGGTGGGGTCATAAATGGGGTTAACACCCTCTCCCAATAACAAGATTTTGATGTCAAAGGACAGTATTAGTGGCTTAAAATGAGGTAGATTTCCTCACTGGCTCTCTGGCTCCATTCTTTATATGTGACCTCATTTATGTGTTAATACTTCTCTGCCATTCATGGAGCAGCATGTAGATTTCACCAGGAGCCAGCAGATCCTTCACCATGCTCTTAGTCTTCGAGAACAGTGGGCTAATAGACTTTTTCTTCTTTCTGAATTATCTACCCTTGAATACTATCTCCATCATTCACTGCCTGAATCAAAGTATAAAAAGGCAACATGTACAAACCCAGAGGAGAATATAAATAGAACCATGCACGGACAGTAAGAAGTACAAAGTACATAGTTAGACAGGAACCTGAGGCAAAGAGTAAAGATCACATAGTACTTGGCATGGGATGGAAGGAAGACAAACGAAAGTACTTGGCAGACTAGGAGGGAGCAGGCTGGTAAAAAGGGAGGCAGGAAGGTTTAAGAAAATTTTAGTTCTCAACTTGTCGTGTCTGTATTAAAACTTGTTTTGACCAATGCAAGTATTTGGGGTCTTCTTGTTTGTTTGAAGGAGAATTTGATTTTTCTACAGATGAGTATCTTGCTAAGTATAATAACTAAAAGCACATGTTGTCTGCTTCACTTATTCTAACCTATATTCTATTCCTGGTCCTCATCATGTTGATGGGTTCTTCTTCCTTTACTGAGGACAACACTAGAATAATAAAAGGACTTGTGAACAGATACGCTAAAACATAACAGCTCACAATCTGGATATTTGCTGTTTTTCTGTCTGAAGCTAATCACAGGCAATTCTCTCATCACCCAACCTCACTATTAAAATAGCATTACATTAAAAACCAATAAAATTGAAAATGCCATTTTATGTACTTTCTCCAATTTTATGTACAATTCTTCAACACAATTTCAGAGTTCTTGGAATATTTAGTCAAAGCTATAAGAAAAAAGTCAGAAAATCAGGCACAAATCAGAAAAGTTAATAAAAATAAATATCTTGAAACATCAATGCTGAAAGAAGAGAGAGAAATCAATCCGTTTTCATAGAAAATGGAATAAGTATAAAAAAGTCATTGATACTCAAGTATAAAAGCCAATGTAAAGCCCCACAGCTTCAGGACAGCTATTCTAAATATATAGAGCTCACTGAAATGTATAGATGTTGAGTCTGGCTAACCTCACCGCATAGTGTTTGTTTGTTACTTGAAAGTTCTTTGCCACTAAATTATAAATTAGAAAATGAAAACCAATAAAGACTTGCTTGTTTTATGTGAGGAGAATTCCTGAGCAACGTAGGCAATGATCATTGTCAGCCTCAGAATGTTTCCCCCATGTAGGTCATCCCAAGACAAGTGAGGCAAACCCCACACGCCTTTGTGGAAGATCTAACATCCATTTCATCAACCCCCACCAATTAAAGGTGTGACATGACTTCCTGGTTTTCTGCTGTAGCTTCAGATGCAGCAAAGATGCTGTTCTCCAAAGCTGCCACTGGAGGCCAGTCATGCTGCAGTGTGCGTCCCAGCCACACCCTAAATTTTAAAACAAAACAACAGCACCACCCCCACCCACCACCCCCAGACTACAGCAACAAAAACAATACTATTTTAATAATAAATAAGTAAATGTACACAAATCTATCCATAGGTCTTAAATTTCAGCTGGGAAAATATGGAATCTAATTCCAACCTATCAATTAAACATGTCTATCTGTCACAAGGTAACTAAATATGTGTCTTATCTTAATTATAGTGATAGATTTATGGTATATATATCAAAATGTATCGAATTGTCCACTATATTTAATAAAATACACTGAATATTTATGTCAGCTACATCTTATAAAACATTCAAATATAAAAGATTAGTGGGATCCACTAAGGCTTTAACTTTACAATAACTATAGGCTCCTCCATATTGCAGTAAATTCCTTCTGGTCCTCTTAATGCTGGAAATAATTGTTTTGAATCTATAACCAAAGCTCTCCCTTTAGATCCATGACCACATTTTTAATCCTTATTGTGTGGGCACCGTTCTCTAGAGGTAATCTCTTTCCTAATGATCTGGAGTCTTTGTTTCAGAGATGTGTTGATAAGAAAGGTCATTATCTACTTATGAAACCCATGCTTAAGCAAAATAGCACTCCCCAATTTTTAGGAATCTGCTCTTTCTTCTTTTCTTTCTCTCTTTATTTTAAAATGTCAAGCCTCCTCAGTGGGATATGATTTTCAGACATATAAGCAGGGGAAATTTGCTTAATTTAATTTACATTCACTTCAACATGCAACTCAATTTAAATATTTATTCGATGTGTTGGCTGCATGCTCACTAAGAAAATTTATCATCACCAATAAAGAATGAGAAACAAAGCACAGCAAGTAGAGAAAGATCCAAGAAGGTTTATTATTCTTAAAAGCATCCTAACACAAGTTAAGTCCAAGGGAACTGGGAATCGGAAGCAGGTTTTCAAAGAAGGATTATCAGGTTCTTGGTTATCACAGAGTTGATACTCTGCTATAACCCCTACTACCAACAAGAGAAGAATCCAACTCAGTGGATTTTTATTTTACTTTTGTTTTGATTTTTGAGACCAGGTCTTAATGTCTACCAGGTTAGCCTCAAATCTACTATGTAGCTAAAGGATGGCTCTGAGGTTCTAATTCTCCTCCTTCTACCTCTGTGGTGCTGGAATTAGAGGCTCATACCATCACATCCATTCTATGTGGTGCTGGAGAAGGAAGCCAGGGCTTCATGCATGCTGGAAGGGCATTCATTACCCATGGCATTTTATCTCCAGCCCCTTGAGTGAATTTTTAAAGGAAGAGAGGTAGAGTGAAGTCCCTTGCTGTCACCCTGTGAAGAGGTGTTGCATATCTGTAGTAATTCAGACAGAGTGCCTCTGTATCCTTCAGAAAGGCAGTTTTCTAGAGAAGGCAACAGCAGTCTTCTTAAACAAATTTTTGTTCTATTGCTTCTTGAGATAGGGTCTCACTGCATAGAGTAGGCTGGTATTGAACTACGCAAGTTGATCAGGGTGGCCTTGAACTCAAAATGCTCCTGCCTCAGCTTCCTGAATGCTGTGATTACAGATGTGCACCACCACAGCTGGCCCTTATCTGGAGCTTTAAAACACGTGTTAACTTTGTCACACATGGAACAGATTTTCAACGAGCAATTGCTTCGTGTAGAAAAATGAACTTGGAATTAGGAGCAGGCAATGTGGGCATGTGTCTGTGGCTAAAGCAGAAAGTTAATAATCTGAACTATTTTCTGGAACTCCTAATCGACTGCTGTGAAACCTCAAGAGATCAGCTCCTGCATCACTATCCTCACAGGCTCAGATAATGTGCTCACCTCAAACATCTTATATGCCTATAGCAGCCACAAAATCTGAAGAAGTTAAATGACCAACCCAGGGTCAAAAGAACTGAGAAGGAATGCAGCTGGTTTAATCCGGCTCCAGTGCCCGTTGTCTTGGGCTCCTTAAGTCATCTTAGACATCTTGTCTTCTCTTAAGATTTAAAAGCCAAATGTATGTATCTGTACATGAAGTTTTGAGACCAATTTCTTAACCCATTTGTCATGCAATCTATGGGACATCATTGTAGACAGAGAAATCATAACAAAATAATCACTGAACACAGTGAGTAGCCATGTCTTCAGTATCCATGTACTTCACATTTATCTCATTTAATTCTTACAACAAGAGGTAGACAGGATCGTTTCTCTCTTGTATACAACCAAATGATGATATCAAATTAATTTGCCCAGAATTAACATTTAGTCACCGGCAAACAGGGATGAAGGGAACTAAAACACATAATGTAGTGAGTAACTTATTAGAAGTCACACAGCTAATGGGAGGGCGGAGCGGGGGAGGGAATCCAGTCTCCTGCCCGGTGCTTCTCTACTCCAGTGGATATAGGATCAGTCACGGATATAAAGCCAGATTCTGTGTCTGCAGCTCCGGGGTCTGGAACTTGTCACTTCTCAAGCTCCCAGGGGCTGTCAGACTGCTGGTTTGAGAACATTTGAATTAGTGAAGATTTATGTCATTGTTACCCCCAGGTGGCCATGAAGCTTCTTCTCAGTACTACTGTTCATGTTCACACACACCCAGTCCTCAGTCATCCTCACACTATATTACATGTAATAATGTGTTTGCTATTTCATATAGTAGGGCTTGTATTTTGTGGCCAGATGCCATCCTAAATAAACTCAAATATTCTCACCCTGATTTTCATCTTTGCACATCCCCACACCCTGAAAATAACTTTGCATACTCTGACACAATTATAAATCCTTACATCTCACTTGGACTGTCATAAAGCTCACTTAAAATGGCTGAAAAAGAGCATTTTGGAATTTGGTGGCAGCTGTGACTTGTGTTTGAGAGGTGGTGGAAGAGAGCTGGAAACAAGGCCCTGGTAAACAAAACCCTGTGTTTTGTGAAGTTACCCAAGGGTCATTGTCTCTCTGTGTTCCAGTGTCTCATCTAAAGACTGCTATCTAGCTCAGCTGCTGGCACAAACACAGATATTCTTTGACATTAGTTATTGTGGATAAAAAAACAACTTGGGTAGTTTTCCTATAGTATCAACCCATTCTGTTTCTCTGATTTCAAAAGCAGAAGTATGATTATTTGTGTAGATTTACTTTTTAATGGGCATTAAATGTTTCAATTCCTATGAAAATTGTAATTAGATTATGGGTAAGTTTAATAATTGACCAAATTGTGGAATACACAATTTAAAATACAAATCAAGCGGCTGGAACTGTGGCTCAGAGGTTAAGAGCGCTTGTTCTTGCAGAGGTCTGAGGTTTGCTTCCCAGCACCCACCCACAGGAGAGCTTACAAGCACCTGCAATCCCAGGTCCAAGGAATCTGGCACCATCTTCTGGCCTCTGCAGGCACCAGGTATCCACAAAGCGCATATACATTCATGCAAGCAAAAAAAAAACAAAAAAAAACATTCGTATATATAAATAGAAGTCAATTTAAAAAAAAACAGATCATATATCAAAACTCCTAAAGATTATGCCAACCCAACACTTGATCAAAAGATCTGGCTATGCTTGGTTTAATTTTCTAAGTTTGT
Source organism: Onychomys torridus (assembly GCF_903995425.1). Lineage (NCBI taxonomy): Eukaryota > Metazoa > Chordata > Mammalia > Rodentia > Cricetidae > Onychomys > Onychomys torridus. The sequence continues at coordinate 102,581,598 of NC_050448.1, forward strand.
AAATAAATAGAAGTCAATTTTTTAAAAAGCAGATCATACATCAAAACTCCTAAAGATTGGGCCAACCCAACACTTGATCAAAAGATTTGCTTGGTTTAATTTGTCTGAATTTTTAAACTTAGAGCTCAAGGTAATTTGGAATTATAATTATTTCCCCCTCTTTTTATAGATTTACAAGGACATTAAGGGAGGTCAAATTTCTCAGGTTGGGCTGGCCTCGATATCAATGTGTTGGTAAAGATGACTGATAGGCAGGATTTTTTAAAGCAGCAGGTGCAATCTGTGCTGAAATATCACTGCCAAGATTGGCTTTCCTGATCATCTAGAAGCAATCAGCACTACTGTTATTCAGAGCTTGAGGAGGCAGAAGGGCTCAGAAATCCAATCCTTTTTTTCCCACTCATCTACCTGAAAGTCTTCACTCTGATCACCAATGCAAAATCAGCATCCCTAATAACAGCTCCCAAATTATCTTCAATTATTAAACATCAGAGGAGTGTTCAGTTCCTTCTAGCCATTATTCTATCATTGGCTCAGACTCAAACACCAAACACAGCCAAGCAGGTTACACAAGCATGGGATGTGGGTGATGGTGACTAGGTTGTATGTATGCCATCCCCATCCAAATCAGCTTCAAATCATTATGTTCAAGCCATAAGGCTGGTTGGATGTTATAGTATTTTTACACAGACATTAGAATTTCAAAACTTTTTATAGAAAATCTTCTGATAGTAAATTGGTAACAAACTCAAATTTAAAATATATTTTGAGAAAACTGGAATGTGTTTGTGGTTTGAAGTCTAAGCATTTTTTAATTCCCAGGCTTCCTGGTAAAGGATGCAATTTGAGCAGAGATGCATATATAACAACTCAGTAAAAAGAACAAGCCCCTAAAAGCAAGCTTTTTGTCCTTATGACAGTTACAGTTTTCTCAGGGTTATTGTGAAGAATCTCTTCCAATGAAGCCCTGAAATCTCACCTCCCCCTTTCAAAAGGATAAAATCTGAGGAGGATACCCATTTGGTTACAATCCTTTAAAATTTTCTAACTCAATTTCTCATCCTGCAATAGTATCTTGACATGTTAAAAGGAACCAGATTTTGGAAAGAGTGAGTATTAAAAGTAATAATATATGATATAAAATTGTTGCTCATCAGAGATCTCAGACTTTTATAAATACTACAATCTATAGGAAGAGAAGATTTAAATCAAGCAATCTTGTGACAGGGCCGGGGGAGGGGAGGTGTAGTCAAAGCCATTCTCTTCCTACTAGATGTTTCCAAAGACATTTTGTATGAATGCACCTAGTTCTAATACCATTATCTACTCAAGGGACGGAGATTCTTCATACAGTTGTTATTCTCTGCTTGATTTTGCACAAATGACACAACACTAAATAAAAATTACCACATCATGGTGCATCTCAGAAAAAAATTTAGTGCTTTTTCTTCCTTTCAAAGACAAAACAAATGCTGGGCGGTGGTGGTGCATGCCTTTAATCCCAGCACTTGGGAGGCAGAGCCAGGAGGATCTCTGTGAGTTCGAGGCCAACCTGGTCTACAAAGCAAGGTCCAGGAAAGTCGCAAAACTACACAGAGAAACTCTGTCTTAAAAAAAAGACAAAACAATATGCCCAGTGAATTGAAGATAACATGTGTAGCACTTTCTCATCTACTTTTCAAAATCAATGGAGCTCTCTCTTCAACTATGAATCCCAGCACTTTTGTATTGTAATAACACCTCAGGTTACAGAAGGCTCTGTTGATAGATTTTTTTTCAAAGCAACTTCATGCTTATTATCTCTTTTCAAAGCATTATCTTCTTCATAACGGTAAAGCAGGATAAAATTAGAAGCCATATTTTACAAAACAAGAATATAAAGGTATTTCATACAAGACGGTTATCATATTTTCTTTATTTATTTCCTGAGCTCACATGTGGAGGTCAGAGGGCAGCTTGTGAGAGTTGGTTCTCTACTGTTATCACACAGGTCAGGAATCAAATTCAGGTTTGGCAGCCAGTGCCTTCATAGACTGAGCCATCTCACCTCTCTGAGAGTCTAAAGTTTTCTTTTCTAGCATCCCTAAGTTTTGGAATAATACAAAATGGAACAACATATTAACAATTAAAATCAGTACGGAGTCACGACAGATTTCATAAGATCATGAAATGTTGACCGTTCTTCCCAGTAAGGAGGTGCTATTTTCCACCAGATGAGTTTGGGGTGGATCTATGACTTCTGTTGGTTGGCAGATTGCAGGATTTCTAGAAACTGCCTCTGAGAATGCTGCCCTGAACCCCACATAAAGCAAAGCCAGCTGAGCCCACAGGAGAATGAGAAAAGATGATCGGTCATGGTTTCAAACCATTGAGGTATCTGTTGTGCTTTGGGAATTAAATGGAGCAGAGTAGCCTAGGCACAGGATAAAAATAACCAAAGCTCACCGGCTTCCCTGAACCTTCTTACTCATCTGAAGGCATGATACTCATGTTTCTGTGTGTCAGATGTGGTCCTTGCAGAAGCAAGGCCAAGGCCACCGCTACAAATCAGGGGCAGCTTCCTCACCTCAGGTCATTTGACTTCTGCGCCGCTTGTTTTGAAAACACATTATGTTCTTTTCTAAATTGTATTTCATGAAATGATTAAGATACCAAAATACTCAATTTTTGTCATGTAAAGTTCATTAAAATGGAACTACAAATAATGAGATACAATCCAGCCTAGCTTTGGAGGTGCAGGCATTAACAGCACCACACAAAGCTCCACTTGATGTAAGTTGCTACTCCCACTTTAAATGTGTGTTTGAAGGGCCTGGGTAGATTGCTCAGCCATTAAAAGCACTGGCTGCTCTTTTCCCTAGTTCCATTCCCAGCATCCATTCGGTGGCTCACAACCATCTGCAACGCCAGTTCCAGAGGATCGGATGCCCTCTTCTCAACTCCGAAGGCAACAGGCATACACCCATTGCACAGGCAAAACATCCCCACACTCATTTATTTTTTTTTTAATTAAAAATAAGCAAATAAGCCGGGCGGTGGTGGCACACGCCTGTAATCCCAGCACTCGGGAGGCAGAGGCAGGTGGATCTCTGTGAGTTCAAGGCCAGCCTGGTCTACAAAGCGAGTTTCAGAACAGCCCACAAAATAAACCTCCCTTTTAACTATGTGGAGTGGCCTTAATAATTTCACCAATAAGCCTCCAAAGCTACAGAGAAACCCTGTCTCGAAAAACAAAACCAAAAAGGAAATAAAATTATGCTTGAAGAATCAAAGTGAAAGCAATGTTTCATTCACGTGAACATGTATCTTCTAGAGTATTTGTGCAACCAGCCAAGCTGTCAATCATTACTCCTAAGTGAATTGTGAGGGCGACCAGCCCCTAAGGAAAAGCCTTCAGAGCAGCCAGAACGGCACCTGTGAACATTCCCAGGGGTGCCTCTCCGGGCTCCCTCAGAGCCCCAGAGCCTGCGGTTCCCATGGCACTGGCTCCCCATTATAATCAAGGGAGTATCTCCTCGTAATTCATTAGTGAGCAGCACTCCTGAGTCTGCTTCAGGTATCTAACAGAAAGCATCCCATGCTCTTCGAGGAAATTTAGAAACATGGAGTCTTCAAAAGGAGAACCAATGGATTCAGCATGCAACCTGTCTTTTGAGGTTCAGAGGTTAAAGAAACACCTTAACAATACGTCTAAAACCTAGCATTTGGGGCCATAGAGACGGCCGGCTCAGCAGGAACAGACAGGTGCTTGCAACCCAATCCTGACACCGAGATTCCATCCTTGGACCCGTAGTGGAGAAATAACTCCTCCAAGTTGTCCTTAGACCTCAATCTGTATGATGCAGTACCCATACCCCCTACAAACAATGAATAAATGTAATAAAGTTATAAATGAAAGTCTAGACTTTATCTGTAATCCAGCCATAACACAAGGCAACAAAGTGAGTTGATTTTAAGCTGTGATAACAGCCATATAAAATGCATGAATTCTCCCAAAAGGTCATACGAGTCTGAAGTGCATACGGTCACTAAAGTTCTTTATTCTAGAACTCTGGAACCCAGGAAGGCAAGAAATCCTTACCACTTCCTAATAATTTTCAAAAAGTAAACAATTATTAAATGACATTGCTAGAATGTGGAGACTGTGATTTTTATCTCAAAACCTAAAGAGAAAACTGCCCCGTAACTTCTGTTTACAAGCACTGAGAAAACAGATAATCCATTCCCTTGGTTGTTAGTCATTTTCCCTTCTTAAGTGAGTGGCAAACAGCAACAGAATGAAATGATAATTTAACATACTGGAACACAGTCTCCAATGTCTGGGGAATAAAGTAACTCAACTGAAAAGGGAGAATTGTGCATCTAAAAGATTTCTCCTTCCCTTGCAACTTGACGCTTTGGTTCCAATTTCCTTCCTACCCTGACTCCCTATATTTTTCCAGGATCTTCAGGTGGTTCTTGTTCGTTTTTGTTGTTGTCTAAAACATTTTGACAAGGATTACAAACCCCAGAACCTCTCAAAAATCTTTGGCCTTGTCATGTGCTATTCTCTGTTGAGAATGACCTTTCCTCCTTGCTTTTCCTGAACTCCCACCCCAGTCCTTTACACCCTATTCGATATCATTATCTTATAAATGCAATCACTCACAGTGCTGACCGAGCTGCACCTCATTACAACAGCACCTATCACAATTAGTGATGACTTATGGCACATTTATCTGTGCATATTCCAGTACAACCTCCTGCCACACCCTCCTCCTCCTCTTCCCTTCTCCCTCTACTGCATCCTTCCCCTCCTTCTGTTCTCAGTAGGTAATCCCCAGCCTCAGATTTATAGTCCTCCTGCCTCCCCCTTAGAAGTGCTGGATTACAGGAATTCACCAACACACCCAGCTCAACGCAAAGCTCTTGAAGTTAAGGGCTGCACCCTGCTTCAGTCACCTCTGTCTCTCCTCAACAGTACTCCTCTGACTTCATCCCAGGCCACCTTGTTCTCCCAGATCCCAGAATTGCTGGCCTTCTTGCACCTCACTCACAGGCCTGGCAGTTTCCTTTGAGGGAACTCAGAGCTTGTCAGTCCTCAACCAGGACTCCCTCCTGTTTACCAGCCTCGAATCAAATATCAATTACTTGAGGAGGCTTCCCTGACTATCCTAGTTTACACAGCCACTCAAGATCTCTCCCTCTCTTTTTGCCCTTTATTTTCTACACACACACACACACACACACACACACACACACACACACACACACAGAGTTGACATCTGTCAACTAAATAAAGGCATCTTTGAATATTTTTTAATCCAGATCCCTCTAGAAATACATTAATAAAGCTGTGGGCTCAAATAGGAATAGATTGGAGCTCCTGATTTGATGACTTACGCATCTTAATATCTGCCTATTCTTGTCATTTTACCCCACACATAAGCTAATGACCGTATCCCCAAATGAAAACCCAACCAGGATGATCTGTTGTTTCGGCCACCTTGGTAACTCTCACATCACTTGCATCAGTGGTTATTTTTATAGATTGTGTAAATAACAAATCTAAACTAATGATCCTTTCCAGGGTCCAGATGGGCACTATTCATCACTGTGAGTAATGAAAAGAACATTACACAATGTAAGCTCTCACTCACCTAACCTTGACCCTTCAAAGAATTTTTAGGCTAGTGATGTAAACAAGGAGATTCATATTCTTCATCTAATATGAATGACTAATAATTAATACCTACTCCAACTTTGTCAAAAAGTCACTGAGAGACCCAAGTGCCATAGGGCTTAAACGTACTTGTAAACATAGTAAGAGTGTAGTTACTGTTTTTTCTTTACTTTTAAAAAATATTCAATGTATTTATGTACATGTGCATGTACACAAACACACATGCATCGAATGTGGAGATCAGAGGAAAACTTGCAGGAGCTGGCTCTTTCTGCTACCACGTGGGTTCTGGGGACTGATTTCAAGTCGTCAGGAAGGATCACAAGTGTTTTTACCCATTGAGCCATCTCACAGCCCCATGGTTAGTCTACAACACGGGAATGTAAATTAGCATCACAGAACGTATACAAGTTATGATCTTTATAACGAGGTGCAAATATATGTTCGTGGAAAAACGATCATCTCAATTTGCAGACTCTTTGAGCAACCACAGAAATAGATTTTTAGCTCTTTGCTGAAAAAAGCATCACCAGAGGGGAACAGGGAAACAACTTCTTTAAATTTCAGACAACCAAAAGAATCTCCTTAATCATCAAAATGAGATTCTACTTGGCAGCAAAACATCTCTGCGTATACAGCAATATTTCTAAATTTATCCCATTGTGGATTTGATACTTTTCAGTTTCTTTCTTTTTTTTTTTAAATGACTGCATTTCCAACACCATCACCCAAGGATAATTTTCATTTTTGTCTGAATACAATAGTCACAGTGAGTCTACTCCCATGGTGAAGGAAGTCAGATGTCCACCAAAGCTCCACATTGCCTCTCACAGAGAAGTATTGTTTGTGGCGTTTCCGATGAAAGACCTCATTTTCTAGCCCTTCTGCATTGGACTTGACCACACATGGGAGTTGAGGACATAAGGAGAAGGTACATCTCTTTCAGGCGTGGTGTGTTGAAGCGTCCTCTCTCTGTAGTCTTACTTCCTCAGCTAGCCTCCTGGATGCCAACTGCTAAGAAGATCACTGAAGCCAAATGTTTGTGGAAAGCAGTATGCTATCAACCCATCTCTAAACAAGCCAATATAAACTTGTCTCCACAGACAATTAGCTACGAAAGAAGATACAAGAGTTGTTCATCTCCTCCACCACCATCAACAAAATTAATCATAATCTTTTGTGCTAAGCCATGAAATTCCAGCCCTATGTGTTATAGCAGCCATAAACCACTCTTGTATCACCTAAACCTTACAAAAACAAACAAAAACAAAAAACTCAGCATTCTTTAGACAGACATTCTTAGAGAAAATAAATAGCCTAAGTGAATTAATTCAAAATACCAGATATTTAAAATCAAGTGTTGTAAATATATTATCACTGACTAGCTTCTGGTGCTGGTTAGTTTTATGTCAACTTGGTACAAGTTAGAATCATTTGGAAGAGAGAATGTCAGTTGAGAAAATGCCCCCACTAGATTACTACCAGAGGTTGGTTCCTCTCTTACATGTTTCCGAAGTGTTAGAAACTTAATCACCAGTGCAGCCAGGTTGGGAGGTGGAGCCTAATGGGAGGCAACTAGGCCATTAAAGCTGTGCTCTCAGGGACGGATTAAAGTGACTACTGTGGGAGTGAGTCATCACAACACAGTCTCAGAGGCCACACAGATATGTGGTACAGTATAAGTCCTTAAAATTCCATCCTGGTTAGTAAGAACTGACTGGGCCAGAATCGAGCATTAAAGGCATCAGAGCAGCCACTGACTCTCCCCGTTTAATAAACTGTTGCCTATTTTCATCTTTGGTTGGGTTTGGTTGCTTTTGTTTTAACGGATTTGCATATTTGTGACGGGCCAAGGAGAAAATCTGCAAGGAGAGGTGATAAGGTGCAAATGAAACGGTCCAGACCAGATTATGTCCAGTATGGACCCGTGATTTAGACAAATGAGAAGGAAAGCCAGTATGCACTAAAGAAAAGAAGGAATAAGTGCAGAGCTGAGTCCAGTGGTGGACATTTATAAGCCTAACACTCAGGAGGTGAAGCAGAATTGAGATGTGGAGATCATTCTGGGCTACTTTCCACCCTGAGTCAAAAACCTTCACTGACATGGTTGTGTCATAAGGTGAATGGTAACAAAACAAGACACCTAGGTCATGATCTTGTTCAAGCACCTTCAAGTCTATAAAAGGAAAACCAGACTGAGAAAGGTGAGTACAATTTAAGGATGTACAAAGCAGGAGTTCAAAAACAATGGGAAAGAAATTCTGAGTGGCCGCAGGGCAGCTTTCCAGCACATGAGCAGAAATGAGGAGGTCTAAAACACTGAACATTCACAGTTCAGGGCTTCAGACACAGAGTGAACACTCACGAGGGAACAGGGACAACAGTCAAGCCCTGATTGAGCTAGTAAACATCAGGGCCAGTAGAGTGTATCTGCAATGGGTGTGGACTCAGGCTTAGGAGATTACAAGGAGGTGGTCAGCCAGGCTGAAAAGACATTTTTCCTCTCACTACCTGAGTGTGTGGACCAGGAGATGAAGAGCATTATTAGCCCAAAAGGTAATAGGTAGGGCGCTGACATACATGTTCAGTTTCCTTGTGTTTACTAAGAAGGAGCAAGGCAATTTCTCTGTGTTCCTACTGGCACACCCTTCCTTCTGCTAGACAAAGGGTTAAATGGTGTAGTCTGCAACTGTGCATTTTGAGGCAATCCTATACAGCCCTCTGATGTGGACATTACAAATCCTATTTATAAACAAAGTAAGGGTTTAAGAAGAAAGTAACTCTATTAGTTTGTGCTATTTTTACTCGAATCCAGAGCTGGACATGATGACACACACCTGTGATCCTAGCACTTACAATGTGGAGGCAGGAGGATCAGGAATTCAAGGGCAGCCTGGAGCTAAATGAGACTGTGTCTCCAAGAGGGACAAAGGAATGGAAAAGAAAAATCAAGAGTAGAGAGAGACAGTGACTCAGGACCAATGGGCAGAATTGATGAGTTAGGTATGTAGAGAACACGTCACGTAATGCTGGCACATAGTAATTGTTGCCTTCTTCTCTCCACTAGATTATAAGTAGATTGGGATCCACTTCCTAGTGTTACCCAGCCATTGAACCTATGAATCTGGCCTCATCTTTATCCCTCAATCTACAGTAGTTGACTTTATTTCCAAACTATTTCTTGAATCCTTCATTTCCTCATTTTTAAAGAAACCCTGTCTAATGCCTAATACAGGACTCCAGCCTCAATACTACAAAGCTCTCAGAGTGATTTTTGCAAACTACAAATATTACCTTTACTCACTTTTTTATAATTTTTTTTTTTTAACTGACTGCTCTTCCAGAGGTCTTGAGTTCAATTCCCAGCAACCACATGGTGGCTCACAACCATCTGTAATGAGATCTGATGCCCTCTTCTGTATACATAATACATAAATAAATCTTTTTTAAAAAAATTTTTAACTAAATGAATTTGTGTGTGTGTGTGTGTGTGTGTGTGTGTGTGTGTGTGTGTGTGTGTGTGTCACATAGGTGCCAGTGGAGACCTCAAGAAGCTAACTGATGTGGGTACTGGGACCCAAACTTGAGTCCTCTGAAGAGACAATACCCACTCTTAGGCTCTCAGCCATGTCTCCAGCCCCCATTTCTCCCTCTCTTGATCAAAATTCCACTCCCTGCAGGATGATGTAGCTCCATTTCTAAGGCTTTCAAAACACAGAAAGCCCACCAACTTTTCTTTCTTTGCTCATGAAGCTTCAGAAAAACAAAACTCATAAAATGTTCTCATACAGAGAACCAGGAAAGATTCAATCAGTGATGTAGCATAAAAATCAAAGCAGTATCAATTGTACTTCCTCCTTCCAAAGATTAATGCTGTTCTAGAGACTCCATAACAGAACCGTTTGGGAACAGATGGCAACATGACCTCAGGCTTGAATATTTTTGTGTGAATGGGGAAAAAGGTTTAGTCTCTAGAAAGTTAATAAACTTTTTGAGGTTAAAATAAAGTAGAACTAACTCTATGAGGCTTCGGCTTCATTTTGGAAAATCGTGATGTGTGTACCTCTGACAGAGTGTGCTTTTGAGCTAAGCCACAGCTTCACCTGGCCTGGCTACCCCAGACACCAGGGCCACTAGTTACCAGCAGCACCAAATCTGCCAAAAGACCAACATGAAGACTAATCCCTGGCAGCTCTGCCTTCTGGAGGTGCTGCTCCTGCCAATGGTATCACAGCTTGTTAGCTCAATATGCCACCTGCACATGGGCTCGATTTGGTAGCGATAATGGAGAGCACCATTCCAGTCCTATTTAGATCAATCGAGATGCATTTGAAAAGGAAAAGGAATCACATGAAAGCTGTGGACATAACCAACTAGCAATAAATATTTTTCAATTTTCGTTTACTAACCATGTATTACATTCGTTAAAGGAGACAACTGGCTAGAGTTATGATTCCTATTTTAAAGATCTAGACTGATGTCAGTTGAGTTTTCCAAGTGCACCAATATAAGGTGGTCTTCATATGTTTATCTTCACATTTCATATATGTATTTCAGAAGCAGAGGCAGAAACACATATAACCATTCTGGGTTGTGGATGCTTGATATGAAGGCTTTTGCAGACACAGTGTTTGAAAATTGGATTTGGACCACCATCCTGTGAAATAGCATCATGACCAACTACTGGCTTTGATTCATTAGCCAGTTGTAAAATGTAAACAACACTTTCACCGAAGCAAAGTAGAATACATACAGCCTTACTGGGCATCAGCTTGAACTCAACAACTAACTCTATTAGTTTAAGGAACAAACATTTGTGGAGATACAGAAAACTCACAAAAGCAGTTTCTCTTCCTGCCCTTGCTAATTGGATCTAAGTTTTTGGTGGATTTTGGTCAATAGGCCTAGGCAAGAACTGAAGGGATATTAAGGTCCATTTTGTCTGTTCACTTGGTCTATGCCTAAATCCTCTTAAATAACTCAGGTTTTTAAGAATGTTCCTTTAAAATCTTTACATATTTATAAATCTATTTTGAGCCATATAGAAAGCTATAAAGAAAATACTTTAAATCATCTATAATTCAGTAGTCCAGATATGATCACAGAGTAGTGTTTTGAATAAGAATGGCCTCCATAGACTCATGTGCTTGGCCCATGGGGACTGGCACTATAAGGAGGTGTGTCCTTGTTGGAGTAGGGGTGTCCTTGTTGGAGTAGGGGTGTCCTTGTTGGAGTAGGTGTGTCCTTGTTGGAGTAGGGGTGTCCTTGTTGGAGGAAGGGAGGTGTCACTGTGTCACTGTGGAGATTGGCTTTGAGGTCTTATATGCTCAAGTTAGGCCTGGGTGGCAGTCTCCTTCTGTTACCTGTAGACCAAGATGTAGAACTCTCAGCTCCTTCTCCAGCACCATGTCTGCATACTGCCATGCTTCCTGTCATGACAATAATGGACTAAACCTATGAAACTGTAAGCCAGCCCCAATTAAATGTTTTTTTTTTTTCCTTTATAAGAGTTGATGTGGTCATGGTGTCTATTCACAGCAATAAAACCCTAACTAAGATACTATTATGTTTTGTTTTGTTTTGTTTTTCTGGAGACAAGATCTCTGTCTATAGCCTAGGCTGTCATTGAACTTGTGGCAATCCTTCTGTCTTCAGTGCTTGAACTACAAGCATGAACCACCTGGCACCATTGTTAATGTTTATGTTTTTATCCAATGCTCATGTAGCTGCTGCTTTCATCATTGTCAAAATTCACCATTTAATATCCTATTTTCTCATATGGCAAAACATATTCCTGTGTAAATTTTCCTATATTAACTGGCTACATTTTCCTCTCCTATGGATATCCTAGAATATGTTTGCCCATAACCCACCAAGGAAATAGAGATTTTGACAAAGAACAAATAGAAATGTTGGAAAGGAAAAAAAAATTAATCAAATAACAAACATTTCTGTTTGTAGATGTTTGCTATGTATTGTTAAACAACATAGCACTAATCATATACAGAAATAAATCCCTTATTCTTAGTTCTTATTATTTCCTTAAGACAAATGCCTAGAGATAAGGAATTACTGAGTAACAATATTCAGATTCTCTGACTTCTACTAAAATATTTTCTAGTCAAAAAGTATAAAAGCATTATTCTCTATATTGAATATCTTTATATTTTTAAATTGGTAATTAAAAAATACCTAAGTATCTTGAAACATTTTATTTTTAAAAATGTCCAGACAATGAGACTTGATTGTCATTGTCCCTTGACAAATCACTGTATGACTGATTGTTACTGATGTACAACAAAAACTAAGACATTACAAACACTGTTTGATGAAAAATTTTTTAAAAATGGTAAGATGATACAGAACATGAAGGTAATGTATTCCAAATTTTTCAAACTAAATATTAAACTTCATAGTTACATATATATATATATACAAATATGTATAAATTCTCTCCACAGGAATGTGAAGTCCTTAGCTCCAGTTGCAAACTCCAGTAATAAACTGAGTAATAAAAACTTACTGGAAAACAACAAGTTTCCCAAGGTAAAAAGTTGCTGGTGGGAACAATATGGATACCTCCCAAAGTCTTACAATGGGACAACTTTGTCATGAAAAGCCAGGTACATCAGTTATTTTTGTTTTATTCCTCATATTTCTCATGCCATATGGCGGCAGTAACCCAAATCTTTTGTGTACCAAAATGTTGAAACTGCTGGTACTTTCCCCCAGCTACTATGCCCTCAACTGCTCTCAGTAGATTATGGTTTTCCCTGACGACCTCCAATTTACTTTTCTTTCTCTTCTCAGGCTGAACAGATACTACAAACCACTTGTGGAATTTTCAATGGCAAATTATTGGAAATAACCAGCTGGCATCCAAGGTAGCACATACTTTGCCATTGTCAAACAAAATAAGTCACACAGGTTTCGAGCGTGCTGAGTACGGGTAGGCTGGGCACCAGGGAACAGAGTGTTTGCATGCGCTATAGCAGGACTGATGCTCTCAAAAGGCTCCCTCACTTCTTCCCCTTCTTGCCTCCATTCCTATCTGTTTCTAAGGAAAAACTTCCTGGCAATGTAACCAGATCTATCCATGGAAGCAGGGGAGTGAGAAGCTTTAAAAAATGTGATAGTAGCAAAGAACACTATTCTCCCTGCTGTGGCCCAGTTCTGGCAGCAAGTCTTCCACGGAGAACCCAGGGAGTCATACTCATGATTCCATCTAAAGCCAGGCTCCACCTGAACTGCCTAAGTGGTCCAGGTGTACCACTTTTCCCTAGCTTCACTATTCAGATGTGTCTATGCCTGTATGCTTTGGCATTCTTCAGCAGAGATCCAAAGTGTAGATATTCTCAGTAGCAATAAGAGTAGGTGGAGTTTGTTTTTGTTGTTGTTGAGGGTGGTGGTGGTGGTGGTTATTGTTTGGATTGGTTTTGGTTTGGGGTTTTTTGTTTGGTTACTTGATTGGTTGTTTTGTTTGTTTGTTTGTTTGTTTGTTGTTTTGGTTTTTCAAGACAGGGTTTCTTTGTGTAGCTTTGGCTGTCTTGTCATGGAACTAGCTCTGTAGACCAGGCTGACCTCAAAGTCACAAAGAACTGCCTGCTTCTGCTTCCCTAGTTCTGGGACTAAAGATGTGGTCCACCACCTCCAGCTAGTTTTGTTTGTTTATTTGCTTGTTTGCTTGTTTTTCTTATGTGTATGGGTATTTTGTCTATATGTATGTATGTGCACCGTGTTCATGCAGCCTGAAGAAGCCAGAAAAGGACATTGGATTCCCTGGAACTGGAGTTAGAGACAGTGGTGAGCTTCATAGAACTTCCCTATGAGTTTTGAGAATCAAACCTGGGTCCTCTGAAAGAGCAGCAAGTGCTCTGGAATGATAAGCCATCTTTCCAGCTCTGTAAGAGCGTCTTCATTCATGAATTTACAGAAAAATAAACCAAGCAACCATTTGGACAGTGAGCACTGCACACAACTCTGAGAACTTAGAGAGAGCCCCAGTGACATGGAGGCAGAGGACAAGTGGACTCACTAGCAGCACAAGATGGTAACAAATTGTACCATGAAAAAGGAGTATAGAGACTAATGTAAAATTAAAGCACCGTAATGGCTCTAAAGATGCAACTGAGATGCTGAAAAAGTGGGCTGGGGACAGTTTTTTTACACTCTGGCTGAGCATCATAGATATGGCTAGAGCCTAAGAGTGCCATAGCCTGCCTCTGATGTACACATCCCAGCTCCTACCCTCACCTCTAAGAAAGGAAATCTCAGAGTCCTTCCAACTTTGAGAATAACACTCACTGTATTTGGGTATCAAAAAGATCAACTTGCCAAGAAGAGAGCAGACTGGCATCTGAACACTCTAGAGTTCATTTGGAAGAGTTGCCACAGAAATCCAATGCCAATGCTGCCTCGGTGTGCCTGGTATGGGTCTCTGACTCATTCCTCTGTGTTGGAGATACTCTAGGAAGGGGTCTGGCTTGAATATGTGTCCTAGCTTCTTTTCCTGTGGTGATGAAATACCCTGAAAAAAACAACCTGAGGGAAAAGGATTTATTTTAGCTCACATTTCAAGACTCATCATGACACTGAAGTCAAAGCAATGGGAGAAGCAGCTAGTCACATCTCATCTACATTCCAGAAACAGAAAAGAATACTTGCTTACCTGGAGACTGCTTTTTCTATTCTATAAAACCAAGAGTCCAGAACCAAAGAGATGGTCCCACCCACGATTAAGATGGCTCTTCCCACATCTAGTAACAAAGTCCCCTCTAGGCAGATCCAGAAGCCCATCTCTCCAGGGGATTCTGGATTCTGTCAAGTTGACGAATGGCACTATCCATCAGTCCATATAAAGACTGTTACAAATGCCATATTTCATCAACTCCTTCACATCCTGAGTCACCCCTGAGTTCTCATGAGGCCAGAATTCCACTCTTCTTGTGTCAGCAAAACTCAGGGAAAGAAACAAACAACTGTGGGGAGGGGTAACTGAAAGGTCCACTCCAGGTAATTTCCTGTCTCTAATTTCTCTGGCCTTAGAACAGCACTCTTATCCAACATGAGGGCAAGGTGTGTGCCTACTATCTAACTCAGATTAGCAAGATACTAATTATTAGTTAGCAAATAAAAGGTAGCAATGATCCTGATAGGATTGAGTGTGGCGAGTAGATATTCTAGTTTCATTAGGTTGCTGTGATGAAACACTCTAATCAAAGGCAGTTTGGGGAGGAAAGGCTTTATTTATTTTATGCTTGCAGATTACAATCTATCCTTGAGAGGAGTCAGAGCAGGAAATCAAGGCAGGGACCTGAAGACAGGATTACGGAGGAATGCAGCTTGCTGGTTGGCTCTTTGGCTTATGCTTATCTAGCTTTTGTATACAGCCTAGGACACCCTACTCAGGAAATGGTGCTACCTACAGTGGGCTGGGCCCTCCAACATCAATTAAAACAATCTGATCAAGGCAATCCCTCAAAGACATGCCCACAGACCAACCTGATAAAGACAAATATTCAATGAGGACTCCGTTTTTGATGGTTTCAGGCCGTGTCAAATTGATAGTTAATGCTCACTAGCACAGAAAGCAAGAGTGGGCGTGATCATTGTAAAGAGAGAGGAAGACTGGCTTATTAAGAAAAAGTAGTCTGAGTTTACTTGGGAAGGAGGCAGCAGTGGGCTACAGTCCGGGTCATACATAGCCATGAGCTACATGGGGATGAGTTTATAAACCCTGTGCATTTATATTTCATTCTCTAACAATATGCACTGTGCTTTTCTCACACTGTGATGTCCCTTTTCTGACTGGAAAGGCATTGGTTCTAAGTTTCTGCCCACTCTTATTTGCATTCAGAAAACCGAGTCATGGCAAGAACATGGTAGAGGAGGTATTATTTTAGGACTACAAATTAGTTGTTATCTTATCTAAAAGTGAACCCGGTTTTATTCTTAGGACTTATCCTGTTACTTCAATCTATATAAATATAACTTGACATTCTGAGCTCATCATCTCTCTGGGGTGTGAGGGTCTACTTATTCATCACTGTCACTGTCATCCAAATGTAATGTGACAGTAAGGAGTAGGGACTCATCAAACAACTAAGAAAATCTTTCAAAGGGCTTATCACTAGGAGCTGAAAAGACCAGGCAGACAGGCTGTAAAGACATAGACCATAAATTAGAGCTTAAGGGTTTTCAAAGGACAGTACACTCAATGGCTGCCATTGAGTGCAGTCAGGAAAGCTGCACATGGGATGAGGGTTGCTGGATCTCCCCCAAAAGAAAATGTAGCATAGTCTGAAGCTGAAGGAGTCAAAACCATGGTCCACTGACTGATTTCAAAACTACTGCTAAAACTAACAGAGAAAACAGACAGACCATCTCCCATCAAATGTATGGCTTTCACGTTAGGCCACAACCAGATTAGAGGATATTTTTGTTTAGATTGAAACTGAGACTCACCGTGTTCAGTCAAATCTGACAGAAAGAATTCTAAGGTAGAACAACGCATTTATGCGAATAGTTCTTGAGGAGGCCAAGTAGCCCTGTGCTTAGAGCATTACCCAGACCCTTGGAAGGAGAGCGCCAAGGTTAGTGATGAGGACTGCAAGACTAGATGTCAGCAAAGCACAAAGGAAAACTCATCAGCTTCCCACCACAGGGGATGGAGAACAGTGAGAATTAAGAGAGATCAACACAGGAAGCAATATCTAGATCAGAGAAACAGGGGATGTTGTCTTTCAGGACAGAAAGGCAGAGAAAATAGTTAACATGCCATCACCCTGTAGTGTTCCACCAGTGTCAAGACAGAGATCTTCAAATGGTGCAAAGACGGTAACATGGACCAAGCTTCTGCATACTGTGAAAGGACAGGTTGGATAGGACCTCACACAGGGTTCTGCATTAGACTGCTCTAGTGAAGTGCTGACCAGCGCAAGGGCAATACCAACTAATGTGATTTCAACCTACACCTGGCAACTGAGATGAGGGAAGAGTTGGAAGTACCTTCAACAGCAGCAGGCGGTGAGCTAACAAGAGGATCAAGTGGCGCTGTCCTTTGGTAAGGCCAGAGAGCAAGACTGAACAGGAACTGTGTTGAAGTGGTGACTTCGATAACATCGCTGGAGATTTAGGACCGGAAACAGCATGAGATCTCCCAGGTTAAAAAGAAGCTGGATTTCCCACAGAGGTTTAGCATAACAGCTGTGCAGCACAGGTACAGCATCTCTTTGCTCGTCCTGTTTAGTTTTATATGTCAGAAGAGGGCTCACAGCATACAGCTAAGTGGAAGGCCAATAGATTCCTTAACTCTTAAGACAGCTGTGTCAGGCAGTGTAGCCGGAAGTTTTCCTGTGCCCCGCCTGGCCTGCAGCAGCTTATAAAATAATTACTCAGAGACTTATATAGTGGTTACAAAGTGTTTGGCCTATGGCTCAGGCTTCTTACTAGGTAGCGCTTACATCTTAACCCATTTCTATTTATCCATGTATCACCATGTGTCTTATGGCTTTACCTTTGCTGCATTACATCTTGCTTCCAGAGGCAGCTCTCAGCATCTCCCCTGACTCTGCCTTTCTTCTCCTTGTCCCTCTGCTTGGATTCCTTCTATTCCTCTATTCTGCCTTGCCATAGTTCATAGCAGCTTCTTTATTAACCAATGGTAGCAACACATGTTCACAGCGTACAGAAAGACCATCCCACGGCAAGGCGGTGGTTAGAGTGCTTGCCTGGCCCATCTGAAACCGTGGCTCCTATCCTCAACACCACACAAACTGGACCTGGTGGCATACAGCTCTAATCCCAGTAGTCAGGAGGTAGAAGTGGGGAGATAAAAAAGTCAAGGTCATCTTTGACTACAGTTAGTTTTACTATAGTTAGTTTGAGGCCATCCTGTCCTACGAAACCTTGTTTCAAAACTGACTTTTTTTTTTTTTTTAACCAGGCATGATGACATTTGACTGCAACCTCAGCACTCAGGAGGGTGAAGCTAGAGGATGAGTTCAGGGCCAGTTTGGACTACACAGAGACCCTATCTCATACACAAACGAACAAAAGACAGCTCACAATATCCAACACTCACAATCTTATAGCAATCTTCCACTTGCTATGCCTTTCTTTCTGGAAACATGTCCTCTCCTCTCTCTACTGCCTAATGGCCACTGCAGCCTGAGCTGGAGACCTGGAAGGCAGCCTGCTCTAATTTGGCTGACTTGATGGTCTGAGCCAAAAAAAAATTGTTAAGTTCTGCTCTCCAGGTGGCAAGGCTGTTTTATAACAAATCGCGGGCTAATTAGGGCATGAACGTTCCTTTCTTTATTTCTCCTTGACCTTGTCCATTCCCTCCTCACAGCTTCCCTGCTCCAGCCACTGACTTTCAGTTCTTCTGTGGTCTCATTTGCCCTTCACCCTGCTTCTAACTTCCAGGTATCCCCCCCCCCCATTTCCAGATTTCTGCAGCTGCTGGGTCTGATGCCTCTTGCTTGGCTTCTACATTTAAGTTTCCTTAATGCTAAAGTGCGAACTTGAGCTGGAAAGATGACTCAGTAGGTAAAGGGGATAGCTGCCAACTCTGACGATCTGTGTTCAACCCCAGAACCCATATTAAGATGGAAGGAGATAGCCAACTTCACAAAGTTGTCCTCTGATCTCCACAGCCATGCTGTGGTATACACTTCTGCTTCACCCAGACCCTCACACACAATAGTGAAATAAAAATGTAATAAAATGCCAATTTATTATCTCTAACTGTCTATAATTTTTCTTACTTTTAGCTATATCACTGTTCTTCCTACAATATAAATAATCTCATAAGTTATTTCTAATCATTTTCTTTATGTGATATAAAATCCTATCTGAAATCTAAATAATACATTTAAGTGCGCCACTAGACAACTTACTAATGACACATTAAAATGGTTTTATATACTTATTTTTACCATATGGTAGAAAATTGGAATTTTTTTCTTTTCTTTCTTTTTTTATTTTTTTTTTATTATTATTTTTTTTTGATGTCTTTCATTGTTTGGGTTACCTATTTGTTTGTTTTTGAGACCAGGTGTAGTAGGTAGCCATTCCAGTCTTGGCCTGGAAGTTCCAACCCCCACTGAGGCTTCTGTAATGATCACGCCCACAAGGCAGGGCTGAGGGAGGATGCTGAAGACCCAGGATCAAGAGGAGAGGTCTCTCTAGGTTCTAGGACCCTGGTCGCCGGAGGTAGACCGAGCAGAGTTCTCCAGAGAACACTGCCAGACTGCGCCATCCCTTTCCCAGACCCTGCAACCTATCCCTTCATTTGCAAGTTACCCCACAAAATAAACCTCCCTTTTAACTACGTAGCCCAGGCTGGCCTAGAAACTATGTAGCTAAGGCTGGCCTTAAACTGTCAGCAGTTCTCTTGCCTCAGTTGCACAAGTCCTGACATTCCAGACATATACCACTATGCTTAGCATAGTTTTCCAGTTTTTAATGGATTGTGAGATTGTATGATATACACAACTGATTAGGTAGTAGAAAACAAGTTATCATGAATTTAAAGTAATCTCCGATATGCCAATTACTTTTTTTGTCTGTTTGTTTTTTTCAGACAGGGTTTCTTGTGTAACAGCCCTAACTATCCTAGAACTAGCTCTGTATACCAGGCTAATCTCAAACTCATAGAAATCCACCTGCCTCTGCTTCCCAAGTGCTGGGATTAAAGGCATGTGCTACCACCTTCCGGCTTCAAATTACTTTTTAAAAGTCAATATTCTCATAATGTTCATAATCATTTAAAAATAATACATCCAATATAAACAAAGCAAATAACACATTTTTGTGGGGTTTTTGCATTTTTTCACATAGGAGACCTACACACATTATAGGCAAATCAAGTTTCAAGACTTCTATCCCCTAGTCAAGGCGGTAGTGATCTGTTCCTAAGATGTCGCTATCACTCTCCCATCTTTTCAACACTCAGGAGAAACCCATCTGAAGATAAGTATAAATTATACACTGAGGTGATTGGTTTTCTTGATGGATGCTCAAACCATCCCAGGAACCATGAGAACAGACTCATAGTAGTCTGTGTAGGATATTACTGGAATTCCCAAGTGGTTCCAGCAATGGGACTTATCTGACCAGAACAGACAAGAGAGCAAGTGTTGTCCATGAAGACAGGGAGAAACATCACTGGTTCTTTTCACATTGGCCATGCCATGGAAGTGGAGTCTCAGGAACCAGACAACTTTGGGTTCACTCTTGAGGCTACTACCATCAGCAAGTGTACTTAGGAAGAACACTTAGATACTAAGATAACTTATGGTATCTCCAGGGAGATCATAACAAGGAGTGAACAAAATGAGCATGTGCCCTTGCCAGCTTTTTCATGAGTCCACTATCTTCTTACTCTCTATTGTGAGTTTCTTTGCTTGGCTTTCCCTGTAATTCTAGATGTCAGACCAAGACTCTGCCCTCCATGGGGTCACCATTGCTTTTCATGGTTTCAAGCTGATGATTTCTAATTATATTTGTCATGATCTTTCCCTCAAGTACCACACTTAAATTGCTTGTTGCTCCTTTGGGGGAACCTCAAATATAAGCATCAAACTGAGAATCTTCTTCTCTGTGCCTGTTTCTCCTTGATCATTAGTGAAGTCTGTTTATAGTGCCACCAGCCACCAGATCAGCAGAGCTGACACCTGGGAGTCCTCTTTGACTCTTGGTTTCCCAGCCTCCCTCTCACTCTTGTGTTCAGTGATATAATTAGAAATTTTTACCTCTGCCCCTTTCCCTCCATACCTACTCCTCTATCATGGTTTATTCCCATTGCATGTCTCTAGGAAAATCTGCCTCAAGACTTTTCCATTCTCTGAAGTCTCTAAAGTGAAGAAAAATACATCTGGTCACGCCATTCCATGTCTTTTGAAGTCCTGTCTTTGGCTCCTCAACAAAAAGTCCAAGTACATCAACATGAGATACAGTAAGCTTACTCCCATCCCCAGACTCATATATCACCTGTCCTGTTCATTTTTTACCTACAATCTAACAATGGAGCACACTATGGCAAACCCTAGTCTACGTTGACACCTATTAACTTAGTTCTCACAGAGATACTCTTGGGCGGACTGTGTAATACTCTCCATTTTTACAGATGAGGAAGCTGAGGCACAAAAGATTGGTTATCTGTCCAAAGATACAAATGTAACACAAGACACCAAGTCCATGTTCTACCTGGTACACCCTTCTTTGCTTGGTGTGACCTCTTCTCTCTTCCTGGGGCACAGATCATACTCAGCCCTCTGCCAAAAAGGGTTCTTTCATGATGTGCCTTGAATCATCGTCATTGTAGCTTGAGTTGTTACCTAGCCTCTTCCCTTCTCAGAAATCTTCCCTGTGAGCAGCAACAAGCTCTGTATGCTGCTTCCACTGCTGTGGTTATAATGTGATACAACAACCACCTATTGGTGTGTTTGCCACCCTTCATAAACTCCCAGAAGCCAAGCATAGGTCTTTCTCCTTCTGATGGTTTATATTTGACCAGATATAAAAATACCTAGCCCTCGAAATGGATTCTAAAAACGACCTAGGAGAAGGCCCATGGATGTATAGAGGATAACGGATACTGTTCCTAATAATAGAATTATAGTAACTGAACTTCAAGGGCTCATGATGAGTGCACCAGATCCTGCAGTTAGCATAAGAAGACTGCAGGAAGCATAGGTGTGTGCCTAAGGCATCTCAGTAAAGGCAAAAAGGAACTGAAAATGCAACTACACACAGTTAAATTGAAACCTTTAAAAGAATCAGGTATTAATCGTTCAGAATAAGCTGTATGTTGTTTCATCAAAATACTTATACTTCAACTGCATTTTTAGTCTATTTTATAGTTCTTTAGAGAGAAAGTCTTAAGGTATAACATATACACCTGAACAACAGTCCAGAAAAGCAGTCTTCCTCCCATGGGTAACAGCTGAATGGAGACCTTTGGTTAGGGAGTGCTTGCATGACAAGGTCTTCAAAAACAACCCAATAGGAAATGTTGGGGAGTGAGCTGTAATGGTGTGGCCTCACCCGGGAAAGCTCAATACACTCATAGGTGCTAGAAAAATGGCTTGTCTTCTCTCAGTGAATTCTATGTCCCCCCAACCCCCGGGCATTTCTGAAACTGTGTCATTCTGAGAACCATCACTTCCATCCTTGTTATCACTGTAAAGCTGTGATACAATGATCAATAGCCAATAAGATTACAGTTATATCTAGAAATCTGATGAATAGAGTATCCAGCCCATTACTGCCATGAACAGCTTACAGCATTCGAGCCAAGGCCCTTGACTTTTCTGGATCTCAGTTTCCTCTGATAAAATAAGATTGTAAAAAGTTTTTGCACCCTGATAAGCCTCTCCATCCAATGCAGCAAGCCAAATCAGACTGAATTTTAAAAGGCCCCAGTTTAATGGGTAAAGTGCACCTGGGTGATTTTCCAGCACCGCCCCCAACAAGGAGTTGGGGAAGAGAGACCAAAAAACCACATGTCTGTTTTCTAGGGTGCAGTTTAAATACCCTGTGGGAGTGGTCTTGAACATCTCTGGGGGAGGAGCTGTGTTTGGAAGAACTTTCTGAGGGGCAGGGTCTGGGCAGAGAGGTGGGGCTTCCACTAAAACATTCCAGAATCTTTGGGTATATGGATACCAGGGTGCCAGGGGCTGAGGTGGAGTTTCCATCAGAATAAATTGAATCTCAAGATTTCAAACTACATCCAGCTCTGAATATGCATCCTCCCAAAAGAAACCAGTATGAGTCAAATATTACAACCACATGTGTACATACTTGTACACAATGCACACACACAAACACACACACACACACACACACACACACACACGATGTATTCACATGTGCACTGATTTTGCAATAAGATGAGTATCATTCCCTTTATTACACACATAGAGTGGGTGACAAGTGTTCCCCTAGAATTTGAGAGGTGCTATGGTTGTTTCAACTTCAGCAACAAAATTTGTATGTGTGAGGGGCTCTACATATGCACAAGAAATTTAACAGTCATTCATGACAAAAATCTTAAAATCAGAGTTAAAATCTACTTCTCAAAAAAGCCAGGTGAAGTAGTAATGTGTATAATGGTTCAGATTTTCCCTAAAGGTCAAAGACCGTACTTGTTGGCAAGACACCACAGACTGAGCTTAGAGTGAGGTGGATAAGCTGGCACATGGGAATGAGAGGGATTTCTGTCAAGTGAAAACCAGGAGGTGGCTGGAGGCACTATGGAATGCACTGCTCCTCCTCCTCCTCCAGCTGGCTGAGCCCCAAATGACACCACCTGCTGTTTTGTGTGTGCTCCCATAACAATTGGCACCTGCATATGGGAAATGCGATTATAGTAGACACAGAAGCCCATCCTCATGACAAGAGCAGTATTCCTTGGGGATCCACAGAGATGATGAGGTCTAGGAAGCCCTTTCCTACTATTAAACTCCAGGAAAAATATACTTAGAGTACAACAAATTCTCAAAAATTGTGGAAGCACACTTTCTCTACAAGGGATATACATCTTTCACATCTATAAGCAATTCAGCAATTAAACTAGACCATACCACTGAAATCTTCAAAACTGCCATTCAATCAGAGGAAAACTTTGTACCTATGGCTAAAGAAAACTGTCATTAGTTTTGACAGAAAAAACAAACATAAGTCTTATGTTTTAATTCATTCTCAAATAAAAAGGCAATACTGTGAAGTCAGCTGAATGATGAGTTTTCCATGACATTTAAGCCACAAGATGTAATAAAATATTAGAGCATTTTCCCACTGCAATCTAAATAAATCAAAGTATATTGAATCAAAATGATCAAGCATGCCTATAACCCCCCACACTTGGAGCTGAAGGCTACAGGTTGGATTTGAAGGCACCCTGGGTTATATAAACAATGCAAAACTTAAATACAGTCTAATAAAATTATCCTAGCATCAGCTTGCAGTTTTACTTCCATATTCAAATGAAAATTCAGTTTCATTATTAAAAATATATTGGTATGACACAAGATGCCATCTTCTATAATTCAGCTCCTTGAGTTCCTCATCTGTTAATTTTCAAGTGTTTTTAAAATTAAGCATATATACCTTGGGTCAGGCAAAAGGGAAAAGGCAAACTCAAGACTCACTATATGTTCTCTGAGAAAGCAATGCTGAACTCGGCCTTTCCAAGAATCTCTCATCTTAATAATGACTATTACCAACTTTTTTATCTATAGTGTACTCTTAAGTATATTTTGGCTGCAGGCATGAGACATTTACTCAGTTATAACCAAATGCTTTCATTCCAGACACACTGCAAAACTGATGGTCTCTTTGTTACTGTTTGGTAACATCCAAGCACAAATATTAGATTCCAAGGAGATAAGAGAACCAGAATCATGAAACACACATACTTTCCTCTGTTGCCTAAATTGGTTTTAGTGCAGTAATTCCTCCAGGTCATTTTAGGGTCAATAGATATATAATTATAAGAGTAAGCTAGGGTAAATAATCAAATTTGTAGAGAGAAAAGGCAAAATATTCATCCAATTATTAAATGTCATAGCCATTCAGCCTTGTAATTATTACTGGACAAAAAACAAATGAGGGTTTCCTGGACAACCGCTGTTGAACAGATGTGTGGGGGTCATTCTCACACTCAATGAACACCCAACGTATCAAGATACTCAGCCATAACAGCTTCAGTATTAATCATCCTTGTGATGTAACTGTTCCTATCAAAAATGTCCCAATTTGCCTGGCATACACAAGACCCTCTGCTCAATCACAATCCCTCTCTGTGGTGGGTATTGTATTCCCTGAAATATTGTGTGTTCCCCAAAATAAACATATCTGGGGTCAGAGAACAGACAGCCACTAGAACAGAGCCAGAAATGGTGGCTAGAAAATAGGAAGAGTAAGCCCTAACAGAAGTTGGGCGGTGGTCGTACACACCTTTAATCCCAGCACTTGGGAGGCAGAGCTAGCTGGATCTCTGAGTTCAAAGCCACTTTAGAAACAGCTAAGCATGGTGACTCATGCCGTTAATCCCAGAAACCCAACCTTTAATCCCAGGGAGAGGGGGCAGAAAGAGAAAGGTATATAAGGCGTGAGGACCAGGAACTAAGGGTAAGGAGTAAAACATGTAGTTAGTTAAGCATTTGGTTGTTTAAGCGTTCAGGCTTTGGAGTGACACAGTTCAGCTGAGATTCATGTGGAGGAGGACTCAGAAGCTTCCAGCCTGAGGAAACAGAATCATCTGAGGAACTAGCAAGGTGAGATAGCTGTGGCTTGTTCTGTGTCTCTGATCTTCCAGCAATCACCCCAATAACTGGCCTCGGGTTTGAACTTCATTAATAAGACCTAAGAACTCTTTAAGATTCATGCTACACCTCTCTCTCTCTCTCTCTCTCTTACACTCTTACACACACACACACACACACACACACACACACACACACTTCTGAAATGCATCCTCAATTTATTGAATTATTAATAACTGGTTCTTCTTCAATTTACAGAGTATATAATATCCACTTAAACATGGTTCTATGTGTTATAGAAAATACTTTCTGAAAATATACTGCAAAAGGAAAGCAAGTAGCCATATTGCAATATGCAAAGCTGGACAGTCAGAAAAGACACAGAACATATGAAGGGCTGAGAACCATTATGCTCAGCTGGCAAAATGCTTATCCATCACACTTGAAGTCCTGGGTTCAATCCTCACCACCACAAAAACCTAACATAGTAGTACATAGCTGGCATCTCAGCACTGGAGATGTGAAGGATTGGCTGGACTACAGAGTGAGCCTCAGGCCATCCAGGGCTATAGTGATACCTTGTCTCATAAAACAGAAATGAACAAAATGACCATAAAGTTATGACTTGGAAGAAACTATAAAGGGGAGGAAGTTCACATTCTGGGTATGATGGCCCATGATTCAGTACTTCCTAATCTGATCAAGGTATTCTGTGAAACCACATACAACCTGTCAGGAAATGTCCTCAAAAGTCAAGTGTGGAAACCAGTTAAGGTCACAAAGGCCTCTGACCCCTCTCAAAAAAGTTCAGAAGACTGGTTCCTCTGCACACCAGTACACAGAATGGATGAATACCCCACGCAATAAGCCAGTCAGTCCCATGGATTTCTTAACAAGTAGTAAGGGGTTCCTGGTGTGTAATGAAATTACAGAGCACATGATGGATTGGTGACCTTTTGAATTAGGACAAGCAACATGAACTCATTAACAAATTCACCATTATACTGGCCAGGCTGCATTAAGAGTATCAGGCATTTGTAAAAGACAGTCAAAGTACAGATAGAAACACAAAAATAAAAAGCTTCATTCTCCAGCGCTCCATTTCAGAGGGTGGGAACTCCCATCAGACTTTAATACTCTGAAAACTTCATGGTTGTGGTCAACCAGTACATAAAAAATATTGTCCTGATTGGATTTATACCTCTGCTTTGAATAGTATTTGAGGAGGGGGTTTAAAACTTAGTTTTTTAAATTCACTGGCCAACCAGAGAAAACATGTCTTATTTACTTTCCTACAGCTGCGATAAAATGCCATGACCAAGTGCTTTATAAAAGAAAGGGTTTATTTAGGTTTATGGCTCCAGGTGGGAAAATGGCACAGCAGGCCAGTATGGTGCCTGGAGCTGAAAGCTCAGAACCAAGGGCTCACACCTCAAACAGCCAACAGGAAGCAGAGAGAGCACACTGAAAACAGTGCGTGACTTTTGAAACCTCAAAGCCCACACAGTGGCATACTTCCTCCAGCACGGTCACACCTCCTAAATCTATTGCCACAATATTGCCAACTGGGGACCAATTATTCAGATGCCCGAGAATATCAGGGACATCTAGCTCATTCAAACCTTCATAACATATTAACGAGATGAGTTTCCAATGCAAAGAAAACCCTGTCTGTCACACTTTGTTTTATTTCAGTTATATGACACATTGCCATGTTCAGATGTTCGCAGGGTGGAAGAGACCAGAGTAGTCATCTTGACTGGGAGTTACACCACAGTTCATCATTTAGTGCCCTTGTGGGTTCAATCAGCGAAGAGTTTTTAATGCCATCTCCACACCAGTCTCCTCACTTGCCATAGGAGGATAAAGGCCATGAATGATGGTGCATGTATGCATGTATCCTAGAACCAAGGAGGCTGAATAAAGCAGGGGGGTTGCAGTTTGAAACCTGTCTGGGTTAAATGGCTAGACTCTTTCTCAACCAAAGAAAAACACACAACCCTCCTCCTAATGAAATATGAAAGAGATAATAAAGTACTCTTGATAAGAATATGTGAAGATAACATAAGTCCAAATTAGTCTGCTTTGAACTCAGCATATATATCAGTGTATATTATCTAGTGTTAATGTTATTGTAAAATACTGCTTCAAGAATTTTTATTATTAAAACATGACTTATTCAAGTATAAAGCAATGTAGGACCTCCATCTTTTTAAAATTACATTACTCTTTCAATTCTTCCCATGTACCTTTCAAAAATACCAGAATTCTTTCTTATATTTAGAAAATGGGTGATTGCAGAATAATCTTAACAAATAAAGTTGTGTCAGTAAGACAATCATTAAAAAAAAAAAAAAGTTTGTTTTAGTGCTGAAGTTAGGTATATCTATCTATCTGTGCCTAGCATTCTTCTGTGTTTTCTCACTTTGATCAGCAGCTCTCTGCAGTTGACAGGTAGGCATGGTGATTGACACTTGTAATCATGACACTTGGTTCAAGGCCAGCCTGATCCACATAGTAAGTTCCATGCCAATTCGGTCTACATAGTAAGATTCTGTCTCAAACAACAACAATGGGATTATATTGGAATCATGGCAGAAAGACTCATGTTACTTTGGGTAGCTGAACAATTGAAATAAAAACCCAGCTCATCCCAAAACCTCATAATATGCACTTATTCTGAGTCTCAAGGTATAGTTATGTCTTATTTATTCTCATTTTATTAATACAGTTTTCAGAGTAGTCTTACAAACTATGAAAACAAATTGACATGAAGAGTTTCCATACTCACTGCTACCAATCAACAGTTCCTCAAGTCTCCATCTCTGTACTTGGAAGATTAAGAACCACCTACAAATGTGCTTCTGCACCATTGTGGACATTCCCTCCTTATGTGCAACAGAGCTGAGTCTCTTTCAAACCATTTTTTTTACATTTATTTATTAAGTGTGTGTGTGTGTGTGTGTGTGTGTGTGTGTGTGTGTGTGTGTGTGTATTCTGGGGGTTCAAGTCATCATGCTTGGTGACAAGCTCCTTCACTTGCTGAGCCATCTTGCTGAGCCAAGGCTTATAGGCTACTTATATAAACATTTTAGACAACTTTTCTATACATATGACAATATATGGTAGATTATGATGGACAGAAAAATATTAATTAAATTTACTATATTTCATTGCAGTAGGAAACACATAGACCAAATTCATATGTATAGCTCATCTTCAGCATCTCACTGATTTAAGAGAATGTACAATACTTACTATGTAAACATATATATAGTTTAAGGGCATCCTCAGCTAGAAAAAATGTTTCAGGAGAGTCTGGGCTAGATGGGACCCTGTGTCAAAAATAATCAGCAACAAAAATAGAATTGATAAATGTTTGATGAGATAAACACTTGAACAAAAAATGATATTTGATGAGACAAACATCTGTACATTGTACAATATACATAGGTATCAAAATATCACATGGTCTATGTCACTAAAATATATAATTTTTGTTTCATGTGTCCATTAAAATTAATTTAATAAAAGTAATTGTAACATTGCCATCTAAACAGGGTCAAACTGCCACATGGAAATACTTATCAAATATGAGCAAAAGATGAACATTAAGGTAAATGGTTATACTATTGCCCACAGCACTTGTCAAAGCATTACAAGATGATGCACAAATTATTTTGGATTTCTTCAGACTCTTAATACCAACACAGACCCTACCACTTGGCTCTGGTTCTGTATTTTGACTTCTAGAATATCTTCCTTTTTCTCTTTCTCTTCAATGGTAAATATTTTCTCAAGAGGAAGTAGATATGTGTTCTTGTTTGGAGAAGCAAAGTAAAAAGTAAAAAGTGGCCAGAGGTACAATGATTGGACACAAGTCCCTCTGCCTTCCATCAAAGATAAACAAAGAAGAATACAAAAGCTGGAGGCCACATCAAGGACTACAGAAGAGAGAAGAGCCATGCATTTCTCACTCAAAGATGAGCAAATCCAACGAGAGACTCAGGAAGAACTCAATCATGGGCCACAAAGCTACATTGTTACCAATAGTGTTTAAATAATACATTATGAAAGCACATGCAAATGATAAACAAAGTCTTATGTGTGTGTTCCAGATAATTGCCATCCTGGATTACCATGTCCCTTTTGCTAAGCAGCAGGCAACTTAAGGGAATAATTTCTAAAAGCATCAATACTAGCCTGGTTAATTTGAACATTTATTAGCTGGAATTTACTACTAATTGCATCAGCAGTTTAAAAATATAAACATATGCAACAAAAATAATCATAAATAAAATGATTGACAAATATTTTAGGAGCGGAACACAGAGTAAGTTTCCCAAACAAACTGGATTCTGAATTGGAAACCTGAGCTGACCCAGAAATCAAAGCACACAGACAACCATGTGGGAGTGCACCCACCTGTTTTACAGTTCACCCATCCAATGTTTATGTCTCTATATTGTAACATCTCTTTTCACAGCCTCCTAACTCCTAAAGTGACCTAGGAATTATGTGGCTAAAAATGTCTGAATGTTCAAGCTCTTCTAACTCAAGTATTTGTCAAAATCCAGGGTTCAGTGCTATTGCTTTTCCACTGGGGTTACCATTCTAACCAACTCTCACTGACCTCTTATTCTGCGGAGTTCTATAGAGTTTATTTCTGACAATGCACAACCATATGCTTATTTATACTATCAGCCATAATACTTGTGACATTACATGTACATGACACTATAATATTTCTCTGGATTATTCATTACTTTATTCTTAGATAGTAATGTCCACTCAGATTGTAAATTCCACGAAGGTATCTAGTCATTGACTTTCAGACCATTGGTCCATCGCATCTAACAGAGTGAGATTCACCCAGCAAATCAATGTCAAATGATTGCAACAAGGGAGCTTTCTTACACATGAGGAGCAAACACCTACATTAAACTGATTAGAACAGACTGATTCTTGGAGGCTGAGGCTCATTAAGCAAATGTTAGAAATCAAGGTTTTTGTCTTAATGACTACAAACACAAATTAATAAGACAATAATTGTGTGTGAGTTCAAAGAAAAACAGGAATTCAAACAAACAAACAAACAAAAAACAGGTTTGGAGGGCTGGGCTTGACAGCACAGGCTTGTTAATCCAGTGCTTGTGAGGCAAAGATAGGCAGATTTCTGTGGTCAAAGTCAGCCTAGTCTATGTAGCAAATTCACTCCAGTCAGAGTTATGTAGTGAGATACTATTTAATAAATAAATAAACACACACACACACACACACACACACACACAAACACACACAGATCTGGGTAAACAACTTGTCTCACATACATAAGACCCTGAGTTTGAACCCCAGCACTAAATCAAAAGAATAGAAAATTGGCTCTAATGATTAATATTTCACCTGTCAGATGTGTGTGTGTGTGTGTGTGAGAGAGAGAGAGAGAGAGAGAGAGAGAGACTTAGAGTCTCACTATATTATGTAGTCCTGGATTGCCTGAAACCTGCTATATAGACCAGTCTAGCCTCTCATTTACAGCAATCTCCAGGCCTCTGCCTCCCAAGTGCTGCTATTACAGGCATGTACCACCACACCCAGCCCTAGATTACAGCATATATTGAGTAGATCTTATTTTACCATCTCACTCTGGCTTTAAAAGATTGACCTTCCTTTAAGGGACAGGAAGTACTAGTGAAATTCAGATAAAAAGAATCATTTATAATATTGACTTGTCTCAATTACACAGAAGAACTTTTTCTATCCAAATACCTTATTTCGTTGCAGTGCCAACTTTGTCTTATCAAATAAAAAAAAAAAAAAAACTGAAGTGGAAACTTTATTTGCTGTCATGAATTCTGCCAGTGTCCACTGAGACAAAAACAAGCAGTGGCTTTGTCTTTGTTACCAACAGAAATTAGCAGAGAACAGCAGCAGGAAGGCAAACAAGCTAGAAGCATTTTCACAATTCCCCATGCTCCGAATCATGACAGGACAAAGAAAGGCAGACTGAAAATGTGAAGCCGCTTTCTAAGTGCAATCTCATGTCACTGTAGGAAGTTTACAAAGAGGGAAAGAAACCTCCAACACTTCAGCAGAGAGTGGATGAGAAGGAACCAGTAGTAGAACAAACACTGAGAGTGGCATGCTGGCAGAGTTCCTCAAAAGAACCTAAAATCATGAAAGTAGTATCACTCTTACAGGCTAGCTTAGCTGGGCGTGCCTCATGCACGCAGAGGTGCCCACTCACCTATTTGTGCTGTTCCATCTGTCTCATGTGGACACTCCAGGTCAAGTACATTGTCTGTCTAGACCAATTTCTAGGAACATCTACAGGAACTTATCCTTGTGGTATGAAGGCCAAAGAGTGCTGCTTAGAGGAACATTCTAGATAGCAAAGAAGGATGTCTGTTTTACATATTATTCCCATATATTGGAGAGAGCATTTTATAAAGTGTGATCATTGAAGATAAGAAATAATACAAGCGGAAAGAATGAGGATATCTCAGAGGAGGATCAAAGAAGCTTCTCAAGAGACATGGAAAGCCAGTGTGGCAGCATTCATCTGTAACCCTAGTGCTTGGGAGATTATGGCAAGATAACTAGGAGTTCAAAACCAGCCTGGGCTGCAGAGCAAAACCTTTGTGTGTGTGTGTGTGTGTGTGTGTGTGTGTGTGTGTGTGTGTGTGTGTGTGTAAGGAGAGAGGGAAAGAGGGAGAGAAGGAGAGATGGGGAGAGAGAGAAAGAAAGAGAACAGCAGTTCAGCTCAATCTGATTTCCTTGGGAGAAATTGCTCCAAATATGCCACTAGTGGAACGCGAAGAAAAACAGGAAGAAGACTCATGAGAGCAAATGTAAAGCAATCCTAGGATTCAGACATAGGATGAAAAGAGAAAATAATGCTTTCTGTTCCCTTACGTTGCTCACTGCTCTGCATCTAGATGAAAGAACAAAGGTTAACTGTGAGAGCCACAGAATAGCAATGTATCAACTCTAACCAAAGATTCTGCTTTCCTTTCCCAACGTTAGCTACTTGATTTTATTTTGTTCTGATTGTCTTGACACAGTTCACCTTCATTGCTATGGTAGCCAGGGCTGGCCTTGAACTATGAATCCGCATGTTTCTATTACAGACACATTCCGCCATGCCCAGTTAAGATAAAACATAGTCCCTGCTAACCACTCTAAAGTAATGACTAAACTTGAGTGTGAGAAGAGACTGGAGCTTGTTAAAAATCTCTAAATGTTGCTCTGGTAATGTTGTAAGTTTGAAGTGGGTCCAAAGAACTTAATTTTTCTAGGATTTCCCAGGTAGTACTGGTAGTTGTGGTGAGCAAAAAATACTTTGAAACCTATTACTCTCACCAGGATATTATAGGATAAATTATTATCAAAATATCAAATCACCAATGCAAAGTATCATAAAGACAAATCGATAAAAGAAGAAAGACACTGAAAATCTAGAGAAGACAAGTTGGAAAGAATTTTTCCATCCAATAAAAATTCCATCACCCCTGACAGATGGTCATTTTAAATACCTTCAGTAACAGAGAATTTCTGTCTTCAGGCAACATAGACCATTTTGTCTTATAAATTGATGTTCTAATGAAAGGTCAAATTATAAGTTATTTGAAAAACAAGAAATTGAGCTATTCCTCAGGACAGATTATGCATGAAAACGTCTCTATTTGATTGAACTGGGAAGACACCAGCTTTAATGTAGAACCAATCTGAGCACAAGAGCATGTGAATCTTCCAATGTTAGATTCACTATCAGATCCAGCCAGCCATGCTCTGTGTGGCTGCTGTCAAAATAAGATCTTTAGTGCATTTCTTACTCAGATTTCTATGCTGCAACACTTCAGTCACACATCTGGCGACATACATCTGTCCTCTCTCTAGTTAGGCAGTAGCAAGTATATAGAAATAAAAATGCCAATGTCTGGATGGTGAGTCGAGTTCAATCCCAAAATCCAAAAATGAAAGGAGAGAACTGACTCCCACAATGTCCTCTGACCTCCACATGTGCCCTGTGGCAAGTGTACCTCTATCCCAACACAGAAAACAAACAAATGTTAAAAAATTATTTAAAACACAAACATAATGAAAAAAGCCACAATATTCATGACTATTCCAACAACCTGTATCAAAGCACCTTAAGTGAATATACGGTATCCTACAAAGCTATTTTATCCCACTACCCTGTTAAAAAGAACGCCACCTCCATTTTACTTTTATCTATATACAAACATGTTAGCAAATGAAAGCCACTTATATGTTGACTTGCCTTGGAACAACTTACCAAGCCTAGAGGTCTTAAGAAACTGTCATATGTGATTGATGCTTGGCCTTTTCCATTTTCACTCATATAACTTCTCTAAGGCTCCTTCAGCCTCTTCTAGAGCCAAGTCACTGACATCTCATTGGCATAAAGTTGGAAAGCAAGTCGAGATGTATGACAGCATGCTTCTAGGTTGCTTTAATATGATCAGCCAAAATACCATGTAGAATAAGTTTCTAATAACATGTGGAATAAGAAGTTTCTGTGGAGTCAACTCGGATTTATACTTTTCACTTCCATAGCTCCTAATATTTCATTTTTGACCCAGAATCTAGTCAGAATTGGCACAGCCTCTTGTCTTTTCTCCACATATTACCCCTGGAACATTGACCTCAATTCTTCACCTTTGTTAATACTGATTTTGTGTGAAATAATTGTGTCTTAAGGAAACTGTTCTTTGAAATATTAGCAGCATTACTAGCCACAACTTATTTTCCTTGGACCTAAAGAGCATGCAATAATAAAGGAAATCTGTCTCCCTCTAACTTCCAGCAGCTGGCCATGGTGTCCAATTGAACAAGGGCAATTCCAGGAGCATCCACATTTCCCAAGGTCACTCTGTGACCAGCATGGAGCAAGACAGAAACAGCACCTCACCCTTATCATGTCCAAACACAGACAAAACACAGACATAGCCCAAGCCACAAAATACCAAACACCCCATCTTTTGATAAATGAGAGAAATGTCTTTGCTAATCACAGCTCTCAGAACACCATATTGTACCTGCTTTCTGATGATATGTCATCCAGAGAATGAACTCCTACTCTCTGGGAACCCCTTTCTACTGCAAATCCTGTCATCAAGGTCAATCCACATCCTGTGATTCCCCGGGGTACCTCTCACTGCAATGGTCCACTGCCCTTGTGTTGTGTATCTTCCTGCTCACTGCAGTAGGTCAAAAACACAACAGTTCAACCACAGGTGACTTCCTAGTGGTCACAGCAGAGGAGGCTAACAAGCTCAATTACTGAAGGTCAACATGAAATTCCCTAAAGAAATCACTGTCCTTACGTACTCACCAAAATTCTGCTATAAACAAACACTTCTTTGAGCCTGTTTTCTAACAGGCTTTTGTGGGCAAAGACCCTCCAATCCTTCCCCTTAGAACCACTTTCATGACATATAAAGACGAGGTCATGGACCATCTGCTCTTCATTTACTGGACCAGAGGCATGTTTACAAGGAACATGATGAGCAGATGGATCTCCACCTGGGCCAAGGAAAGCTGGTGGCCAATCATCCTGGATACTCAGGATTCCACACCAGATCACAGTGAACCTCTAGCAAAAAACAAACAAACAAACAAACAAAACAAAAAAAAAAAAAAAAAAAAAAAAAACCACTGCCACCTGGAGGGCTTGGCATGAACTTTGCTCCAGCTCTTGCTTTTCTCAACTTATATGTCCTTCCCAGATGTTTACCTCTTGATTATTCTTTCCTAACCAAAGAACATTTAATGGTCTAGTTTTCACACAAAAATTTAAAGGATGCTATGCAGTGGTAGAAAGCTTACCTAGAACACACAAGGCCCAATAGCTAGTATCACAGCAAGAAAGATTGGATGGGAGAGGTGTGATGGCTCACTCAATAAAGTGATGTCTTGAAAACATAAGGACCTGAATTCAATCCCCAGATCAAAATGTCACAGATTTTTACAATTGTGTGTGTGCATTTGTAATCCCAGTACTGGAGGGCAGGGCAAGAGATGGGAGTAGCCCTCAGGATTACTGGTCAGTCAGCCTAGCATCTTTAGGAAGCATCAGGCCAATGAGGGATGCTCTAAAAGAAATAGATGACCTTCCTAAAAAACACCCAGGTTTGTCTCTGGATTCTATATGTGCACAAGTGTGTATACACCCACATATATGAACACACACACACACACACACACACACACACACACACACAGCAAATAAATAAAAACAGAGAAAGAAGACGGGAAGTGAGGAAGGAAGGCAGGAGGAAGAAGCTTAAGTTACCTGCTGTGCAAAATAATATGAAACAATAATCAGCTCCACTATGCATTCACATACATCGCAATGGTTTGTATGGGGTATACTTTTCTAAATGATTTCAAATTAGAGTATATAACTTTTAGTATTTTTAAGCCCGCTAGCCTTTCAACACTAATAACATATTGTTATTTCACTTCTTTCAAAAGCATAACAGATTTCCCTCCTGAAAGGCTTACTACAATAAACACCCATTAAGAAAACAACAATAACACAAAATTTTATCAACTAGACATTGTATAGGGTCCAAATAGCTTTGTGTCTGTTATTTTGAATCCTCACAAGATACTCATGCATGTATACAATTATCCTGTGTTCACAGATGAGTACTGATGTATGCTCCAAATGTGAAGGGATGAACCTACTTTCATCAGACTTGACATATGGAGGGTGTGTGTACACATCCTCTCCACCATGTAACAAATATGTTTTTAAGAGCAATTCTTTTTAGGTGAAATGGCTTTCAACACTCAATAATTCAGTGTTCAAGTGCATGCATACACACACACACACACACACACACACACACACACATATACACATATATATATTCAAAACTTGCTACTAATTGCTATATTTTAGCTATAAAAGGGAGACACTCCTAAAATCAACTGAGAAAAATGAAACCTAAAGGAATATTATACTTGTTACATGGAGGGTTTTAGTGTCTCAGTGTCCTGTCAAACTTTGAGATGGTTTTAGTCCTGTGGATTTGCTATCCTTTTCGAGAGCTTAAATTTTCCTTGAGATCCCTTTCCTACCCCCCTTAGCAATCCTTAGGATCCTGCTTCTAATGCAGCAAAGGGGCTTCAGAGAAAAACCAGGGGAATCTTGAAATGATAGTGTGCGTTACAGCAGATCCGTGGCTCCCACCTCAATCAGCTAATATGCTATGAAAACACCCTGCAGTAATGGGAAATCCGGAACTCTCAGGTACTTAAGAATTCTGTGCTCACATCTCCCTGAATTATCTATTTGCCTTTTATCAGACATCACTGTCTGCGTGCTATTATTTAAAAACTGTCATGTGTGAGTACATTTATTTCTAAGGAATTATATGACCACATGACACTATACAACAAATGCACCACTCTCTTGTTAGCTGTATCTTTTAATTATCAGAGATTTCAAATTATTTAGACTTTTACTAGGAGACATTTATTATACCACAGAGCTATAGTTTTGAAACACCATGCAAACCCAACAGTAGCGAAATGAGAAATATTCATTTGTTTAAAACTAATATTTTTGCAATCTGCTCTTACAAAATCCAAAGACATCCAAAGCAGAAGAAATCATTTCTGTGAGAATCATATGAAATACCCCGCCCATATTTTTGCTCCAGGATATGAAGGGACCTGAGGATTGATCTGGGAAGCATCTCTTTCAAAGGTGGGGCTCAAGAGCTCTAGAAGGCAACAGTTCACCTGGAGTCAGGCCATAAAGAAGTGCTGGGTGGGGTCGCCTAGTTTGCAACAACCCCCCACCACACACACACACACACACACACACACACACACACACACACACACACACACACACACACTGGTGTCATTTCCATGAAAATCAAGGATGTGGGAATGTATCAGAGTAAGAAATCCTACACACTGCTTTGTGTGCCCAGCCCCCCACCCTCGCCCATAATATCTTTAGCTGTTTATCTTAATCTTTGAAAGAGCTATCACGCTAATGTCAGAGAAAACTGTAGAGGATCTAAGAAAGCAAAGAAGGAGCATGCCGGGGAATCCTACTGCTCCGGTCTTTCCTCCATAGGAAGAACACACTAAGGGTGGGACCAAAAAGGCATACCCAGTCTAGCCATCTCAAGATCATCACCCAGCAAACACAGCTGGCCAAAAATCTGTGTTGTGCTTCCAAAGCCACCTCGCTACACATTCTGACTCTTAAACTCAGTCATCCAAAGAAAAAATAATAGTAATAAACGACTTGTAGCCAGTGAACACCCAAAGCATACATAGGAGATAGCAAGCCCCAGGGAGCCTCCGAACACACCTTATCCGTGCTCACTTCACCGGGCTCCAGTCACGGGTTCATAGTGAACCTAGGCTTCATTCCGAATCCCCAGAAAGCAGGCATTTGCACCTGCCTCTTTCCAAAGCAAGGCTTGGCACTCCTAGTGTCTATAGTTAGTTACTCCTAAGCCCCCACGGCTTCCCCAGCCTTGCAGTGGCATACACACACACACACACACACACACACACACACACACACACACACACACACACTCATGCGCGCGCGCGGGCACACACACACATTTATATACAGACGTTCTGGAGCCTCCAATGCACCTTCTTGGGTCTTTTTCTTCTCTGACTACTGCCGTTGAACTTTTCTCCACTGTCGCTTTTCTGAGCTGCATCTTCGTTCATCATTTTGAGCAGTTTGGGAAGGAAATAGCTGTGCCATCAACCCCGGCCGCGGAAACAGACCACTGGCGAGCTTGCACTTGCAGGAGGCAGGCGGGAGCAGGAGGAGGGGTGGGGAAGGGGCGCGCGCTAGGAGGGCGAGGACGGTGACGTTGCCATGGTAGCAGCTGCCACAACTGTTTATCTGACTGCATTGTTAAATCGGATTCAACCAATTACCATCGGGGGACAGGCTACAATAAAGAAAGCTGTGAAAAAAAGAATGCCCGGGACAGGAGCAATTTGGGGAACCCTGCTGCTTGCCTTTCGACACACCCATTACAGGATCGGTGCCTGCCACGCATAAAACCTGCACTTCATTTTCTTCCTCCAGGTACTTCAGTGGGACAGACACAATGCATACAGAGCAAATGATGACACTTGAATGTCTGAACCCGAAGGGGTGCATTGTAGCGGGTCCAGATGAGGAAATGAAGTCTATTAATCTCCTAAAGTAATTATAGGAAAGTTACATTTTTATCATGCTAGTCACTTGATGCAAGGCTACATAACCTTTTAAAACTCTGCTTAAGGATGGCTTCTGTCATAAAGCTTGAGAACAGCTTCAACAGCCATCAGCAACCTGACCACTCCCTCCTGGGCCTCCTGGCAAGGCAAGCTCTGATAGCACCTGTATCACCCCGGCTCCACCCATTCACCACTTGACAGTCTAGAGATAACCCGGAGGAGGGAAGATCATCCTTGATTTTTCTCAGAACCAACACAGCAGCCTTCCTTAACAGCAGTTAACCAAGGTCTGTTAAATATGTGAGACAAACAACATGTCACGGAGGTAAAACATTTCATACCTATTACAGAGACTTTCTGAGCACAGTTCAATTGACTGGTGAATAAAACATAAGCTCTAATCTCAGGGACCTTTTTGTCTGATTTTCCAGAACCATTCTGGGTAAGACAATGTGGCTTGCTTATGTAACAAGAATCCTAATTTCATCTATTGGATCAAGGTGGCTATTTCTATATTTACTGTTAAACTGTGGGTGCAGAGCCAGATATATTTTGCACAAGCACACATGCTAACTACTCATCCCTATTCCTAGAAAACTCAGAGTATAACATGCAGAATACTTGAGTGTAAAAACAGTGAGAATTAAAACAGGGAGATAATGTATGTAAGGATGCTGTGAAGACTGAAAGTACCTCTGCATTTCTATTAGGAATCCCATTATTACCACAAATGTGATCCTCTCAACTCAGAAATGCCTTCCTTAAAGATGCTTCTTACATGAAAATGAAGCCACCTGCCAACAAACACCTCAACGAAGACTTCACATTCTTTTCTCACTGCCCCTTCTCTCTGCCTCACTGTCCTGAGATGCTTGCCACATCCCACACTGAGTTAGCCTCACCTTGCTGCCCTCACGCCGTCCCTTGCTTCTGTTCCAGCACACCCATCCCACAAATACAGTGCCACAGTGACACTGGGGTCCCACAGACAGGGCGAAGACTCCGAGCTTCCTTTGTTCTGACACAAAGCCCTTCAAGAATGTCTACAAGAAGCTTCCAGAAGTGACTTCTGTTATCAGAATTTCCAAGATGTGCCCTGTCTGTCTACCATCCTCCCTCATCCTTCCTTGTTCCCTCCCCTTTTCTAGGGGAGTTCCTTGACTTGACTTTTCTTGAGCACAACCTCGGCTTAGAAACCTGAACTATGACTCAATAAATATGTGTTGAATATCTACCATGTGGCCAAAACAAAGAACCAGGGAGACTCCATCTGACCCCCAGGGACATGGGAGCAAAGAAAACAGAAAACATGTTTGTCACTAGATTGCTTATATTCTAACAGGGAGATTAGATGAGAAGCAAAAATATTAGTTAGTTCTATGTGGGAAAAGTAGGGCGGAGAGGGATGAGAGGCAGATGATGGTTTATGTAAGGTGCCTGGGCACAGTCCCCAGAAATCTGAATGAAGTGAGGGATCAAGCCAAGCAACTCTCTGAAAGAAAAATATTACGGTCAAGGAGAATGGCCACTGAAAGTCCTCAGAAAAAGAAGGAAGAGGTATAATGTAGCTAGGCCTAAGAGAATCATTACAAATAGTCATCATTCTTGGAAGTCAGAAACAGCTTTTCAATCAATAGAGTTGGTTAACAAATTAGAATACGCATTGTTCATCTCTGTACAAACTGGAAACAAACACACTTCATATTATAGCAGTTTATGATCTGGTAACTTCTGATAGAGTTTGGCCAACCTCTTACAACAGTGCCTTCCACATAGGTAATAAACTACTTTAAATACCCAGGTTCAGTCCTCTGCCTTAGATAATCAACAACAACAAAAAAAAAAAAAAAAAAAGAGCCAGAGTATTTGAATCCGGTTCTGGTATTAAATGTCTGAGACTAGATAATTCATAAGTAATACAAATGTTCACCTCAGAGTTCTAGAGACTAGGAAATCCAAGATCATGGCACAGCATCTTTAGCTCTAGAGAGGACCCAGTATCTCCTCCCAAGACAGTACCTAAATGCTCTTTGCTGTGGATATATGATGGAAAGAGCAGAAGGACAAAGGAGGGGGCCCAGCTAGTATCCTTTTAAAAGGTCCCTAATCCCATTCTGTCCTTGTGATTCAGTCACCTCCTGAAGCCTTTCCTCCCCCATGACCATCATACCCGGGATGATGTTTCAGCATCAATTTTGGAGAGAGCACAAAAATTCAATGCATAGCAGTGTTGTTATAGAAATAGAAAATCTTACACATACTTGTTTTTCAGAGTGAAAGAACAGCACTAACATAATGCTAGCTCCCAATAGAGGTAAACATCTACATTAACCTATAATAACTATTTCACCCAGGAGGGACTGTCCAAATGTCTAAGTGAGTAGCTGTTTTTTCTTCACCTTCTGAATTCTTCAATCTGTTCCTCTCATCCAGAAACTCTTTCATTTCTATCTTAACAATGTGTAGTGAGCATGCAGGCCAAACAAACTCCTTAAAGGCAGGGTTTATATATACGTTGACATGCCCTGTGAACCTGATACAGCGTGAAGTGTCTGGTAGAGGCCAAGGAACTCTTTTTAAATACAATAAAGAAATACGTTCAATACTGAGCCAAACATGGTGGTACATGGCTGTAGTCCCAGCGAGTGGAAGGCTGAAGCAGAAGGATCCATCCAATATCAAGGCTAGCCTGGGCTACAGAGTAAGATTTGCCTGGAAGAAAGAAAGAAGTATGGGGGTACACTTCTGTAATCACAACAATTGGGAGGTGGAAGCAGAAGGATCAGGAATTAAAGGCCAACTTTTATCATACAGAGAGTTCAAGGCCAGCCTGAGTTACAAGAAGAAAGAAAGAAAGAAAGAAAGAAAGAAAGAAAGAAAGAAAGAAAGGAGGGAGGGAGGGAGGGAGGGAGGGAGGGAGGGAGGGAGGGAGGGAGGGAAGGAGGGAGGGAGGGAGGAAGGGGACATTTCCAATATTTACCATGAGTCTGAGTTTATACCACAGTAGATGTTTTCAAATCTTAGATTTTCCTTTTCTTTTCTTTTCTTTTATGTTCTTCTTGTTATCTGGAAGCTGTAAATTTTTTTAAATAACATTTTTAAGCATATTTGAAAATTGGAGCTGATGGATTCAGGGTAGCAATGATGCTAACACCTTAAATGTATAACACAGCCTATAGTTCATAAACTCTTTGTTTTCTTTAGGGATAGAAAGCCTCACAAGCACAGGGCTCTATATTCTCCCTTTACTGTACCCAAGCACCCACAGCCATGCACACAATAAGCATTTAGTGATTTTTAATGAGACTCTCATAACCACAAAGGGAGAAGACTCATTTTAATTCCAATGCGGATAAGAAAACCAGGGCACAGGCAGTTTGGCTGATTTGCCCAAGGTAACAAAGTTAATACAATCTAAAGATTACATTCCTCTGGTTGAAATCCACTATTCCTTTACTAAATCATGACTACATTCAATGAAAAGCAGCCACTTTATACAATGAAGTAAGACCAGCAAAGACTCAGATGGAAACGCCAGCGGCAGAAACCAGTCACATGGCAGCAGCCCATACAGAGAAAGGTCTTGATAGGTTTTATGCCACATACCTTAAAGGCATGGAGATTCATAGGTGCTTGTATTAATTTTAATATGCCTGTTCTATTTTATTAAACCATTAGAGCTAATAGTATTTTAAAAATCTAAAATCAGACTTTTTTTTAACCATAAGACTATCTGAGTGGAGTAAAGTTCTTTGGAGAATAAGCCATTATGCCTTAGAGATAGATCACCTTCCAAAGTTAATTTGTGGGCCTGGAGAGATGGCTCAGAGGTTAAGAGCACCAACTGCTCTTCCAGAGGTCCTGAGTTCAATTCCCAGCAACCACATGGTGGCTCACAACCATCTGTAATGAGATCTTCTGTATATATAATAAATAAATAAATATTTGAAAAAACAAAAACAAAAACCAAAGTTCATTTGTGAGTCAGAGCTGTCTGATGTTACAAATGCATTTTCATAGAAACAATGTTTAAAAGGTTCAGTTCAGAAAAGTTCTTAGAATGGTTCGCCTCTGGGGCTGAAAACCTTAACAACTTGGCAGAAATTGGACAGGAATTCCCCAGTCCATTTTTCTTCTGGAGGTGCTATG
Source organism: Onychomys torridus (assembly GCF_903995425.1). Taxonomy (NCBI): domain Eukaryota; kingdom Metazoa; phylum Chordata; class Mammalia; order Rodentia; family Cricetidae; genus Onychomys; species Onychomys torridus. Next base: position 102,623,925 of record NC_050448.1, read on the forward strand.
CAGGTATACCATTGCTATGAATGAAACTGTCAATCAGTGTCTTGGAATGTGTGGATGTGGCTGCATTTGGACACCGAGCCTTTACAGATCTAGTCACACTTAGATGAGGCGGTGATGGTCTAGAGTAAGTCCTAACCTGCAATGGCCGTGTTCTATAAAAAGAGAGACCTGCACAGGAACATCTGGGGAGGGAGGCATGTGAGGACAGAGGCAGAACTGAAGGAATACAGCTGCAAGAAAAGGAATGCCAAGAAGTGCCAGCATCACCAGAACTCAGGAGGAAGTGGAGAGGCATTCTTTGGAGCTTCAGAAAGAGTATGACCCAACTACTGTGCCCCCCACCCCTCCCCCCCCACCCCCCCCCCACACACACCCTGCCTGCTTGCCCACCTGCTCCAGGCAAGATTACAAGCAGTCCTCAAATTTGACTTGTAACAAAGAACTACCTTGAACTACTTGCTGATCCTCTTCTCTCTACCTCTTAAGTGCTAGATTAGAGCACAGACTACCACACCCAGTTTTATGTTGTGCTGGGAATCAAACTCAGCACTTTATGCATGCTAGGCAAGCAATATAGCAACTAAGCTACATCCTTAAGCCCCATTCTTTCTGGGTGACTCCTTAACTTTGGACTTCAGATTTCACAACTGTGAATATGGAAGTTAAAATGTCTTACTAGTCTGTGTCATACATGGATGCTTTGCTATGGCCACCCTATGAAGTCACTACAAAATAGTCTCCCATCTCAGTGTGGTTGGTTAGTTATGAGACTTGGTTCTACCCTGTATGATACAAGTAGACTTGAATGCCACCTTCAGGCTTGCTAGTAAAGCCCACCCATAATGATGTTCTGCTCTTGTTACACTTATGCTAGCTAAACACAGAGGAAGACCTCACCCATGAGGTAGAAGAGCTGCAGACTGCAAGAGGCTTGGTCAGGTCTCTGTTAGCATGTGGAGCCAATCCTCATTCTTCTGCTGATATCGTGAGGCATGGAAAACTATTTCTCCAGTGTGTTAGTCACGGAAATTGTGATGCTGCTTTTCACAGTAGCTAGTCGATGGTAGTCAACTGTATCTGTTCAGTTCAGCATGTTACATGAATGACACTCAGTACATCAAAGTTTTGAGCCATGAAAAATGGATCTTATTTCCTGGACTAAAGGCACTGGACTGATTAGAAAGTGAGGACTCAAAGTGGGGTCAGTAGAGCCACAGAGATAAATATCACTTATAAGAGGCATGAGGAAGGAATGCCTGGTAGGTTTAAGGTATTATATCCTCAGGTCAACTCCTGTCCATACTCCTTTTCTTCCTAGCTCTCTTCCTGGATACATTCTTTGCATTCTGCTGCTGAAAGTCACCAGGTAATCACTGTGGACCCCCTCTTGACCTACAGAGAACAGGAACTTAGAACTTGCAATGGTTTATCTTGATTGTCAATTTGATGGGTTTTGTGTGTGTGTGTGTGTGTGTGTGTGTGTGTGTGTGTGTGTGTGTGTGAGAGAGAGAGAGAGAGAGAGAGAGAGAGAGAGAGAGAGAGAGAGAGAGAGAGAATGTGTGTACAGTGTCTCCATGTGAGAATTCTGCGGTGGCCATATGTGAATATGCAAAGGCAAGAGAAATTCGTCGAAGGTCTTCCTCTCTTTCTCTGCCTTCTTGTCTTAAGAAGGGGCCTCTCACTGAACTGGAGGCTCATCACTTAGATTAGGATGGCTGACCAGTGAGCCCTCAGGATTCACCCCCTCAGCACTGAGGTGACAGGCGCACATAGTCCTATACGCCTTGGGTGATGGGGATTTTAGCTCAGGTCCTCATGCTTGCAGAGCAAGCACTCTAAACCACTGGTCCATCACCCCAGGCCCTTGACAGGATTTAGGATTAACCTAGGAGACAAACTTCTGGGCATGTCTGTGAAGGTGTTTTTAGAGCACGTACATGAGGCAGAAAGACTCACCCTGAAAGTGAGGGTGGGGCCTGCATGGGCTTATAGCCTTTTTAGAACTCACAGGGGAGGGTCACTTTTCCTCTTGTTTATCTGTGGATTCAGCGAGAAACAAATCAGAACGTCAAGACTCCAGAACTGCTGGTGCCAGTCTTCCAGGACTGTGAGGAATAAATTTTCTAAGCTAGCTTGTCTGTAACATTTTTTTTGATAGTACCAATCTAACACACTGCCCATGTATGATACCTAAGAGTATACAACCTGTGAGCCATGTGGCAACGCGACCGTGTTAACTTATGGAGATTGGAATGTTGTGGAACTTTAGGAGACGCAGACTCAAAAGAGAAAGTGGGTCTTAAAGTTTACACCCTGGCACAGTAATTTCTGATCCCCAGATGTGAGAAAGTTACAATACCAGCCTGTGGCCACTTCTACCGCCATGCCTTCCCTAACATGATGACCTTTGTCCTCTTGAACCCGGAACCATAATAAATCACTTCCTCTCTTAAGTTACCTCTTAGGTATTTTCTCACAGTAACAAGAAAAGTAACTAAAACAGCCAGAAAAGCTGCATGTAGCTCTTTAACGGTCCAGAGAAGAAATGAAGTGTACATGGGCACCACTTTCAAAAGTGTTCTTTACAGGAAGCTACTGCCTGGGAGCTGAAGGAAGGGTGTGAAGAGCTATGTCTGAGACTACAGCAGTATCCTGGAAGAGTGATGATGGAGTGGACAGACCATTCATTAGTCTGTCACCATTAAAGGTGTTACAGTCATGGTCACAGGTCAGAAAGAAGTGAGGAGCAAGAGGGATGGGCAAGAGGAGCCTTCAAGGGGACATCTTTGAAATCCATTTCCTTTAGGAAAGGAGAGAACAAGACTCAGGAACATTTGCTACTCTCTAGATACCAAAACCAGTTCGAAATAGAAAAACCAAGTCCCAGATCCACATTACAGCCCGAGGACCCTGGCTGTGGGAGTCTTGTTATGGGTAAGTGTTGAAAAGCCTGAGTCAAACTTTATCTATGGTTATCTGAAGCCAAGGAACCCTTAATTCTTACTGAAATGAGTACAGTGAAGGACTGCTCCCTTTAGACACCCAAAGGAACACAAGTCATTGCTTCTGATACACTTAGGGGGTGACCTATCCTGATGGGAGCAGACTCAGAAACTGGTCCACTGAGTGGATTTTGTTGTTGTTGCTGCTGTTGTTTTTCTAGACAGTCTCACTTAGAAACTGAGGCTGCCCTTGAACTTTTGATCTTTCTGCCACAGTATATCCATAGTACTGGAATGGCAGGTGTGAGTCACCCAACCCAGCAAGATGGATTTTAAAGCAGTCAATCAGAAGCTTGTTTTCATGCTATTCCAGATATAAGATTTACCAAACAGGTATTTGGCTTCAAGTTTTACCTTTTGAACGTAAATAGAAAGCCACTGGAGCCCACACTGTATAATCTGAGCCTTCCACCTCACTTCCAAATCCATAATTACTGAATTCAGTATTCGTCTCCGGTTACATAAATATGTAAATATTAGCCACAGTATTTTAGATCAAATGTAGCCTTTCACAGACAAGCAGAATGTGGGTGAGCTTTCCGTGCATGTCTTCGGGGCTAGGTCAGTTTTTTAGGACATGCCATTACCAGCCTGCTCCACTGTTTCCTCAGTCTCTGGTGATACGAGTTCTTGAAAACAGATGCTTTAATTGGGTTTCCTTGTGTCCTTGACAGACATTATGCAGGTTGTGTCCTTGACAGATGTTATTCCAGGGCGATTTGACTACCCCTGGACATATTTATAATATCAAGCAAGTTTTACTATGTGAAAATAAACTTTTTCCTCTAAGCTATAAACCTATGGATTAAAGCCCAGCATACAAATAACCCATAGCCTCTGCATTTAACTCCTATACAAACAAATCATGTTTAAGAGTTGCGTGAGAACACAAGCCATCATGGCATCAGAAAGAAACGTAGACCATCAGACCCAGTACCCACCCCCACCTCCACATGTAGTGAACTAGAATCCATTAGGTAAGGTTCTCTATTCAAGTTTTCTCATTCTGAATCCCGTGTCCACATCTTCCAGTAGTTGTCATTCTGTTAAAGTGAACTCTGGGATTCTTCACCTGCAGCAAACATATAGACCCTTAAATTGCTCAGATGTGCCCAGGGCGAGAAGAAAAGTTATATAAATCACTAAGCCCCAGGTAGAAACGTTTTAGCTATTACACTCAAGTTTTAAGCAAAAGGCCAAGAAGCTATTATTTTGAACTTCAGGAACATAGAGTAGAAGGCTGGGGATGTAGCTCAGTTGGAAGAGTGCTTGTCCAGCATGCACAAAGCCCTGGATTTGATCCTGAGTATGCATGGTGGTGCCTACCTGTGATCCCAGCACTCCAAAAGCTGAGACAGAAGTATCAGACATTCAAGGTCATCTCATCTACACAGTGAGTTCTAGGCTAGCCTGGGCTATAAGAATTGCGTTCTTAAATAAATAGATGCAAAATAAAAATTAAAAGGAAAATAACAACAAAAAGCTAATAGGATAATTTCCCCCTAAAGCTTCAAAACACTGAAAGATTATGTGAGGGATTACTAAAATGTGTTGATCAGAGTAGAAGAGGCACAAGAGAATTAATATAGAGGTGATCCATTTTTACATTATTTCTCTTTTCCGTGAAGGATACTTGGGAATCCATAATAAATATTACAGCTTCAGTCTTTAAATAAAAAAGACAATAGGTAGTAAAGAAATTCAGTTTGAAATCTTACCCTTCTGGATGAATTACTAATTGTCTTAGTTAGTGTTACTATTGCTGTGAACAGACACCATGAACACAGCAACTTTTATAAAAGTCCCAGTGAACTGGGACTGGCTTACAAGTTTAGAGGTTTAACACATTCTCATCAAGTGGGGAAGCATGGCAACACACAGGCAGACATGGTACTGGAAAAGGAGCTGAGCATACTACATCCTGATCCACTGGCAGCAGGAAGAGGGAGTAAGACACTGGGCCTGGCTTGAGCCTCCAAAACCTCAAACCCCACCCGCAGTGACACACTCCCTCCAGTAAGGCCTCATCTACTCCAACAAGGCCACACCTCCTAATCCTTTCAAATAATGTTACTCCCTGTGAGCCTATGGGGGCTCATTCAAACTACCACACTAATGTTGGGCCACTACTCTCCCTCACATTTAAGATTTGTTGAAACAGAAAAGTTAGTTTGCTATCTAACTTCTACCTCCCATCAGTCCATACTGATGCTAATCCATTTATCCACTACTGTCACAAATTACTTAATAAACTTACTGGCTTTATCAATGCTTTTATTTTGCTCACAAGTTTGTGGGTCAGGGACTCAGGCCAGGATCTGCTGTCTGGCTCATTCTGATTCGTGTTATGCATGTGGAGCCCACCTCTACAGTGGATCCTTATTAATTCTCTGGCTCCTCGGTACTTGTTACTCTTTCCTGCATGTCAATTTGTTTCTCAGAGCTTCTCCAGATGGCCTGAGCATCTCTCTGTTTGGTGATCCCAATGTAGATGCATTCCTCCATGACAGCTGGCATCCAAGAGGTAGACAATGGAAACTGCCAGGTCATAAAAAGTTCTGCCATATTTTATTGGTCAAAGCATCAAATGGTGCACTTGAGTTCAAGGGGTGAAGAAATAGAGTGCCCCTGTGGGTGGCGTGGTGGAAAGGTTACATCACAGAAGAGCAATTAGGATAGGGAACATCACCTTGTTTCCTTTGGATTGACAACTTCCCTCCTGGGGAGCAGAGAGAAATTCACAAGACTCAGGAATTCATCAGACTTTTGAGACACAGGAGGCCCTTTTTCCAGGTTTAAAAGCAGCAAATGATTGCTGAGGAATAACAGTCGTTGCTGGAGCTGCCTGAAAGCCAAACAGGGAACCTGAAGACACAGCTTTCCTGAGTTTTCATCCATGCTGCTGTGGGTCGTTCCATGACGCAGCCGCCTTGAAGTCATGCATGGTCCCGTGTTTAACCTCTTCCCCACGTGCCTGTAGGTCACCCAACAAACTCACTGGCTCAGCAAACCATACTTGCTAAGGCTTGTTTCTTTAGTCTTTTGTTGGAACTCCATGTGGAGTGAATCATCACTTGTTCAGATCTCCCCCAGAAAAGGTAACCCAGAAAAAAAAAAATCTCTCCCTAGTAGAACATTTCAAAGTTTGCAGGTTGCTCTACATATCTGCAGTAACATGCTAAAGTGTCCTGTGCACTTGTTTACAGCTAAGAGGAAAATACATCTCTCCTTCACCCTCTCTGTGCCATACAACTGTAAAAATAAAATATAAAAATAAAAATAAGCTGAAGAAATGGCTCAGTGGTTAGGATCACTTGTTGCTCTTGGAGAGGACCCGGGTTTGGTTCTCAGCACTCGTATCAAGCAGCTCACCACTGCCTTTAACTCCAGTCCCAAGGGCTCCAATACCCTCTTTGGTAGTCATGGGCATCTGCACACATGTGACGCACATAAAGACAAGCAGATATGCGTGCACACACACACAAACACACACACACACACACACACACACACACACACACACACACATATATATAAATCATTCTTTACATATAGTGTGGGAGAAAATAATGGCCCATTTTCAAAAGAACCTGGACCAGCTTAGGTCCAGTGACAGAGAAACAAGAAACACTGGGTTCTGCTGGCAGGCTGGCCATTTTCTACCTTTTCTTCTTCCCCTTGCTAAAAGTCCCTAAATCTATGAGCCTCGTGAATGAGGCTTGAACTGATCTCTCTTCCCTTCTCTCATTCCCACCACTGACATCCAGGAACACAGTCTTTTCTTTCTGTCTTAGAAACACATCCAATGTACTCCTTCCACTATCTACTACTCCATCTCTTTCCTCCCAGGTTTGAACCACGAGACTCAACAAGCTGGGCCTTGTTCTGTGCTCCTGTCTGAACTCTAGATGGCTGTGCATTTATTCCTTGGGAACCCGTGTTTGAGTGCCCACTATTCTCAGAATAAATTTCAAATGCCTGCAGCAAGTGCTCAAAGGCATCTATACTTCCAAGCAGTCTACTCAAAGCTATCTATATTGAAAGGTGGGAAGACAGATTAAATAAAAATACAGTGTATGATTACATTCTTGTTAAGAAAAAAAAAAAAAAAAAAAAGGACATGAGAGCTTCTAGGAGACGTGCCACATCCTAATTTGGTAAGCCAGTGAAAGCTCCCAAGATAAAAATTCCTATTCCTGTTTTCTTTATTCTCTCTACAGTCTACCATCCTCAGGTCTTACAACTGACTTGATTCTTTTGAAGTATCAAGTGAAGATTTTTCTTATTTGATGTTTAAGTGTATTTATTATGACTGGGCCCAGTGCATGCCACAGAGTGTATGTGGAGGTCAGAGGACAACTTTTGAGAGTCACTTCTCTCCTTCCATTATGGATCTGAGGAACTAAACTTAGGTCATCTAGCATTCGGGGCAAGTGCTTTTGCCCACTAGCCCTCAAGTGGAATGTTCTAACAACTTTAGTAACTTTAGTAAATGCCTTTTCCAAGCCCCTCACTCCTCCACTTCTTCTCTGTGTTGATCACACAAGTCAGTAGTGACTTAATATGCATCTGCCTTTTCTTCCCTTGCAGATAAATCCAAGAAAACCCATCCCCCTGGAAGACACCAAAGAAAATCCGCCCTGTTGATAAGGAGTTTTGTTGTCAATAGGAAGATCAAATCCAAGACTTCCTGTATGCGATGCAAGCATTCTACTCCTGAGCTATACCCTAACTCTAATAACTGTCTTTTCTATTTTGAGTTAAAGCTGCTGTTCTTCTTTGCTGCTGTTGCTTGAGTGTTGGTTGGGTTTCCCCTTTCACCAGCTTACAGCATCGACAGTGACAGGAAGGTCTGGTTTGCTTTTTTCTTTAAAGTAGATGTCAACTTCACTTAGAACCAAGGATGAGTTCCAGAAGTTCGAAATGTTTAGTCTGCAAGATATTTGACATTAGTTCTTGGATAACCCACAGAAAACCTTTGCATCTCTCGGATAAGTTATTAACATTTTAAATATTTATGTGAGGAAATGAATTTCATAATCCAGGGGAAATGCCAAAACAACTTCTCAAATACGCCATCTTCCACCAGGACTACAGGACATCATTGGGAAAAGTAAATCAAGTAATATTCTCATTTTCCACACGTGCTCAGAAACAGGTCAATATGCCTTCAGCAAGCACCACCAGGTAGGGCTAAGAGCCAGGCTCTGTCTTCCACTCCAGAGACACAAAGCTAATTAAGATGCAATACTTTCCTTCAAGGACATATAAAAAGAGATACTCTCGTCTCATTGAGAAATTTCCATCCCTACCTTCACTCTAACCTGTGAAAGTTAAAACCATTCCCGGGAAGGCTCCTTTTAATGGGCTGGTCATTTCTCATCAATATTTTCTTACCAACAATTCTGGACAAAGGGCATGTAATGTGTTGACCAGTTGAATAAATTGTAGACGAATCCAAATTGTTTTGCTATGATTTCTTTCATTGGGAAAGCCCATCTAGTTACTCCCTTGAAGAGGTGCAAACAGCAGTGAGCTCCTCCTCTTGGCTAATCTAAGGAACGTGTAAGACTCAAGAAACTTTTGCCCAATTTTCCCCTCTCTTTTCCCATAATCATCATCTTCAAATCTAACCCACATTCAGGGTTTTTCTATACTGGCACATAAGCCAACTCTTCTGTTTGAGTTGGAACATTTTTCCCTCTTTTTTTTAAACTATTCACAGCAAACTACTCATTCCATTCTGCTAGCTAATTTGGCACAGCTACAGTCATACACAAATGAAGTGAAGAGGATGAAAAGATAAGTGGACAGATCCAGATCCATTTACTGGAATCACAGCCCCAGCAAACATTGCAGTTTCATCCAGCAAGCCAAGGAGCACCATCAAGGATGGTGATGAGGCTTGTCCTGTCATTCAGAACGCCAAGCATCCCTAGAGCAGTAGCAAGGCAAGGCAGAAGAGAGAATCGAGCAGATGACAGCTGGTGGCTGCCAATATCAAGCCAGCAACAAATGGGTGGTGAAAGATTCTCTCAGTTCTTTCAGAAACCACCCTCTAAGAATAAAACATCCATCAATTTGATTCTTCAACATTCCCGGTTCCATTGCAGGATGAGAGTCTTCATAATGTTCACAAAGGGTCCTAATGAAAAGAACTTCTGTCTTAAACTTGAAATTGAACACAGAAACTTCTTAAACTGTCAGCCATTATTATGAGAGAGAGTAAGCTCAATTCTTCAAAACCACAGCAAAGCACAGGCTAATAACACTGTTGGCATTTGATGGGTAAAGGAGAAACTTTGTTGTAAGTGCTACCTACACCCTAGAGAGTTCTTTTTCCTTCCTAAGCCACTAGAGACCCTGAGCTCAGGATTTTCTCCACAGGATGAATTACTAAGGACACAACAGTGCCTTTCCTGGGTGAACCACTAACTGAATTGGTGACCAATTTGAGTGCCTTCTTTCTAAGAAAGCAGTTTAAACTCTGATTTCCAAGGTTCTGGCCCCAGCACATGCTTAGCCATGCAGAGCACACACTTCCTCACATAATCCAAGATTGGATGAAATCTTGTTACATTAGAGGCTTTGTGGCATTCCTTGAGTCTCTGCTTATCAAGATCTGTTGTTTGTTTGTTTGCTTGTTTGTTTGTTTGTTTTTGAAAGACTTGTCTTTAAAAGCTGGGCTGTGGTGCTATATTCCTTTAATCCCAGCACTCAGGAGGCAGAGGCAGGCAGATCTCTGTGAGGTCAAAGCCAGACTGGTCTATATAGTGAGTTCCAGAACAGCCAGCACTGCTACGCAGAGAAGCAAGCCCTATTTTGAAAAATCAAAACAAACAAACAAACAAAAATTTGTTTTTCATTTTGTGTATGTGGGGAGATGTGTGGGAGTGCCCACAGAGACCAGAGGCATCAGATACCCCAGAGCTGGAGTTACATGGGGTTATGAACCATCTGACAAGGATACTGGGAACTGAACTTAGATCCTCTGAATGAGCAGTCTAAGCTGTTATCCACTGAGTCACATTGTGATAGTGGGAATGTGCCTATGCTTTCCATGTGACTAGAAGTTATTTTGTGGGATATCTCCAAATTTCAATTCCTCTGATGGAACTGCAAGAATGTTTAAAAAAAAAAAAAAAAGATGCTAACAGATTATTTTCAGAAGACAACTGTCCATGGATTTGAGTCCTAGAAATGCAACACCAGCTGAAGAACACACCAGACAATTTGCTTGGGTAACATAAAACAAATAAGACTTATTTAAGTGGAGAAGAGTACTTCCCTTCTCCCTAAAAGAATTTTATATCTTCCATTGATGACACTGACCTTGCAAAATAAATGGAATTATTTTGAAGCAATATTTCCTAGACATATTACAGCCTAACTGAAAGATTTGGGGCTCATACAAACACTCTACAGACTCCTTCCAGAATCTAGCATCATCAGTACTACATTGGGAAATCTAGTACACTGTGGCATGAAATTCCTTCAGATTAACACTTAAATGAGTAAAAGTGAGAGTGGAGACTATAGAAAAGGACTTGAGAGACAAGGAGAATTGACATTTCATTACTCTGGAATCCATTTTAAACCCCACTGGGAAAACCAGAATTCAATTTCCCAATGAGGAGGCAAACTGGTACTGCATTAGGTTGACACTTGACATTCACAGAACATCTTTATCAAGATCAGTGGCCTCAACTCTCACCATAGCCCTCTGCAAGAAGTCATCTGTGGCTCTCTCTCACCATAGCCCTCTGCAAGAAGTCATCAGTGGCTGTCTGTCATCATAGCCCTCTGCAAGAAGTCACCTGTGGCTGTCTCTCACCAGAGCCCTCTGTAAGAAGTCATCTGTGGCTCTCTGTCATCATAGCCCTCTGCAAGAAGTCATCTGTGGCTGTCTCTCACCAGAGCCCTCTGTAAAAAGTCATCTGTGGCTCTCTCTCACCACAGCCCTCTGTAAGAAGTCACTTGTGGCTCTCTCTCACCATAGCCCTCTATAAGAGTCATCTATGGCTCTCATTCTACAGAAAACTAAGCAAGGTAAGCCTCAGTGAGTGGCAAGGGGCTGCAGCCACATTTTCCACTACCATACTCAGCCTGGAGTTTCTTGTATTTAACCCATACTCTTGACTTCTCATACACATTGTCCTCATGCCTAGACCAAATCTATTTTCTATATGTAGAAACAATTCAAAACACCCATTCACACAATTCAAACGCTTCAAAACATTTCACGTCTTTCTCCCTCTAAAAAAATGATTCACAATTGCACATGTCTTACAATGTGTGTAGCTAAAGGACACTTGTCATAACTGTTTAATGGAGTCCTTCTAATACTCTCATCCATGTCAGACAGCATTGACATCCCTGCTGCAGATTCCAGGATGCTTTGGTTTCAGGAGGTCTTAGTTACTGAAGCATGTTACTGAGCTCACAGAAGTATTGAACCTGACCACGTGCTCACTACATGTCATTGTCACCTACCTCAAAACACACTTGGCTTAATTGAAAAAAAAAAAATACAAATATTTTGTCTTAGAGAAGAAAGGGAAGGGAAGGGAAGAGACAAGTGCACAAAAGGTATGCAGTTTGCAGAGCCCTGATTTGATACTACAACCCGCTGCTTATTCATCCAGATTCACATTTACTAAGTGAGAGCACAGGGCTGTTCCAGTGGGATTTCCCAACTCTTCTGTAATGAAAGGCTTCCCTAGCTGCCTCCTGCACAAGGCTGCAGTTACATCTGTCCTGTCCTGATAACAAAAGAACAAAGGAACAAACCCCCATCTGCTCAAGGTTTCATCAGGGATAACACTGTCACCAATGTAACCAGAATTAAAAATAAAATAGAAATAGTATGGGAGAGTGGAGGTGAAATACTATCTTTATTTTTAATTACATTTGGGCGACCAAGTAAACCTCATTGTAAGTGGCTGTGGTCCCTTAGGATGAAGTTTAAAGTCAAATCATCCCAGCTAACCAATAGGCAAGATATCAGCCCATCTGCCCATTATTCTGCGACAGTCCCCAAGGTGTCTCTCTCCCCCAAGGCAAGATGAGCAGAGGTCAGAGAAAGACAAATATCTCCAAAAGACAAGAGCTACAGAGAAACTTTGAGCCAATTAATAAACTGATTATAGAATTAATTCTTTCTGCTGCATCTCTTACAGAAGTCTCATAAATAATGATGTTGGACAGCTCTTCTTTGTGTTTACTGCAAATTAAATTTCAAAGCCTTTTTGGTCAATTTCAAATTACAGTCACAGAGCTGGCAGACAACCTGAGCCATTAGCTAAGTATTTTTCAAGCACATGAATCTCTCGGGTCATAAGGGGAAACTAAGGGTGTCTCCATCCAGCTTTCCACTATTGTCCTTGGCCTCTCTAATATTTCTCACCCTTGAAGTCCACTTTAAAAAAAAAAACAAAAAAACAAAAAAAACAAAAAAAAAAACCACTTTCCCTCTTTCTGTATAGAAAAGACCAAGACCCATCCCACTAAGAAATCTTATTAACATTTATACTTGCCATTTTCCAATTCACATTTTTTTTTACCTTGAACTACCCAAAAATTTTCAAACCTCTATGCTTTCTTTTTATTCCTAGCATCTGTATGAGAATGTTTACAGTTGTGCGTGCGTGCGTGCATGTGTGTGTGTGTGTGTGTGTGTGTGTGTGTGTGTGTGTGTGTGAACATGCATAAGTACACATAAACAGGCACATGGAGGCCATAGATGGACACCGGATGTCCTTCTAATTCACTCCCACTTTATTCACTGAGGCAGGCCTCTTGCTGAACCAGGAGCCTGCAACTTGAATAATGGAACTCAGCCTGCTTGCTCTGTGTCTTCCTCCTGCACTCTGGGTTTGTAGGTAGCCCTCAAGCTCACCAAGCTTTTATATAAGTGCTGGAGATCCAACCTCTGGTCCTCATATTTATATAGCAACTGCTTTATCCACTGAACCACCACCCCAGCCCCTAACCCCTTCTTTACTATTATTTACATTGCCTTTTGTGGTCGTTTCAATAGGAATGCCCCCATAGATTCATAGTTTGAATACTTGGACCATAAGGAGTGACACTATTAGGAGGCGTGGCCTTGTTGGTGTAGGTGTGGCCTTGTTGAAGGAAGTGTGTCCTATGCTGGTGGGCTTTTAGGTCTCAGAAACTCAGGTCAGTTTTCTGCCTGTGGATCATGATGTAGAATTCTCTCAGCCCATTCTCCAACACCAGGTCTGTCTGCATGCTGTCATGCTTCTCGCCATGATGACAATGGACTAAAAAAAACTCTGAGGCTCTAAGCCAGCCCCAATTCAATGTTTTCCTTTATAAAAATTGTCTAGGTTAGCCGGGTAGTGGTAGTATATGACTTTAATCCCAGCACTCAGGAGGCAGAGACTGGTGGATCTCTGTGAGTTTGAGGTTAGCCTGCTCTACAGAGTAAGTTCCAGAACAGCCAAGGCTACACAGAGAAACTCTGTCTCAAAAAAAAAAAAAAAAAAAAAACCAACAACAACAACAACAAACTGCCTTGGTCATAGTGTCTCTTCACAGTAATAGAAACCCTAACTAAGAGATCTTTGGATGTTCTCCAGTTTTACTTTATAGTTCTTAAAATATATAGACGATTGTTACAAACAAACGATACAATCCACACTCATTATAGTACAGACACATTTCAAATAATGGCGGTAAATTCTTGATTCATATTTTGCTTATAATAGATTTTTTCTCTTGTTCTTTTCCTCTGTTTATTGTACCCAAGTCCAATCCTGTATTTGCTTTGCTATATGGGAACATCATCCTCTATTTGTAAACCTAACTTTACTTCTAGTTTGAGGGTCTTGCCTAATTATTGCACCAAGTAAAAACCTCGTGGACATATGCTAGATTGGTTTTTGACAGAATGCTATTAAATAAGATGGGCCCAAACCAGGCATACTGTCCAGTGTCCCACAAGAAGGAACTAGAAGTATTTCATCCATTAAAGCTTCAACAGACTTTCCTCTAAACAGTTGGGCCAGGCTGGAAGTGACCACTTCATTGGGAAAATACAAAGTGAGCTGAGCATCCTTTCATCATGTGATTTTTGTTACTGCTGTAGAAAAAGCGTATTCCGTTTTGACTTTATTTTAATCCTACAGTTGAAATACATAGTCAATTTTCAATATTATTTATTGTCTTTTGAAGATATTTATAAATAATACAGTATTCTATACTGCTTTATTTGTATTTCTTTTAGATAATAAATATTAAGCATTAACTTTTCATGTGAAAAGCTGTGCCCTAGTAGTGGGTAATCCAGAAAGTAAGTCAGATTATACATTTCCACTCCAAATATAGCAAGGAGAAAAACATGGAAAATCGTGTGGGTGTTCTATACTTAAGAAGGCATAGATGCACTTCCATTTCTCACTTGTAATCTGAGAACAAGTGGACAGACATCCTTATACTTCTTGGCCTTTCAAGACCTTTTAGACAGTAGCTTCTTGTTTGGCTTACTTTTTATTTTTAGATATCTAATTAAGTAAGTCATTCTTCATTAGTGAGGTCCAGAGAAAAAATGGTACAGGTAGAAATGAGGAGGGGCATGGCCAGGCTTTGTTTGTGACTGAGAAGGCCATTCCACCCTAGTAGAGCTCAGTGGGCCTTAGATGTGGTGAACACGGAGCTCTTTCGGTCCACTGAAAAACTGAACAAAACTGAGGTGTTTGTTTGCATGTGTTGTTCAGCTTAGTTCACTGCTGTCCTCTTCTGAATTCACTCTGTAGCCCAGGCTGACCTCAAACTCAATATCCTCCTGCCTCTGCCTCCCCAGAGCTGGGCTCCCAAGGGTGTGGTACCAGTCTTAGCTTTGCAAAACTCATCCCCACCCTTCTTCTAACCCCCACCACACACAGATGTTCTCCTTTTGTATTACTGCACTCCTGGAGCATGCCTACACCATCACAAATGTAGAGATATACCATCCTTCAGTTTTCTTAATATGTCAACCATATGTCCCTTAGTATTAAATATCATGTGATAATCCCTCTACGTTTTTACAGTTCCTAGTGTCAATCACAGTATTCAGGTATTGGTGAGATTATTAAGGCCACTCCAGGTAGTTAAAAGGGAGGTTTATTTTGTGAGGTAACTTACAAATGAAGGGATAGGTTGTAGGGTCTGGCAAAGGTATGGCGCAGTCCGCGCGGCGGTGTTCTCCGGAGAACTCTGCTCGGTCTACCTCCAGCGTCCAGGGTCCCAGAACCAAGAGCGGCCTCTCCTCTTGATCCTGGATCTTCAGCTTCCTCCCTCAGCCCCGCCTTGTGGGCGTGACCATTACAGAAGCCTCAGTGAGGGTTGGAACTTCCAGGCCAAGGCTGGGATGGCTACCCACTACATTCAGGGCCTTGTACAAACTAGGTGTTTAATACATATGCCTATTGGACGAATAAGGGCCAGGAAATGTTCTGCCTACTTTCCTAACTTGTGATATCCTGACTGGCTTCCGGGACATCCTCCCTTCTGTTCCTTCCTACTCATCCATCCAGGCCTCCTAGCTTTCAGAATACTTCCTTTGAGAACCCTCTGTCCTGTTAGGACCGTAATTTACCTACTATCAGAACATCCGGTCTTCCTCTAGTACTTACTCTATGCAGTTGCTGGATTGCCTTGTACCCTGCTAGATTTAAGCAAATTGTTGGCTGTTAACAGGAAGGCAGAATAATGCATAGTAAGTGCTACATAAATGCATGTTGGATCAATGCCCATCAGTCGCCTATTATAACATTGCCAGTGTAGAACAACAGAAATAAGCAAATGGACAAGTCAGGGCACACACATCATACAGCTTCACAGTTTTGTTATGTTTAACATCCATAAAACTTGTGACCGTATGATAGCATATGGCAAACAAAGATATCAATTATTCCATCCATGTTGCCATTTCCAAGTAAGCCCACTAATCTCCTTCCCCTAGGAGAGATATATTTCTGTATTTTTAAGGAAATTTCAACAAAAAAGACTTCTGTTCATTTTCTATACACATCTCAACAGGTAACTCAGTGTAATTTTCCTGAGCGCGCAGACGTAAAGGAATTTTTAAGTTCTGAAAAGTAGAAATGTTTCATGCCATCCAACAGAGAAGAAAGGAAAGAGCTGTCTGACCCCTGGGGAAATGAGCTCTTCTTTAGCTCTGGGTAACCTGATGTAACGCTGGAGTCCCGCGGGCGGGCGCCAGCTTTTCAAAAGCTGTGGTAATGGTAGCCCCAAGAAAGGGCAGCCACTGAGTTCAGTAGAAGGGCCACCTGGAAGCAGATAAAGATCAGGTTCTGCATCCTCAGCACAAACCACACTTCTTTGTGCACTCAGACCGAACCTGCAGTAGTATTATTGGAAGCATAGGGCACACTTAAGGAAATCCCAGGGACCTGGGACACTGTTACAAACTAGAGTGACTTTCCAATACAGACATCATATTTTCCATAGCCATTGAGATAGCAATGGCACTGAACCTCCAAGCACCTACAAATAGAAACTCATAACTCTATTAATTGTTCCACACAGAAGCTCCCGAGAAATGCTATGCTTTAGCTATTCCAACCACAGAAGGGTTCCTATGTCACCAGATCCTCAAGTCAGAAGAAAAGAATCACTTACTTTCTGAGGAAGCAGTGACCATGAGGATGTTGCATCACTACCCAACGTCAAGCAAGTACAAGTGCTCCCCATACCCAGCACAGCCTCACTCACCCTCCCTGACAGAGATGGCTTCCTCCAATCTCAATTTTGCCTTCTTCTCATCCTGGGCAAGGCCTTGGAAAAGCAGCATACCTCTGAGCTTTCTACTTTCTCATCTCCAGTCTGGCTCTATGCCAAGCATGGTAAAAAGCCACCCTGTCCAAGGTTTCCAAAAACCAACACTCAGCTAAATCAAACCGTGTCTTCCCTGAACTAACAGGTGTGCTTCTTCCCTTCAGAAAGCCACTCAGCACAACCGAGCTTAGGAATAGCCTCTTCTCCTGGCTTCTCATCATCCCACATTTCCAGACAGAAGCCTGCGCTCCATGCCTGTTTTTATCTAATTCCTTTGCATGCAGCTAAATCTTTGCTAGCCAGATTTGCTCTTTCCACAGCGTAGCACTTCAGCCTCTCTTATGTATGGCCATCCTCATACTTACCAACTCTCTCTATCCACTGAAACCATCCTTATAGCTCGAAACTTTCAGCTATAAGTCAATCCAAAGTTCTGATGTGGTAAAGATGTCTAATTGATAATCTACAGTCACAATGCTTGGTTGCTAAAAAGGAGGGAAATGTAGACATGGCTCCTGCTATCAGGGAACTTAAAAACATAGCTCTCCAATGCATGAAGGGTCTTGGACCGACCTGATCACCACCAACATGTATGACATGGGGGTCTTTGGGCTGGATGTAGCTTGACTGTATGGCTTCATTGCATGTAGTTTGCCTCACACATTTGTTTTGGTTCTGTTAGAATTTACATTAACAATGAGATTTTATTTCAAATGTTTTACTATTTATTTCTAAAAACTCAGGCCGGCCAATAGGGCACTACAGGCAGCAGAATCACAGTGGCCTCTTTAGACAGAGTATTTACCTCCATGCCAGGTCCCTGATGCCAGTGGCCATTCATCCTGACATTCAAGCTGTTGAGTTTTCTTACAACAGAGTTAAGAAGTGGAGGAATTCTATCAAATATGCAAGTCTAAATTAATGAAGAATCCAAGTGCTGTGGGATGGTCTTTCTGTAAATATGTGTTGCTACTACTGGTTAATAAAGAAGCTGCTTTAGCCTATGGTAAGACAAGTTACATCCAGGGAGGAAAGAGAGATACAGGAAGAAGGGCAGAGTCAAGGGCAGATGCCAGCCTGCCACTCAAGGAACAACATGCCAGCAGACCAGTAATGCCACGGCCACGTGGCAAAACATAGGCTTATAGAAATGGGTTAGTTGAAGATGTAATAGCTAGCTAGCAATAAGCCTGAGCCATAGATTGAACAGTTTGTAATTAATATTAAGCCTCGGAGTGATTATTTTAAAAGAGGCTATGGAACTGTGGGACTGTGGGACTGCGGGATGAGGGAGAGAGAGAGAAAAGTGTCTGGCTACACCCAGGAGATTCTTCTAATTCCAAGGGAGCTTCATTCATTTACTTGAACTGAATAGTTCTGCTTTAAAGTTTACATACTAGAAAATTAACATATGTAAAAGTTAACTATTCTACACAAGCTGACTATGCATCATTTCTCCTCCTTAAAGCCCCCTAGCTATTAGGAAGGCTACCTGTTCCCCCACATTAGCTGTGGCATCCATACCTCTACAACTCCACCTATTTCAAAAGCTGCTGTTTTTCTTTCCTTTCTTTTCTATTTGGGGGGAGTGTGAGCATTTTTATTTTGAAGGAGTCTTTCTATGTACTCCAGGTTGGTCTACAATTCATTATATAGCCAGGCTGGTCTCCAACTCACAATTCCCCTGCCTCTTTCTCCCAGCTACTGCAATTACAGATAAGCCATGTCTGGCTAAATGCTGCTTTTTCCACCAAACAGTGCCTGATCTGAGAGTGGGACCCCTTCCTTCAGTCCTTGGATCTCTTTAGCAATTTTTAATTACAAGTTTCACAGAGGAAACCAAAGGTACTCATCATTGATTCACAAGAAGCCAAGAAACACAATGTACAAAGCTAATTACTGCTGGATAGGACAGAGCTGCATTCATTTTGAAAGACTGAAGACATGACTGAAGAGAAGTTTTAGACAGCAGCACAGAGACCAATTTTCAGCGAGGTTTTGAATAGAAGAATGTGACATGCATAAGGTACAAATACAAAGAAAAGTAGTACATTTGCTTGGATAAAATGAAAAAATACAGTGGAGATGGGTTTCTCAGAAAAGAAACATGTGTGTGGAGGGTATAGGAGTAAGATGGTCAATAAGCATACTCAAGGATATGAAGACTGTGATGCTGCATCTTTTAGAATCCCCTCAGTCTCAAAGGAAAGTCATCCTCGGCTACATAGCAAGTTTTAGGCTAACCTGGGTTACATGAGGCCCTGTCCAAAACAAACAAACATAAAAGACAAAACAAATGAGTGTCCAGGGAGATCTCCCGCCCAAGTGAAGTCCTTCACCCTGTGAGGATTCTTACAACTTACACTGAGAGGTGAGAATGGGATAGTGGATGGACTTCGTGGCATTGCAGAGAAAAAGAAAAAAAAGTTGGAAGGGAAAAGTAACGTGATTAGAGTAACAGCCAAATATTGGTTCTGATTGTCATTAAGGTGAATCAAGGCAAGCAGTACAGGAAAGATCAATAGGACAACCACTTTGCATAAGGATTATAAACTTAAGAATTAGGGGAAATGTTTGTCTAAAGAATTTTGGGTTTTGTATGATGATAGCAGGAAATTCTAATAGTTTTAAAAAAACATTTGTATGATCTCAAAATGGTATCTAAGTCAAATGCAATATATTTCAAATCCCCCTCAAACAGATAATTTTAATGTTAATATGGATTTCTTTTAGTTTAAAACATAAAAGAAAACACTGTTGGAAAAGATAAATCTATAGCACTTTAAAGAAAGCACCCTCCATACTTTTTCAGCCCAATCACAAAGCCAGAAATTCTGTGTGTGGTGATATTTTATTTGTGCTTTAACAAATAAAGCTTGCCTGGAGATCAGAGGAAAAAGCCAGCCACTATATTAAATATAGAGGTCAGACAGTGGTAGCACACACCTTTAATCCTAGAATTCAGGAAGCAGCGATTCATGCGTATATCTGTGAGCTCAAGGCTACACTGGGAACAGAGCCAGGCGTGGTGGTACATGCCTTTAATCCCAGCACTAGTTAATCATAGAAGTCAGGAGGTCTGTACAGACAGACAGGAAGTGATAGAGCTGGATGGAAAGAGGAAGTGATGTAGGTGGGTGGAGAGAGGAAATGAGATGGCAGGGCACAGAAAGGTATATAGGTGTGAGTATACAGGAAGTAGCTCTCTCTTGGGCTGAGGATTTCCTAGTGGTAAGAACTTGTGGCTGGCTTCTTTCGCTTCTCTGATCTCTCAGTTTCCACCCCAATATCTGGCTTCAGGTTTTTTTTTACTAATAAGACCTTTTAAGATTTGTGTTACATCCATGACTAACAAATAGTTAGAAAAATAATGAATTATGCTGTCTTCTAGCCACTGGATGCTGTTTGCAACACTGGATGGCAAAGGTGTGTGTAAATTTGCATAACGTGATTGAAGTCTACGTTGGTTACTTTTCTGTTGCTGTGATAAAACGCCAAGACCAAAGCAACTTACAGAAGAAAGAGTTTATTTTGGCTTAGAGTTCCAGAGGGTGAGTCCATAATAGTAAGGAATGGGAGAGGAAAGCATTTAGCAGGTAGTAAGAGTAGGAAGCTGAGCGATCACATTCTCAACCACAAACACAAAACAGAGCGTGAACTGGAAATGGGGCAAGGCTATAAACTCTCAAAGCCTGCCCCCTAGTGGTGTAATCCTCCAGCAAGCCAACATCTACCTATAATGAATGTCTCCAAACAGCAAACCTACCTGGGGACCCCCGTGTTCAAATGCATGAGTCTACAGGGAACATTTCTCATTCAAAACAACACAGATTCCTTTAAGAAACCAGCTATGAGGTCCTTCAAAGACACAAGCGAATAGATTCTCTTCACTCAGTTCAGGATTATGGGGCACACCACAAGCCGCATGACTATTGCTTAACTACGGAAACAGCAAGAATGGTTGGGTTATATGAACTAGTTCCTGGATGCCTTGGGATTTTCCCCCTTTTAATGTTTCATTTGTCTGTTTTTGTAGATCCAGGAAAACATTAATGTCCTGTTGAGCTCCTTTTCTATGAGGCAAGTTGAGCCATTTTAATGAGGGAAATCTAATATCACCAGATTTATCCAGGTGCCTCCCGGTGTCTCTCTGAGAGAGTATCTTTCATTTCAGCCATTTTCAGTAAGAGGAAACCTAGTTAATAGCACTATTGAGAATTAACTCCTGTCTCTGCAAAGGAGGGGGATGCTGTGTTGATAAATGTACCCCTTATGTCTTTGAGGAGCCACACTGAGGAAACCAACTAGGACACGTGTGGCATCGCTATACTAAGAGATTTAAACCGAACTTGATCCTTGACAAAACAAACAAACAAAAAACAGATCTCAGTTCCATGAAAGGGGGTGCTTCATCAGCTTCCTCCACTGCTCCTGTCCCAAATTCCTTCTCATGAAAGCAATCCATTGAATGTCTCCTGCTTATCCGTGACAAGCAGCCACTGAGTGCCAGAAACTGATCCAGGTGCTTGGGCGGCAGCATTGGACAAAGACCCTCTCGTTGTTGTGTATGGCATCTGCAGGGACACCGAGGCAGGGTGAGGTAGAGGCTGTGGTATTTCACATACAATTCTCAGACAAGTCTCTGAGAAATCGTGTTTGTTCAGGAACCTAAAAGGAGTTGGGGCAGCCACCAACATAGTCACAGTGTTCTAGGCAAAGGAGAACATTCTATGTACGCAAAAGAGACCTGTATGCCAAGGCCTCTATGGTACTGTGTGTATGGCCAAGGCCCTTGAGTACCATCCAGAAGGTTTAAAGAAATAGACTGGAGTATGTGCAGCTACCAGCGACCATGACCAGTGCAGCTGGGGTTGCTTATGCAGGGCCAGCACCTTGCTGGGTTGGATTACGTAGAGGGAGGTCATGAATTGAGACAGGAACTTCATGTTCAAGCATAAACAAAAGCAATATGAAATTAAGATTTGGCTTGATCTCTGCATGATGATATATTAGTCTTTTGTTTACATTTGTGAAATTGCTCACTCCTCTCATCCTTTCTGGTCATACTCAAAATACTTTTTTAATAACAGCCACTGTGGTGATTTGAATAACAATGGCCTCCATAGGAGTCTGTATTTACATGCTTAGTCCTCAGTTGAGCAACTGTTTGGAAAGGATTAGAAGGTGTGGCCTTGTTGGAGAAAGTGTGTCACTGAGAGTAGGCTTTGAGGTTTCAAAAGACAACACCAGGCTAGTGTCTGTCTTTCTGTCTCTGTGTCTCTGTGTCTCTGTCTCTGTCTCTCTCTCTCTCTCTCTCTCTCTCTCTCTCTCTCTCTCTCTCACTACTGACTGGATCAGGATGTACATCCCTCAGCTACTGCTCTGGTGCCATGTCTGTCTGCTTCCTGCCATGACGATCATGAGCTAACCCTCCAAAACTGTAAGCAAGGCCCCAATGAAATGCTCACTTTCACAAGAATTGCCTTGGTCATGGTGTCTTTTCACAGCAATAGAAGATTAACTAAGACAGACCTCCCCAGAGGTAAGCTCCATACTTTTAAAAACTCAATCGTACATGCATTGCTTTTGCTAAAATTAAAGTAACAGAGGGAGAACCTCTCACTGTAGCTCCATAGTATTGATTAGCTAACCTCTAGACCTTCAGCAACATGCTTTCTGTGGGATGGAAAAATACAACAATGGGAATGTGCCTAAATTCACAGGGATAATTCTTGCATCAGTCAGCGAAAGGAAAGTGATATGAATGTCTCCCCAAAATAGGCATGGTTTTTATTACACCAAACCTACTCTCTAACACCCTCAAGGTTAAGTGAATTAGAGTGTCAGCCAGAAGGACAGGTGAGGTAGCAACTTTATCTTGAGTTTTAAATGTCTCTATCATAGTTCATCCAAAGAACAAAGCATGCCCTAACTTTCTATATACACTCAGTGCTGGCTGGCCACAGGCAAAAGCCAGCTGGCCTCAGGAGATCACCTAGACTCCAATCCCTCCATGAGGCATTGGATCGAGGTCTGCGCTGTTCTGAGTAAGAGTGTCCACACTGTGCATAGTGAAGCATTTGAACTACAGCTCCCAACAGATAGAAAATACTATTATCCTGGAGCTATCATACACAGCAGGAAATGTGCAGACTAAGAAAGGGGGAAAGGCTTTAAGAGAAATAATTTTTGTGCTCTTAGTTTGCAATCTGGTAAAACATACATTTTTAAAAATGGCATGAAGTACATTGCTGAATTCGCCAAAACTACAAATTTATAAACATATTTGTATTTTAAAAAAATACATGACCAATAACACTGTGTTGATAAAGCTGATAATTTATTTTCTTTTCCCATGGAAGGAAACACATCACACACACACACACACACACACACACACACACACACACACACACATTTGAAGAAACAACCTTGACCACCAAAAAATTCATTAATATGTAATAAAATGCCTCACTTGGTAAATTACAAGTATTTGTGTATATTTCATGAAGTCCTGCCCTTATACAGCTTTGGAGCTTAGACCATGATGCCCTGGAGCATGACTGATGTCTTGTGCTGACAGCTTTGCACAAAAGAGGATTGAAAGGCATGCAGAGTGGTCTTCCCAGGACCAGTAAAGTCCATGACAGAACTAGAAATTCCTCTTCTCTGAGAGCCAGAACTCCTTCAAGCAAGCTAGTTCTAGGGCAGTCCCTTCTGCATTCCCGGAGACTCATCCAGAGAGATCCCACAGGAGGAGGGAGATCACAGAGAATCTGACACACCGGCCCTAGGGGCTTCCCGGCTCTGCCATATACTCCATTTTTACACAGCTGACCATTGCTCTTGGAATCAAAACACAAAAGCAGGCAGCTTTTGCCCAGTCCTTGAGTATCCATTTCTGAAAGCTATACAACATAAAAAAAAACAAAAAACAAAAAAACAAAAAACCAGAGATAAAGTAAGCTTGTCACACTGGTTAGCCTATTGTTACAGGAGTGTTGGCTGTGATAGTGAGAAAGGGTATCGTCATCCCTGTAACAGCAAAGCTACTTTCTGAGATGATTTTCTTGATATCCATAAAAATTACATGAAATAAGAGCTGAGGATATGGCTCAATGGCAGTGTTTCACCAAGTGTGTGTGTGTGTGTGTGTGTGTGTGTGTGTGTGTGTGTGTGTGTGGTGACTTAGTCAATGTTCTATTGCTGTGATGAGATACCATGACCATGGCAATTCTTAATTATAAAAAGAAGAAGAAAGTATTTAATTGGGGATTGCTTATGGTTTCAGAGGTTTAGTCCATTGTGCTCATCATAGGGAGCATGGCAGCATGCAGGCAGACATGGTAGCTGAGAGTTCTACATCCAGATACAAAGGCAGCAAGAAGACAGAGGGCCACTGGACCTGGCTTGGGCTTCTGAAACTTGAAAGTCCACCCCCAGTGACCTGCTTCTCCCAACAAAGCCACACCTCCTAATCCTTCTCAAGTAGTGCCACTCCCTAATGACAAAGAATTCAAATATATGAGCCTAATGGGGGTCATTCCTATTCAACCACCACACGTGGTATACTTGAAGAAGAAAATTAAGCCAGATACAAGGTCTAGGTTTAAAAAAAAAAAAAATGCCATGACATTTGTACCTCTCCTCCTCAGGCGCCCACCACGTGCATGGCTTTGCTATGATGTGCCATTATTTTTATCCAGTAGTGAGGGTGTCTCCAAAGCCCTGTACATGAACTTCTGTCTATACCCTAAAGTCTCCTTTTACTGTTTTGTATTTTAAAACAGGACTTCACTAACTCAAGACTAACCTTGAAGACTAACTCCATCCTCATGCCTCAGTCTTCCAAGTAGCTGACAGCCAGGACCACCAGGAGAGCTGCCTGCCATGAATATGCTCTGCAACCAAGGACCATCGCAGGTCCTCTCAGGAGAACTTCCCCTGATAATGTACAAAGACATTTCACTCACAGCAGGCCTAAGTTTCACAAAGTTAGGTTTATTTTTCTTTTTCAAGATTAAAAAAGAAAATTTTGGCATGATGCCACTACTCTATAATCCTTGCATTCAGGAGGTGAGGCAAGAGAATGAGGAGTTCAAAACCATCCTCAGCAACATAGTGAGTTCAAGGCTAACCTAAACTATGACATACTGTCTCAGAAAAAAAAAAGGAGCAGAGAGAAATGAGTCATAAAGATGCACATGGGTTAGCACCTGGGACTGTCAACTTGTCACTTCCTGGAGCTTAGAACCAAGACCTAGTAATCCTTGTGTGTTCCACAACCTGCTAGCCTCGTACCTCTACTGGAAAAGCTTGTGGCTCTTTGTGGTGTTATATTGTGTACCCTAATGAAATTTGCCTGAAGATCAGAGGACAGAACAAGCCACTAGATTAAACAGAGAGGCCAGGCAGTGGTGGCACACACCTTTAATCCTAGCACTCTGGAGGCAGAGATCCATCTGTATCTCTGTGAGTTCAAAGCCACCTTAGACTACATGAAATTGACTCAGTCTAGGAGAGAAACAGAACCAGGAAGTGGTGGCATACACCTTCAATCCTAATACTTGGGAGTCACATGCCTTTAATCCCAGCACTTGAGATCTTATGCCTTTGCTTGGGAAGTACACATGCCATTAATCTCAGCATTAGGAAGTAATGGCTGGGCAGAGAAAGGTATATAAGGTGCGAGGAGACGGGAACTGAAGCTTTCCAGGCTGCGGAGTCCTAGAGGTGAGACTTGGCAGGGGCTTGTTCCTTTGTCTCTCTGATCTTTCAGCATTTATCCTAATATCTGGTACTGGGTTTTTTAATATAAGACCTTTAGAAATTAGAACAACAGTCCTTTGACCTCATCCATGGGTCCCTTTGTTTTGAAAAGTTCTTGACTTCCATAAATGCATCAGGGAATTTTTTTTCAAAGCCACATTGTCTTGAAATGGGAATAGAAGCTGAATAGAAATTGATAGGACTCAGTCACTAGAGGAAGTGGCCAATCACATAGAGATAGCTGGTCTCATCGGGGTGGCTGGGCAAACTGTTAACTATAACCTACAAGCATTTCAGGGTGTGTTGAGTCAGGTTGACTTGAATTCTGTGGGTGGCCTAGTTATTCATGAAATATTTGTTTAGAGAAGAAAAGAGGAAACTAACTTTCAAAGAGCTATGTGTTTTGACATCAGTATTAGCAAGAAGTTTCAGAAAAACCAAATGGCCTTCAATTGAGAAATCAAGAGAGGTTCTATAAAGTACATTTGGTCTCCATCTTAGTCAGAGAACTGATCACCAACTGTCCTGAGAGCTACTGAATCCCAATATGAATCCATACCAGATGGGATTGCAGAGGGAGATGTCTTTTCTATTGGGAATTACCCTGGGGGAATGACTTCAAATATTTTGTACTAGAACATTTTTTTTTAATTGTAGCTTTAAAGAAAAAACATCAGAAAACAGTAGGGGGGAGATGCCTGGTAGACCTGAGACTATACCTTTCCTGACTTCTTTGAATAACAATTCTTTTCCACAAAGGCATTAGTCTTCACAGTTTACTGACACCATTTCATTAGGTTTTCTTAGGAGTCCCCATGAGGTAAGTAAGTGATGGCAGCAACATAGAGCTGTAAACTGAAACCCACAAACACCTAGTTCTTCTCCCGGGACATCGATGTCCTTTACAGCTGCTTCCAAAATTGTCACCTGGTGACTATGTAGAAAATTACACGTTTTATCATGCTGTCCATTGCTTTATTTTTCTTTTCCTTTTTGGGACTTATCATTGCATTCCACAATATAGTTTATTTTTAATAAATTTTGTTCATTCCTGTTCCCTATTGTAACAGATAGCCATAAGGAGAGGAATTCTGTCTGGGCAGTTCCAGCCACATGTTCAGTGTCGGGCAACCTTATATACGAAGCACTCAATGGGTACCTTTTAAATGAGCAGGGTCAGATTCTTCTCTATACTTTTTTTTCTACTCTGTAAAATATTATAATAGCTCCTCTCACTTAAGGTGTCAGAATTTGAGCCACTGAGGTACAGGAAGCACCAGGCACACAGCTAACAGGGCATCAGTGCCTCCATTGCCCTGCTCATCAGATGAGAAGAGAGGCTGCTAACTTCCTATGTCACACAGCTGGCCAGCATCTGGTTAGACTTCCAGACTGATACTTAATGAGTTAATAGATAGGATGTCATGTGGCCCAGGTTTGCATCTAGGTGGTCATATAGCTGAGGGTGACTTTGAACTTCTGCTCTTCCCTGCCTCCACCTCCCCAGTGCTGAGATGACAGATGTGGGCTGCCATACCGGGTTTGTTCAGCGCGAGGAATCAACCCTTGTGTTCACCAGGCAAGCTCTCTGCACAGGAGCCAGATCCCTAGCCCCATCCTCGCACATTTTTAAACAAAGAATGTTTAATAGCATGTCTCATTTGCATGCCAATCTTTTACAGAGTGTTTCAGAACAAAACATAAAAATAGCTATCACTTATTCGGTGGTTACCAAAGATCAAACACTTTTCTTTCCATAAATCTTTTCTGTTCATGTGTATTAACGACCCTATGAAGTCTGTTCTATTGTTTATATGCCACTGATAAAAATCTGAGTTATAGAGCTGCGGTGTAGCTTGGCTGAGATCAGAGCTGAGAGCCTCGAACTCACAGAGACCTGCCTGCCTCTGCCTCCTGAGTGCTGGGATGAAAAGCGTGCGCTGCCACCACCACCTGAGGGTTTCAATAAGAGTCTTGCAGCTCCAGAGTCCTTAAGTGGCACAGCCACTCCCGACTAGCTATGCCCAAATTTTCTCCACATGGCACTGCTCTCTACTTTCTCCCTGAGATGCTGAAAACAAGGCTGTCACCCTATTTTGACTCTGGAGGACTCTGGTTCTGAGTGATTTGTGGGCTAACAGATTAAATAGCCATGTGCTATCAGAAACCCATGAAACCACTCACACTAAGGGCCCGGTGGAATGATAAAAAGCCGCCCAGGGAAGAAATGCTCGGAGGCTGCGACTTGCTCCTGTGTACAAAAGACTCTTTTCATCGGGGCTTAGACAGAGGAAACAATGCCCTCTGCTCTCTCAGCTTCTGAAGGCCTTACATCACTGCTTCTCACATTCCAAGAATTCAGCAGAAAACAGCTGTTCTCTCCAGGCACCAGGCCCTGGTGCCTTCCAGAGAAAATGCTGCCTGCTACTGTTAACTATCAACCTGTATTACAATTAAAAACCTGCCAAAAAGGGGAGTAAAAAGGGAGAAAAATCTCTAATTCCCAAGACAGTGTCCTGGTCTGGTGTACCTGCCCTCGAGTGGACTCCTTCATCACTCCCTCGGTCTTCAAACGAACTCATAAAGATTCTGACAGAGCACGGTCCTTACAAATAGGACATCAAAACTACTTCCAGGGCTAGCAGATGGCTCCACACATAAGGGCACTAGCTGCCCAAGCCTGGAGACCTGAGGTGGATCTTCCAAACCCACATTAAAGTGGACAGAGAAAGGACTATACAAGTTGTCCTCTGGCCTCTGCATATGAACAGAGTAGTCACAGGAGTGTGCACAAATGGACACACACACACACACATGCACACATGCACGAACGCACGCACGCACGCACGCACGCACACGCACTAACCAACTAAATTCCCGGTACTGAAAAAAAATTAAGGTAGGATGAAATAATTTAAAAACTGCTTTGAAACAAAGTGTATGATCTTCGTTGACTCAGATTAACTAATATATATAAACAAAGTACAAAATGGAAGAGTAGACCTGGGAAGAGTTAGGAGGAGAAACAAGTACTACTTTGTGTGAAATTCTCAAATTAAAAACATTATTTTTTAAATTATAAAATGCTACAAATGGAAATGTCTTAATAAAGAATTCAAAAGTCACACACATTTACAATGATTTCTGTATGGCCTATGTCGCTCTGATTCCGAACGCTGAATCCTGCTCCCTCTTCTGAACCTCAGGCTCACATCTTTCCCTTGCGGGGCGGTGTCCAGTGGCGTGACCCTAACTCCAGGGTAAGGGTGCATCACTACTCCAGGACTATTTCAGAGGCAGACCCAGCAACACACACGGATTCAGCCATGCTTACAAACACTCTCTAAAAATATATAGTCATCAAGATTATAAACTAAAGATTCTAGGTAAGTATGGTTTTTGTCTTTATTTTTGTTTTGAGTGTGCATGTGTGTATACGTGTGTATGTATGTGTCTGTATATGTGTGTGAGTGTGTATATGTGATGTGATGTGTGTGTGTGTGTGTGTGTGTGTGTGTATGCCATAGCAATGAATGTGGAGGTCAGAAGACAATTTGCGGAAGTTGATTCTCTCCTTTCACCATGTGGGTCCTAGGGATCAAATTCAAGTCGTCAGTCTTGGTAGCAAGTGCCTTTACCAAGGCCCTAGAATGTTTCAGTTCAGTTCTTTTTTCTTTTCTTTTCTTCTTTCTTTCTTTCTTTCTTTCTTTTTTTTTTTTTTTTTTTTTTTTTAAAGATAGGATTCCTCTGTGTAGCCCTGACTGTCCTGGAACTGACCAAGCTGGCCTCAAACTCACAGATTCACAAAGATCCTCCTGGCTTGACTTCCACCTCCCATGTGCTGGAATTAAAGGTGTTCACAATCACTACCCTTAGAGCAAACAAAAACCAGGGAAGAAGTGCCCCCCCCTTCTCTCTCTTTAAAACATAGGAAGATCCAGCCTCAGATCCTGGCAGGCACTGACATTCTGTTGAATACCATTGTAACTGTTTTGTGCACAGATGGCCTTTTTATGCTAAAAATAATTGTTAATCTGTGTTCATAAATAACTTACCTCCTAGCTCATATTTGAGAATGATTTTATTCTTACAAATAAATTTAAAAAACTAATATGAACAAAAATGACTACATTTACATAATCATCAAAAACAAGTATAATTCCCCCCCACGGGATATTTTATGTCCTGAGTGATTTATTTTGTTTATCTACCAAAGGTAAATGATGCCATTTAATTGAAAATACAAATAATACTATTTAACTGAAATATCCCTTTTTTGAAAAAACTGACTTTTATATACCTAGCCTAATTTTAAATGCAAAAAGATATATTTATTTACATATGTAGGTTTTTTCAGATGCTCTTTATGTATCTATTTCATACTGTAAGGTAGTGATGGAGAACTGGTAAGAATTTTTTATTGAATGTTTCTGAGAAATACTATGTTCATGTAATATGTTAAAGTAAGAAAAGACTGACAGTAGATTGGTAGCCAGCTCCTCCAAATACAGAATGTGTGTATGTATGTATGTGTGTATATATGTATATATACATATATATTATATATTCAAATGTAAGAATATGCAAAGGCCTTAAATGTATCAAATTTTAAATCTCTGAAGTCTTATCTTAAACCCTCAATGGAAAAACAGTGCATAGTTGTTCTCTTCCGAGATGTAATTTGAGCAGGGGTCTTATAATATAAAAGATCTGGCTTCACTTTATATATGTGTCAAAAATATCACCTTAGATGCAAAATTTAGAATTATAATTATATAGAGGGTCACAGAGGACTATAGAAATAATGAGTGAAATTGAGGTAAAGCAAAATCAGCAGTCTTTTAGAATCAGTTATGTTCATTCCCTTTTTCCTACCCAACAAGCCAGCCCTTAAGAAGAGGGGAAAAGAGCCAGGCAGTAGTGGCACACACCTTAAATCCCAGCACTCAGGAGACAGAGGCAAGTGGGTCCCCGTGAGTTCGAGGCCAGCCTGGTCTACAAAGTGAGTTCCAGGGCAGCCAGGACTGTTGCACAAAGAAGCACTGTCTCGAAAAACAGGGGGGGGGGGGGGCGAGAAAGAGAAGAGGAGAGAAGAATGCAGTCATTTTCCTTAGCTGAAACACTGTCAGGGATGGCTGGAGAAATATGGCCCCTGCCTCTAAAGGTCCTCTTGCTCGCAGGATGTCAGGAGGGAAACCACTCAGGTCCAGGGTCTGTGTGTTTCTTAGGGTGTTGGCTTGGTCCTGACTATGACCCTGAAAATCATCTCATACACCATGTCTCGGAGAAGTGAAAAGGTACTCACTTCAGGTCTGAACTCAAATTTCTGAACTGACAAGCTATGAAACAGTAAAAAATGATTTAATTTACCTCGCCCTTGCACCAGCTCTTCTCTTAAGAGAATGTGCCCAGCTCCTGTGACATTGATTCTTAACACAATGGTCCCTTAGAGGGTCTTCTTCCCAGTCAAACTAGGCATTTTAATCGTAAGCTGGAGTTTTGATTGATGCTCAGCAACTAATATCTCTCAAAGTACGGTCCTTACTCCGAAATAGACTTCATCTCAAATTTTCTCCTGGTCACAGCCACTAGATTTGGGAAATGACTTCCGGTCAAGGAGCCTGTGTTTCAGGTCATTCATTTCAGCCAATTGCCTTAGGCTGCAGAACACTGGTCTTGTCAGTCTGAACACAGAGACAGTGACTCTGACTGGCACCTAAGGCTCTGTGAAAATCGAACGCATTGTACATTTTTATCTTGTTATTTTCAAGGGAAATATAGTTGAGAATGGTGAGGAATTCCCACTGATCTCACGCCGAGCGTGGAACTTTCCTTTATCTCTATCCCCTTACATGCACATGAGAAAGAACGTCTCAGCAGCCCTCTGCTCTTCTGCCCACCATTCAATTATTCAGAAAATGAGTGATCTCAATTCCAGAAGATCAGGGGCCTGATGGGTCACTTGACACTAAAATAAATGGTAAAAGAAAAAGCTTCTCAGAGCAAGTAAGATGGATCCCATGGCATCATGCACCATCGCTTCCAAATGTCCAGTTAATAGGAAAGCCGTGAAAACGGAAGGCTGCGGCTAGCAGTCCACCTCCCTGAGCCAAGTTTTCCCAGTGCATCTTTGATTGCACTTGAGACAATTGGTGCATTAAAACCGTGTGAAAACCTGCATGTTAATGAGGGATGCAAATCCAACACTTGGATGGAAGCCAAATAGCTTTGGTTTCTAAAGATTCATAGATGATCCATGTACCAGGAGAGCCAGCCTATGCAATTATAGACTGAAAAAAAAAAATTACAACCTTAACTTTTCAATGTTGGTTTAGCCTTCTCTTTTTATGACAGGTCAAATTAGAGGCTTCAGTTTACATAATTTGTCCATCAAAGACCATGAAACTATATGAGCACTATTCTGAGATTCACCTTTTTTTTTTTTTTTTTTTTTTTGAGCTGAGGAGCGAACCCAGGGCCTTGCACTTGCTAGGCAAGCGCTTTACCACTGAGCTAAATCCCCAACACCATCACCTATTTTTTCAGTAAAGAATTTTTGCAAGCTGGGGGTAGTAAATCATACCTGTAATCCCAGCCCTTGAGGGTAGGGGTAGGAATATCTAAGATATGTCAGAGAGAAGATTACAACACTGGGCAAGCAGGGGATAAAGGCACCTGCTGCCAACCCTGAGGACCTGAGTTCAATTCTTGGGACCTACAGTTTATAAAAGAAAGTGGTGGAAGGAGGGAGGGAGGGAGGGAGGAGAAAGAAAGAGAAAGACAGAGACAGAGAGACCGAGAACAAGCACAGCTCTATGGGCAAAGTGCTTGCCACCTAATCATGGGGACCTGAGCACCTATGTCAAAAGCTGGACTTGGTGAGGTGCCCTTGTAATCCCAATATTAGGGAAGTAGAGACAGATCTCTGGAGCTTTCTGGCCAGCCAGCCTAGCACAGTCAGTGAATCCCTGGTCCCAGTAACAGACCCTACCTCGAAAAATAAAAAGTGGATAATTCTGTAGGAGCAACACCCAGCTTAAAGAGGTAAAAACATGAAGAAAAAAAAAAACATAAACTTTAAGTGTTACCAAAATGTCAATTTACACAATCCTTAAACTAAAAGTCTGTGATCTCCACACTGAGGAGTAGAGGCAGGAGGCTCAGAAGTTCAAGGTTGTCTTTAGCTACACAGTAACATAATGAGTTTGAAGCCAGCCTGGTATACATGAAATCCTGGGTTTGGGGAATATGACAAAGCAGGTAGTTAATAAACATCATGACTTTCCAACTTTTAATAGACTAAAGTGTATCAGTATTTTTGAGTGTACCTTTAAATGGGGAGAGTGTTCAAAGCCAGAAGAAGCATACTTGAGATCCAGCTTGGGGATGAGGTGTAACTGTGGTAGAGTGCTTGTCTAGCACATACAAAGCCTTACAAATCCCAGTATCTCTCTCCACAAGTGCACAGTTTTCAGTTCTGCTGTGGGGGAGGAGGGGTTGCGTGATGGCACACATCTGTAACCCCATCCTTAGGACTTTAAAGGTAAAAACAAGATGTCTAAGTGTTCCAGACCAGTCTCTGCTGTAGAAACTTTGAGGCCAGCCTGGGCTCCATGAAAACAAAGCAAGACAAAAAGACAGCTATAAAACATTTGAAAAATATAATTTTGCCTTTTTTAAAGCTGCCAAGTCCATAGGTGTGTATCTATTTAGAAACTATAGACATACATAATTTTACAAAATGTTAAAAGTAGTTAACTCTCAAGAAAATTTTTTTAACTATCTGCTTCATGCTTTCTAAATTGTTACTGCATTTTGGGTAAGTATGAAATATTACTACTGAATGAAAAAAATGAGGACATAACTGTTCCTAGATGTAGTAGAGGAGAAGGTTTATTATAGATATGAGAGAGAGCAGAGCCAGAGGCATCTGGAATGGTACAGATGGAACCAGGCCATGAGGGGATGGGGGCCAAGAGGGGAGGAGAAGAAAGAGTGAACAGAGAGAGCACCTGGGAACCCAGAGACCAAGAGACCACATAGCCAAAATGACTGAGGTTATATAGGAATTAGAGAAGTATTTGCCAAGGTACCTTCTGGTTGGTTTAATAAAAGAGATGACTGGCCTGTAACTAGGCAGGAGTCTAGGCGGTACAGCCAGACAAGAGGATGCTGGGAAGAAAGGTGGAGTTTGGGAGTCACAAGCAGAAGCAGAGAGATGTAAGATGAATGTTCTGTGTAAAAGAAGGTACTGACATGTGGCTGAGAGTAGATAATAAATATAGGTTAATTTAAAATGTAAGAGTAAGCTAGTAACAAGCCTGAGCTATTGGACAAGCATTTATAATTAATTATAAGTCTCTGAGTGGTTATTTGGGAGCAGCTCCCAGGACACAGAGAAGCTAGAGGAAGGAAAGGGAAGCCCAGGGGCTGGAGGTTAGGGTAGGGGGCAGGGTGAGAAGTATTGAGGGGAGCCAGGACTCTGAAACAGGTAGAGATGGTACTGAAAGAGACAGGTGCCAGCATCTGCTTTTATATGTTAAATAGATACCTCAGTTAGCCATATGTCCCGAGTTTGAGACCTAACAACTATAAGTAGAAAACTGAAGCTATTTTTATTTCATAAAGGAGTAAATACCAACACTAATAAAGATTTTTGGTTCCTTGGGTGTCCTGTTCTGTGACATTCATATGAAATTATACTCTTCCTTTTAAATAATTGATAACTGATGATTGATCATCTATCAACTTTATGAACCCCTGGAAAAGTCTGATGAAATAACCTTGAACTAAATAGGGCTTAGGAAATCAACACATTGATACTATAGATTATATATAGTTAAGTAACAGTAAACTGAGGTATACTTAATTAGTGCATATCAGTTCCTTTTCAAAGTATAGGAGTCCTGCCTTGTGCTACATAGGATCACGTTCAAATACCATCCAGATAAATAGTGTCTTTCACTTATGAATTCTGATTATGGAGAAGCTTAAAGTCCTAGCAACCCTGTTGCTATAGCAATGCAACCTGATTAGATATTCTTAGCAACCAGCCACAACTCACGCCCACAGAGTCCCTTCATTTATTCCAAAAAGAATAATGTTGACATTCCAGTTTCTAAAATATACAGATCTCAGTGACAGACATCCACAGATGAGAAGGCTGAGAGAGCCAGTGGAATGGTGTGGTAATAAACATTGCCTCCTGGCCCTGACTATGTCATGTATACATCCAATAAACACATATGAAAGTACACTTGGTACAGCTAGAAACTGACAGATTCCATGTGGCTTTTGAGGTATATGTAAATAATGCCAGAGTCTTCAATTTCCTACTGCTGTAGATTTGCATGCTTCTCAAATAAACTACAAAATCGTTTCTATTGAACTACCAGAAATACTGAGGGGAAAAAAAATACATTTGTCACTAACAACAATTTAGCTTTCTGATAGTAAACTCCCATCAAAACTGTCACCTCCCTTGGACACCCACAGGTGCTAGACACAGCAAGGGCACATGGTTCAGTGAAGGGGTACAGGAAAAATACGGCCTCAAACGTATGTTTAAGACAGCCAGTGCCAGGGCAGACATATTATATTCTAAACAAAACAAACTTGGAAGATTAGATTCTGGAGCCAGCTAGTAAATAGACTTTACTTAGGAAGGTCAGATGCATGATCAGATCTACAAACATTGAGAAAAGACACTAACCCAGAAAGTTATTGGTGTGACACACCATTCTGTAATTAAATAAAAGATGGTTTTCTGGAAGTTTAGATCCCAAATGGTTAGGTTTTGGTGGAAAAGAAACCTAATCTCTTTGTAGATGAAGCTTCTATTACAGGTAGATGAGAGAGGTAGAAAGACATTAAAATGGAAAACAAGACCCAAACATCACATTATGGTGGTGGTGGTTTTAAGGCTTATAAATTTTGAGCTATGGATACAATACCCTGGAAACAATTACCTTCAATGTTCCTACTTTTATTAAACTATTTTAAACTACCAAATTCTATTTAAAAAATCCTCAACAAAAATGGGTTTACATCTAAGCCAAGCAGTGGTGGTGCACACCTTTAATCCCAGCACTTAGGAGGCAAAGGCAGGCAGTTCTCTGAGTTTAAGGCCAGCCTGATCTACAGAATGAGTTCCAGGACAGCAAGGGCTACACAGAGAAACCCTGTCTTAACAAACAAACAAGCAAAAAAGTGTGTACATTTCAATAAAAATTGACTATGAAGAGACTGGAGAAATGGCACATGGTGGTTACATGGTACCTGAGTTTGGTTCCCAGCACCCACATGGTGTCTGACAAACCACTTATAACTCCAGCTCCAGGGGATCTGTGACTCTCTTCTGGCCTTCATGGGTAATCCAGTCACATGCACAGACACACATAATTAAAAACTAATAAAAATAAATTGTTAAAAATCTTTGTAAAAATTATTGAAGTTAAAGATGAAATATAATAACACAAAACATGTCACTTTAAGTGGGCATGGTGGTACACACCTTTAATTCCAGCACTCAGGAGACAGAGGCAGGTAGATCTTTGTGAGTTTGAGGCCAGCCTGGTCTATACAGGGAGTTCCATGACAACCAGAACTACATAATGAGACCCAGACTCAAAAAAAAAAAAAAAAAGGAACTTTAGCATAAATATTATTTTGAGTTAAAAGTACTTAAAACTCATCAGGCGAGCAAGGCTTAGTGCTACACACCAACAATCTCAGCTGCTCCAGAGGCTGAAATGGGACACCCACGATCCACAGGCCAGAAGAGGCAACATAGTAAGACCCTTACCAAAAAAGATAAGGTTAAGATATGACACCTAAACAAGTAGCTATGCTTTTTAAAAGAGCAGGAAGAAGGGCTCTCTAAACTCCATTTTTAATTCATAAAAGTAGGATATCCCCACACCCCATAGCATACCCTCTCTATACCAGAGGAAAAGTGGATTTCTCATGAATGAATACAGGACAGCCAGTGTTCCTGGCCCTGCCTGTACAAAAAGGTAGGGCTGTTGAACTACACCTTTAACTTCCATAATATCCTCCCTAGAACAAGCCTTTAGTCATGTTTTTAGACTTTGCTAACTACTTTTGTTTTGTTTGTTTTTTGAGCCTCTCTATGTAGCCCTGGTTGGCCTTGAACTCATAGGTAACTCTCATACCTCAACCTCTTAAATTCTCTGAGTACCTAGCAATTGTCTTTCCCAGACACACAGGCTCTAGGAGGGCACTGGCCTTACTTTTCTGGGTCACTCAAGTTCTCAGCATCTAATATAAGTCCAGGTACATAGTTTGTTGATTGAATAAATGAGCAGGTGAACAAATGAATTTTTGTAATCATAGTGACTTTAAAATAATGTTGTTTTAAGTCCAATATTAAAGCATTGGTGAAAGGCACTGGTAGAGGTAGGTACAGCTTGCCTGTAAACCTCATACCTGAAAGGCTGAGACAGAGGATCATGAGTTCAGAGTTATCCTGGACTGCATAGCTACCACATGTTTCAAAAAGAAGAAAAAAAAAAATGATCCTTGAGGGATGGAAGTTCAGGTAATTTTTCCACCCTTGGGCTTATTTTTACATTGGAAAGGTCCTATAGAAGAAATGAATTAATTTTGTAGTTTGAACAATTTTAAGTAGGCAGTACACAGAATTAAGTGATCCACAGAACAGCATGTGTTTCCCTCAGAGGATTTATTACAAAAATACAGCCTTCAAGTTCAGGTCACACAGTGAGACTCCCTTAAAAAGAGAGATGGGTCATTGGTTAAGAGCAGTGACTGCCCTTCCAGAGGACCTTGGTTTAATTTCCAGCATCCACATGGCAGCTCACAAGTGTATCTGTAACTCCAGCTCTAAGGGATCCTATGCCCTCTCTGACTCATGGGCACCAGACAAGCATGTGTACACATACATACATGCAGGTAGAACATTCATACACATAAAAATAAAAATAAATATATCTGAAAGAGAGCAAGGAGATGGTGTGTCTTGGGGTACTGGAAAAGAGTCTAACAAAAACCTTGAAGGATTGAAGATGTAGCAGGCACAGTGCATGCCTAGTATTCAGGAAATGCTGACCTCACTCCTCAGCAGGGTATAACCAGGTGAGGTGGTACACAGTTATAGTCCAAGCATTATCAAGGCAAAGCCAGGGGGTTCGGCAATTCACAGCCATCCTCTACTCCATAGCAAGTTTGAGACTAAACTGGAATAGGAGAGCTTCTCAAATAAATGAATAACTGGAGCAATAACTACATTAGCAAATAAATATAACTCTGAGCTCATGCATGAGGATGATGTGAGAGAGAATTAGAAGAATATACTTACTTCCCAAAGCTCAAACATTTTAAAACATACAATTTGTAAAATGGGGTTCTCACACCACTGAGTTACTGTGGATTACTTTACAAAACACACAATCAAACTCAGGGTCACACACCCAGCCCTGATTAAACTCTGTGGGATACTAAACAAAACCCTAGTTAGAAAACAGGGAAGAGATTTTCAGGGATGAGTTGGAGCTGGTGAGGGAGGAAGGAAAATCAAAGATGATGGAGAAAAAGAGACAAAATACGTAAGGACACATGTAGGAAACTGTGAAAGAACAAATTTTACTTTAAAGAAATCTAGTAAACGAAAGAGTCCTCTAGGTGTAGGAACGAACGGGAGAACCCCTTCCCAGAAAGCCTTCCTTCCATGTCACTTCCGGGCAGGTGCATCGCCTTGTCATTCAAACTGCTTAGCCCCTAAGTGAGGCCTCTGCAGATCAGCAGCAGCAGACTCGGGACTTCTCTCTCCAGCTTGCCTTTTGTTAGCTCCAGAGTTCCTAACAAGCAGCCTGCAGCTGTAGGGCAGCTAGGGGCAGCTGTACAGAACCTTCCCCAGGCACCGCCTAGACGCAGACAAGAAGGATCACGGAGCTGCTAAGGGCCCTCAGTCAGCAAGAACTGGGCTTCTTCCCCTGAGAGATGCGTTGTCTGCTGTGTTAAGTAATAATGAAGCCCACCGCTAGTGACAAATGGAAATGCGCATCTCCCTGTGGTCTTCATGTCACATCTGGGTGCATTTGTGCTCTATA
This sequence comes from Onychomys torridus, assembly GCF_903995425.1. NCBI lineage: Eukaryota > Metazoa > Chordata > Mammalia > Rodentia > Cricetidae > Onychomys > Onychomys torridus. The sequence continues at coordinate 102,662,593 of NC_050448.1, forward strand.
CCTTTCTGCAAAGAAGATAACTAATTTCTTTCCATTCACATAGAAATATCAAAGGTGTGATTTCAACAAGGCTCCCAACTGTAAGCCAAGAATAAATTAAACTGAAATTCTTGTTTCACTCACCCTAATTTAATTTGAAATAATTAAATTTCAGAACTTTAGTCTATAAGTAGCTTACAATCTGGGGTTCATAAATACTCTTTAATAAGTGCTAGTCTAAAAGTAAAATAATTTTCATTTTTTAATTTATTATTACTGTGTGTAGGTGTGCACATGATGTGTTTGGGGAGTGCACATGCCACAGCATGTATGTGGAGGTCAGAGGATAACTTCGTGGAATGAGTTTTCTCCTATAACTTTTACATGGCTTCTGGGCATTGAACTCAGGTCTCCAGACTGGTGCAAGTGAGTGCCTTTACCTGATAGGCCATCTCAGCCTCACCAACCCCTAAAATAATATTACTATTGGCATATCCATATGCCAGAACTAGATCCTAAAGCAATACTTGCAAAATAAATGGATTGCAGTCATGTGAGGTTTTTTTTTTTTTTTTTCTAACTATAAATGCAAGACTTAGAATATACCCCATACAACTGCCTTGAAAAGCCAATAACTAGAGTGCAATATTCAAGGCTTTCTGCAGTGGTCACAGTGATGTACAACCAGGAAATTACAACCTGAGTTTATATACATCACAAATTTATTTCATAAGGAAAATGAAGACGATTCTATCAGGGGGGGTGGGGATTAGAAGACTTAGAAAGTGAAGGGTGTAGGCACCACATGGTCAGATTAGAACCACTCTAAACCACAGCAGTTAAAACTCTGCTGTGGTCAGGGAAGAACTCCAGAAGCTCTCAGAAGAAGAGCTGGAGTTTGTCTTGCTGGTGTGGGTTTACCTGGGCTCTGCTGGTTCATCTCAATGCCACATCACTTGTCTCTTCCACAGCACAATATGACCACATCACTACTCTGCAAGCCACACAGACTGGTTTTTATTTCAGTCAATCTTGTTTGTGAAGCATGACTTGATTTATTCAGTTTTTAGCTGGTCCCCCCCCCCCTTTTTCTTTGAGTCAGGGTTTTTCTATTTTGCCCTGGCTATCCTTAAACTCACTATGTAGACCAGGCTGGCCTCGTACTTACAGAGGTCTACCTACTTCTGCCTCTGAAGTGCTGGGCTAAAGATACACTATCAGGCGGGGCATCTGTCGTTAAGTCTTGTTTCATTTCTTTAAATTTTTTTTTTTTTTTTTTTTGTGTGTGTGTGTGTGATCACAGGTGCCACAGCACAAGTGTGCTGGTCAGAGAAGAACTGGTAAGAGTCATCTTTCCATCTTTCCCTCCCAATGGAAAAGCTGTTATATTAGGAGCTGCACACAGAAAACAAAATCCACAATTAATCTATAGAAAGGAAATTTTAAAGTGGATCATCATGGTTTTTCATTTTGTTTTTAAGTCTCACAACTGTGCACAAATGATCAGAATGGATGAAGGTTCAGCTGCATTTGAGGAGAAGATGTAGCGAAGTCTCTGTGAGCAGGCGCTCAGCCCTCTTGCAGTCACTGCCTTGCCCTTGCCCTCTGTGACCAGCAACCTGGCCTTCATTTCCTGGAGGAGTTTGCCCCAGGTTACAATGACCTTGACTTGGTCTATCCTACTGGTCACTGGGGACTGGAGCTAGGAACCACACAAAGATGTGGCCTGCATCTCAAGCCACAAGCAAGAATGTCATCCCACTGCTCTGACTCCAGACAATTCTGGGTGTCCAAATTCCTGTATTGCATTACAATCTAGAGGCAATATGCAAGGCAGCTCCTCAAGTCTGAAAGCCTTCTAGAAACAAAGAGAACAAAGACACATGAACAGCCTAGGAGACCTAGGCTAGAAATCAGCTAGCTAGCTGGCTACAATTTTTATCTAATTTTTTTTTCTCTCTCTTTCTGCAATACTGAGGAACAAACCCAGGACCTCAAATGTGCTAATGGAGCACTCTAGCACGGAGCTACATCTCCAGCCTGCAGTGCATTTTAAATGAGGCCAGATGCTTGCTTGTCACCTGCCTCTTCCTGTGTACTAGCTTGGTTACTTCAGACCTGTCACGTGATTCCCATTTCCTACACACAGATCTGTGAGTCCAGGATTGGGGATGCTCCAGTGGCCCCCTTAGTGTTAGCGCACAGTCCATGGGCAGTGAGGTACAAGTATAGAGTGGGTTCGGGTAGAAAAAAAAAGACACAGAGGATCTGATTTGCCTCAGGAGGACAACTGGGTGGAGGTGGGGCAAAAACCAGAATTAGATTTAAAGGAACTCTGCTAAAAATAAAATAAAATTACAAAATTCATCATCATCCGTCACTGTCATGTCAACATAGAAGGCATCACAAAGAAAGTTTGTCTTGGACGTTGCTGATGAAATGCCTCAGAATTCGCCATCAACTGCTTCTGGAAGAACCAGAACTTCCTTGAAGACTTTGAAGTCACATCCCTTTCCATTCCAGCTGTTTCTGTGCTGCAAACACCAATGATCTCAAGAGCTGCCAAGGCTCAGTCACCTCCACCCCGGCCTCCTTTCTAAGCCTGTCCCAGGGGTGGAAATGTGGTAGATCTGCCTCAGCTTTGGTGCTTTTCTACTGATTCACTTCCGGTTGTAAACTGAGGCGGGTCTTCCGCTTCAATCCCATCAGCCATTTTCCATCGCCGTCTCCAGAAGGTCTTTATTGTGACTGCAACCCAGGAAAAGATGGCTGGCCCAGGCCATGGATAGGGGCAGCAGCTGGTCCAGGTGGTATCAGGTGGGTCTCGTAGTTAGGCAGGTGGAGCACAATGAGCTCCATGCATGACTTCCTGCTTCCGCTCTCCCTGTGGAACTAAGTGACTGAAAACCAGCTTCTTCACTCAGCCTGGAATCCCAGCACACGATATGGCTACCCACAAGAAAGGTAAATCTCCCCAATTCAATCAAACCTTCCCGGGAACACCTTATAGTCACACCCAGAGGTGTTTTCCAATGGTGATTCTAAATCTCGTCAAGGTGACACTAAAGATTAACCATGACAAGGACTCAGTCACAGCCTCTATCAAGAGTTTGGACTTTGTAAGTATTGAAAGATCATAAACAGAGGAAGTCCAAAAATGCCTCCCACGTATGATAGCAAGGGCAGACGGAAAGTCAGAAGACGGGAGATGAGATTAATTTTCATGGGAGGAAACTGCTTCAGACTGCAGTGTGACTGTAAAGGACAGAGACCCTCACGAGTTAGAAACGTTAGGATTTATCACGAGGGAGGAGCGCAGCTTTGGGCTTGAGCATATGATTGTGACAGGAGATGTCACAACAAGGAGACATATTTGGAGGTAGTTGGGACACGCTCTAATAGCCAATTCAGGTGCTCAGGTGGTGGCGGTTTATCTCATTGCCATTCTCTCTGGGACATGAGTGACAAGAGAGAAGCTTGGGAACACAAACCTGGGTCACCTCAAACTCTCAGTGTCAGATGAAGGGAAGCCAAGAAACACCAACTGACGAGTCACGTGGGAAAGCCCCGAGAAAAGATTTTTTGAGAGTCACAAAAATGAAGTCACAAAGTGATTTAGCAGAGGGAGACATGAAGCATGAAAAGGCAGTCATCTAGCGCCCTTAGAGCTATTGGAGCAGGCTTCTGCAGACTCCCTGACGCCACAAAGAAAATAAATAACCCCAGCAAAAAGCCTTTACTTCTTATCACCCCTCTTAGCTGAATGTGTAAGTGACCAGCCACCAATTAAGGTCTCCTGCTGTCTTTGTCAACCAATGCAACAGCAGCACCTAGTTTGCTGACCCTCTTTCTTGCTGTGTTTTAATGCATTAAAAACTCAGGTTCCTTAATTGTTATTTAGGGAAGCATGCATGCGTATTCTCTCCATCCTCATTCTGCCTCAATACTTTGGGCTCACCCTTGCCTCCACTTGCTTGTTAGGATGACAAGTGGAGGCAAGTGGAATTTACTCAGTATCCCATGATCCAGGTGGAAGGCCAATTTCATAAAGAATGAATGATAACTAGAAGCAAAGGTGAAATAATGTTCGAATGATTTTTCTCCTAATCTGAAACATGAGGACACTAAAGTGCTTTCCATTTGGTGGTGTGGGACAGTAAGTCCTTGCTGTAAATATTTATTAATCTCAAACATTTACAGACTATTGAGGAACCAGTAACCTTTTGGTTGCATGTATCCCTTGGATGACTTTCCTTCATAGTTCTTGTTTTTCTTCCTAATAAAGGTATTCTTATTCATATAAAAGTTCAGTGCTTTTAAGGAAGCAGAAAGGCCAGGAGGTGCAATGCAAAGGAAAGAAAGAAAATGTTCAGTGACCCATCTGCTATCTTGACTATCTCAGACACTAGTTCAGAATTTCAGATAAACCATTGCTTTGTCTTCCATTAACAAATATATAACATGTTACCTTCCTGTCTTTAGTGACTATGACTCAACATCAGCAACTTCAATGTCATTGTCAGTGATGAGAACTGAGACAAGGAGACGTGTCAAGGGATGTGGAGTTTTGAGGCATTTTCTGGTCAACACTGGTCCCCTTTGCCCTCTCCCTGAAGTTGCATCTTCAAATCCAGTTTTCCTGGTGTGCTCAGAACAGCTTTTCTCACTGAAGCCAGCTCTTCCCAGCATCTGTTTTCATGACTTTTTTCAGAATATTCTGTGTCCCTGGAAACCTCAGAGCTCACTTATTAGATTATCTTTCTTCATAAACCTTGGCCAGTATACTACAAATGAGAAAAATATTGGCCAGTGCATTGAGACACACAGAGTTCCCCACTGGGGATCCAGACACAGCCCTTATTCACTACCATGTGAATAAGACTGAGCTGGGGGCTGCTGGAAAACAACAGATGCAGGAAGAATCCTTGATCCTGTTATCCCACTAGAGACAGAAATAAGTTCCCCATTTTGAGTGTCTCTCAGGTTCCCCACAAGAAGACAGACTCCTATCCCAAGAAAGAGAGTCGTCAGCCAGAGGAGTCTGCATAGGCAGCCTTTGCTAAAATCTTCCCACTTCTCTTCCAGACTTCTTTGCCTCTCCCACACCACAACATCCCTCAAAGCCACGCCCTGTCAGTGCTGCATGTCGTATCGATTCCCAAGTTTAAGGTCTTTGGCCTGTTTCTTTCTTAAGCTCATAAAAAGGGAACTGTGCACCTTTTCTTCTGCTCTCTTGTGAGTGAAGTTTGCAGGCTCTTAACCAATGAACCCAAAGGGATAGAGGGGATGCTTTCGCTCACAATTCCCACAATTATCATTCTGCTCTTGAATACCTCCCTTCACCTCTCTGGGCTTTGGGCAACCTACCACCTAGTTATCCCAAGATGCTGCCATGAAGACTCAGAATTTCCAAGGATTTCCAAGCTAGCATTCTGAATCCAGGGGATACCGGCTCTTTTATGTGTTTATTTTTAGTGGTTCGTTTCTCAGTTTTGAGAGAGGGTTTCATGTAGCCGAGGCCAAGGGATATTTTGAACTCAAGATCTTCCAGCCTTAACCTCCCACATTCAACCCTATAAAGCCTTGAAACACATTTTGTCCCTTCCCTCAGGTCAGATAACAGGCAGAATAGCAGATGTGGCCAAATAGTGACCCTAAAGCTAGGTGATCTTCACTGGGTCTTTTAATCATTCTGCTCCCCATTCTTCAATGAGAAAGGAGGTCTTGCGGGGCCTGTCTACCCTGCAAATGACTGTCACACTAATGAGCCCTTGGCATCTACCGCAGCACAGAGGGAGACAGGAAGAATGAAGCATGATCAAACAGAGTTTTCAATATTTAAAGGGGCATGCATTATGCACAGAAAGGAATTTGTATGATACATACATTGCCATAGTTCACATGTGTATATTCTTTACTCGTGTACATAAAGACATGGATATTATAATTAATAATAATATAATACAATTAATAATAATATAATTAATATCACTAGCTAACCTTAAAATTAATTTTTGGATATTTCCCATTTTGATTTGTAATTAAAATATATACCAAAATGCACACAGTAAGCATTCCCCACATTCATTTAGAACTATTTCCCCTTTCTGATAAGTGAAAATTGGGCATTTTTAAATTAAAAAGCAAAGTGCTATGATGAAGTATCTTTAACTAATGCCATGTATTATATGTATCTTGGGTATTCAAAAAATTCACAATATTTGAAAGGTTCTGAGGAACCCAGAAGCAAAGCAACCTACTCCACTTTAACACACTTGCTCCCCGATTTATTTAAGCATAGCAATCTAAGAGTTTGACCATTCACCTTTGAACATCTCATGAACCTCTGGTATCCACATAACACCGCTTAGGGGAAATCGGACTGATGGTTGTGCTTAAAATGCAGTGGTTCTTATGAAGTAAGCCGCCACTGCTAACTGTAAACTACCTTCCTGTTGTGTTTTTCCTCATGACCATTCCTACCTAAGGGTTCTCCTGAAAACCCCCAACAAATGCAGCAGAATCCATGCTGCTGTGTGCCTGAGATTGAGCGAGACGGCAGGGGACATGTCTGGCAAATGGCACAGGGTATTGCTGTCATAAAAGACCTTCACTCATTTTAGGCACAAAAATTTCTTCTGAATTGCACCCTAAGGGCCCCGAAGGTGCGGAAAAATCAAACAGACAAGAGGCAGACGTAATTGACAGCAGGGTGAGAGTCAGCTTGCCTCTGGCAAAACATGCAATGTACCTTGAAAACAGCAATTATTTATTGCCATTGGATTATCTACGATCCATGAACAATGTAGTATGTCATATTCTGTATAAAAATTAAACTCTATTAATGGATGTTTTATCATTGCAGTGGCTTTTGAAAACAAAAATGTGAGGAATTAAATCCACCTTATTAAGGAAGACATACTCAAAAGCCTTCAAAAAAAGGGGGGGGGGGGATTCTACCAGTCGCCAGAGTATATTATGTCTGAAAATCTTTGTGTCATCTAACTGCAGGAAGACTAATTTCCACATAGTTGTGATTGAGAAAAACACCAGAGTGTGCAACAGCGTGAGGAGAAAACACTGGAATCGATGCCTGTGAGTGACAAAAGACAAAGCTGCTTCCAGAAGCCTGGGATTTCATGTGCAAAATTAACATACATGCCTCCCTTTCCTTACTACAGTTTTATCGAGATATAATTGATACTCAATAACTTGCAGATATTTAGTGTATAATTTGGTGAATCTTAACATATGTATATGCCCGGAAGCCATCACCTCAGTGAAGCTAATGATCACATCCATCACACCCCAAAATTTGCTCCCCCCTCTTTGTAACCTGTCCCTGCCTAATCCTATCCCTGTTCCCAGACACACCTGCTTCCTGTCACTGTGAGCAGGTGTGTGCTTTCTAGAATTTTATGTTCAGTCTCTATTCATTTTCACTTAGCCATAAGTATTTTAGGAGTCATCAATGCCATTATGTATGTCAATAATTTACCGCTTCCTGTCTATCTATGCACCAGCTGGTAGACATTTATATACCAGTCTGCGTTCCCACTTTAAGTTCTTCATAAAGGAATGACTAGGTAGGATGAATGTATGTCCAATTTGATAAAAATAAATAAATAAATGAAAGAAAAAAAGAAAAGAACAGATAGACATAGTCTTGATTCCAAATATACCTAGAGCATCTCTGGAGACAGGCTGGAGCCATCATGCCACTGTCCCAAAATGCCCAGAAGCAGAACTCTGGGCAAGCTAGGTATGATGGTATGCACTTAGGTAGGCTGAGGCTATACAGTGAGACCCTGTCTCAAAACACAAACAAATGGACAAGTTGTTCTGTCTCCTCCTACAGAGTTGGTGCAGAAAGGGGAGAAAAAAACCTTGCTGGGATACAGAAACATCTGGTTCAAGTACTCAGAAAGCCTCTGCTGGTCTGTCAGTATGTCAGTTTCCAGGCAACCACGTGTAAAAGAAAAGCAAAGGACAGAGAACTTTGATTCACACATTTTCTTTATTGCTGGGCACCAATTAAAAAGCAAGAAGAAGATAAAGAAATATGCTCAGTTGGGGATTTAGCTCAGCGGTAGAGCACTTGCCTAGCAAGCGCAAGGCCCTGGGTTTGATCCTCAGCTTTGAAAAAAAAATAATGTGTTAAAAATAAAAGAAATATGCTCATACAATGGTGCACCCCAGCAATCCCACCACAGCTGAGGCAGGAGGGAGAACTGCTGCAAGTTCAAGGCCAGCCTGGGCTGCAATCAAAACCCTGTCTCATTTAAAAAAACAAAATTTAAAATGGCGGGGGTTGGGGGGGGGGGGGGGAAAGGCTTGTGAGATGGCTCAGCTGACAAAGGTATTTCCCACCAAGCCTGATGACTTGAATTCAGTCTCTGGAACACACAAGGTAGATGGAGGGAACAGGCTCTCACAAGTTGTTCTCTGACCTCCACAGGTGTGCTGTCCACACACACACATACACACAAATAAAAATTCAAAAGAACAAAAAATAATAAAAAATTTTTAAAGGAAACACAGGCAGGCCCTTCATGTGACTACTATGCCAAGTGGAGAGTATTTTAAGAATTTATGAGGGATATTTGAACAAATATTATATTTCTTCATGTTTGAGAAACAAAGAAAAATAGTTATATTCAATATGTTTGAAGCTATTGGGCATGTATGGTTTAAGATAACTACTATAGTTAGGAAACAAATACAGAAAAATGAGATCATCGTTGATTTGCATCTAGTCAATAAAACAGTTTTATCCCTAATACTTGGTACCCACTGTAGTGCAAAGCAAGGTAAAGCAGTTGAAATTTCTGTTTTTCTGAGCAAGATTTACAGCCACTAATCTAAAGAAAATAAACTGTGATAAGAATAGATGTGCCCAGGCAAGAGGGTGCATCCTGTAATACTACCAGCACTCAGAAGGCCAAGGCAGAAGGATTGTAAGTTCAAGGCCCACTGAGGAAGTTCCTATTTCAAAAGACAGGGGAGGGGAGGGGAAGGGAAAAGGGAGGGGAGGAAAGGATCCTTAATTGAATTCGGGTACTAAGAAGCTTGACATTTCTGTCCTGTTAAATTGGGATCCCCAGACCCCACCAATCCTTCTGGTGTTCCCTTGACAAGAGTACTTCCCAGGAGTCAGCTCAGCTTCGGGCATGGGTTACAGGAAGAGGTCTATCATCAGACTTGTAAGGAATAGATTTCTGTCACAGCACTGGCCACCAGGAAAGGCTGCTAGGAGACTTGGGAAAGGTGCTGGGGAAGAAGCTGCTGCCGTCAGAGACCCTTCGCCTTCCACTGATGGTTCCGGGCCTCCCCAAGTTATTTAGGATAATGCCTCTGGTTAAAGTTAGATTCTGGTCTTCAGTGGCATCTATTAGGTGTTTGTTTGTTTTTTGTTTTTGTTTGTTTTTTGGTTTTTCGAGACAGAGTTTCTCTGTGTAGCTTTGCGCCTTTCCTGGAACTCACTTGGTAGACCAGGCTGGCCTCGAACTCACAAAGATCCGCCTGCCTCTGCCTCCCAAGTGCTGAGATTAAAGGCGTGCACCACCATGGCCCCGCCCAAGTGCTTTTAGACATTTGGAGTGTGACTGGATACTGGAACTGCAGCCAAGTCAATCGTACATATCACCAACTGTATCAGCTACACACATGGTGGGAGGGAGCTGAAGAGGGGCGGGGAAGCTGGTGTTCCAAGTGTTCTCTGCCCTGGCATAAGCATAGGCATCCCTTCTTTGTCTGCCACACCCATCTCAGACGGCTGTCTTCTCTTTGAGGTGCTATTGCTGGAAGCCTGAAGCAGTGATGTCCTGCTGGGGAGGAACTAGAGATGACAAATCACAACTCCTGTCTTTGGTTAGGTGTGGCAGTACCTGAAATCTCAGTTTCTGGGACACAGAGGAAGGAGAATCAAGGCTCGAGTGGGCTTGAGGCTAGACTGATTGACATGAGACCCCATCTAAAAAAGAAGAAAAGAGAGAAGCAAAGAAAAAGAAAAGAATAACAAAAGAGATGGAAGCTAGGAGAAAGGGAGAGAGAAAGAAAGGAAAGAGAGAAGGAAGGAAGGAAGGAAGGAAGGAAGGAAGGAAGGAAGGAAGGAAGGAAGGAAGGAAAAAAGGAAGGAAGGAAAGAGGGAAGGGAGGGAGGAAGTGAGGGAGGGAGGAAGGAAGGAAGAATGTCTGCCTCTGAAGCAAACCTACACACAAATACTTCCTAGATGCGCAATCACTCGAGAATCATGGACCTAAGAGAGGGAAGAAACCGCTGGGTTTAGTCAGAACCTGAGAGAATTTTATACTCTGTTAGTGAGAGTATTAAATCATGTCAAACATATTAGTGGATTCAAAGCTCCTATTTTTGTCTCACATCTATATTATTTTAGAAAATCATAGGGCCTGCTATGATATGACTTCAATAACACTGATTGAGCTACCGAATTGTTAATTTTCTTTTTAATATACAAATGTTATTAACACGTTGAGAAGTTCATACACACATACAATGTATTTTGATCATATTCACACATGCACCCATTACTCCCCCTAACTTCTCCTGGACTCACCCATTCACGCCACCACCCTCTTAAACCTCCCTCCCAACTGCTTCTTTTCTTCCTCCTCCTCTTCCTCCTCCTCCTTTTCTTCTTCCTTCTTCAAATGGCACTGAGTCTAACTTGTATTGCTTACATATTCATGGGTGTAGGACCAACAACAAAGCATGGTCAACCTACCAGGGGCCACCCTTTTAAAGAAAGCCGACTGTCCTCTCCAAACAACCATAACTGTTAATAGCTTCTCAGCTAGGGATGGGGGATTGTAAGCCCCTCCCCCGCCTGTGCTGGAAGTTTGACTGGCTTGATCTTGTGTAGGTCTTGTGTAGGCAACTACATCTGCTGTGAGCTCATGAGTGCAGTGGTCCTGTCGTGTCCAGATGATACTGTCTTATGCTGGTTCTCCTTGACCCCTGGCCCTTGCATTCTTTCTGCTCCCTTTTCCTCAACTGGATATGTACAAGTAGAAGAATGAAACCTGACCCTTACATGTGACCCTACACAAAACTCAATTCTGGTTGGATCAAAGACCACAGTGTTAAACTTGAGACTGGGTTTTCTAGAGGAGCGAGTGGGGAGTTTACAGCAGGGTACACGCACAGATAAGGAACTTCTGAATAGGTGCAATGGAAATAGCACCAACAAACAGGGCTTCTACACAACAAAGGAAACTGTTAATTGACTCAAGATGCAGCCTACACAAAGGGAAAAATTCTTTCCCAGCTATACATCTGACAGAGAATAAGTGTCTAGAACAGTGGTTCTCAAACTTCCTAATGCTGCGACCCTTTCATACAGTTCGTGTTGTGGTGACCCCCAACCATAAAATTATTTTGTGTTACTTCATAACTGTAATTTTGCTACTGTTATGAAACCTAATGTAAATATCTGTGTTTTCCATCCTCAAAGGGGTCACGACCCACAGGTTGAGAAACGCTGGCCTAGACTATATAAAGAACTAAAAAACCTAAACAACAAGAAAACAAGCAGTACAATTTTAAAGCTGACTAGAGAACTGAACAGAGTTTAACATTCTTTTAAAAATGTTCAATATCCTTAGCCATCAAGGAAATGTAAAAACTCCTTTTGAGATTTTACCTTACTCAAGTCAAAGTGGCTAAGATTAAGATTAAGTGACAACAAATACTGACGAGGCTGTGGGGAAAGTGGACTGTCACCTATGGTGTGCAAACTGGAAGAGCTGTCATGGAAATCAGTGTGGAGGCCCCTCAAAGAGCAAGAAAGAAATGCACCTTGTGACCCCGTTATAGCACTCCTGGGCATTTATCCAAGGACTCTATTTTCCATGCTCACTGTTGCTCTATTCACAATAGCCGGGAAATGGAATCAGCCTTGATGTCTACCAAGTGATAAGTGGATAATGAAAATCTAGCACATATCTACAAATGGACAGCTTTCAGCTATCATTTTTAATTATAAAAAATTCAATTATGAAATTTACATGTAAATGATGGGCCTGGAACAAGTTCTACTGAGGGGTGAGGTTACCCAGACTCAGAAAGACAAAGGCTGCAAGTTCGCATGCACAAGTGGATCCCAGCATCAAATCTCTGGGGCTGTGTGTTTAACATGCAGTATATCTGTAGAAGTCAGGAAACTAGAAAGGGGACATTGGGGCTGGGAAGAAAGATCTTAAAGGAGAGAAGGATATTAGGACATAGGTGATATGAAGGGAAACAAAGGTATGAAGGTTTAAGTGGGGTATATATATATATATATATATATATATATATATATATATATATATATATTTGAATTAAAGTTATCTCACACAGAGGACGGTTTTCTGAGAAGCCATAGGTTGCCAAATAAAAGGCCCAGTGCCAGGTATGAGATACCTCCCCCAAAGTTGTTGGGCAAAGGTGTTCTGGAGACTCCAACAACAACACAGGGTACTGTCATTTCTTCTGGCTGCTCACTAGAACTTGCTGGTAAGACCCAGCTACTGAACTGCTAATTTTTTATTTTCATCTTGGATTGATATTGTAATGAACTATCAAAAAAAATCAAAGCACACATGGTCCTTTGTGATCTGTCAGAGCAAAATGAAGCTGAACATTACCATATCATTTCTCTTCCCTCAGGATCTCTGACCTCCCAACACCACCTTTTGTTTTATTTATTATAGCTGTTTGGATTTGCTGGAAAACAAGGTCTTACTCTGTAGCCCAGTCTGGCTTTGCACTCACTATACAGCCCAGGCTGGCCTCAAACTTGCTGTGTTCCTCCTGTCTCAGCCTCCAGAGTGCTGGCATTAGAGGAACCATCACTCCCTTTTTTAATTATATTCTCAGGCTAGAGAGATAACACAGTGACCAAAAGAGCACACAGCACTTGCAGAAGACCCAAGTTTGTTTCTCAGCACCCATATTAAGTGGTTCAGTGGCTCAAAAACTCCTGAAACTCCAACTCCGGGAGATCTAATGCCCTCTTCTGGCCTCCACAGGGAAGTGCACTCATGTGCACATACCCCTACACAGACACACATGCATACACAAAATACTGAAAAATAATAGAACATAAACCTTTAAGCTATATTCTTTGCAAGACCACTCATGTGTGTCCCTTACCTTGAGGAGCTGACTGCACTAAAGGCTTTGGGGTATTTTCTGAAATTATTGTCACTTAAAATCTGCTCCATAGTGTTTTCACTGGTGATCTGGACACTTACCTTCTGCAAGAATAAAGTGAACATATTGCATAAGGCTGGTGAGGGCTTGCTTTTATCCACAGCACCAATTGATTATAATAAATATGAAACATGGCTATAAATAAAAGAAAATCTGATAGATAAATATTATGGCTCTGAGGAGTCAATGAATCAGTTAGACCACATGTTTTATCATATGCTTGTTTCCACAAGGCCTCATTTCCATCAGTTCCGTAACTTAAACCGTCACTTTAAAGTTTGTTGGGTGTTTCTGCTAAACTGTGAGGAATTCCTAACTTAGGAAGCTGCTGACTCGCCTTAAGTACTCCTGTGCTCCTAGTGCTGGTCTTCATCTGCCTTCAGGAAAACACAAGTCAGGGTGGGGAATGTAGCTCTGCCGGTGGAGTATTTGCCTAGGATACACCCAGCCTTGGATTCCCTCCCCAGCTCTACAAAAGTCAGATGTGGTGGTACACTCCTGGAATCTCAGCCCGGAGGAGGTGGAGACAGGAGGATCAGAAGTTCAAGGTCATCCATGGATACTAGTAAGTTTGGAACCATTCTGAATTTGTCTCAAAAAAAAAAAAAAAAACAAAAACAAAAAAAAAAACAGAAAATAGAAATACATGCATGCATAAGATATCGTTTGCCTCCTCAGTGAGAGCACAGTCATACCTGTTAGTTTGGGAAACTTAGAAAATCCACCCTTCCCTTCTGGCTATTGTGAAACCCAAGCCTTTTCTCTCCCACCAAAATTGCTGCTACCTTCTTATTTTGGTTACTCAGAAAAACAATTTGTGCTAGTCTGATGAAAAGCCATCACTTGTACAAAAAGTCTAACCTTCGTGACACTCACAATTAGGGGCATATTATCTTTCCTGGATACATAAACAATTGTGGTGTGTATCAAATGCCCCCCATTAGAACTCATGCTGAAGTTCCATTGGCCTGGGCTTCCTGCTCTCCAGAGACATAAGCCAATAAATTCCTGTTCATTATAAGTCACCGGGTGACCACATAACAAACCAAGGCTGATTCTAATGAGGTTCCCATTAATTAGGATAAGTGGAAGAAGACTTGTTAGCTGCTGCCATGTGACTGAAAGATGGAGCCCAGCCAGTCAAGTGCTGTATCTTCAGGTACTTTCAACCCATTCCCTTCCTTGGATCTGAGAACTGGACGTGGCTACAATCAGAATGATCTGCAGCGAACACACACTAGAAGGTTTTACACACTCAGGTAGCCAGGCCTTTCAACCCCACCCTTTCCTCACTGACTTTGCCAGACCCCTGCTTCTTTCTCAGAGTCCACACTAGTGGACGCTGAGCAGAACGAGAGATGGCCACGGTGCATAACTAAGAAGTGAATCACTACTTGTGAGCCTTCAGCCATGGTCCCCTAAGAGATGCACGCGGTCACCAGAATAAGCACTGAAGTCCAAGGAGGCCGTCTGTTCTCACAGTCTCAGTGTGGAGAAAGCAAAATGTGTCCCTGTTTTGTTTAAGATCTAGTTGTTGGGATCGAGCCCAGCACATACGTGACAGTGAGAGGATGTGTGAACTTCGCTATCTTCAGGATGTTTCCTCTATTTCTACAGATATTTTTTTCACATAGCACCCTCATCCTTACAGCCATTATTGGCCCACGGTTCACTGGAAAGTGCAGACTAAGTTGGTTTTATGAAAACCCTGGGAAAGGGGAGGGCTGTGATCCAATCCTTATCCTGAATGGAGCCTCTTCCTCCTCTGTCATTCTAGCCTGGTCTGGAATCTGAGTTACCCTCAGCTTTCTGCATGGGTACTGTCCTTTCCTGGTGTTGTTACAGACTATAGGAAACAGCCTGCTTTGAACACAATGCATCTCTGAGAAAATGGAAGTGTTTCATGTTTGAAAGCTGGGCAATAGACAAGAATACTATAATTACTTAAGAAAATGAAACTCATTTTAATCTGGGCTTCGAGAGATGGCTCCGGGGTAAATTTAGAGCACTGTCTGCTCTTACAAAGGACCTGAGTTCAGTTCCCAGCACCCATCTGAAACCCCAGAGATCCAATGTCCTTTTCTGGACTCCCTGGGCATGAGGCACAGATGTGGGGCACAGACTAAGTACAAGGCCTGCACAGGTCTAGGCTAGATGGGGTCCCAGCACTGAGGGGGGATGAGGACACAAACCCCCTACCCTAACCCAGAAGCTCTCTCCAACTGATAACCACTCACAAGGAAAGATCGGTCTTCTCCAGTAGAATCTCACAGGGTATACAAACCCCTCTTAAGGGCAGACCTCATTCCCAGCAGCACATAGTCAACATGAAATGAACTCAATGGCACTTGTAGAGAGTCCTCATTTCATAATATCTGGCATTTTTTTGTATTTTTCCTCAGGTCTCTTACATATTTATTATGGTTCTAGTATTGTATTTTTATGGAATGTCTGTGTGTGCAAATATGCATCTCTGTGTGTATATGTGTTTCTTGTATTTTTATTTGGGCTCTTTCCTTCTGTTACTTTGTATGTTTTGTCCTATTCTGGTTTGTTTTTTATTTTATCTTGTTTTATTTTATATTAGTATTAATTAGTATTAATTTTTAGATGGCTGTTTGTATTCTAACGAAAGAAAGGGTGAAGATTTGGTTGCAGGGTGCTAGAAAGGATCTGGGAGGAGTTGGGGGAGGGAATCTGTAATCAGAATATATTGTATTTTTAAAACTATTTTCAATTTTAAAATAGGAAAGAAAAAATAAAATAAAATGTATCTCCTGAGTCAATTTCCTTTCTGGACTGTCCTCCACAGGGCCAAGTAAGCCTGGTCGTGGGTGACATGAGGCATCTGGAGATTCTAATGTGGAACTCACTTGGTCATTTCCTTGTGCTCTCACAGTGAAATCAAGCACCCACTTTTCCCAAAGCTGCGTCACCCTCAAGCACCTATCACAAGGAAGTCAGCTTCTAGCCCTGACCTTGTTGTACCCAAAGCTAAGCACAGGGGCTACTGTTCACCCTCGCCTCACCTCTCAGCTCAGCAGAGGGCAACATCAGGACCCAATGCCAAGGTCTGTCCCTAACCCCCACCCCATCCCATCTCTCCACCCCCATCTCCCCACCCCACCCCAGCCCTGATCTCCCACTGAGGAAGTCCTGAGATAGAGGGAGTTTCATGCAGAAAAGCAGATACCTGCCCCTAACGTCAACCTAGTGTGATCAAAAGAAATCCAGCCATGGACCACGGCACCTAGAAACCTGAGGGCGTTGATGGAAGGGATGCGATTCCTGTAGTGTATCACAGCACGATCTTACAAGGTTGAAGACAACACAGTCTTGTCTGTAAGAAGCAGTCACTCAAAACTGCTGCACCTACTCTACTACCTACAGCGTCAGTACTCTTGTAGCAATGTTTGTTTTTTTTTTTTTTCATTTGATATTTTAAAACTGAAATGCAGGGAATGTGCAGCAGTGAAATCCCTCCAAGGCAAGCACTCTGCCGCTTCCCTCTGTAAAAATGTTCCTAGCAAGGAATCTGTTCCCAGCACATGGAAGGAAGGGCAGCTGAGAGGTGCTGACTGCTCTCTGACCAGAATCAACAAGAGGACTTCACCACAGTCAAAAGCTCTTTCTGTGCATGTTGCCATAACAACAACAACAACAAAAACAACAACAAACATGGCTTTGTGGAAACTCCTATTTCAAGCGTTTTGGGTTCTGTAAGCTTCTGTTTTACAGATGAGACCTGCATGTTTTAAATCTTCAAATTCACTTAGACAACATATACAGGCATGACATGTCCCACTACAAAAACTGACTCTAAGTGGAGCCTACATTTTCCTAAACATGGTATTCAGCTCAATTAGTCAGAGAAGCTGAGAAGTTCTGCAGATCTCTCACAAATATGGATCCCTCTGATCCTATTATCCCAGACCAGGGCACAGTTCTTTAGTCAGAACCTCTTGCTTCTGGGCTTCTGCCTGACTTCCAAAGAAAGAGCTGGGTTCTTGACCTGAACATCTAAGGTGTGCTCTAGTCCCCTAAATTAAATATGGATATCGTCCTTTTAAACTATTGCCATCAAGGAAATACTTCTAAAGCAACCAGGTCCCCGTGGCATAGCAATGCACTCATATGCCTTCAGATGAGAACCACTTAATAAATACAGCTAATAAAGACTCTTGTCCAATCAGAACTTCAGATCTGAAGAGACCCAGAAAGGAACTTCTGCCATGAGAGTGACTTGCCTGGTAGTTTTCCTGTGCTCAGTGACTAATTTTCACCCATCAGAAGTTGATTTGAGAGAAACGGGGAAAAGAAAACACTTCAAGCTCTCCTGCTTAATATGTCGGCAGTGGTGGGTGTTGTGGGGTAGCTTGATTGTAATGCAAATCTCTTATGTGTCAGAATCAAACACGTTTGCTAACATATTCAACTGATTAGTACCTAGAACGGTATCTCAGCTGAAGTGGTTTAAGGGTGGAATAATATTTTCAAGTATATTTTAGGGGAGGCCCTTAAATAATACAGTAGACATGCTAAAATACAAGTACCTCTATCAGTGGGTACAGCAACATAGTCCGGTTTGGGTGGCAACATCATTATTATTTTTAAAAGCAAGCCATATGACAACCTACTTACAGGGGCTGGAGAAATGCCTTAGCAGCTAAGAACACTGACTGCTCTTGCAGAAGACCTGGGATCTGTTAGCAGCACCCACGGTGACTCACTGCCACCTGTAAGGTTCTAACTCCAGGAAATCTGCCACTCTCTTCTGTCTTCTACGGGCACCAGGGATGCACATGGTGCCCACACACATAAGTAAAACACTTGTATCCATGAAATAAAAATGAATACTTTTTTATGGTTTGTTTATTTATTATGTATATAGTGTTCCCCCTGCATGTATGCCTGCATGCCAGAAGAGGGCACCAGATCTCATTACAGATGGTTGTGAGCCACCATGTGGTTGCTGGGAATTGAACTCAGGACCTCTGGAAGAGCAGCCAGTGCTCTTAACCTCTGAGCCATCTCTCCAGCCCCATAAATATTTTTTAAAGGTTTAATTAAATAGAGATGGACAGTGGTGGCACATGCCTTAATCCCAGGACCTCAGGAGGCAGAGGCAGGCAGATCTCTGAGTTGGAGATCACCTCAGTCTACAGAGCTAATAGTATATGCCAAGGCTAGAGAGAAACCCTGTCGCAAAAAAAAAAAAAAAAAAAAAAAAAAAAAAAAAAAAAAAAAAAAAACCCAATAAATAAATAATTATAAAGCCTGAGTGGTGGGCATTGGAATACTCACTACACAACCATTTTAGCTTTTCCATATTGTTATTCATAACAAAATTGTTCTGAGGTTGAAAGGAAATTCAAGCTGTATAGCAGGGTTAGTCATTGGGCTCAGTTCATCACTCTTTGTACACAACTAGGCCACACGAGTGACATCCCTGGGCCCAGATTCATATGGTCCAAATGTTCGACTCACTCCTAACCACTTTAACAGCAAACACCAAGTAACCTGAGCATAGGTAACAGAGGCAGGAAGTTGCAGTATTCTATAAGATGGGGTCGGGATGGAGAGGATCTGCCGCTCATAACAACACATCCATATAGTTTATGAATAGCTGAAAGATCAGTACAGAGAGAACACGCGTATCAAAATATCACACTGAGACGTCTTGTGCAGCTTTGGTGCAGTGGGGAGACGTTCGGACCTGCCTAGGCTCAGTGTGCCAGGCTCTGCTGACTCCCCATGGGAGACCTTGATTTTGGGGATGTGAGGATATGGGGTGGCTTGGGAGGGAGGGCTGAAGGGTGAGAGGAGGGAAGAGGTGGGATCTGTGAGCGGTATGAGAGTGAGCAGAAAATTTCTTGATAAAGAAAAATGAAAAAAGAAATATATACAAAAAATCACACCACATCTTACAAATGCGTGTAATTGCTACAGTCTAATTAAGCAAATGACCTTGATTTGATCATTGCATTCTGTATACACATATCAAATTACCTTAAGGTACCCCATAAATTTGTACAAATAAAAACAGCAAGACTGTAGATTAGTCATGGTAGAGCACACGCTTTGCATGTGTGGAGTCCTGGAGTTAATTTCCAGAGCTCAAAACAAGCAACAACAACAACAACAAAAAGAAACCCAATGAACAAAAATCAACAGGTAGCCTCCTAGGATGGAGTGAATGTCTGTGATAGTACACATCCAATGGTCTTTATTCTTTACATAGAAAGTCAGGGACCTAGTAAAGATGGCTTGGGCTATGAATCCTGGTTCAGATTTTGACTGTACTTAGCTTATATACTCATCTAATCATCTCTTCAAAATAGAGAAAACCAAGATAGTGATTTTGATTTAATATAATTGATGTAAATATTAAATAATACAAGTAGATTTTTATAAACCTAAGCAGTTTGACACCACCCCCATCTCATGTGCGTGTGCGTGTGCGTGTGCGTGTGTGTGTGTGTGTGTGTGTGTGTGTGTGTGTGTGTGTGTGAGAGAGAGAGAGAGAGAGAGAGAGAGAGAGAGAGAGACATGTGTACACATGAATGCCAATGTGGAAGTCAGAGGACAACTTTGCAGAGTTGGGTCTTGTCTTCTACCGTGTTTGAGGCAGGGTCTCTTTATTTCTGCTGTTTTCCTACACACTGCTAGCTGGCTGCATAAGCTACCAGGCAATTCTCTTATCTCTGCCTTCCATCTCCCTCACCAGAGTGCTGGAATAATGTAGGTGTGTTTTCACACGGGTCCAGCAGACCTAAACTCTGGTTGTTACACTTGCACAGCAAGTGCTTCTACCTCTCAGTGCTCACAGGGTAATGGAACTTCCTTAAGATTGCATATTGTCTAAGCCTCTGCCCAGGCAAAAGACTGGACCTTCAAAGTCACTTCTAAGCTGATTAGTTATCTAGATTACTTCATCAAGAACGCTAAAGATACATATAAATTTTATAAATCTCCACTAATGTCATTGGATCTACAGGGGAATACAGAGTTGCTGGGTGACAAGCTGCAAGTGCATGCATTTTCTGAAGTGTATTAAATCAGTTAAGTGCAGGAAATGCAAGGAAAGAGGGGCAACCGCTTGCTTTGCTTATAGAATCAATCTCTACCTCAGCATGCTGCCCTTTTGTGTTCATCAAGACATGGAGAAAGAAAAGTAAAGAGAAGGAGACATACTTCTAAGGGAGTCAATTCTCCCTCAGCTCATACTTTGTGCAGCACTGTTAGTGCTGAGTCCTCTAGACAGATCTGATGACCATCTATGTTTAAGATGCAAATAAAACACTTACTTTTCTAACTATGTAAGTAATTATTTTATGAGTTATATATGCGCTAGAAAATAAAAACAATCTAATACCTTCAAGAAAATGCAATACACGGCAATGTGAGAAAATGCATTTACTGTATTCAGAAACGTGGGACGGTTTAAAGTTCAGCATGGGCCTAGAGAAATGGCTCAGCACCTAAGAGCACTTGGTGCTTTTGCAGAGGTGACAAGTTTGGTTCCCAGCACTAATATGGTGGCTCACAACTGTCTATAACTCTAGTTCCAGATAATTCAGCACCCTCTCTGGCCTCTGCGGGCACCAGGCATGAATGTAATGCACATACAAACAGACAGACAGACAGACAAAACACATATACGTAAAGTCAAATTAATAAATGCTCAACAAAACATTTTAAAATTCAATGTGATAGGTTTTCTCCATGTTAATAGAAAGGATTTTGGCTTCAAAGATGACTAAAAATACCACTCAGGGTTTAGGGAAATGTTTATTTTCAGCTTGTTGAAGTGGCTGGGCTACTGTGTGCATTTGAGGGTCTGGTTGCCATGGTGTGTATGTTGAACTCTTCAAATAGAGGAAAAGCTGTTCTTGGTCAAGGGTGGAAAAAAATGGATTCTACTGCATAAAGAGCCCTTTCATCTAGTCTTTATCTTTTAACCTCAATCTGTGGGTCATGACCCCTCTGTGGGGACCTAACAACCCTTTTACAGGGGTCACTAAGAATCAGATATTTACATTACAGTTCATAACCGTAGCAAAATTACAGCTATGAAGTAGCAATGAAAATAATTTTATGGTTGGAGGTCACCATGAGGAACAGTATTAAAGGGTCACAGCATAGGAAGGTTGAGACCACTGCCCTAAGGATAGAAGATGAATAAGACACACACACACACACTTTAAAGGAACTGAGTCCAAGAAGAAGAGGAAGGAAAGCTGCATTCAGATTTTTTTTCTGTACCGTGAATAGGATCTAAGAGGTAGATTTAGTACAAGTAGATCAAAAACTTCACAAGGAAGCTGTTGACCCAAAACAGAGCTCTCACTCAAAGCGAACAAGAGGTAGTTTATTGTGAGCCAAATTTGAGTCACCAGAGCCCAAAAATGCTAATTCAGGTTGCCCCACATGACATGTCTCACTATGGGAGTGGTCATGGGGATTTTTATAATCACAGAACAAAAGAGCAGTCATAAATAACGCATTTGCCAAATACATTGGTGGGAACAATAGATAATTGGGCTATGGGAAAACAGAGGCAGTGTGCAATTCCAATGTAGGTTTCAGAGGTTATCTGATGGCTTTCTTCACGTTTGCATTTGTGGAAAGCAGTGGTCTGTTAAGAATATAGCTCTAAGGTTTAGTCAAAAGGGATGCTGGTTAAGTATGGAGGTGGAGGATAAATGGTTGCTAAGGAGAGTTAGAGGATAAATGTCTCAGTGGGTGAAGTACTACCTAGGAAAGAACAAACACTTACACCCAGATCCTTAGCACCCATGTAAAAAGCCTAGCGAGGTAGTTTAGACTTTAACCTCAGGGCTGGAGACAGCAAAGATCCCAGAGACTCACTCTCCAGCAGATCTAACCAAACTGGCAAGTTCAGGTTGAAAGTGAGGCACACACTCTCAAGGAGTAAAGTGGAGAGACCTAGGAGGAGACCTCAACATTGCCCGCTGGATTCCACCGGTATTGTGATTTGAATGTAAAATTTCCCATAGGCTCATCAACACTTGTTCCCCGGTTAGCAGTGCTGTTTAGGAAGGTTCCCGGAACCTTTAGGAGGTGAAGCCTTGATGGAATAAGTATGTCACTGAGGGTGGGCTTTGGGGTTTTATAGCCTGGCCCCACTTCCTGGTCTTTCTCTCTGCTTCCTGTGTGTGATGGATGGTTTTGCCTTCTCTCTGCCAGAAGGGCCTCACCCTCCTGCTGTTGAGTCTTCCCTGATGGACTGTCTTCCCTCTGCCACTGTGAGCCAAAATAAGTCGGGATATCTTATCACAGCAACAGAAAAATAGCTAATACAATAGGCATGTATGCAGATAAGCACATGTGCACGCGCGCACACACACACACACACACACACACACACTCCACATACACAAGTGGAACTGAAGAAAAACAAGCATTCCAACTCTTCAGAATCAGGAAGTTCTCATCAAGCACTCCATCTTCAGAACCTTCAGCACAGATGTGGCCTTTAGGGAGCTCCAGTCCACTAGGCAATACTAAGTCATGTGGTTTCTGGAGAGCAAGATAATTACAGATCCTTCTGATTGGGAATGGAGGCCTAGATCAAAGCCAAGGCTAGTATTGACATCACCTCAGGTTTCCAGCATGAGCATATATCTTATGTTATAATGATGCCATTTCTTATATGCTTCCTGACGGAAAGCAGCAACCCTCTGTGATGATGCCCAGATTGAGGATGGGGAAGACATCTCTCAAACGTCTGAGAAGCAGAGTGTCACGCATGTGCAATCACTCCCATGGCAGTTGTAATACAGTTGCCTGATTCTTAAGCTCACACGTTGCTGAAGCTCCCTCACATCATCAGCCTTACAAACAGGGAGCAGAGGGCTACATTGTGAGACTCTGTCTCAAAAAATAATAAATAAATATAAAAAGGGAGGAAGCAGAAAGAAGTGGATTGTGGGGCAAGGGAGGAGAAGCCATGAGGCTAGGAAAAGAGCTCAGTGGGTAAAGGCCCTTGTTGCCGAGCCTAACATGAGTTCAATCCCCAGGACCCATGTGGTAGAAGGAGAGAACTGATTCTTGCAAGTTGTCCTCTGACCTCCACACATGTTGTGGCATGTGCATGTGCATGTACACACACACACACACACACACACACACACACACACACACACACACACATATATAGTGGAAGAAATAAAAAATGTGAGAAGGAGAAAAGCTAAAAATAAATGTTGGTCCATTAAATTTTCAAACTGAGAAATGTAACTAAATATAATATAGGAAGAAAAGTATATACAGCTGAGGCTTTCCAAAGAACAAAAACTGCAGATTAAGTGAAATCACATACAGTCTAGTTGTAGTCCAGTGTACCCCTCTACCATTGGGAAGGATTCTTTGAAATGCAAATAATTGGCACTTGGATCCAATAATCTGGTGTTTGTAATGAAACAACCAACTATCAGGATGCAGGCAGAGGCAGTCCCCTGGGCTATGACACCTGACAATTGGAGTGTAGACAAAGGCAGTCCCTTGGGCTGGGCCACCTGGCCATCACCACTGGAAATGGGGTCTATTTGTTTCCAGCCTTGTTACCTTACCTATGATTTATAGAGAGACTAAAGCAGACTGGAGGACGCTACTTGCTTTCCATTCACACTGTACATCAGCTAAAACCCCCAGGCCTCTCTTTACCTCCTTGAGTTTAGTTAAACCCTTTTTATTGTTGTTATTGTTACTGTTACATTAAATACAACAAACAAGCAACCATTTAAAGTTGCATATAATGTTTTCCAAATCTAGTAATTTTCTTTTCATTTCATGTATACATTTACAGGGCTGGAGAGATGGGTCAGAGGTTAAGAACACTGGCTGTTCTTCCAGAGGTCCTGAGTTCAATTCCCAGCACCCACATGGTGGCTCACAACCATCTGTAATGAGATCTGGCTCCCTCTTCTGGCCTGCAGGGATACATGCAAACAGAACACTATACATAATAAATAAATAAATCTTTAAAAATAATCAAGTATACATTTACATCAGTTCTGCTTAAAGAGCTGGAAACACTGTCAGTATCATTTTCTTTGAAGGAGCAATGGCATTTTCCAATTCACTCAAGTACCAGGAAAAGAATAAATAAATAAAATTGTAAGAATAATGATCAGGTATACAGAGAAGCTAGGAGTTCTGCTGAGTGAACACAAGCATCAGCACCCTGTTCTCACGGCACACAGATCCTAGATGGATCTATGTGCCTTTACAACAAAAAGATGATGCTGGACAGGCAAGAAATTCAGACAAACAGACTATCCTTAGTTGGGAAAGGAGGACACCATCTTGGCTGGAAATGAAGAAGAGTTGTGTACATGAAAGACAAAGGGATAGGAAATAGTAGTTTGTGATCCAAGTATACCTCTAACTTGATGGTCTTGAAACCATTATTTGGCTGGCTGGTTTACTGCTCTGCTGGTTAGTTGGTTGGTTAGTTGGTTGGTTGGTTGGTTGGTTGGTTGGATTTAAAGACAGGGCTGTCACACACCTCTGAACTGTACCTCCAGGCTGGCATGTAATTCATAGTGATCCAAGGGCTGGGATTACAATGTGGGCCATGACACCTGGCACTGAAACCACAGTTAATCCATACAAAGAAGAAATAGTGATCCCCCTCAGGGATTCGCCTATCTTCCAATAACGCTGGCTCCTGCCTCAGAACACCCACAAGCCAAACCTACTCTCACTTCCTTTATCCTGTTTCTACTTTTCCCAAGGCTAGAATGGGAGCTAAACTGGAATGTAAGAGAAAAGAAAGAAAGAAATGGTTTCTACAGAGAATGAGTTCTCCAGAGAACATTAGCTATAAAAACAAATCAATTTATGAATTGTTCTACACTACACTACACTGCCCTCACCTCAAAAGTGAAAATCGGACATTCCTAAGGTCCAGGAGGAGAATGCACGTGCAGTGCCTGGTGTCTCTGAGAAGCTCCAAGCAGCTCTGCTGTTGGGTATCTGGGGCAGAGGTGAGAGAGAGGCAGCTTCCAGAGCCCTGTGCATCCTCTCTCCCCAGACGTTTTGCAATTCCACCGCACACTAGAGCGCTGAGTAGCATGCCAAGTTTAGATTAGCATTTAATGTTGTTGTTTCTCCCATCCCTCCAGGTCTTTAAATTGGACACAGGGAAGCAGCAGGCCACCTTTTAATGGAAAACGTTTTTCTTGCTAAATTTGTATTGCTTTCCAATTTAAGCCCTTGCCATTGTGTTCCCACAAATGACACAATTTAACAGTGCATGGGCGGATTCACAAGAGACTGAGATGGTTCATGAAAATATTCATGAGAGAGGTGTGTCATTTTCCCTCGGCACTACCCACTGCACCCAATTTAGAAAGACAAACTCTCAGCAGATGGGGCTCCTGGCCTCTTTCCAATACGTGATTTGAATTATTCTTCAGACATCGCAAATCAAGAGGCTGACTGAAGCTGCAAATAACTTTCTCTGTTCCAGAGACTCAAGTGACATGTTGGGGTGAGGCAGGGCGTATGTTATCCTGCCTCTTAATGACCTGTCAAAGTATGGGCGCTGGTGGTTAGAGCTGTTTGGGGGTTCCTAGGATTGCAGTCCGTTTCTTCTTGTTTCCACTTACCTCTCCAGTCAGATGGGCAGGGCCTGACCCCTAAAAATAGTGCAGTGGCCCGGAAGAAAGCACATTCTACTTTCAATCCAGTTCCTTAATGGTGAACCACCAACATCACACAACTCATCAGCCAAGCCATGACTAGCTGGACTGAAGGAACAATGGCCAGCAGTGGCCCCCCAATCTGCACTACTGAACATTTTAATCAGTGTCCTCAGGGACGGCACAAGGAACATGCTCATTAAGTTTACATGAGAAGCTGGCTCGGAAGAGGCGAGGGCAGCCCCTGAGGAAATGAGATGAGCTTGCTGTGGCCACATCCAGCTGGATCCTTTGTCAAAAGCACCTCAGTAAGGAAAACAGGGGCAGCGTCACAGGGATGAAGAGACACCATGGAAACGCATTGGAGCAGCCAGGAGCTACGAGGCCAAAGATTAACTGTGTTCACCGCACTCAGCACATCACTTTGCTTTTATGTCTCAAGACCTCTTAGTTATCCACCTATGAAAACACTGCCCACCACCCAGCAGCAGCCACCGACTGGTGTTATGTAAAAATCAAACTGCATTCCTTGCTTCATTGTGTGTGTATACACATGCACATGGAATCAACAGTAGATGTCCCCTATTGCTCCCCACCTCATTTTTTTAATCACAATAAACCAAATTTATGATTGCATAGAGAAATGTTTTGAGTGAGTTAAAGAAACCTTCCCAATCATCTCTCTTCATGCTAGCTCAAGGCAGGGTCCCTCACTGACCATGAAGCTCACCGATTGTCTAGACATGGCCAGCCAATGAGTTCCAGAGATGCTCCCATCTCTATGTACTGCCCCCAGGGCTAGGGCTACCGATGTGCACATCCCACCTTTTACATGAGTGCGGGGGATCTGAACTCAGGTTCTCATGTTTGCATATCAAGCACTTCACTGAGCCCGCTCCCCAGGCCCTGCCTTCATTTTTTTTTTTTAATAAAATCCACCAACCACATGCATTCCAGAGAAAATCACTTCATCTGTCTATGGTTGAAGGTACTTTTTGAAAAGTCATCCAGAGGATATTACACTTGTAGAATGCTATTTCTATTTCTTGTAGAATACACATACACACACACTCATTCTTCTTACACTGCCCTACAGCAATGGCCAAGCATTAACACTTCCCTTCAGAGCCCTGACCTTGATCTTGGATCCTTAAACCACTATAAAAGAATGAACTGAAGCTTGGAAACAGTCAAACACATATGAGCAGGCATTTCTAGTATGGGGCTGGACTTAGCTGTCTGTCTCACGGCTGCTGACAACTCTTGGGGTTGGCTGGCTGCGGTGCCAATGAGGCCCACCTGAGGAAGCCAAAACTTAGGGTTTACAACATTGAGAGTGTCAGTTTTGTTCTAACTGAGCAATATTAAGTCGCAATAAAAATAATACGAATCAAATGTTCTTCATCAAAAAAAACCAAAAAACAAAAAACAAAAGGAAGGAAGGAAGGAGTGCAGGAAGGAAGGAAGAAGAAAGAATTTTGTCATTTCTGGAGTATAACAAGGTCTAGGGAATTAGAATGCCTCCAGTAAAACCCTATGGAGGATATGTGTACCAGGAATCTTAGAGGGTCTTATTAATAAAAACAAACCTAAGGCCGGTTATTGGGGTGAATGCTGGAAGATCAGAGAGACAGAACAAGCCACAGCTTCCTCACCTCGCCAGTTCCTCAGCTAGTCTTGTTTCCTCAGACTGCAAGCTTCTGTGTCCTTATCCGAATGGGTCTCAGCTGAACTGTGCTGCTCAAAGCCTGAAAGTTTAACCAGTTCTAGTTCCTGGTCTTCACACCTTAAATACCTTTCTGTTTTCTGCCATCACTCCCTGGGATTAAAGGCGTGTGTCACCCTGCCTGGATGTTTCCAATGTGGCCTTGAACTCACAGAGATCCAGAGGGATTTCTGTCTCTGAAATGCTAGGATTAAAGGTGTGAGTGCCACTGCCTAACCTCTATGCTTAATATTGTGGCCTTTGTGTTCTCTGACCCCAGATAAGTTTATTAGGGTGCACAATATTTTGGGGAACACAATACCACCACAAATATGAAGATGGACCACCCCACAAGAGCCCTGCTGAAACATGTACCCAGCAAAAAGAAACAAGGTTCCTTTGGCTAAAATGCGTGGACATTTAAGTGAATGAAATGCTGACATTTCCACCTTCATTCTGTGTCTATCTTTTTTTCTTAAGCTGAAGACACAGAGACAAGTCATCCTTAACCTTTCCTCTCGAGTCACCTTGGATTCCTAGAACAGTAGGACAGACAGACATCTCATCCCATACACCTCATAAAGGCAGTTATCCCCAGGGGATAGGGCCCGCACCTTAACATAGAGGTGATCATCTTCTAAGAGTCAGATTAACAGGACTTTGGGGCCATCTTCCAGAATGAGGATTGAGGCAACTCACATCTGAACCAAGTCTGTTACATTGTGCATAAGACAGTGCCTCATACCTCAGTTCTTCCTCTGTTTAAACTTAAAGCTCATGAACCAGACCAACGACTCATTGCAATGGACAAAAGGGTATGTGTGTGACACACCACGGTTCCCAGTGCACCAGGTTGAATGAAGAAGAGGTGCTGGAGAGGTCAGAAATATGGAGGAGGGAAGAGGTGATTATCGCACATGTTTTTCTTTTGAGCGAGAGAACTGAAGGCACACTTCCTTAGCCATCCTCACCTATAGGATGCATTGTTGAACTCCAGTCACCAAGTGGGATGTAATGTCTCTTTTTTGAGAATTTCTTTCTTTTTATTTTATGTATATGGATGTTCTGCCTGCATGTACATCTTTGTACCACGTGTGTGCAGCACCAGAAGAGGGCTTGGGGTCCCCTAACACTATAGTTACAGATAGCTGTGAGCTGCCATGTAGGTTCTAGGACTCGAACCCTGGCTCCCTGGGAAAGCAGGCAGAGCTTTTTGTCCCTGGATCATCTCTCCAGCCCCTCATACTCTCTTGAATTTCTTTCTTTTAGCTGTAATTTTTCATCCTTTTAGCAAAATCTCCGCAATGCCTTGTTTGTTTTGTTTGTGTTTGTTTGTATTTGTTTTGAGACAGGATTTCTCTGCATAGTCCTGACTATGCAGTAACTCTCAATATAGACCAGGCTGACCTTGAACTCATAGAGATCCACCTGCTTCTTCCTCCCAAGCATGGAATAAAAGGTGTACACCACCACACCCGACTTCCAATGACTTTCTTGTTCTGTGTTTTTCTTAAAAGCTGGCCTGAATCATTTGAAGAAAGAAGTTGCATGATAATAAATTAAAAGGAGATGAGATCCATGTATGGTCAGGTGAATATATGTCTTTAATAGTGTCATACACATATGTTGTTTGTGTTTATGTTCTATAGTTTACCAATATGGTTAAAGAAAACAATACGACAGGGGTTGGCATCAAACAGTATTAGAATTAGATATGACAACTCTCTTATAACTTGGGAGGCTCCACGGACACTCTGAATCGCTCCTCTGCCTTTTGGCTAATCTCAATGTGGTGCAGCTCAGTGACAGAGTACTTGCCAGCTGTGAACTGGGTTGAATCCCAGCACTGTGAAATAAAGGCCGGAGAGTTTACCTGAGAGTAACAGCTGTAATTCAGCTCTCCTTACACACAAAGAACAAGGGCGAATCATCTCCTTGTAAAGAGAAATCTGGGTTACATGTAAGAGCGCTCTGTAAGCAAGCTATCCTGGTTGTGAAAAGCAGCCAGATGAGATTTCTGAGTTTTTCTCTTCTGTGCCATTCAGTTGAAATCCTGCTGTTCAGAACATTGCCTTGGAGAACCACCCTGTTCCTCCCTCTTTTCCTTTCCCCTCAGGTTCCTTCTTGTACCCCCTTTACCTTCAAACTTTCCCCTGAAGCACCTGCCTTACAACAGGACAAAGTGTAAATACTGCAGTCCTGGGTCAAGCCAGCAGCACTTAAGAAGCTAGCCTGGGCTACATAGCAAGACTCTGAGACAGTCAATCAAGCAGTCAACGTACACATTTTATTTTCAAGTTTGAAAGGATAAAGTTTGGTTTTTTGTTGGTTTTTTGTTGTTGTTGTTGTTGTTGTTGGTTTTTTTGTTTTGTTTTAAGAGAGGTTCGGAAGTAAGGAAAGTTTGGGAAATGGTCCACCTAGACAATCCTATAAGGGCTACCCAGGAACGAACAGTCTCTTTCTCAGGCGAAACGTGATGTCACACAACCTGATCAAAGGCTACTCAGGGAGCCTATGGGTTGTGAAACTAAAGGCAGCCACAGGTCATTCTCTCTAAGTGTGGATTCGTGAACAGAGCTCACTGTCTGGCTTGTAAAGGATTTAGATACTCAGTTTATTTCCCATCAGCCTTGAACAAACACCTCCCAGAATCTGTTCTCTCATCTGCAGGATACAGGTCATCACACCCAGCTTACAAAAATTATGGTATGGATTAGACTGTGGAGGCAGAACCTTCAGCATCCCTCCTGAACCCTGCAGCATCTTTGCCAAATGATCCTGCTCCTAATTACTACTACTGACACTGTAGTGTTTAGATTAAACACTGTTTCTCCCAGGGACTTACTGAAAGGGATAGATCGGACACTTCTTTAGTCTTTATTATAGCAAACACATTTGTATTCCATATTGTAAAGAAGGGATTTCCTATGCCTGCTGTTAATAGCTTAGCCTATACACACTGTTAATGGTTGGTTTGTTTTGAGTTAATCCCCAACCACTGCGGCTCTGTGTCCTGGTGGAGTAAAAGGTTGATACCAGCAGACACAAACTACACTTGGCATTTCAAGAAGTGTCTGCATAGTGGGAGAGTAGAGATGGGGCGGGGGCAGGGAGAGCATCAAAATTAACATGAAAGAAACCAGTTAGCAGAGAAAAGGCCTGTGTCACAGAACCATGGGAAAGGTAGGTGCTCCATAAATGGCCTATACAGAGTTGTGTCTAATACTTTGGGGGTTTTACCCTCAGTTCACTAGCCCCTCCCATTCTTGGGAGTGCTTTCTCTTTCTTAATGAATTGTCTATGTTTCCAACCATTTGTCCTGTCTAATTCTTTGCTGTGGGACACAGGAACCCAGACACTTCAACAGGCATCTTCAGGATGTCCTTAAGACTCAGATCTGCACCTTTTTCTCTAGAGCCTAGACATTCACAGCATAGAGGAAGAGTGGGGGGACTCATCATTAGAAAAGCCCGGAAGTGGCTGGCCACCTGACCAGAGAGAAGAAACCAGCTCTGGAACGAGCCTTTGTTCCCTACCGCTACACACACACACACACACACACACACACACACACACACACACACCGTGAAATGTGCTGGATAGAGGAGATGGCAGGCAGTCTTGATGCTTACTTACATTTTTGCTTTGAATGCTAATCCGCTGCCTTCTCAGATCACAAGCTAAATGCAGCACAAGTTAAAGATTCACTTCCTGTCTCTGCTCTGCGACCTTTCCAGTGACAGGCACCATGCGCTCTGCCATTCCAGCTACACTGTTGGTTAGAGTGACAGAAGCAATCGGGGAAAGATGGACACTCATGGGGAAATTTTAACAGACTTTTACAGAAAACCACACACTCCTCATTTAGGACCACAGGGTACCAAAAATCACAACAAAAGCCTAGCTTCTCTGCCTGCCTCCTTTACTAGGGTGAAGAAGGCACAGTGACAGTCCTTAATTCCATTTCTTGAGTCACCTGCCCCTTCACAGGCACTCAGATGAGGCAATTATCTGTGATGGTGAAGCTGCATCTTAATGGAAACAACCTTCCCACCTCCCCCAACTCCAAAACACCTTTTCCCTCAAGCAGAAAAGACTTCTTCCAGCTACCTGGAAGACCTAAGTTGAGACCATAGTGGATGGGACCACACTTTGTCCCAGACTGCTTGAGTATGCATACTGCTTGCCCCTTGCCCAAATTCATTTGAACCCAAAGTTCAAGTCAGTACCCAATGACAGGCTTGGGGTCCCCGGGCCCTCTTCTTCATAACAAAGGAACCCACGTGGACCAAATCTCACTCAGCTTTGTTCTTTTTCTCACCTCTTTGTTTTGGGATGGGTGACTAAGTCTGGCTCACTGGGCCGCTGCAGCTCAGGTTTTTGCCCTAAACCATCAATTATAAACTTCACCATTCAAGGGCTAGGGAGGTGGCTCAGTCGGTCAGGAGCTTGCTGCACAAGCATGAGGGCCACAAAAGCAATGTGAGGAGCCAAGGGTTATTTCATCTCCCACTTACAGAACACAAGTCATCACTGAGAGAAGCCACGGCTGGAGCTCAAGCAGGTACTGAAACTGGCTTCTCTTCAGCTCGCTTTCTTCCCTAGCCCAGACTCACCTGCCTCAGGAGGCACAACCCACAGTGGGCTCAATTAAGAGTCAAAAAACTTTCCCACGGACATGCTCACAGACCAATCTGATCAAGGCAATTCTTCGACTGAGGTTCCTTTTTCCCAGGCAACTCTAGTTTATGCCAAATTGTTATCTGTTAACTGAAGAGGTGGAGACAGGCAGATTCCTGGGGGGGGGGGGGGGGGGGGGGGGGAACGTCTCACTGTCTAGCCAGCCTAGCCTACTCAGTAGTTCCAGGTCAGTGAGAGACCCTGCCTCAGAAAACAAAGGTGGATGGATCCTGAAGAACTACACTTGAGGTGACCTCTGACCTTCACATGAACTTTCACACAGGCCATACACATCAGCTTACATATGTGTACCCACATGAACACATGCATGCATTCCCACACTCACACACCAATTATGCACTCTAGAACAGAGTGTTTAATGCTTTAATCCTATGCTAAGCTAATTAAATAATGAAAGATTGTGTTACTGCATAGAAAAGACACATGATTTCTAATTTTAGATCCCCTTATACTGTAGTAAGGAACTTCTGTGAATATTACATGGTGGTTGTTATAGCAACCACAGTCATATGAAATGACTCTACTAGGGAATTTGTCATTGCGAAAATTTTTCATACTCCCACCCCTTTCTTAATTTTTGGTGGTGGGCTAAATATACAAAAAAAAAAAAAAAAAAAATGAGAAGAACAAAAATCTGGCCCAAGATTTCACACACAATTCTTCAACCAGAGCCTCTATTTCCTCATGTTGGCCTTCCTGTAAGCCAAGGGTGTGGTAGGAGCTGTCAAGGGAAGCCACTGTCTTCCTCGCCAGCCCCATCTGAGAAGCCTCCTCCAGGAGGAGCTGGCAAGACTTCCTGTGGCCAGGAGCCTTGGTGTTTCTAGTGTTCAGCTGGCTGCCTTACTTGTTCTCTGAGCCTGTGTGGCGATACACATCTCAGTTCAAGAACTAATAGCTCCTAAGAAAGTTCTTCAAATGGATCATCACTGAAAGAATATTTGATGCTTTTGAGTTGTATGTTCTATGGGCAAATTTCCCTGAAATACAAAAATAGATTGAAAGATCTGAAAATATTATAAAAATCATCCAAGTAGCCTGTCTCCCCCCAGGGAAGGTTTTGCATGGTGTATATGCAATGGCACGTTAGATTTCTATCTGGAAGGGACAATGGACTCCACAATTTTCCTTGCTCCTTTGTCTACTTACCTCAAGCTGAGGGTGAAATGATTAAATATTAAAATAAACAAGCTGCTACCTGTTCCTGCCACCTGCACCAAGATTTTGTATGTAAGATCTGTTCAAGGATGATTAAAGAGCTAAAAAGGAAGGTTGAACTAAAACAACATTGATACTGGTGTTCAGATTTTTCACATCAAAAGATATATGGATTTGACAGATTTTTTTTTTTTTTTTTTTTGAGCAAGACATTAAATCACTTCACATTTTCTGACTTACTACAGAATGCTATACTCTTGGTAACTGCTACTGTCCCAGGACTTTGGAAACACAGGCTTTTCCACAGATAACAAAGAACATGAGGTTAACGAGGAATTTTGGTCATCTCAGATCCTACTTGAGCATCAAAGGAGGGACCTCAGAGTCGCTATTACTGAATGTCAGATGGAGAAAGTGGTTGTCCTGGAGACCCTGCGGGTGCAAGGTTGGGCTCCAGCAGAGAACTGTGCAATCTTGAAAAGGTTCCTTTCCAGTCTTCAGCTTTACTCTGCTCACTTGTAAGAGAAAGACTTGGGTTAGGAGTCAGCTAATCCTGACTCCATTCTTGCCCCAAGGAAAACCAGGACATGGCCCAAACTCACAGATCCTTTCCTCCTTAGAAAGCAATCCACCACATTCACTTGGAACTCAGGATAGCCCTTGCTAGCATGTAAAATTAATAGGCACTTCTTTCACGAGGAATTCAATTGAGAAGCTTCCGAATTCTCTTTAGAGAGTCTATTTCCTCCCACCTCTTAGAATTATTTAATACATTTTAATGACATCCCAAATGGCTCTGATGCCAGAGGACCAGCAGTTTACCCTGGCCCCCTACCCTAAGGTCCCCATTGAGGGTCCTTTCATGTATCAGCTGTGCTCACTCAGGCTGCAAATGAAATGTGGCAGCCCAAGAGCACAGGGTCGGGAGGAATGCTCCATTCGATAAAGGTTTGCCAGGATTTATGCCTCAAACACGACAGACTGAAAGGTAGTAAATATTTATAAAACTTCATAATGGTGCAAAAAAGCTGATGTGGAACATCTGATGGAATAATACCCAGCATTCGACATGGCCAGGGCATGACTGATACTCAATGCGAATGTCCTAACTCACGAACACGAAACAAAATTCTAGTCTTCATGAACTGGGCATATACCAATATATATCCATAGACATACTTTAAAATTTTTAATTTTATTTGTGTGCATATAGGTGGCAGTCTTGTGTGCCACAGTGTGTATGCAGAGGCCAAAGACACCTCTGTGGAATTGGTTCTCTCATTCCTCTTTATGTGGGTTCTGAAGATTGAATTTAGGTCATTGGGTTTGTGTTGCAAGCTCTTAACCCACTGAGCCATCTTACCAGTGCAGCCCCCCTCATATGTGTGTGTGTGTGTACATGTATGTGTGTATAAAACAGTAATACTGTAATCATTCAGAATGTGATTTCATCTAGAGATAAAAAGACAGTGAAAATCTCACCATGACCTACTAAATCTAGGAGCAGCCACTTGGTGCTGTGTCATTCTAAATATTTGAAGTGAGCAGGCAATAACAGATGCATGAAATAGACTGAGTTCTCAAAAGAATAAAGTGTCTGCCTTACGGTACAGCTATAAATGTGGACATGGAGTTAGTGCATCAAGATCATCAAAAGGTGCTGGATGTGGTGACGCCAGCACTGGGGAGGATGGGACTATATACGGTAGGGGCTCTGGGAAAGGCCATGCTGACCTACACCAAAAGACCTTGCCTCAAAAGAAAATAAAAAATACAAAGAAAACAAACTAATGAGCAACAGCACTATCTATTTGGAAACACGCTCGTTTTTGAAAGAGGAAAGATGATGATGTATAGAAGTATTCTCCTGGGGCCTTCAGGAAGGGCTTCCTGGGGAAATGTGGGCCTGCCCGGGGCCACAGAGGAAGAACTAGCAAACGCTAGGGATACACCATCGCCCACAGAAACATCTGCTAGCTCTATCTCAGTAATGAGAAACCAGTAGATAATGAGAAAATATTCACCTATTAGTTCAAAATATAGGATACTAAATGAATATTTGATCATAAAAATGATTAGCAAGAACTAACCAGAGAGTCCTAGAGTAAATAATTCACTTCTCCTTCCCTTGGTGACTCCACACTAAAATATATTAAAAAAAAAAAAATCAGTGGAGCTGGGGATGTGGCTCAGTTGATAGAGTTTTAACCTAGCACATGGCCCTGGATTCAATAAACTGGTGTGGTGATGCACACCTGTAATGCCAACACTTGGGAAGTAGAGGCAAATGGATCAGGAGTTCAAGGTCATCCTCACCTACATAGTGACTTAGAGATCAATCTGGGCTGTGTGAAACACAGTCTCAAAAACAAAACAAACAAACAAACAGAGGTATGTGAATCATACCTGTAATCCTCACAAGAGGGAGACAGAGGCAAGAGAAGGTAGAGAAACCCAAGACCAGCCTGGCCAACATAATTCAAACCTTGTCATAAGACAGTTCCTGCACCTACGGCTCCAGAAACTTAGGAAAAGGGGGCAGGGAGACTGTAAGAGCCAGAGGCCCAGGAAATCTGCTGCAAGACTGTGTCTCCTAGAAGTAACAGGGAAATGTCACACAAGATACCTCAACAATACAGCTGCCTAAACAAGACCTGAAGAAGAACACCACCAACAGACAAGCTACCATGGGGGGGTGGGCGAGATCTCAAAGGCCTCACCCCCAGACAAAGAACTACAAGCAATATGGACTGCTGAGAAAGGGATAAGTTCTCCAGAGATGAACCCCCTTATCGGTTACCCAATACCAAATGGTCAGCCCTGAAATCATGCATGTACAAATAACACTGACCTAATTCAGTAGGGTGTGTGTGTGTGTGTGTGTGTTTTATGCTTATGTAGAACAATCAAAATTAATGAAAAAGAGACCATGAATTTGACAGGGAGCAAGAGGGAAATGGGAGGAACTGGAGAGAGGATAGGAGAAAGGGAAAATGATAGAATTATATCGTAATTAAAAAATTAAAATGTTTGTAGATGGAGCTGGAGGGACAACTCGGTAGTTAAGAGCACTGACTATTCTTCCACAGAACTGTGTTTCAGTTCCCAGCACCCACACAGCAGTTCATAACCCTCTGTAATTCCAGTCCCAGGGCATCCAGAGCCCCCTTCTGGCCTCTGTGATCAGGAGGCATGAACATGGTACACAGATATACACCCATACACATATTTTTTTAATTCATGTAGATGTATCTGGGAAGTATAATATGAAGCAAGGTGATCCAAACTCAAAAACACAAACACTGCATATTCTCCCATTTGTGGATCCTAGCCTGTCATATATACCTGCACATACACAAATGGGTATAAATATGGATAAAGCTCAAAAACCCAGAGAGGGTCTATGATGAAATGGCATCCAACTGCTGAGTTGCTATCATCAAGTTGACTTGTGTAATCCAGGAAAGCCCTTGATTTTCTTCATTCACAATCCCCTGTCACTACAGGAGACAAAGGCTCAAACAAGGAAATAGCTTTAGCCCAGAACTTTGGAAACTTATTTGCAGCCCATTTGTCTCCATCAGGCTCTATATCAAAAATAATCATAGTAGCTGGGCGGTGGTGGTGAAAGCCTTAAATCCCACCACTCAGGAGGCAGAGACAGGCGGATCTCTGTGAGTTCGAGGCCATCATGGTCTACAGAGGGAGATCCAGGACAGCCTCCAAAGCTACACAGAGAAACCCTGTCTCAAAAATAAATAAATAAATTAATAATAATAATAATCATAGTTATGGACATAATAACATACCTTAAAAGGTGATACAAGATTGTGATACACCTGAAAACAAGGTGATACACGATTGATATGGAAATGGAGCAGTACACATTCCTTACAAATAATGTTATTTGTATAAGCATTGGGCTAGGCAGGAAGCAAACAGGAGAATCTGGAAGCAGTTTCCTGAGGGAGTGGGTCTCTAAACTTCAGTTTTATCTATAAAACTGGAATGATGATGAACTAGATTAAATACCTTCCTGACGACCTTGTGAAGGCTCAAAGAGCAGGGGCATGTAAGGAAGCTTGGTGAACCAATTAAATCAACTATTTCTTACTGGGGAAATGCTGGAGTTAAAGCAAACAACTGCAAATGAGTTTTTTATATTAAAATTATCGCTATTTATTATTTAAGAATAAACTGTAAGGGAGTACAGACTGGGGGATGCAGTTCGGTTGGTAGAGTTTTTATTTAGCATGCACAAGGCCCTGTGTCTTGTCTGTAAACCCCTCACTCAAAAGTTGAGGCAGGAGGATCAGAAGTCCAAGATTGTCCTCTGATATAGCAAGTGTGAGGCTGGCCAAGGCCACATGAGACACTATCTAAAAATTTTGTTAATGTAAGGGAATTGTATTGAGTCATTATTGAATTTATTTAGCTCAAGCTTTCAATTGAATTCAATCCAATTTGAGCCATGATGGCATTCTCAAAGGTTAGAACTGATTGAGTTCTTTCTTTCTTCTTTAATTTATTGATTGTGGTGCTGGGAGTCGAACCCAGAGCCTTATGTGTAATAGGTAGCTGGGCCACATCCAGTTCCAGGAGGTGATTCGGTTCTGATTACTACATAACGATACTTGTATTCAGTACTTCAGAACTTTACATGTATCGTTTACACTTTGTCCTTTCCAGCACTTGGGAAACAGAGGCAGATGGAGCTCTGAGTTCGAGGCCAGCCTAGTCTGCAGATCGAGTTACAGGACAGCCAGAGCTACACAGAGAAATCCTGTCTCAAAAAAAAAGGTAGAGGAGAGAAGGACAGGGGTGGGGGGGGGACCGACGGACACGGGGGACACACTTTCCTAACCTGCACTATTGGTAGACAGCAACAAATCACATGCTACTTGGGTACAAGTTTGAAACTCAAAGAATAACTGGCTTTCATAGTTCTACAGTTGTTCCGAACAATAAAGACAATTGGGGGGGGGGGGGCACGGCAGTTAGGAGCATTGGCAGCTGCTCTTCCAGAAGTCCTGAGTCAATTCCCAGCAACCACATGGTGGCTCACAGCCACCAACAATGGGATCTGATGCCCTCTTCTGGCAAGCAGGTGTACATGCAGACAGAGCACCATATACATAAATAAATAAATCTTTAAAAAAAGACAATTCTGAAAGCAAAGGCAGCGACTACATGCAGTGCTTGTGAGCTCTTCTAAAGACAAGCTTGTAAAACCCATGTGTTAGGGTGGGGATTTAGCTCAGTGGTAGAGCGCTTGCCTAGCAAGCGCAAGGTCCTGGGTTCGATCCTCAGCTAAAAAAAAAAAAGCCATGTGTTAAATCTTCAAGAACACTACAGAGCAGTTGTTCAACAACTACATTATATAAAATTATAATTAAATTATATCTAAAACAAAGCTAACTATACCTTTCAGATACATCATTCCCTATTGGCTTTGCTGCATTTGCTGTATTTTACTATGACCTATGCTTTTGAGGTAAATAGCTATCACCCACATAGAGCGAAAAATACTGTCCTGTACTGGGTGTCTTGGGCCCAAATCCAGTTTACTGCTTTTGCATTGAAGCCTGAAAACAACCATAGAAATTTACTGGTTCAGGTGTGCAACTCAGAGCAAGCCTTGGCTAGCATGCCTGGGCATCCACCACGACGAGGCTTATAATGCTGCTCACAAGGGCTTTATTTAGTGCTGAAGCTGAGAGGATTTGTGGGTAACATAAAGCTTCTACAATGATGAGAAATGGTCACATAGTGGACAGATCTAATGCCAGTAGTAATAAAAGGGAAAAGTTGTGTGGTGTGACCTGGATATGACTCCCCCTGTCAAATCACAATGCAGCTACAAGCACACCTTGCTAACGGGAGCAAGAATCCATCAGAAGTCGATGAAGCCATCTTGTGATAAATTAACCACATGCAACTTTAAGGCAGAGTATTATTTCATCATTTATAATTGAGTACGTTTTTTAAAGAAAATTTTTACCAATTTGCAAATAAATACTTCTGGAAATGTTACTTTTGGAGAATGACTGCTAGGCATTTACTAACACACTACTGGGTTGTTTGGTTTTTCTTTTTATTTTTCTTTCTTTTTTTTCACTTCTGAAAGAGCCATCTGCCGAAGAAAAAAGAAACAAGCTACAATCTCAAATAGTAAAACAGTGAAAGAATGGTCACCCACTAGAGGGCAGTAAAAACAAGTAAGAAAATAAGAATCAGGAACCCAAACCAGAAGGGAAATAAACTCAAAAAGCAATTACTTCATCTTTTTTAAAACAAAATCCAGTAAACAATTCTTTAAAAGGAGATTATGACCTTTAAGAAACAATCTGTTTGGAGGCCGGCAAGATGGCTCAGTGAGGTAACAGTGGTTGCCGCCCAAACATGATGATCTGAGTTTGATCCCTGGAAGGCACAGTAGGAGAGAACTGGTATTTGAATAAGAATCTACAATAAAATACTCTCTTGGTTCAGGATTTAAGCCAAAGCCTCAGCCAGTGAACATGGCAGAAACCCATCCCATGAGGAAGCATCAGAAAGAGCTTACAGCAGCATCCTTAGGGATGCTGTTTCTTCTGAATTCAAGTGTAGGTAGAGAATGCTGTGGAGTACTGTTCACCAAGCAAGCCAAGTGGGACAAAGAGGGACCAAGATAATTTCTTTGAAGAAGTCTGTAGGTTTTTCCCAGCTGGAAATAATCCAATTCTTTCAAGATGAAAGGGAAGAAAACTACCTTCAAGCAGGTATGGGGACATATTCACAGGAGTGCTCACGGCTCCAAAGCTGCCGAATGCTGAAGGGAAGGCATAGCATTGCAGCAGGAAAAGACTATCAGGACTATCAGGTGAAAAGTCCCAGAAACACCGTCACTCAAGTCCAGCAGCCTTAGCAAATGGGCAGGAAAAGATGACGCCTGGGCCTCCATTTCTCTATTCACTATCATCCTGTCCACAAAAGACCTGAGTCCACGAAAGACCAGAAAGCAAAAGGATGAGCATGGACTGTAGAAGCGTTCACAGCCACTGTCCTCAGCTTCCATGACACTACAGTCAGCCATAGGTCCTCCTGAAGCATGAGGGAGAAAGAACCTTGAAATGAGCTAATAGAGTAAAGGCTTGCTATATTTGGCCAAGACTTCTAATGTTTATAAATGAGACCATTTTATCACATTAAAGTGACCAAAAAGGTAGAAGATTACTTGAGAAAATATCTAAGGCAAGGAAAGGGAGATGGCAGGATTTATTTAAATAGAGATAATCAAAGCTGTTTCCTGTATGTAATCTCTTCATTGAATCTAGTTACTTATCATATAATTTGATTTCTTTCTTGACTCTATTATAGCTTATTAATTTGTATCTTCCTTCACCAGGCCCATGCATCTTTAATTAAAAAATCGCTGCTAGTTTTCATTGTTTAAGGACAAAAAACAAAACTTTAATCCAAGCTAAACTTTTATGTGGTATCATGAATATTTAAAAAATCAGGAAGGCAGAACACAGACATGTTCAAAATTTCAAGATCTGTATAATAGATAAGTACATTATATATGTAGATGTCTATATCTCTAGATGATTTCTCCAAAGTGCTGGCATTTGTTTGTTTGTTTGATTGATTGATTTTCTACACAGGGTTCTTCTATGTAGCCCGGGCTGTTCTGGAACTCTCTGTAGACCAGGCTGGCCTCAAACTCACAGAAATTCACCTGCCCCTGCCTCCTGAGTGCTGGGATTAAAGGTTTAGCCACCACCACCCAGCCTTAGATGCTGGTTTTTAACATAAGCAAAAGCAACTGCCAACCCCTTAAATAGCCTTCTAGACCCCCAGTGCCTAACTACGGTATGCTGTGTGTGATCCTACATGATTAGTTATCCCTACAAGTATTTCATCTCCATCTCCCATTTCTCATCTTTCCTGATCTTACTTTGATTTAGGCAGAAAAGAATGTGGAGATGAGAGAGTTCAATGTGAATATACATGTATACATTAGGAAATGCATGTGATAAAATGGTAAGAGTTGGGCTGGAAATGTGTCTTAGAAGCTGAACACTTGACTTCTATGCTTGTGGCCCCATGTTCAAACGTCATGTTCTGTGATGTTTCCTAGAAAGACATGAACAAACCTCTACTCACTCTTGACAGCACCCCAACAATAGACCCAAGCCTAATTTAGTGAACCACTGAGTTTATTGGGATTATTTACAGGAACATGGATGACTCTAAGGCAGTTACATCACCAAAAAGTTTACCTCATCATGGGCAATAAATACTGAAAGCTGTATCCCTGGAACTTCATGCACAGCTCTGAGACAACTCTACTGAGAAGTCTCCTTTTAACAGTGTTACTGTTTTCGTATAGTTGGAGGACCCCTGTAAATCTTGTACATTTTAGGAACTTCCTAACACTTGTAAAGTTTACTCCCTGAGGCTTAGTGAAATGTATCAGTTTGGAGGAATAGCTACAGACTGACCTGCAACACAAAAGAAAAACAGGGCTGGGAAGGTCAATGAGAGAAGAGTGACTCCAAAAATTAGTCAACTAAGAATTTTAAATTTCCATACAAGGTTAGTGGCTACTAAAAAGTTTTTGTTCTTGCTGTAGTATGGTTTGTAGATATAAGAAAAATATGACATCTGTGTTATGTTTGGCTTTTTGTAGTCTTGAAGACTGAACCAGAATATCACATGCTGGGCAAGCACTCTACCATTCAGCAATGCCCTATAGTACATCTGCTGATGTAGGAAGACCTTAGTCCTGGTTCAGGGGCTTCGGCCATGATGAGAATAGCAATCCCTGCTTATGCTCTTACAAGATCTACCTATTAACACATATTTCATCCTCAGAAGAACCCTACATGTTAGGAACTACAAACCATACAGTAACGATTGAGAAGTAAGTTTCTTTTCTCTTCTTTTTTAGATTTCTTTTTTTAATTATGTACACAGTGTTCTGCCTGCATGAATGCTTGCACGTCAGAAGAGGGCACCATAATTATAGATGGTTGTGAGCCACCATGTGGTTGCTGGGAATTGAACCCAGGACCTCT
Source organism: Onychomys torridus (assembly GCF_903995425.1). Taxonomy (NCBI): domain Eukaryota; kingdom Metazoa; phylum Chordata; class Mammalia; order Rodentia; family Cricetidae; genus Onychomys; species Onychomys torridus. The sequence continues at coordinate 102,705,081 of NC_050448.1, forward strand.
AGAAGAGCAGCCAGTGCTCTTAACCTCTGAGCCATCTCTCCAGTCCCTGGAAGTAAGTTTCTAAATGACGATTTAACGTGGTGAGTGTAACTTGGCTACCTATGAGACACCGTGAATGGGAACCAAATCTACATAACAACTTTGTCCCATGTGTCTCACCACTTCCCCACAGTTATCTGCCTGGTCACCATACATTGCATCCATTTGTTTTAATTTCATAAATTAATGTTTTGGAGCTCACCAGAATAGCACCTCTTTTAAATACGCCCCTTCTAGCTATCTGGAAACAGCTAAATTATAGCTCCTTATGTCACAGGTTCTAGTTAGCAACAGCTCTGCATCTATAAGTCTGTAGATTTCTCCTTCCCATATTTTAAAGGTATGAAGATATAGTTAATTAACTCTAGATGTTTTGGGGCACAATTCAGAGCAAACTGTAAGCATTTTATGTGATAACACACTCATGAGGCAAACATTCCCGTTACAATTTAAGGCATATGTCATCTCTTAATGAGTGAGACAAAATGGCTAACCATAAAATAGATGTACTTTATAAAAGCAGACCTTAACTGAAAGGTGCCCCATCAGGAATAGTGGGTGTAAAGCAAATGTTTAGTTATGGACTCTACCCTCACAGAGAATAAGATATTATGTGACAATGTGTGCTTTACCAACCTGCAGTCATTCATAAGAATGCTGCTGGGCTCTTTCTATACCAATTCAGGAAGGTGATCTGAAGGGGGGCACTGAGTGCAGACTTTAAATTGTTACTTTTCAATTTGTAAAGAGCCACTCAACTGAGCACCATCACAGATAAAGGATACTTCTAAAGGAGGCAGATGTCTGACACAGAATGCCACTGTCTCCAGCTCCACCATTTAGGGAAATTAGATAAGTTGCTGGAGTTCAGTCTGCCTGCCTCTGATTGAGATAATGACACCTGCCTTCCAATGCAGATTCACTGAAGATTCACTGATGCAATCTGGGGATGTGCTTGGCATGGTATCTGGATTGTTTTAGTAGTCAGTTTTAAAGAAATTTAGAGTTTTATTGTCATGAGCCCCAAAATTAGACGAGCTCATACTATTCCTAGTGTGCTAGATAGGCCTCATTTATTTATAAGTTAAAAATAGTGAGTAAAAGCAGCTTCATCTTTGACAGAAAAATGTCACTGTCTGCCTTCTGTCCGTCTGAAATGCCACCCTCTGAATGTCATTGATCTTAATCACTCCTTTCGGGCCCACTAGACTCGGGGCAATGCAGACTAACACCACAGGCCTGTGAACTTCCCCGGGCTGAGACTCAGAAAAGCTGGTGCACTCTCTACATCCAGGCATAGAGGCAGCTCTGCCGGGAACCCACCCAGAAGAGCTCTGGTGTCTTCTGGATTACTCTCAGCTCCCACTTCAGACAAAGCCAGGAAAAACAAGGATCACTGGCCTTCCAAAGCCGAAGTCCAGAAAATCATTAACAAAGTATTTGCTCACTTGGCTACGACTGTGTGCAAGATTAACACAGAATGCCAAGGTCAGAGACTCCTCCCCAAGTCTAGGTGGCGAGTTGCTTAGCTTTTCCCTTGTCACTCTCCTGAATCACACGGGGTTCACGCACCCAGTACCAGGGAGTAGAGATGACAACACACACTTAAGGGTTCTGGGGAAAGCTCTGTTGCTGCTTACGAATGAACGCACTCTGAGAATAGAGACCTAACAACCTCAGCTCCCAATCTGTAAAACAGCACTGTGAGATGCTGCCAGGGATGTAAGGACTGGATTCCTCAAACTGGGGTTAGGCTGAATTCTTGGGGAGGTGGTTCTTGTGTCTTCTATATATTTGCACCCTGAATAAATTTACCCACTTTCAAAGGAAATAAGTTTTTCCTCTGTAGTGATAACATACAATTAATAGGTATTTTCAGGAGATAAAACATCTGCTTCTGGTTTTAGGGTTTCAGATGCTCATGAATGCATCCTTAAATAGACTTCCTCAAAAAAAGCCCACACCAGCATGCATAACATGACCATTTGTGTGTGTGTGTGTGTGTGTGTGTGTGTGTGTGTGTGTGTGTGTGTGTGGTTAATGACTATCGATTCTCCCTCACTTAACCTCTTGATTTTAAACCCCTGACGTTGAGTGGTAGTCAGAAATGTAATTTACTCTTTTGGGTGTGATGGATGGAATTCACCTGGTCTCCATCTCAGTACAACTGGGAACTGCCCTCTCCTACACTTGCCTTGGCCAATGAAACGTGAGTAAAGAAACATTGCTCACTCCCTGAAAGAAGATGACTGTCACACTCAACATTTTCCCCTGTTCTTTTCCATTGCAGTGAGGAGTTCCAATGCTCCAGATAGTGGCAGCTGTACCAGGACATGCCCCAGATGATAACATAGAGCAGAGACCTCCAGCCCAAGGTGCATGGAAGAATTTTAAGCCAATGAGCTTGTCCCTGTCATCACAGCAGCAGCAACTGACTCATTCTCACTGGTGCACAGCTGCTTAACTGTTGTGAAGAGCCTCTATACATTTTTAATTAGCACACTTCTGACTCACAAAGTACCTCTTTTTTGGTAAGGTACTTTTCCCTAACAGTTACCAGCCCTGGAAGGCGGAGCTATATGCATTAGATACTATTTTTCCTTACATGTAAGATGTCATCCTCTCTAGGCCAAGGACAGCTGTATCACTCCAAGTGTTGCATCTTATGTCCTCTATCCTATGCTCTCTCTACCTCAGCTCTGTACAGGACAAACTGGCTAATCTCCTCATTTCTTATTTTCTATACTAAAATTGTAATCCCCAGGTTGTCATGTACATGCTAACTACCCTCTCTTCTTGGGTACTTAACCATTCAAAGGTGGCTAGAGTGGGGAGGAGATAGAGATAGTAAACAAAGCTAAGCTCGGAAGCTCTGAGACTCCTAAATATGGATAGCTTTTACAGATGAGTCACTAAATAGCCCCATTATCAGGAGTCACTGGCCATTATCCTTACCCTGTCACAGAGAAGTAGTATTTTATGAGACAAGATCTCGTGTAGCCCTAACTGGCCTCAAGTATGACATATACACAAAATGATCTTGAACTCCTGATCCTCCTGCCTCAATCTCCCCAGCACTGGGGTTAAAGACATTTTGTCACCAGACCCAGATGATGCATTTTTTTAAACTCCTGGTAAATGGATAGTTGAATTAACCCAAATTAAAGTATTGTCTGACAGGCCTGTCAACTCCGAAAAATCATTTCCTTGGTCTATTAGCTGCAAATAAAATAATTGAGCAGTAGTCTGTGGATGAGATCATGTGAATAAAGAGATAAGAGAATAGAGCAAACCAGCTAATTCAATATATCATTTCTTATTAATTAGGAAAATAAAGAGATGCATGCTAGGCCTTTCCACAACAATTGATAGAAAGAGTTGGCTGGCCAGCAGAGACAGCTGATTTTTGCAAAGATAACCCTTACATGTGTGTTCCTTGGCTCCTATTAGATATAAGTATTAGTGCAATGGACCGGAAAATAGACCCCAGGCTTCGATAATCAAGGCCACTAAAATTCATCCCTGTTTCCCATACATAGGCTGAAATCATCTAAATTACATCTGACATACAAATCAGCTTTGATCCATAAGCCTTGTAACTAAATACCGATTTGAGCTCCCAATTAAAGCCTTCTCCCCAAGAGTGCCAGAGGAGAAATTAAATTATATTCTTTCACAGTTATCTCCTCTTCCCACCATCAATACCCATCTTCTAAATGTTTACAATAAAATGAGGGAAAGGAGAAAGGAGGGAGAAAGTGTGGGCTCCATTTCATTGTACTTTTTTAAAAATAATTTCTTTTTTATTTTATGTACATTGGTGTTTTACCTACATGTAGGTCTGTGTGGGGGTGTCAAATTCCCTGGAACTAGAGTTACAGACAGTTGTGAGCTGCCATGTGGGTGCTGGGAATTGAACCCAGGTCCTTTGAAAGAGCAGCCAGTGTTCTTAACCTCTGAGCCACCTCCCCAGCCCATCACGGTACTTTTTGTGGGATTTCATTGATCCTGACACTGTCAACTTGTCCTCACACAACACATTCAAACCTCTAGATACAGAAGACACCTAAAAGAATTTAGAGCCAAGAATGTCCGAGGATGCCTACAACCATTGTTGTGAACATGAGGAATCAGAATTCCACAGAAGTGGAATCCAGGACTGGATAACACAAGATGCAGTTAGTGTACCTACAACCCCAGCATGAAGCGGATGGCGACAAGATTGACCTGGGCTACATGAAACTTGCTCTCAAAAAATAAAATCAAAAAAGTAAAGTCGATAAAAAAGCAAATTATCTTTAAAATATTATGCTAATATAAAACATAAAAACATCAAAATTTGCTACCATTTATCCCAGTCACTCTTCTAAGTGTGTTATTAATGTTATTTTTTGTTGATTTTAGAGACAGGGCCTTGCTATGTAGTCCAAAATGTCCTCAAACTTATAGAAATCCTCCTGCTTCTGTTTCTGAAGAGCTGGACTTACAGGTAGAAACAACCATGCCTGGATATTTTATTTATTTTTGGAGGGTTTGGGGGGCATTATTTTTTTTGAGACAGTCACTATGAAGCTCTGGTTATCCTAGAACTCACTACATATACCAGGCTGGCCTTGAACTCACAGAGATCCAACTGCCTCTGCCTCCAAAATGCTGGGATTAAGGGTGTGGGCCACCACATCTGGCTTTACTTACTTTTTAAAGATGAGTCTAAGAAGTGGGTTCTGTCATTCCTCTCATTTTTTAAAATGCATGAGATGATACATAGAAAACTTAGGGGAAAAAGTGGTGATGCACACCTTTAGTCCAATCACTCGAGAGGCAGGCAAGTCTCTGAGTTCAAGAACAGCCTGGTCGAGAGCCAGTTCCAGGACAGCCAAGGCTATGCAGAGAAATCTCGTCTTGAAAAGCCAACAACAAGAGAAAGAATTTACATGTCTAGCTTTCCAATTTTCCTGTGTAATTACATTATCTACTTTTCTTTCAACCAATTGGATTCATACAGTTAAGACACAAACATTTCTCCATTTACAAAGTCTTCCTCTGCCCTATGATGTTTTAATTAATTTACTTTTTAATTCAAGTATCATTACATCATTTCCCTCTTCCCCCAACCTCTCCCATTTTTCTTTCACTCCCTCTCAAATCCATAGCCTTTGTGTGTGTGTGTGTGTGCGTGTGTGTGTGTGTGTGTGTGTGTGTGTGTGTGTGTGTGTGTGTAGGTATGTCTGGGTGTTTGGGTGTGTATGCACGCATATATAAATGCAACCTGATGGGTGGTTTAGTGCTGAATGCGTGTGTGTCTGTGATTTCAGAACTGACCACTTGGTATTGGATAACCATGGAGGCCCATCCCTGAAGAGGACTAATCCTCCATCTCCCAGCAGTCCTTAGTTGCCTGAGTTCTTTGTCTAGGGGTGGGCCCCGTGAGATTTCTCCCCGCTGTGCCTATTGGTGCTGTCCATCAGGTCCTGTTCACGGTCATGTGACTTTAGAATAGTATACATGAAAAACTTAAATATGTTAAAGATGCACTTAGCAACTTTTATGCCAAAGCAATGAAACTCTTCTACCAATCTCACGGCATTACTTCCCCAACCTTTAAAATAACACCAAAATCCTGTTGCCAAGAAGAGGGGCTCGAAAGTCTTATCCCTCCCTCCCACGGGTCTCAGATTCTGGAAATGCATCAGCAGTGGCCCCACACATGAATTAGTCAGACTCTGAGTGAGCCAGCTGCTGCTTGGCTAAAGCCTCAAAACAGAAGCAACGTCTCAGGGACAAAGCCCTGTACTTGAAGATGTCTGAGTATCGCACACATACTGTTCTTCCGTGAAGAGGACACGTTCAAAGACGGCGATTGAGCTTTCGTTTGGAGTTCTTTTCACTGAAAGGGAAATCCTGAGCTGGTGTCTTACTTATGGTATAGGGGTCCCTCTGTGCAACGGTGTCCACCAGTCAGTCCACATGGAGACCCTGCGCAGAGGCTTGGGCACCTGGAAAGTCCCTAACACCTAATTGCATCACTCTGCCCTATAAACAATATTGGAAATGATCTGCAGTGCTAACATTTGGTAAGTAATTAGAGATTCCAAGTATGTGTTCTGATGGAATCAATTTTAAAATGTCACTAATTCCTCGGTAGACTCTGCCCTGCTAGTGCTCTAGGCGATTGGCTGTTTCTCCAATCCCCACCATACTTTCTGGATCATAAGAGTCTTGTTAAATGACCTGTGAATTACTAAGTATATAGCTTCTCTTTATCACTTTCTTAAAAGAAAAATATATTGATTTTTTTTAAAAACTGATCTAATGGGCAAATAAACATTTTTTTTTTAATGTAGAAGACCACACACAATATCTCAAATGCCTAAGAGTGTTGTAGTCCCAGATAAACATTTGATACACGGGTCAGATGCCCCAGTTGTTTCCTGTGTTTGCTGCTATGATGGTGGCAGCTCCTAAGGCACTGGAAACAGGGACCAGGAAGGTTACAGCCTCATAAAACTATCAGACCACAAAATGGGGACCTGTGGCAATGACCTACTCTGCAAACATAAATTGATTGTGTAATTGGGAAGTTGACAGCCGTCGCCGAAGGCCAGCAGGGTGACTCGCAGGGAAGGGTGCTCGTTACCAAGCTTGACAACCCGAGTCCAGTCACCAGACACTGCATGGTGGGAGAAGAGCAACAACTTCAACAAGTGGTCCTCTGCCCTCCACAAGGGCTGCGCACACACATGTACACACGCACACACATACGCACATACATGGACAAACGCACACTCTAAATATAAAATCAAAAGGTTTTACATACAACGGCAAAGTCCTGCATCACAAAATAAACAAGTCAATCAATCAATCAGAATTGACAGAGCTCAAATAAAAAACACCATTTCAACATACCAAAAAGACATCCTCCCCCACTGGGAAGGACTGCCATTTCTGTTAAAAATTAAAAGCATATTGTGATGGTTAAAATAACTATGTTTTCCATCAGAATTTGTTTAAAACAATAGGTATAACTTATAGAATCCCTTCTCTTCATAACTCTGGATACAATCTGTGTAAAAGCAGACACCTAACAAGCCCCCAAAGGGCCATGGGGACACAATATCCATCTGTGCCTGGGAACCTGGAGGGCAGAAAATGGGCAGGGAGAATTCTCAGAGTGGATCTTTTTGTACTTTTGGAGTTTTAATGAATTATTGAAAAACAGAATTGTAATTTTGTTGAATGAATTCTTCCCTGGTGCTTAAAACAATCTGCATCTCTTCTGAATTTTTTTGGGTTTTTTTGTTTGTTTGTTTGTTTGTTTTATTTTATTTCGTTCTTGTAGCAGGGGCTCAAGTAGCCCAGGCTAGCCAAGAACTCACTATGTACCCAAGGATTGCAAATACGCATCACTACATAGGTCCAATTTTCTCTCTTCTAAGAAGTAAGTAAATTTCACAAAATGGTCAAGAAAATGATTCCAAAAACAATCAGAGTGGGTTTTTTTTTAATAGTTTAATTTCCAAGAAGTACTTGCTTTACATTAGGAGCTAGGTACAAAACTCTAAAATGAGCCTGCCATGGTGGAGCACGCCTTTAATCCCAGCACTCAGAAGGCAGAGGGCAGCCTGGTCTACAAAGAGAGTTCCAGGACAGCCAGGAACTACACAGAGAAACCCTGTCTTAAAACAAAACAAAACAAACAAACAAAAACAAAAACAGAAACAAAAAAAAAAAAAAAAAAAAAAAAACCTCTAAAACACAGAGGTTTTGAAAACATTTGTGTGGACTACAGAATATTCCCTAGAAAGAAGGAAAAACATGGACTGGAAATCAATTTTAATAATTCATTCATTCATGAGCTCCCAGGGAATCAGCAGCAAACGGAAAGACCCCACCTTCAGGGACCATGCCTCCGGTGTGCCCGTCCACCTAGGAGCTTTCTTTATGCTCCTCTATTCCACCTGATAAAAAAATCACTGATAGCAGAAGGAAATTCGCTAGGTGGCACTGTTTCACCAATTAGAATGAAAGTAACTCCTTGTTTCCACGGGAACTATTCTTCAGATTTACTATTTAAATCACTTCTATAGGACAAGAGGTTCTGCTACCCAGCACAGACTTCCTAGTAGTCTACTGCTAGGAAGCCTTGAGCCTGCTTGTCCTCCTCCATGTGAGTGCTCACCAAAGCCCGCTAGCGTCTCTCAGTGCCTGGCTGGTTTAGTTTCTCTCCCGAGGTACTGTACATTTGTAGATGTCTGGGGATCTCTCTCTCTCTCTCTCTCTCTCTCTCTCTCTCTCTCTCTCTCTCTCTCTCTCATACACACACACACACACACACACACACACACACACACACACACACTCACACATAGTTATTCCTCCCTGACTCACGCTTTCCTAAGCGGTCTGCTCACTCTCCTGATTGCAATTTCTAATAGGATCTTATTCCTCTTATTCCCCTCTCATTCCTCCACTCTTTTAGCACATCCAACTCATCAGCTCTTTTACATGAGACTAGAAGCAAAAACGTTCATTTTTCTGTCAAAAATCAAGACTGTCATTCAAGGACACTGCAGTCTACAAGTCAGAGACGCCACCTCTGTCTCCTCACTGGGCAACCTCTACTTACTGTAAACTTAGTATAGAAAAGTCTCTCCTGACTTTTGAATAGCTCACCACATTCTGAGAGCAACCGGGAAGAGCACACAGCAGCCTGCCCCTACTAGAGGGGTATTGTTAAGTCTATGGTCCTCAGAAAGACAGAAGTCAGAGTCTCAGGATAGACCACTAGGTCTAGACCAACCAAGGAAGAGTCTAACTTGGAAAGCAAGAATGGTTTGTCGCCGTCATCCAGGCTCATTTGTCTCTGCATTCACCTGAAGACCAGTCACTTAAGGTCAAGAGATAAAGGATTTCTTAGGAAAGAATTAGCATGGGCAGCTGGCTAGTGCCGGTACTGGCCATGACAGAAGCAAAAGAAGATGAATGTGCTGAGCACACATGGACACAATACTAAAACAAATCCCCAAAATAGGATAAGCATTTGTCACAGCAAGCCAACTAGCTCAGGCGTGTCTGCCACATGGCTCTCCCTGGTTCGTCCCTTTCTCATAATCCTGAAAGCAATTTCTTCTGTTCTTTGCAAGCCTGTGTTAGAGTACACTTGTGTCTAAGTAGTAAATATGATGTGAGTCATTCTTAAACTGGCCATGATAGCTCATAGCAGAAATTACAGACGTCCTGGAACCAGAGGAATTTGAAGGAGGGAGTCAAGTAAATTTTGACCAGAAAGTATTAATTAACCTATTTATAAACTTCAGCCTATGTGGTTGTACCATCATTCAATTTTTTAAAAAGAAAGAGAAACTACAGCTAATGCTTTAATCGACAGACATTTATTTTCTCACCATTCTGGAGGCTCAAAGTTGAGGAGCATGGTGCTGTTGAAGTGGGCTTCTTCCAAGGCCTCTCTCTACCTTACTCACTTTCTTCCTGTATCAGTGTGGGGTCTTCTCCATGCTTGTGCTCAGGCCTCTGTCCTCTGGGGTCTGCGTCTCAAGTCTACTTCTTACAAAGACCCCAGTAATATTGGATGAGGACCCACTAGTTAATACCTTCTTAAAGAGCCTTCTGAGACATCAGCAATTTAGACTTAAATATACAAATTCCAGGGAGAACCCAATACAACCCCTAACAATTACTATGGCCAAAAGTTCCATCTTTTAAGAAAAATGCCGTCTTTTTTTTCCCTTTAGTCACAAGTGCTAATGAAATAATACACAAAAAAAATATTGGTTTTTTTTTTTTTATTTATTTACAACATTCCCTAATTGCATCAACTTAGGAAAATAAAAGGGGCTTGTTTGGACAATTATTATTTCAGCTAGGTGTGGTGGCACTTATAAGCAGAGCACCTGAGAGGCAGAGAATCAGGAGTTCAAGGCCAGCCTCAGCAGCATAGTAGGTTCTAAGCCAGCCTGGGTTATGTGAGACCTTGTCTCAAATAAATAAATAAACAAATAAACAAACAAATAAATAAAAAGAGCAAAAACAAACAAAGAACCGGTACAAGAAGAGAATACAAAATTTATGATTACTTCAAATCCTAGTTTAAAAAGAAGAAAACTTAGGAAGCATAGGTCCAATCCTCACTACCACAAAATAAATTTTAAATACATAAAATTAGGGTCCTCCTTGTTAGCTAGCTTCTCTGTAGCTGTGGGTTGTAGTCTGGTTATCCTTTGCTTTACATCTAGTATCCACTTATGAGTGAATACATACCAGTTGTTTAGCTTGAACTGTTTGGGAGGCCCCCAGGCAGTGAGATCGGGATCCTTCCCTGGTGCATGAGCAGGCTTTTTGGAGCCCAGTGCCTATGGTGAGACACCTTGTGCAGCCTTGGTGCAGGGGGAAGGGCTTGGACCTGCCTCAACTGAATGTACCAGGCTCTGCTGACCCCCCAAAAGGAGACCTTGCCTTGGAGGATGTGGGAATGGGGGAGTGGGTTGGGGGAGGCGGGGGGGGCCAGAAGGAGGGAAAAGAGGGGGATCTGTGGTTGGTATGTAAAATGAATAGAAATTTTCTTAATAAATAAATAAAACATAAAAAAAGAAACAACTGTTTTGAGGTTAAGTGCAAAGCAATACTCCTTTGTCTGTGTTTGCACTATTTTTAAGATGTGATTGTAATCATTGTGTAGGGGAACCTCTTAATATGTTTAATTATTATTCTTAGTGCTGTGTGGATATGGGTGTGTGTTGGGTGTATGTGTAACTGCAAGTGTGCTTGTGTGACATCAAAGGATACTGGCAGGGAAGGAATCAGTTCTCCCCTTCCACTGTGGGTTCCAGGATAAATTCAAGTACTTATGCTTGCAGATCAAGCTCTTTTACGGGCTGACCCATCTTACCAACCCATAGTCAGTATTTTAAAGTACAATAAATAAGTAAACACAGATGATTCCACTCATTGAAAACAGGGCGGCTTTTTTCCCCTGATGTCTTCCAAAAAGATAGATGTCAATTTCTTTTTTTTTTCTTTTTTTTTGGTTTGTTTGTTTGGGGTTTTTTTGTTGTTGTTTTGTTTTGTTTTTGGAGACAGGGTTTCTCTGTGTAGTTTTGGTGCCTTTCCTGGATCTCGCTCTGTAGTTCAGGCTGGCCTCAAACTCACAGAGATCCACCTGCCTCTGCCTCCTGAGTGTCAATATCTCCTTTTTACATTTTTCAAACAAAATGAGCATATGGGCTGTTAGAAAAATCAGAAAATGCCCATGCACTTTATAGGGTAGTGGCTCAGCAGGGACCTTCCTAACAGAGTGGAGAGAGAGTCTGGAGACAGTCTTGTCTTGCTCTGGTCATCTGTCATGAGAAAGTTTATTGCCTGGAAAACACGTGAGAATGTGTTTGAGTGATCTCAAGAACGAAGTCACACGCCTACACAGCAATCCAAAGAGTTGATCACAAGTTACGCATGACTGTGACAGATTCTGCACTGTGGCCAGGGATGTTTCTAGAGAGAAGGCAGTGGGGCTTATGACTACAGCTTAGTAAAAGACGGTGGTATGACTACAGCACAGTCAATAGAAGCCAGCTTAGCTATGATGAAATCAATAGACAGCAGGATGACTGCAATGCAATCAATACCTGAAATATACTTGACTTTTGTCCACAAATCTACAATGATATATTGTAGACATGATATATAATTTACAATTTTGTTCTGGCTTTTCATGGTGTGATAACAGAGGAACTTAGCAACGAGTCATGTCGGCTTCTGAAAGAAGCAGGCTGGGCAAGGATACTCTATCAAAAGTCCCCAATGTGGGATGGCTTCGTGTAATCTAGGAAGGAGACTCATTTCACACTCTATAATTTTAATTAAACTACTCATTATATTCTATCCCAGTCAACTCTTCCAAACACTCCAAGTTCTTCAAGATTACTTCACTCAAATAGTCCCAAATGCTTATAGCATCCCTAGTACCACTTGATTTTTTTTTCCAATGATAAATTCCATTGAGCTACTTCTTTCTATCCTCCACAGCACTATCCTGGATGTTCTAGATGCATTCTGTTACTGTTACAAGCACAAGTTACATGCAAGCTACAGTCTTTCACTGATGGATGTCAAGGCAAGAGGTTGAAGCAGAAACCATGGAGAAATGCAATTTGCTGTCTCCAAGGCCAGATGTCTTGTGCAGTGAGGACTACCTGCCCAGGGCATGGTACTGCCCACATCAATGAACAATCCCCCAAAGACAAGCCCATGGGCCGATTTGATCTGGATAAGATCTCAATTAAGACTCCCTCTGCAGATGACCCTAGGCTGCATCATGTTAACAGTTAAAACAAACTAGAACACCACGTTTCATATTGCCAGGGACCTGCCAAGTTAATGATTGTCTTTAAATCAAGTGGAGTTTTTCTTCTAGAGCATAACTCAATGGGATCTGCTGCAGTCAGATGTACCTTCTGTCTTAATAATAAAGCAAAGCTATATATTCCTAAAGCTGTCACACCACTTATTATGGCTGGATGGAAAATGGATGGGTGCTGTTCTCCTAAGATCTTGATTGATGAGCAGAATCCTTTCCAGAGCAGTTTCAAGGTACCTGGTATTTTTTGCATTCTCTTGTCAAAAGAACTAACAAGACCTGGCCTTGCTTTGGAGATCTGACAAGATCAGACACGTTGCTATGTTCTTCATTCTCTACATATTTCAGAATGAGTTTGTCACAAGCCATTGACAATAATTACAGTAACCTTAAAAATGAGTACATTTTTTAAAATGTAGGCTTTTTTCTATGAATTCGAGTGACCTGGATGAGGACATGGTGGTCATGCTTTTGTTGTTACTTCTCAATTCTTGCTTGTTTGTTTTTTAAACAGTCTCTAGCAGGCAAAGGTAACCTTGAACTCCCTATCTAGCCAAGGATGACCTAAGTCCTGCCTTTGTTTCTGGAGCACTTGGATTACAGGCTTACCATTTTCATGTGGTATTGGGGATTGATCCAGGGCTTTATGCATGCCAGGCAAGCAATCTACCAATTGAGCTATATTAGATGTTTTAATTAGTATGGAGTGAGGGTTTTCATGCCATTAAATTTCTCTTTAAACTACTTTTGTGTGTGTGTGTTCAGCTTCATAGATCTTCCATAGCTTGTCTAGTGACTTCCTTATTATTTTGGTTGTTTTACAATTTAAGTCACTATAATTATGATAAGTCAGCTTTCCATCTACTTATTTTAGTAATTGATTTACTATTGTGTGTGCGTGATGTGGAAGGGGACTCTAAGGTGTGCACATGGAGGTCAGAGGGCAGCTTTGGGAATCAGGTCTCTCCACTCACAGTGAGTCCCAGGACTGGACTCAGGCTTTCAGCCTTTCCTGGCAGGCACTTTTATACTGAGCCGTCCTACCTGCCCATCAGTTGGCTTCTGCAAGCCTGTTTTCTCATCAAGGAATAGCCAAAATGTGCACGAGTTATCCCATAGGAATGTTAGCCATTGACACACAATAGCCAGAATGTGCACTAGCTATCCCATAGGAATGTTAGCCATTAATACACAACTCAAATCTTTCCATGTTTAAAAAGCTCTAAAAAGCTGTTAAACATCAATATAATCAGTTTTTAACTTGATTTTAAAAAATCAGTTTACATATCACCCTTTCATTTTTTTTAAGATTTATTTATTTGTTATGTGCACAGTGTTCTGCCTTGATGTATGCTTGCAAGCCAGAAGAGGGCAACAAATGTCATTATAGGTGGTTGTGAGCCACCATGTGGTTGTTGGGAATTGAACTCAGGACTCTGGAAGAGCAGCCAGTGCTCTTAACTGCTGAGCCATCTGTCCAGCCCCACCCTTTCATTTTTTACACCAGCACTTGAGAGTACTACCATTTGAGAGTACTATCCTTAAAGCAGAGATGTGACTAAAACAGTTCACAGTGGGAAAAATCTCTTTAAAATCTATGCTGTCTGTCAGCGATCCTTTCCTTCTGTCTTGCTTTCCAGATTCCTCTTTCTTCCTTATTCTGGTATTTAATAACAGAATAATGAGAACGATCAATATTCCTCCAACAGCTTTACTCAGGACATTACTTAATGTTCATATTTTAGTTCCTATTTGATTCATTTTACTGTTCAAATTTTAACACATGGCCCTTCAAGGTATCTAAAATGAACAGTGTAACTTTAAATTAGTTATGAATTGTTGTTGAAGATCTAATTCTTATTTGTAAAAAATCAGTGTCTATCCCATGTTATTTTTACCCACATCAATTACCCTCCTCTCTCCGGGACTTTGTACACCACAGGCAATCAATTTACCACTGACCACACTCCAATCCTCCAAATTATTAACTGAGCTTCCTATGTGTTGGAATTCCTTTAGCAGATGAGTGCCCATTTGAGAAATATTGAAACAATTACTTATTTACTTGAGACAGGGTCTCATGTATCCCAGGCTGGCCTCTAACTTGCTATGTGGCCAAGGAGGATGACCTGGAACTTCAGATCTTGCTGCCTTCCTTGTGAATACTGGGATTAAAGGTGTGAGCCCCTGTGCCTGGTTGATGTGACTCTGGGGATTGGATCCAGAGCTTTGTGAATGCTAAGCAGGCACTCCACCAACTGAGCCGCATCCCCAGCCACGACAGCTGGCTTTACAATCAGGCTTCGTTTTGAAAATTACTCCATATTATAGAATTGAACGCTGTAAACAAGGCATGGTGGTGGCCCACATCTGTCATCTCAATATTCCGTAGACTGTGACAAAAAGAGGCTAGTCTGGACAGTGAAAACCTTGTCTCAAAAGTGAACAAACAAAAAGTCAGTTAGCAGATTGGGTACCAGAACCTAGTGCATTTTTTTTTTAAGCATTTTTTCAGAAAAAGTAAGGAAGCACCAACACAGAAGACATTTTTCAAATAGCTTCACTACTATTCTGCTTGGAGCAACCGAGGAAAGTATTGGAATACAAATGTGTTTCATTTCACTGACAGCTAGTTACATTCTATGTGTTCAGCGATTAAGAACATGCACTGCTCATCCCACTTCTTGAGACCCAAGTTGGGTTCTCAACGCCTATGTCAGATGGGGCTGAAACTCCAGCTCTAGGTTTGCAGTGCCCTCTACTGGTCCCTGTGAATACCTACAGACACATACAAACACTTCAACAACAACAAAAAAAATTGTTTTTAAAATGTTATACGTTGATTGGGGTTGACTTTGAATCTACACCATAAAATGTTGAAATACAAACAAATATACCAAAACTGGGATGCTATATTTACTACAGTGAGGGGCTGGCAGAACAGCACCTCTGTCTTGAAAGGCAACATCTTGTGATGTTTAACTGTATGCTCTCTGACAATAAGTTCAAGATACTGTTTTCCTTATAGTTAGGAAAAGGTGTCTTTAGTATTATGTAAAATAGTTCACAGAAGTGTGACAACACACATCTGCAGTCCCAGCACTGTGGTGTCTGAGGCAGGAGGATTGTCTTGAATTGAAGGCTAGCCTGACATACAAAGTAGACAAAAAAAATACAAACCTGTCAACATTATTATCATCATTATTTATGTGTATGTTTCTCTCTCTCTCTCTCTCTCTCTCTCTCTCTCTCTCTCTCTCTCTCTCTCTCTCTCTCTGTAAGTTCCCATGGAAACAAAAAGGGGTGTTAGATTCCCAGGAGCTGGAGTCACAAGCAGTTATGAGTTGCCCAATGTAGATGCTGGGAGCCCAACTTGGGTCCTGTGGAGAAGCAGTCTGGCTCTTAATGACTCAGCCATATCTCCAGACCCTGCCTTTTCTTTTTAAAGTCTAGTTAATAAATAAATAAATAAATAAATAAATAAATAAATAAATAAATAATAGAAAAAAACTTGTCATTTGTAATACTAGAAAAAATAAAACAAACTAAAAAAAAAAAAAAACTACAATCTAAAATTAGAACTAATTCTCTCTTCTTCCTGTTACATCCCAGGTTTGGTTAAGTCGATGTCAGTCATTTTCAACTACCAATGTTTTTCTGGGGATTGTTTGTTTATTTGTTTGATTTGAGTGCTGGTGATGAACACAGAATCTCATGCAGGGTACATATGTGTTCACCCATTGATCTGTCCCATCCTCAATGATTTTTACAGTTTTATTAATACTTACCATCAACATTGACATTGAACTGTCTAGTTCATGCATGAAGTAGGTCAACATCAGACTTATTTTTCATGTTTAAGTAGGCTCCTCACAAAGCTTTTGCTCAAAACAATAAACTTGGGTGGGTGGAAAGATTCAATAGATAAAGCCACTCAACACATAAGCCTGCTGACCAACCGGAGAGCAATCCCCAGTACCCAGATAAGGGTGGAAGGAAAAAAGCCATTCCACAAAGCTGTGCTCTCATCTCCAAACTGTGATATATGAGCAGCCCCCCTACCACACACATATCACACAAAGAGACATAGATAGATGATAGGTATATGTGTAGCCCTCCTACCACACACACATAATATACACATAGAGACATAGACAGATGATGATGATGATGATGATGATGATGATAGATTGATAGATAGATAGATAGATAGATAGACAGATAGGTGATAGATATTTTAAATAACTAATCCTATGTCTTGACTGTCATACTAGGGTCAACAATCAAGTGTCTACCTCAAACATTGCTCAACCAAACTGAATTTTGCACACTGGTGTTATTAATTCTTGCCTTGAACAAAAGGCAATAAATGTCAATGCTGTTTGACATTTGGAGAAGAAAAGGTAATACATTTTTCTTAGCTGCCGTATTAACAAACATTTAAGCACAGGCCCAAACAGAGGGACTAGCAAAGAAATGTATTTTAAATTCTACTTTGTTACAGCGTGTTAAACACCAGTGAAATTCAAAGTTTTCTGATATACTGCCTAGCTAGGCTAAATCAGATAACCGTTCTCATAGTATGGTAAGCAGAGTTCATGCAGGTAGTAAGCAACCCAGTTGCACACTGAGGTATTGTGCTGGCTAATTTTATGTCAACATGACACAGGCTAGAGTCATCTGAGAGGAGGAAAGCCCAGTTGGAAAAAGGCCTACATAATATTGGGCTGTAGGCAAGCCTGTATGGCATTTTCTTAATTAGTGATTGATGAGGGAGGGCCCAGTCCATTATGAGTGGAGCCATCCCCAGGCTGGTGGTCCTGAGTCCTATAAGAAAGCAGGCTGAGCAAGCCATAGAGAGCAAGCCAGTAAGCAACATTTCTCCATGGCCTCTGCGTTAGCTCCTGCCTCCAGGAGCTTGAGTTCTTGTCCTGACCTCCTCCAATGACGAACATTGATATGAGAGAGTAAGCCCAATAAACCCTTTTCTCCCCAAGTGGCTTTGGTCATAGTGTTTCACCACAGCAACGGTGACTCTAACTAAGACAAGCATCAGGAATAGATATCAGGTTATATAAAAAGAGAACTGACCAATTCTGTGAGTGTTGCCAAGACTGGTACAGCATGTTGGAATATAGACCTATTCAAACATCACTTCCTTTCCAAAATCTTCCCAAACAAAGAACCAGCCTTTTCTTGAAGCTTCCATTTAAGGGGAACAGAGGTGCTGGGGTGGGTACAGGACCAGGATCAGTCAGAGACATCCTACAATTTCATAGCCTGTGTTATTTAAATAAAAGGATTTAGGACCTTCAAAGTCATCCACTCCTGCTTCTGAATTTATCAAGTCAAGAAACTGAGTTTGGGCTACCCATCATAGTCCAGGGCCACAGCACTAACGAGCACTAGAGCTGATGTTAGCAGCAGTCTTGTGATTTCTAGACACTTTTCCTACTCTGCTGCCAGTCAGATAATAGTTCTCAGGATAAGACACCCAAGGACAAATACGCTGTGCTGAATTGCTCTAAATTCTAAGGGCTGTGTGTGGAAGATCACGCTCTTTGACATTCAGCAATGAAAAACGAATTCACTTTTCTTAGCTGCCATGGTAACAAACATTTATGCAAAGGCCCGAATAGAGAAAATAAGAAAGAATTGCCTTTTATAATCTTTTCAAGATGTATATAAGCACTAAGATGAGTGAAGTGAAACATGCTTGTGATCCCAGCATTTGAGTAACAAGGATTGGATGTCAAGGCTAGCTTCTGCTATATAGTGAGTTCAAGGCCAGTCTAGAACAAACAAGTCCTTATCTCAAAACAACTGGGGAAAAAGGTGACTTAGATAGATGGCATCTCATAAACCTCAAAATGACTTCTTCATAATAAAAGATTATAAAACTAAAATAATAAATCTATTCCGGATAAATGCTTCATAAGAAGATTATATACAGAATTCACTTGGGTTAATAACCAATAAAATATTCTGCTGATAGCATGTGTGCAAATAGTTATGATTCTCAGAATAGTTACTACTCAGGAATCCCTGATTTTAAATCTAAATTTTAAGTATTTAATACCTGAAATTTAACATAACATTAATCAGAAGATGGGAGATGGGGCAGAAGGGTGCACCCACAAGTGTGTGTGTACAATAAGAACTAAGGAAGACTGACAGAGAGACCACAGCAATGAGACTGGGTAGCATTTCCCCATTGCATGAGGGAGATAGCAAAGGGGTGTCTCCCTTGTGCTCATCCACACGTCGCTCACAAGTAATACAGAAATGTGCAAATCGTATTTCTACAGATGAAAATAAAGGATGTTTGACATTATTAAAGAACTTTAAAATTGTCTTAGCTTGGTTTTCAAAGGCTAGACCTTTTTCAAAATGAAATGTATCCTGTTCTTTACCAATCCATTCCCTACCCATCTCATGTGGAGAGTAATTTGGAAACATTTTAGTATTTCAACCAAATGCTTTTCAATAGGGACCCTGTCTTGTTTGGCTAGAGGAAGGCTATACCAATATGTTGAAATTTCCCACTCACATGTCAGGAAGTCTCTGCTGTCACTGATAGCATCTCAGTCGTTGTGACCAAAGCATTATGCCATTCTAAACACTGGGAAGAAGAAAGCTGATCTGAGTCCCTTCAACATTAGAAGTGAAGGACAGAGTTAGGAGTGGTGACTCACACCTAAAATTCCAGTACACAGAAGGTTGAGCCGTGAGCACCGTTATGAGTGGGTTACAGTAAGAAACCTTGTACCAGTGAAAAAGAAAAAGAAAATTCAGGATAGCAGCTAACAAATAAAGGACAATCCAAAATTTGGTTCACCCTACTAATGTGTAAGGATTTCAAAAATAACTATATTTTAACATATTAGATTCCTAGTGATAGTGCCTTGAATATTTTTTAATTAATTAATTTTTGAGTCACAGTCTCTCTATGTAGTCCAGGCTGGCCTTGAACTTAAAATCCTGCCTCAGCTTTCTGATTGCTAGAATTATAGGTGGGCACCTGTAATTTCTGGCTACTCTAAAAGTAATTTTTAATTAATTTTAATTAAGTAAACGAGACTGGTCATTATGGATCTTCTATATCCAGATCCCTTGGGTCTAGGTAGACCTCTGTTTCAGCATGTAGGTCACTCTCTTCTGCTTCAAAGCACTAGTGTTGGTGCAGAGCTGTGATATGCATCACTGATGGTTTTGACAGACAGCACCACATTCCATTGTTTCTTCTCACTGAGTTTCGGACCTAGTTGGCAACTAAGGTGTTATATAGCAGTTAGTGTGTTAGCTTTTGGTAACTGGAAAAAAGGCAGGTTTTCAGCATTTCTATCCCATTAGCCCATTTTCTCTTCCAAGCCACATGAGAACAAAGACTATTGATTCATGTGATTGGTTTGCTAATTGAGGAATTCCATTGTTCAGAGCCACAAAAAACATTAAGTGCAATTTAATCTCTACAATAAATACATTTACTAAATAGTTTAGTGATAACTATTCATTGCCTTCCTTCGTTACAGAACTTCAGACAATTAACACTAAAAAGTATACAGGAAAGGAGAAAAAAAAAACATGTTTACTTGTTACGTTCTAGGCATAAAATGCCATGATAACAGGCAGAAGTTATGCCAAGTATATTCAGTAGTTACACTAAGCAAAGTCACGTGCCACAGGTGAAACTGTAAAGCCTCAGTAATGAAATAATAAGATATTTGCTGCCTCTAGTTCTTTATGTAACTGAGACAGGTAGTCAGGTGTGACTACACTGATATCAATGTCACATATGCCTACGTGAATCCCTACAGACTTCTCTCCATGGGAGTGTTACACCAGTAGCATTTTGCCTGAAACTTCTTCATAGAAATGAATGAATCGCAAAACAAAATCTTATTCAGAACATTCAAGGTTTGGTTCATCTGTTCATCAAAAGGAACTATGTTTAAGAGCCCCATAGCAGCTTTCTCCTTTGATTTTTTTTTAATTATATCACTTCAGAATATTCATCAAGAAAGAGAAAAATATTTTGAACTACAAGCATTTTCTGTTTTTATGACCCTAATGTGTCATACCCTTACTTCCCAATCAAGAATACAGTTTTTTTGCACAGCAACCAATTAAACAGAAATATGTTTAGCTCGCTCGCTTCAGAAGCTTAAGCTATTTTTCTATTTTAAATAATTCTCCAACTACTTGGCTCTCATACCATTTTTCCTGTTCTTTAACTTGAATGAGCTGTCAGAGCTACCTAGAGTAATGTAAGTTTAGCTTCTCTCTGGTGCCACCGGCAGCATAATGGGAAAATGACAGTGTGGTACTTGGCTTTAAACGAATTGATAATATTACATGTTTTATCACAAAAAAAGGTTATATTGAGCTAGCATGGTGATACACACCCAGAACAGAGCCAGCATGGTGGTACACACACAGTACTGAGCCAGTATGGTGGTACACGCATGGTACTGAGCCAGCATGGGAGCATACACTAAATCCCAGCACTGAAGAGGCTAAGGGAAGAGGATCATAAACTCAAAGCCAGCCTGGGCTATATAGTGAGACCCTGTCTCATAAACACAAGGCAAACATTGACTTCATATTTAAGAATAACATGATAAAGATTTATGATAAACCCAGCATCTCTTCCTGGTGGATGCTAATGTACATCTGACACTCTCAGAACAAGGCATTCTGTAAAATTCTTTAACTGGAAAGGAAAACTTACCGTAAGAAGGATGTTGTTCACATCTGACTTTTTGACAAGACACTAAACATTTGTATCTGGATTTCAAACAGTATTCATCAATCACTCACTCCAACCCAGCCTCAAATGTATACAAGTTTAGCTAACAACACACTTCTAGACAATTATACAGGTATCTATTGAGAAAAAGTAACAGATCTAGAAACACACAAAATGTAATAGATCTTAGAGCCTGAATAATTTAGCCCATGCAATCAATGCAACCTTCATCTGTGGATGATCTAATGACTGCTCATTTGAAGTAAGAATCCAACCCCTCCATCTTGCTTTCCCACATATCTAAGGTATATACCATTAATTTCCACACCAAAAAAAGTGTGAAATTTTAAAATGTGCAAAATTTAAAAATGATTTTGTATTGTATTATTAAAACAAATAATATTTTATTCACTAGTACTTTCCCATTATTATTTTTCTCCACGTATCTCCTGCTAATCCAATGTTGTTTATTCATTCAGCTTTTCCACCCCACTGATGACCTTCAACTTGTCCAGTTTGATTTTTCCTGTGCAGATTTTATTTGACGCGGCAGAAAATAAAAATAAAATGTGAACGCAAAGAAAGTCCAACACTGGGATGCACGGAGCACAGTGGGCAGTGCTGACCCTGAGGTTCACAGAGAGAATGTGAGTACAGCCCTGAGCATCAAAGGATTGAGATTAAAATAAGGTTGATCACCTTTGGTCTCCAAATCTAAGATTTGAAGATGCTCCTAAATTCAATGTTTAGAGATCTGGTTTAATGGCACAAGTGGAAAATTCTTCATCACGAAGCTCTCTTTTGTGCACAAAATTAGTAAAAAATATTATGTAAGTTAGTTACCCTCTGGATACGTATACTTAAAAAAAACAGCAGTAAATAATAAATCAAACTCTTAAAATTACAAAAATCTTTGGCTTGGGCATCTGTCAATTATGATGTTATTCTGGGAGTGCAAACCGATGTTTTCAACTCTCTCTAAAAACAGAGTAGTTTGTTTTTAAACAGTTCTCAAACATTGCCTCTAAGATTTCTCAGGAGGACATTGTCCTCCATATATTACTCTCTTTCCAAGGTGAGGAAAACAGAAGGTAATTGGTTCCTTTTGAAGCCCCAGTATTTGGCTACTTGTACTGGACAAAAAAATCCATGCATTCAAATCTGGGAGGCTCAACCTTGTGGTGGGTATTGTGTTCCCTGAAATACTGTGTGTTCTCCGAAATAAACAAATCTGGGGTCAGAGAACAGACAGCCACTAGAACAAAGCCAAAAATGGTGGCTAGGAAATGGGAAGAGCAAGCTATAGCAGAAGTTGGGTGGTGGTGGTACACACCTTTAATCCCAGCACTTGGGAGGCAGAGCTAGCCGGATCTCTTAGTTCAAGGCCACTTTAGAAACAGCTAAACCTAGTGACCCACACCTTTAATCCCAGAAACCCAACCTTTGATCCCAGGGAGTGCGGGCAGAAAGAGAAAGGTATATAAGGCGTGAGGCCCAGGAACTGAGTAGTAAAGCATGTAGTTAGTTAAGCATTTGGTTGAGCATTTTGGCTAGATAAGCATTCAGGCTTTGGAGTAACACAAGTCAGCTGAGATTCATGTAGAGGACTCAGAAGCTGCAGTCTGAGGAAATAAGACCAGCTGAGGAACTGGCAAGGTGAGGAAACTGTGGCTTGTTCTACTTCTCTGATATTCCAGCATTCACCCCAATACCTGGCCTCGGGTTTGATTTTATTAATAAGACTTTTAAGATTCCTACTACACAACCTATTTTAATGAAGAATTTCCAATGCACTGGATCCTTGCCAAAAAGTTAAGCTGGATTATTTAAAGTCCCTTTTCATCCATCTGCAAAATTCTCCTCTCTCTCTCTCTCTCTCCCTCTCCCCCTCTCCCTCTCCCCCTCTCTCCCTCTCCCTCTCCCTGTCCCTCTCCCTCTCTCCCTCCCTCTCTCTCTCTTTCTCTCCTGGCTCCCACACACCCACAAAGAGCACACTTGCCCTTATCTGCAATGAATGTCCCCTCCCCTGAGTCTCACTTGAGAGTTAGTTGCTCTTGGGAACTAGAGGTCACCATGCCCTGTGGAGCTAAATAAAGCTTCCCTGAGATGGGCCCTTCCTTTGCAACTCTTACCATTATTTGAGATGTTTAAATACACTACTGAGGGGCTGGAGAGATAGCTCAGAGTTTAAGAGCACTGGCTGCTTTGCCAGAGGTCCTGAGTTCAGTTCCCAGCAACCACATGGTGGCTCACACCCATCTATGAGATTTGGTGCCCTCTTCTGGCATTTAGGCACACATGGCAAAACACTGTATACATAATAAATAAATATTGTTTTTTAAAAAAAGCACTTCTGAAAGCTGTTAGCATCTAATAATGTTTTCTTTGCACCATTGAACAACCACAGCTGAGCAAACCGAAGAGGGCCAGATGCATGAGATCTGTATTTCCAGTGTCCATCCTCTGATCAGGCTGAGGTCATACTTTCTTCCCATGCTTTGCTCTAAGTATGTGGATTCAGGACACAAAGACTGCTATATTCATATAAGTCTGTGGGGAAAGTCCTTCTAATATGCCCCAAAGGGACATGCATATTTGACTATTTGTTGACAAGTAACACAAATCTTACTGTGGTTCCTTGTCTAACTAACCACAAGACCAACACAGTAGTTCTTCACTAGTTCCTCTTAGACGAGTTAACAGACAGGAGTTGAGTAATTGTGGTGAGTCAGGGGAATGACCTTCACACTGAAAAAGGCCATCAATAAACTCATTAAAACTTTGTTTCCTTTGTCAGATCCTGAGATCTTCTTTTCCATTTTGTGTGTGTAGATGTGTGTGTGTGTGTGTGTGTGTGTGTGTGTGTGTGTATACTTGTTCCTCTGTGTGTGTACATGTTCATGTGTGCATATGCCTGCACATGGAAGCCAGAGGTTGATACTGTATGTCTTTCTCAATGGTTTCTCCACCATTTTTTTTTTTTTTTTAAGACAGCATCCTCACTGAACCTGGACCTTACTGGCTGGCCAGTGAGCCTCAGATTCCACCTGTAGGTGTCTTCCTGTGCTGGGATCAAACACATAGTTGAGTGCTGAGTTTGCTCTTGTTGGTGGTTGTGGCATTGGCAGTGGTGGTGAGGGAACTGAAGTCTTCGTGTGTGCATGACAAGCACGCCACCAACTGAGATCTCATCCCAGTCCCTGCTTTCTCTGAATTCTTTCTTCTACACAGGTTCACAACAAAGGGTTGGGGTCCCATGTAGGATAAAGAAAAACTCATCATAGAATAAACACTCCTCTTAAAAAATTCTGTTCTTTTTCCATTTATAAGAGAAAGTGGTGATCTTTAGCTTACTGAATTTTTTAATTTATCTTTTTATTCCACAACAAAGAAAGAACAAGTTTTAATGAAGATTATAAATGCCTTTAACCTCAAACAGCAGGAAAAAAATAAAAAATAAGAGTATCATTTTTCTCTAGACACAAAAAACTAGATGGAAAATGCAATTATGGCATCATAGAGATGCTACATCTAATTATATTTAATGGGAAAATTAGAGAGCTCCCATTTGATTTGTTGGTTGGAAACACTTAAATCAATCAAGACAAACAAATTTAATTCTATCGTTATTAGCAACAATGTACGTGCTTCAGAAGAAAATAATCACAGAAAATGTACAGTTTGTAAGATGTAGTTACCTAAAGTTCAAACAGATTATTCATGGGTAGAATGAAAGGTCAATGTGCCATTACTTCGGGACATGTCACAAGGACTACATCTGATTTACGTGCAGCTACAAACTGGCATCTCTACTTGTACATGAAATTTTTTTTGTTATCTCTATCAAAAAATATGTATATCAGTAACCATGTCAATGCAGACTACCCTCTTCACTAATATCAGAAAATTTTAGTCTTTAGTATTTTCTCCCAGTTCTTACAAGTTAGGTATGCCTTTTATCTATGAATGTTATATCTGACCCGCATGGTTGCACATTTAACCTTCTTAATTATTTTCATTTCCTTTTACTACCTTCTCCTGTATAACTAGACTAGATTTCACACACCACTAAAGAGATTCTCATATGGGAATCAGGGACATACACCTAAAGTTGAGATCCTAAATAGAGGTCAAGGACACAAGCTAGAACTGAGAGACTTCTCCCATGGAAAGAGAATCATAGAACAAAAGGATAAAGCTCCCCTAGTCAGTGGGCCAGCCTTCCAGAGTCTTTTCCCCGCCCCCCCCCCCAGTACAGTTATGACAAGGTAATCCCCAAATCTATCACAAGGGGGGTTGTGGATTTAGCTCAGGGGTAGAGCGCTTGCCTAGCAAGCACACGGCTCTGGGTTCGGTCCTCAGCTCTGGCAAAAACAAAAACAAAAAACTAAATCTACCAAAAATCCCTCCACCACCCTGCTGGGACTCTCTCCAGTTCCCACCTGCCACTCACACTGGAAAGCCTCACTTACTTGAGCTTCAAGTAAGTCAAACAGTATTGTCACATCTTTATACAAATATTACTAATCATAAAGCAAGACAGAGTGATAGCTACCCTCCGTAAAATAGCCCAAGTGGAACAGTGTTCTCTTGTTGTCGATGATAATAAAACTGTCAAGAACGTGTTAATAAAGTAATGCCTGCAACGTGTAGAAATGTATTCTGATTAAATAAATGTTCATCAAACATTTTTGCGTGAAGTTATTTCCTAATTTTTTTTCAAACACCTCTCCTCAGATAATGCCTCCTAGGTGGCACCTGCTCAAACTTCTACAAGAACAGCAAAACTGGAAGTTTTTTAAAATGGTATTTTATAAGAAAACAGATCACTTCTCCTCTTCTGTATCCCCCTACATCTTCTAGTCATTTGTATTTAGTTATTAATCCTGTAAGAAGGGATGACACATGATGATAATAGTCAAAACACCACTGGTCTTTTGCGTGGTTACAAACACTGTGACATTATAATGCAGCCAGTCTAATTGCTAATAATGTAGAGAGTTTTCTCCATAATGAGATTGAGATGGGTTCCACAATATTTTGAAGATTATTTCTAGAGAAAAAATTCTCCTGGATATGATCACGCCTTTTAAAAAGAACAAAATTCCAAACATCACATGTGTGATGCACCAGACTGAGGAATTTCACACCCTATGATTCCTCTATATAATTCTGTATGATGTTCCCTGTTTCCATCTATCTTCCTTTATCAAAAAAAATTTTACACATGTATTTCTTCCCCTGGAGAAGTCTCCACATGGATACAGTCTAATTTAATTATCCAGAATCAAATATTCCCGTCAGCAAGCTTCAAGCAATGAGTAATTTTGAGGACAGTTTGGCCCCAGAAAATAAACCCTAACAGAAATGAGAGCTGGGTACAGAAGGAATCCCAGAGTGACCAATTCTAGCTATTACATTCAGCCAGCTTCCTCCTTCATTTCTCAGAAATGAATCTTAAGGAAAAGACAATTTCTCTTTCCATTTCCACATAATACTAATATTATAACGATAGTAACTGCTTCAACACAGAAAGAGGGATTGTCATACTTACTTACTTCATAATTTAAAATGATTAATGATATTATCGTTACATCTGATCTGCAAGATTTTTTAATCAGTTACATTCTAGCCCCTGTGTCTTTTGATCAGATTCCTTCAAAATAACATTAAAATACCAGAAATACCTTTTGCAACATGGTTGTCATTTGAAATGCCAGTTCTTCATGTCCCTGATCAGTTACTTACCTAAAAGGAAAAGAAGAGAGAAAACATTAAAAGTTTGGAATCATATGTAATTAACAACAGTTAGATTTGAACTAAAAGTAAGTTTTTAATGCACATTGACATAACTCTTTTTAATGCAAAAGAATGAAACAAAAACACAATTTTAAGTGCTCAAAAAGTAGACAAAATATAATATGAAAATAGCATAAAATATGCAAGAGGCATGGATTCCAGAATATATGAGAATTTCAATAATTATGCAAATTGTTAGGGGGCATTGGAGGGGATTATGAGCAATAGAAGTATTTATGTATACAAATGGTTCTCTTGGCTCAAATTTAGTGTAGCAAGCAACACAGAACCATATACTTTGATTGACACTTTGATCACTTCTATGCACCCAAAAATATGGTTGGGGGTCACCACAACATGAGGAACTGTATTAAAGGGTTTGTAGCATTAGGAAGGTTGAGAGCCACTGATCTAAATGATTATTATTATGGCTAAATAAATTCTTCAGTAGCAGCTTAATGCACAGATTTGCACACATTAAAATGAGATGCAATATAACTTATATAAAAACTGTTAGGAAGACAGTTCTGTCACGTCCATTCTCATTGCTCACTTTACATTGTACTACAGAAAATTAAAACTTTATGGTTGAAACACTCTAAAACTGAACTTTAGAAAAGTTAACATCTCTTATTCCACTGTATAAATCCAACACTGCTTTCCCCCACTCACAGTCTTTTCTCTTCAAATCTGAATATTTCTGTGTGTTCACTTATAAGCCTAGTAGTACACAAGCTTACACACAGCATCCTGTCAGTTGACCTGCATGTCACTTTATTTATTATTTGTGTGTGGTGTGTGCTACCTGGTGCACATGTGTGGTGCATGCACATAACTGTGTCTGTACATGCCCTTTCATGCACATGTGATGACCAGAGCAGGACATTGAGTGTCTTTCCCTACTGTTCTCTGACTTATTAGCCTTGCGACAGGGTCTCTCACTGAACTAGAAGTCTCCATTTTGGCTAGACTTGCTGCCAGTGAGCTTTGGGGAGCCCAATTTTGCTTTTCATTCTTTGAGAATTTCACACATGTATACAATGAAATATGATCACATGCACCACCCATCCTCACTTCCCCCTGCCACTCCCCTTAAATTTCCTAAAGCCTTCCCCTTTTAACTTTTTTTTTTTTTGATAACACAGTTAATGCTGCGTGTGTGTGTGTGTGTGTGTGTGTGTGTGTGTGTGTGTGTGCATGATTTGGCCTCCATCCACTGAAGCACTGGAAATCTCATCATTACTCCCACCCCCAACTCTGAGGTTACGAGAACCAACAGCCATGTCCAGCTGTGCTGAGTGCTGGGGATTCAAACTCAGGTCCTCTCACATGCAGAACAACTGCTCTTACTGAGCACCTCCTCTGCCCTGTGCATCTCATTTTAATGTGTGCAAATCTGTGCATTAAGCTGCTACTGAAGAATTTATTTGGCCATTATCTTCATAATAACCTTTTAGATCAGTGGCTCTCAACCTTCCTAATGCTACAACCCTTTAATATAGTTCCTCATGTTGTGGTGACCCCCAACCATAAGGTTATTTCCATTGCTACTTCATACCTGTAGTTTTGCTACTGTTTTGAATCATAATGTAATTCTCTGTGCTTTCCAGTGGTCTTAGGCGACTCCTGTGAAAGGGTCATTTGACCCTCCAAAGGGGTCGCTACCCACAGATTGAGAACCACTGATTTAGATGCTGACTTATGTGCATTCCACCATCTGGCAGGACATATGCCATTATTCTTTTTTTAATTTTCCAACAATTATTTTATGTGTATGGATGTTTGTCCCGAAGGTATGTCTGCCCACCACATTTCTTACTGGACTCTTCCTTTTCAAGTTTTCAAAAATATCATTTATAATCCACACAGAACCTCTGCTACACATATTATTAAGTATTTAATTCATTTTCTCTTTCCCCCAAAAAAGCCTTTTTTATTATACTTATTACATAGACCAATACATTAGTCTCTGCCTCTTTACTTTGGGTTTATTTTCTTTAGAAAGTTCATAGAGTCTTCTAAGTTTTTGTCATTTTCTTGATTTTTAAAACAATTTTGAAAATGGAGACTTCTTCCTGGGTTTCCCACATGTGGATTAACATCATTAGGCAGGCAGGCTGGGATATGCAGAATGATCTGGGGTTGGTGGCAGTGAGGAGATCCAGATGACTCACTGAGGATAATACAAAAGCAAGCGTGGATTTCAGGGTGTGCATCCATTTGGAAATTGTGCTGCTTGGCACATTATATTCAAATGTTTTATACCTTTCAGAAGGAGCTTGTATTCATCAACTTCAGTGTTTTTCCTGGACAGAATTTCAAAGAAAATCCACCACACAGTCATATCATTTGACTTCAGAGAAAGCTTTTTCAAGAGTATTTGCCTTATGAGAGGAAAAGGACAAAGACTGTGGGCTGAGGTTTACCAGGAAAGGCCTGGCATTGGGATCTAATTGGCCTGGCTTCAAGTTCTGGCATTGCCACTTGCTAACTACAGGCCTTGTACAAATTGCTGAGCACTGAGCCTCCAGTGTCTGCATGAAATGAGATTATTTAACGAATTACAGATAGTAAGTAGGATATGCCTGGCATAATTCAGCATGCAAAAATCAGTTATGTATTATTATTAGATTATTAGATTTGTTGACAGCAGGCTATCTATGTCTAGGCCTAGCCCAAAGCATTTCACATACATGAACTCCTTTAATCTTACAATAACCACATGAAATAGTACACATCTAGTCGATGGGGAGCAGATCCAGCACCTACCTAGTTCAAAACACTGAGAATGTAGGACGCGGATGACAGCCACCATTTTTTCTGTTGCTAAGCCAGTGTTCTCTCCATGGTGACCTCCTGTCTTCTGTCCACATTCCTTCTGTCCCCACCCCCAGTAAGATTCAGTCTTTCACACTAAGATTCCCTTGTCATTCAAGGTGGTTAGAAAAGAATGTCTTTACATTTACTTTTAGATCCAGTGAACAGCATCCATAATCTCGAAACTGTCTTTGAAACCCATATATCAGAATATCTTTTCAACATAGTTTCTTTCCTTCATCTTGCATCCAGACCAAAGCTCCTTCTTTGAGAATTTCATCCATGGATACAATGTATTTTGATCCTATTCACTTCACACTCCTCCCCTTCCTCTTTGTTTTATTTAACACTCCCAGTGCATCAGAATCTACACTATACGTCTGACACATAGCACACTCTTACTCTTCACGGTGTGAGTCAGGAATCACTATTTCTTTCCAGAAAAGAAAATCAACCATCACAACTTGCCCAAGCATTATAAATATCCATCTTAAAAGTCTGTTCTTTTTCCATCACATGTTACTGTCTCCTTTGAAAAGATTTGGTTTACTTGATAGCAGGTGAGATCAGATTTTGCTAACCATTTGTCATATCACAGTACATCATGCTTTTATGAAATGCAATTTAGCCTGTGGTATGATTAAGCCATTAAAACCACTGTAATGTTTCCATGCGATTTTCCTCTTACCCTAAAAGGAAGATTAGAACTCCACCATGAAAAACATGAAGAACTCACAATCTAGTTGGAGATGCTTCTATGGCTTAACGCCTTAGATCTGTATCCTTGAGGCTGAAGGACCAGAATCCCTAAAGGGCTTTTTAATAGACATGCCAAAGTGAACAGGGGAAAGCCCCTGAGGTCTCAACCCTCTGTACACAACTACAGGCAATGAAGGAATGCTGAGCAAGGGAGAAACAGTCTTCTCCTGGGACGAGCACACCAATTAATTATCCAGCACCAAATAGTCAGCCCTGAAAACATACACACAAGCAACATTATACGGACTGAGCAGGGTATGTTTAGGAAGCAGGATGTATATGCGCATATACATGAATAATAATTAATGAAAAAAGAGGCCATGACTTTGAAAGAAAGCAAAGAGGAGTATTTGGAAGGGAGAAACAGAAGTAATAAATTACAAAAGTGTGTTATAATCTCATAAATAAAAGAAAAAATTAACTTTTTAAATGACTTATTTATTCTTATTTTAATGTGCATTACTGTTTTGCCTGCATGTAATCTGTGTGAGAGTGTCAGATTCCCTGGAACTGGAGTTAGACACAGTTGTGAGCTGCTATGTGGGTGCTGGGAATTGAACCTGGGTCCTCTGGAAGAGCAGTCAGTGCATGAGCAGTCTCTCCAGCCCCAACTGCCCAAAAAAAAAAATTTAATTAAATAAATGACTCTTGAGTCCCACAAGATGTTCTTTATGGAGATTTTCTGCACTCTCCAAGGTAATCCTTCTGCACAATGAATCGTGAGAATAATTCTTATTTTGGGGGTCTCTAGACCTGCAAGATTGGCATAAGTATCACCTAGGACCTTAGACATTCAAATTCTTGGGCCCCTCTCCATCTCTTGAATTAGAAATTCTCAAGTGGAACCCACTGCTATGTGTTTTGATGAGGCTTCAAAAGACTCTGGTACACTCCGCAAGGCACTTTCCCGGATCCTCTTCCCTATTCTTGCTTTGGTACACACACCATCAAGAGCCCTCCTGGAGTCAAGGACTGGTCACTCGCCCCGTTTCCATGGGGCCTCTCAGAGCACCCACAAGCATGCCCACCATTTATCTTTCTTGGTCTATTTTATCTAAATTAAGACCACAATTTCAACAGATGTAGTGTCCACATTCACAAAACTTTGCTAGGAGCCATCAAAATTACAAACAAGTATTCAGATACTTAAATCACAACCACTGTTGTAAATTTCCTGGAACTGTGTGTGTACCCATGGATTTCAGATGGCTATTCTTACACTGTTTTACAAAATCTTTCCATAGTGCACTTCATATGTGGTCAACAACCCTCTGTGTGCCTCAGTACCAACTTAGAAAGTGTAACACTGAGGCATTAACAAGAAGTTTCCATCCAGGCGGGGAAACAGTCACAATGAAAAAAGAATATGGACCCCAGCTATCAAAAGGATAACACAAGTTCACAAAAACTTGCTCAGTTAAAGCCCTGGGCATATTGGTAATGACATAGCATCACAGAATATTAATTGTGGACCAAGTTCTTTTTGGCTTTTGTTATCGTGAAGTGCTAACAGGACCAGATCCAGCATCTCACACAATAGCCCAGGACACTGTACGCTGCGTGCTGAGCATAGCGTTCCGTCTGACTTTTAGAACTGTTGAACTACTTTTAATTTTAATTCCAATTTCCAGAGACTGACAAAGCCACAGAGCCCTTGCTTTTAGCTCCCATGGAGCCCCTCCGCAGAGCCTTACAGGACTCATTGCCACTGACGGAACGTGAATTATTCCTTTTGCCAAATAACGGAAAAACTCAGCCCCGGCCCTTCATACATGGTTATTCTTCTCCAAGACAGAAGAAAGACAAGGCAGTCAGAGTGCTCCCCTCTCCTCTGTGAGTCTGTAACTCTCTGTGTTACCAATGTCTTACACTTAGCTCCATTTAAAAAGCTTCCTTTGCCTCCTTCAGATTCACTATTCAACTCCATTCTCCGGGCCTTAGACTGGGAATTAGGATTCCATGGTGAACTATTTCACGTCTCTTGGTTTTCATTCTTGCTCAACAGAGATTTTGCTGCAAGTTTGGCAAAGATGAGACACTGAAAACCGCTTGCCACCGAGGAAACTTTAACTAGACGAACACGTTCACCCTCAGCGTCGGTTTTCCTAGCATCTCCTTTTACCCTTAGCAAAAAAACAAAACAAAACAAAGACCAGCAATAAAAAAGCTAACTAAATAAATATTTAAAAAAATTTAAAAAACACCACCTCCCACTGGAAATGAAGACTCACTACTTTAACCTCGTTTCCCCAATCCGTTACTTTTAGCAGCTACCTAGATAGTAGCCATGGGCACAGTTGCTGACCCTCCTTCAGAGCCATGTTCCAGGATGTGCTGCTATCCACTCCTTATAGCTGTCCAGTCACAACTTTTAAAAACCTATGAGCTAAGGATGTAACTTGGTGGTAAGGTACTTGCCTAGTAGGTAAAAGATCCTGGGTCAACTAGAAAAATCCCATATCTGACCAAGTGTATGGATATTTAGATGACTTTGTAGGGATCCCAGAAGCTAAAAGCAACATTATTAGCTCCCTTCCTTCCTTGATTCCCATAAAAGGCATACAGTATTAACAGTGTATAGGCATGCTTTGTGTTTCAAACTAGATAGAGATTGCACAATTAAATACAATTTGATTAATTATTTAATTAATAATAATAACTGTTGTGGGATATTTGTACACTGTATGAAGATGTATTGCTGTGACTGGTGTTATAAAAAGCTGAATGGTCAATAGCTAGGCAGGAGGTATAGGCGGGACTTCCAGCAGAGACAGAACTCTGGGAAGAAGAAAGGCAGAGTCACTAGCCAGACACAGAGAGGAAACAGGAGGTGCAAGATAGAAGGAAGGTAATGCCACATGGCAGAATGTACATTAATATAAATAGGTTAATTTAAGTTATAAGAGATTGTTGAGATTTTTGAGATAAGACCAAGCTAATGGCCAAGCTTTCATAATTAATCATAATTTATTTGCAGCTGGCAGTCAAAAGATAGTCTGACAAGAAAACTTGCTACAAATAACTTATAATGTGTATATTCTGAATATCACCAAAACTATACTGATTTATGTTAAATATATTATCTTAATTATTATTCAAAACAACCCTGTGAAATCTATCCTATGGTCTATATTCTGTAGAAAAGAAAAATGAGGATGTAATAATACATGTCCACAACAGTACTACTGTCAACAGCAAAAGCAAAACAAAACTCATGTCCCCATTTCCCTGTCTAGTGATGCCTGTTTTTGCTAATGTTTTCCTAAGCAAGCTACTGTAACTACAGAAAGTGTCAGTGGACCAAGCAACCAAGGGCTTGGTGCCAGGTAAGCTGAATTTGAAGGCAGTTCAGAGAAGAAAGTAATTGGAATGACAGAGAAGGCTGAGAGGACCCAAATGGAAATAAACAGCAGCACCACTGCTGATGAAAACAAGTACGCCACACAGGACTTCTCAAGGAAAGTGTAGAGGCTGCGGGAATCTGTCAGAGTCCAGCTGTTGAAGGGCTCTTGGAGGGGAGGAGAGAGGAATGAGGAAGTATTAGATAGAAAGATAGAAGGCAATGATAAGAAAGGCAGAAACACAGGATAGCTTTGGGAAGGCCCTGGGTCAACATCCAGTCGCCTCAAGGTTTATTCCAAAGGGGCTTTTTATACAATGCCAAGGGGTATAGCAAAAGACCTCCCCCTATCAAGATCAAGGCACAAGGTACAGCCAAGTGTAGTCCCTTCAAAACACCTGGTAACCACACCCATGGCCAAATTATCCCGTTATGCAGCCCTGCTGGGTAAAGCGAGCCCAGATTCTCTGACCATGAGGTTCTCACTAGAGAGCCTCTGTGGACCCTGACAGGAGACCAAGGAACACAGCACTCAAGCTGTAGCACTGTTAACACTAGGAGAAAACTGGACAATAAAACAGCTGGAGCTAGATCTTATAGGTCCTAAATAAAAACTATTAGCAATGATAACTTAAACTGTTCCAAGCTGTGCAGTTTGACCATTACTGAGAGTTGACCAATGGTACCCAAGATATTCAAGTAAAGATGACAAGATCTGTGGGGAAATCTGAGGAAATCTGTTACATGAGTGAACAGACTTGAGTTGGAGAGAAAAAGAGATGACTATGTGCAAATGGAAAGCAAGTGTTGGCCTAACAAACTGGTGAATCTGTGTCCCTATTGCTGTGGGAAACCCATCATCAAAAGGGTTTATTTCATCTTATAGCTTTTAGTCCATCATCAAGGGATGCTAAGGCAGGAACTGAGGCAGAGACCATGGAGGAATGCTGCTAACTGGCTTGCTCTCCATAGCATGCTCAGTCTGTCTCCATCACCTTTAAAAAAAAAAAAAAAAGATTTATTTATTTATTATGTATACAGTGTTCCGTCTGCACATATTCCTGTAGGCCAGAAGAGGGCACCAGATCTCATTACAGATGATTGTGAGACACCATGTGGTTACTGGGAATTGAACTCAGGACCTTTGGAAGAGCAAGCAGCACTCTTAACCTCTGAGCTATCGCTCCAGCCCTCCATCACCTTCTTATACCATCCAGAACCACCAGGGCTAGCACTGCTCACAGTGGGTCAGGCCCTCCCATACCAACCATTAATCAAGAAAACACCCCCACAGATCTGTAGAGGCCAATAAATGGAGGGATTTTCTCAATTGAAGTTTGCTCTTCCTAGGTGACCCATATGTTGTCAAGCTCACAAAAAAACTAACCTAACATACCAAGAGGAGAAACATAGCCCCTGGCTCCTAAAGGACACATTTTGTCAGTTAAGCCTCTGGGCTTTTATCTGATTCCTTTTTCCCAGGTCAGGGTTAGAGCTGGTGTCAGCAGCAGTAAGCTCTGAACTGTGAGATCCCCAAAGCAGGGAACGCTGGCTTAACATGAATCCTTGTGCCTAGCCCAATGGCAGCCATGAACTTGGCACTTAAGCATATTTATTAACCAAAAGAAAGAAGAAGGAATGAACCAAAGTGATCATGGAAACACCAGATTCCGGGCTTAATACGATGGAGGTAGAAGGAAACCACAGAGAAGCAAAAATGGAAATACATTCACTGCACAGACCATCCCAAAACTTTAACATAAAGCACACTCCACTACTATGAAGATTAAGCAATGCTTCATTGTAACAAAAGAGGCTGGATCTGGATGACTTGAACAGTCCAGCCATTCAAAAGAGAGGCAGGTTTGAAACCATTAGGGAGATTTGGATGTATTTTATAAGAATTACATTAAAGACATTTAAGGAACTGGGGAGATTGCTCAGTGGTTAAAGCACCTGGCATGTAAACATGAAGACTAGAATTTGGATCCACAGAACTCATATAAAGGCTCAGTGGATAGGGTATGGTGTCCCCCCTGTAATTTTAGCACTCATATGATGAAGGAAAGGGATCCCTAGAATAATTTGGCTAACAAAATCTGTCATAACAGGAAGCTCTGGGCTCAAGTGAGAGACCTTGCCTCCATGAATAAAGTGGACAGAAATCAAAAAAGACTCTGCTGTCAGCTTCAAGGAGGCTTCTACTCACAGAGACACGTGTGTATGCACCACCACATAAACACGTATTCACACACATTCAAACACATACACTGGGCATTGTGGCACACACCTATACCCTCAGCAATGGGAGCGACGGGGACAGGAAGATCCTGAGGGCTCACAGGACCACCAGTCTGGTCAATCAATGAATTCCAGGATCAATGGCACCCTGCCTCTACAGCAAGGTAGAGGCCAGGCGTGTTGGCATAATGGCATTGACATGAAAAGTGTGATGGACGCAGGAATGTTAAAAATGCAATCTAATTTACAGACATCTTATAATTTTCTTCCAATGTTAATAAAATAACTCAAAGGGGCCTATCATGTGCCCAAATTCTAGAAAGAAAACTGTGTAGTTTTTATCCTCCTGTCTATGTTAATGGCTAAGAAAAATGTCTTTTTATAGGGGCTTGTATGGAAAAAGAGGTAACTGTACATGTGTGTTTATGTAAGTAATAGCATAAATATCAAATATCAAAACAAAGGAAAATGCATGA
Source organism: Onychomys torridus (assembly GCF_903995425.1). Lineage (NCBI taxonomy): Eukaryota > Metazoa > Chordata > Mammalia > Rodentia > Cricetidae > Onychomys > Onychomys torridus. The sequence continues at coordinate 102,741,671 of NC_050448.1, forward strand.
AGAAATATATACATAATTTTAAAATTACTTTGGATGTCACAAATGAAATACATAAATACACATTAATTTATGCAAAGGGTTTGATATAAAGGGAACTCAGATGTAGAGAATCAACCTAATCCCTGAGGACTCACCTACGGTCCACTAAAGAAGTGGCTTTCCTAGCTCCACTAGTGGGAAAAGTGAGACAAAACCCAATAAACATTATCTACACTACACTAAAATGTACTTTCCAATATCTCTTTCAATCGTTTTTGTTGTTGTTTTGGTTTGGATTTGTGCTGCTGGAGAAAGAACCCAGGGCCTTGCATGTTCTAGGCAGACACACTACACTACATCCTCTGCCCTTCTTTTTGTTTTAAATAAAATCAATGACACTGTGCCCACTGGCCAGGCTTCCCAAACCCAACAACCTGGGTTGAGTCTGCTTTTAAGAAGCCAGCCAGAGTTAGGAAACACCTTTTCCTTTCCGAGCAAGGCATTCACAAAAGCTGAAGATACCCATAGTGCTACTTCAGATATCTCAGCCCAGAGGGAAATATCGGTACTGACAGGCTTAGGTCAGTGTCCGCAGGGCAGCCATTCCTTCATGGAGCTAAAGCATTCCAGAGGGAAATGTCACCTCCCCCTCTGCCTCCTGCTGTGCAGAGTACACCAGGGAAGGTGGGCTCCTGTGGAGAGTGGTGGGAAGGAAATTGTGAGTTTAGATAATGAAGATCTTCAGACAGAAAAGGGGTTGGGAGGGCCAGTATTTCATTCATTTTCATTATTCTCAAGACTACTTGTAAATTTCCAAATTAACGCCTAAATCGGAAATCTAGAATCTTGGAAATACTAGTCAATAACGCTTTCACAATGGTTGACTTAACTGGAATACCCTCGCAGACAGTATTTCAGGCAAAGGGCCAGGCTCACATCAACGGATGAGTCATATCAGTGAAGTTATCTCTAATGGGATGTGATGGAGATGGCATTTTATTCTGGGATTATCTTCCCCAAAGCATAATGCAGTCTAATTATGAAGGGAAAAAAATCGCCCCACAAATTTCAACAGAGGGATATCCCACAATGACCTCAGTGCCTCAGCACTCCTCAAACTGTCAGTCACTGAAAATAGGGAAAGCAATACACTGTCACAACACAGAAGACACTAAGAAGACAAGACCAAAGTGGCCTGCTGGGACAGAAAAAAGTGCTTGCCATGCAAGCATGACAGCCTGAGTTTGATCCCCAGAACCCACATAAAGATAGGAGGTAAAGATATGCACACCATGGCATATCCACACACAAATCATAAACACACGCACATACACAGTAACAAATAATTTTTAAAAATAATATTCAAAAAAATCACCCAATAATCTCAATCAACTGTGTACCTTAGTCATCACAATAAAACTAATAAAGGTAATTCATAATAATGTGTACCAATTACAATAGATGCACCCGATTAATGTGTGATGTTATTTATGGAAGTAACTGACAGAAGACATGACAGTAGATGTTCAAGTGTGTTTCTCTGTTATTATGATTAAACCCTGACCAAAAGTAACTTGGGGAGGAAAGGGTTTACTTGGCTTACACTTCCAGGTCACAGTCCATCATCAGGGAAGTCAGGGCAGGAACTGAAGCAGAGACCAGAGAGGAATGCTGTTTCCTGGCTTGCTTTTCCTCCTCCTATGCAGCCAGCTTCCTAATACAATCCAGAACCACCTGCCTAGGGGTGGCACAGCTCACAGTGGGCTGGACCCTCCTACATCAATGATCGGTCAAGACAAGGCTCCTGTAACACACCCACAAGCCAGCATGACAGAAGCGGTTCCTCAAATGCTGGCTCCCTCTTCCCAGGTAGTTTGTGTTAATACTAACAAAAACTAACCAACACTCTAGAATACTCTAACTACCTGCTCAACTTTTCCATAGACATTAAACTGCTTTGAAATAGAACATAAGAAAAGAAAAATGGTTGGCCTATCCCTTCACGAAATAAATAAAAGTATTTTGCTGTGGGATGTCTTTCTGTACCCTGTGAATATGTGCTGCTCTGATTAGTTGATAAATAAAGCTGCATTGGCCTATGGCAGGGCAGGATAAGGTTAGGCAGCACATTCAAATGACCAGAAAAAGAAGGGTAGTCGGGGAGACGGGGGAGACGTCAGCCTGCCACCCCAGGAGCAACAGGATGCTAGCAGACCAGTAATGCCATGGCCACGTGGCAATATATAGATTAATGGAAATGGGTTGAGTTAAGTTATAAGAGCTATCTAACAAGAAGCTTGACCCATAGGCCATACAGTTTATAAGTAATATAAGTCTCTGTGTGTTTACTCAGGACTGAGCAGCTGCGAACATGGGTGGAAGAGATTTGTCCCAACTGGGCAGGACCAGAGAAGCTGCTAGCTATAGTATTTTTTTGATATATGTTTAACACATTAATACTATGATTAGACATTAAATTTCTGCTCATTCAGGATGCTTGAATATATGTAATTTTTCCATCACCCCTAAATAGGATTTCCAGCTTCAAAAAGAAAATACAGAAGAAATTAGCTGTTAGGTCACTGAGATGATGGGAATTACAAGCTACTGCAGAAACACCTCAGTTCAGATGCCTGCTGGAGGGGCATTTTGCTGCTCCAAGCTAAAAGGGAGTGCTCTGGGATCTGCAGTGCATTGATTGCTCTTGGCCATCCCAAGCAGGTGTTCAACCACTGACCGAGAAAACGCACACTACGAGAAGACAGGCTTCCATCTGACCTCCCCTTGTCTGGGGAGACAAAAGCTCATCAGCATCTGGACATTTTTAGGGCTAGAAAAATCCTCCAGAGGATTGCCTCAGCCCCTTCATCTTCACATGGAAGGGAATTTTAGCAGCTAAGTCATCTCTGAGAAGCAATTCTCTTACCATTGGACAATATGTAAAAATAAAGGACACAGTATCTTGAGATATTAAAGAGCCAGCCTCTTTTTTAACTCATATAGCCAACAGTATTTACTTGAAACAGATGCTCTTCTGCCTTAGTTAGCTACCATTGTTACAGGGAAAGCACCACGACCAAAAGCAAGTTGGGGAGCATCTATTTGGCTTACACTTCCATTTTGCTGTTCATTATTGAAGGATATCAGGACAGGAACTCAAACAGGGCAGGAACCTGGAGGCAGGACCTGATGCAGAGGCCATGGAGCGGTGCTGCTTACTGACTATCTCACTCTGGCTTGCTCAGCCTGCTTTCTTATAGTATCCACAAGCACCAGTCTAGAGATGGCACCACCCACTATGGGCTGGTCCTTCCCACATCAACCACTAATTAAGAAAATGACTATAGGCTTGCCTACAGCCCAGTCTTGTCAAGTGAGGTTCCCACCTCTCAGACGACTTTCGCTTATGTCAAGATGACATAAAACCTAGCCAGCACAAATTCTTATTATGGAGGCAGGGGGAACTTAACTGGGGCAAAGGTACAGCAAGAAACACTGAACAAAGAAAGACAGAAATGGTGGACTGAGGCAATGTGTGTGTGCACACAGCAAAGCCAGAAGGGGAGGGTTTTCCCTCAGACCAGAAGCTAAGGCCATACCAAGATTTTGGAAACAAAAGTTTTCATTTTGCCTAGATGCAAATTTAAAGCATTGGTCGATTCCTGGGTGCCAGGACTTGGAGAACTCGGTGAGAGCACTGTAAGGCTCACTAAGTCAATCAGGACTCATCCAGCTCGGCGGCTAGAAAAGAAAGTGTGTGTGCACCTTTCTGTTCTGTTCTACTTCTAGTGTGAGCCAGCCGCATGGCTGAGGAAGGGCCTTCCCCTGCGATGCAATAGTACTCGCACATCTGCATATGGTTAGTAAGCTGTGCCCCTTCACTCTGGAGTGCAGCGGTCTGTTCTGCATGAGGAACAGCTGACAAGCAAGGAGCTGTGCTTACAGTAGCAAGTGACCATGACCGTAAGTCCAAGATCACAACCAAAAACTTGGAGACTCTGAGAGCCTCGGCCAAAATCTCTTGTATCCCCTTTCTCCATATCTGAGAGGGTATAGATACAATCTCAAAAGCCTAGTTTTCTCCACTTGGAGAAAAGTGGCCCCTGCACCCAGATTTCCATTTATCTTTTCCACAGTGAGAGCTCCCAATACACTGAGAAGTTTTAGGCTAATACTTCTTCACCCTTTTACTCCTCCCTGTGTTTAGTTCTGCTGAAAGTGGCTTGTGCTTTCTTTCCAATACCTCTTCAACTTCTGGCTTGCTTCAACAAAGGAAAGGCCTAAACAACAGACTCAGTCTAGCAGAAATTTACGTTTGCCATTGAGAATGTGCCACTGGAGAATAAATGGCTTTGCTCTCAACAAAACTTGCAGTCTGCAGTCTCTACCATAAGCAGTAAAACAAACAAACAAAAACTTTGAAATGGTATTGCAGCTCCTCGCCCGATGACTAGAAACACACAAAGAGCTAAGCACTCCAAAGAGCCAATGACATAAATTCACCAGTTATGCTCCAAGTCCAGCCAGCCTGGTGATCCTGCCAGGCACTCCAGGGTGAATGCCTTTTTTCCTGGGAGAGGTTAGGCAGAAAGGCCTGGAACTTAGACAGTGGGGGTAACGGGTGATGGGTGATGAGACACTGAGAACAAATGCTTCCTTTGTGCAGCTTTCTGAAACAAGATGAGTTTGACTCACAAATGCAACCTTTTTTTTTTTTTTCTTTTTTTTTTTTTTTTTTTGGTTTTTCGAGACAGGGTTTCTCTGTGTAGCTTTGCACCTTTCCTGGAACTCACTTGGTAGCCCAGGCTGGCCTTGAACTCACAGGGATCCACCTGGCTCTGCCTCCCGAGTGCTGGAATTAAAGGTGTGCGCCACCACCGCCTGGCAAATGCAACCCATTTGCAAGGCTGCAAAGCTATGGTGTGCCAACACGGTACCATGGAGAGTTGAAATGCTTCCTCTTTCATATATGCTCTCTGAGTTGAATGGTTTTCTCAAATTATTGTCAGCCAAGGGTATTACTTTTTTTTAAAGATTTATTTATTCATTTTATGTATATCAGTGCTCTATAGGCATGTGCACCTTTATTTCAGAAGATGGCATCAGATTCCACTATAGATGGTTGTGAGCCACCATGTGGTTGCTGAGAGTTGAACTCAGGACCTCTGGAAGAGCTGTTAGTGCTCTTAACTGCTGAGCCATCTCACCAGCCCCCAGGATATTACTTTTTTACTTGTTAACATTTCCTTCTTCATTCATTCATTCTTTCATGGAGTTGGGCACATGTGTCTGGGTGAGTGCAGAGGTCAGAGGACAACTCAGGAAGCATGTGAAGTTAGTTCTCACCTCCACCCTGTGGGTTCCTGAGATGGAACTTGAATTGTCAGACTTGGAGACAATCCATGCTGAACCGTCTCACTAGCCCACAATTTCTTTTTTTTCAAGACAGGGTTTCTCTGTGTAGTTTTGGTGCCTGTCCTGGATCTCACTCTGTAGACCAGGCTGGCCTTGAACTCACAGAGATCTGCTTGGCTCTGCCGCCCCAGTGCTGAGATTAAAGGCATGCCCCACCGCCATCCAGGCAAAAATTATTTATAAGCTGCTTTTGTATGTATTTTGATTTTGGAGATTATAAATACTTAGGAGAGTGAATGAGCTCATCAGTTTGTGGATAGACTTTGCAGGACCTTAGGCAGAATGTCAAAGGGAGCAAGCTATGGAACTAAGGTGTTTGTGCATTAAAAGGGCTCCTCTTGATTTGTATCCTGCCTGAGATAATATGGATGTGTTGGCATCTGGGCACTGGCTGCTGCATGAACTGCTGTGGAACAAGTCTTTTCCATGCTATGAGTATGTATTGCTCTCATTGGTTAATAAAAAGCTGACAGACCAGTAGCTAGGCAGGAAGTTAGGCAGGAAAGCCAAACTGAGAATGATGGGAAGAAGTAGGGCAGAGTCAGGAGAGACACCAGCCAGCCAGCCAAGAAACAAGACGCCAGAGGACCAGTCAAGCCCACAGGCCTCATGAAAATACATAATTTAATAGAAACGGGTTAATTTAAAAGTAAGAGCTAGTAATAAGCCTGAGCTATCAGCCCAGCCTTTATAAGTAATATTCAGCCTCTGAGTCAGTTATTTGGGACCAGTTGGTTGGGACAGGAAATGCTCTTATACAATAAGCATTATGGAAAAACTGGGAGCTCAGCAGAGCAGTGAAAACCACCTCTGTAATTCTCTAGAGAGTAGACACCCACAACCTTCTGCCACTCTCCAGAGAGGCACTCTGCACCAAAAAATTGTAAAGCTGGTGGGGAATGTCATACTGATGGTCAGTAATAAGTGAAAAGTCCTTCTTAAATTCCCACTTAGAGTGACTTTTTTTAATCTAATTTGAAAATGGACTTGCCTACTCAAAGGTCTATGAAAGACAATTAAAAGGCTTTGTGGTAAGTGTATCAAGTTCTAAGTACTGTACTGATGTCATCCATGTGGTGTTAGCCTAATTGCCTGTTTCTGGTGCTATTTGTATTTTTACCTGGACAAATGGAATATGGGAGCAAAAATGCTAAGTGCTCCAATGCTTATCTTGGTAAAAATTTCCACTAGAAAAATATGTTTAAAAGCATTAAGGATAACAAAATTACCCTTAAGTCATTAGCCAGTGTGTCCATACCCTATGTCTAAGGGTCCCCTTTGGGACAGGACTCACAAAGCCATGGCACAAAATGCACCAGTGTCCTGATGTCACCAGTGATCTGTAGTCATTAACCCTTCTGGGCACTCAGAGAATTAATGGAAATTCTTGTTGGTCAAAGACTGGGATAAAAGAGACACCACGCTTGGCTTTCTGATCTTGCAGTCTCATTATGTCTATGAGCACTGCAGTTTCATGCTACATTCCCTTGATGTCGTTCAAGGAAAGAGCAGCCAAAACATGAGCATAAAAACATATCTCCAGTACTGTGGACTCAAGCTGGAAGAACTGAGCATGGTGGAAAACAGGAAGCTAAGTTCCAGGAGGGGCTCAATCCAGGGGAATATCATGCCTCCAATAATCCTTGAATTTGACTGTCTTTTCCACATCCCTCTTTCTGGGAAATCATGTAATGTTCTACAGTGTACACCCTAAAAATGTTTAATTCCTCAAGGTACTATATTGCCAAATATATAGTCTCCCTAGTAGAGGCAGTGCCTTGGAAACATGAGTACAGTCCACACTCACTAATAGAATATCCTAATATACATAAGACAAAGTACAGGTACTGGGGAGATGGCTCAGTAGCTAAGACTCTTGCTGTTCAATCATGAGAAGTACATTTCAGATCCCAACATTCATGTAACAAGCCAAGTGTCTGGCACACACCTGTAACCCCAGCTCCAAGGGATCTGGGACTTGCTGGTTTTCAGCCTAGCTGAGAACTCCTGAGTTCAGTGAGAGATCCTGCCTCATAGGAACTGGTGAAGAGTGATGAAGGATACTGAATGCTATCTTCTGGCCTCTCTATATGCACACACGTACTCTCACACAGACACATACAAACACAAATAAATAAGTAAATGAATATTTAAATATTTATAAATAGAAATAAATATTTTTAAAACAAATACAAACAATTTAGGTACTCAATAACCTGAATCTCCCTAAGAATAAAAGTCTGGGTGGTACCTTCCACATTTATGAATACATGTAGTTGCCCATCCCCAGCAGAAATTGTCTTTTTTTTTAAACTTCTCTAAGACTTATTAAATTCCTAGAATACAGTAAGTGCTCAAGAAAGGAAATAATGAGGTACAGAGGAAGAATATTCTCAAAAGTGGTAAACTAGAGCATATGCACTAGGCTATTACAGATCTCAGTGATGACGTATGACCATGGCATGGCAGAGACTGCAAGGTTAGAGGTTAGTGACCCTTGTGCTTTGCCTTCTGATGTTGTCACTTTCTATCTTGTGGCATTAAACTAGCAAAAGGCAATTCCAATATCATGACCGAGAATGATCATGAAACAGAGTTCAATAAATTGTAATAATTACCATGCTTCCTCCAGCTCTTTCTGTTATATTTTTGAGACAGGTTCATATGTATTCCAGACTCAAACTCACCCAAGAACCATCTTGAATTTCTGATTCTCCTCTTTCTCCCTCTACCTCTCCAGTGCTGGGATTCCCAAAGGGTGCCACCATGTCTAGGAGATTTTATGGCTTGAGTTCAAACCCACAACTACATGCCTACTGCTCTCTGCTACACACTCTGCCACTGAGCTACAACCCCGGGCCAAGATAAAGTTAATATATCAGAATGGACTTTTAAGAGAACATAAAAGCAATTAAGTATAAAAAAAATTTTCCAAATATATAGTTAAGATAATTGTACCCCAGGTATATCATCCATTGTAGTAATGAATTCATTAGCACATAGGTAATGTTTTAAGTCTTTATGGGGTTTCATCATGACATTTTTATACACACATGGAAGGAAATTTTTAAATGTGTAAATGTATGAAGATTTGCAGATTTCCCAGCCTGAAGCTAACTTGTCCAGCAGCTAACATAGCAAATTATATGGAGTCAGATTATTTCCAGAAGTCATAATTATTAGTAAAACTATTAAAATCCCATGTTCTTTGAGCCCAGGACTCAAAAAGAAGAAACCAAATACAAGCACAAAGAGAACAGCTATGCTTTACAGGTTAACCTCAATACCCTCCTTGCAAACATGTCAGTGACAATCTTGATTCTGAATCTTGGTCACACAGGTCATGACTAGGAATCACTGCTGCTTCCTAGCTCCAGAGCACAGAAGGTCTGGACATGTAGCTGAACAGTGTCAGCATTCACAGCCAATGTTTTACATTCACAGAGCTTTTAAACACTGACTTCAAGATTCTGAGTCTGGTGGTTGCTAGATTCTTTTTCTTTTCTTTTTTTTTTTTAAAGACAGGGTCTCTGAAACTTTCTATGGAGACCCAGCCTGTCCTTGAACTCATAGAGATCCACCTATGTCTGCCTCTACCTCTGCTTCCTGAGTGCTGGTATTAAAAGCATGCACCACCATGGCTGGCTAGATCCTTAATAATTATAGAAATTACCATTTGTTGAGTTCCCATTATTTACATGTATGCAAATGTACACATATGTTTCATTCTAACCACCAGACCACCATTAAAGCTAAATATAGATAGGGATAAGGATGAAGTTCAGTAGTATAGCACTTGCCTATCACACACACAGCCACAGATTCTATAAACAGCAGTAGCAGTAGTAGAGGAGGAAGAGGAGGGGAGGAGAGGAGAGAGGAGAAAGAGAAAGAGGGAGAAGAGGAGGGGGAGGAGGAGGAGGAGGAAGAGAAGAAGGAGAAAGAGAGAGAGAGAGAGAGAGAGAGAGAGAGAGAGAGAGAGAGAGAGAGAGAGGATTATCCATTTTAGTTCACCAATGAAGCAACTAAAGCCACTTGCTTAACAGGTTTCCCAAGATTAATAAGGGTAGTCTAACTCCAAAGGCCAAGCTTTCCTCCCATGCCAAAGCTATTCCCCTCTTCTAGTAAGCAATACCCTGATATCTTTGTGAAATAGCATTTGGCTGGTGGCTTCCATTTCCACCTAGAATGTTGGTAAGTTTCATTAGCCCTGGGATATCCAGGAGCTCAGGTACAACACAGGAACAGTACCGTGAACAACACTTTTTTATCAAAAAGATAGTTGCTGTTATCCTTTGGAACACAGTTTTTTTGTTTGTTTGGTTGGTTGGTTTGGTTGATGTTGTTTTTGGTTTTTGGTTTGTTTTTTGTTTTTCCGAGACAGGGTTTCTCCGTGTAGTTTTGGTGCCTTTCCTGGAACTCACTCTGTAGCCCAGATTGGGCTCAAACTTATAGAGATCCGCCTGGCTCTGCCTCCCCAGTGCTGGGATTAAAGGCGTGCACCACCACCTCCCAGCTGGAACACAGTTTTATTGTAGATACATGCCATCTTCTGTTTTAGTGAAAATAAATTCTTGGGTATTTGTGCAGCATTTCAGTAGGCATATGATGCTACACAGCCCATGGAAATGCACAGCAGTTCCTGCCCAGTATTATTCTTTAGTGCTACAGCAAGGCGGGTTGTATGTCCACTGCTGTAGGTGGCCTCACACATAGGCTGAGATTGTAGAATGACAACACAGTCTTAGATATTTATTTTCATTCCAGAATGTGGAACTTCAAAGATCAAGGAGCCAAGTTTTATGACTCATCTTGAGGGAACAGAAAGGAAACCCCAGAACAATGAGGGAGCATAAAGGTAGCTCTTTCCCTCTCTCCCACAAGTGATGCTGTGTTTATAGGTCTTGTGTTTAAAGGAAGAGAAAGGTGAAGGAGAAAGGAGGGGCTGAATGAATTACAAACCATAAATATTAGTGCTTTAACATTCTCATGCCCATCGGCATGTTCGTTTCATCTTTTGCTCATCTCTTCCCATAGTATCTTTGTGAGGCAGTAATGAAGCAAGATGCTGAAGAATGATGTGTTCTTTCTCAAAAGATGCAAAAAGGGTACATAAATTTACATCTGCACTCAACTAGGAGAACAGCACAGTCCCACAGGGAGTCACAATCCTGTCTTCTTGAAGAAGGTAGCTCCATCCAGCTCTGGCTAACAGAGGGAGTGAGTGTACCTCCTCAAACTGAAATAATTCCAGCCAGTTACATAACTCACACAACCCCTGTGGACTTAGTAATTCCCAAACAGCTGGGACATGAAATGGAGGCCATAAACTCAGTTCTTTCCAAGGATAAACTAAAACATTTAATTTGTATTGTATTATCACATGCTCTACTAATAAGAAAGTATCATGTTTTGCTTTCTCATATAATTTTGCCAAGTAAAAAGAGTCACTTAAAAAAAAAAATCAGAAGGGAAAAAGCAAATCTGGGTGAGAAGGAGAAAAAAAAGGAAAACATGGACAGGCATAATGTTGCATATCAGTAACCCCAACATTTGGAAGCTGAAACAGGAGGTTCGTTAGTTCAAGGCCAGTCTAGGCTACATAGTGGGACTGACTCAAAATAAAATCTACAAGAAGTGTGAACTAATAACAAAGCAACTGAAAGAGGCATCTTCAACAATGCTGAGGTAAGTATGCAAGCTTTTCCCTCAACAGAATAATCATTGGACTCCAGTGTGCCAGAAAGGATCCAGGCTGGCCACAGAAAGCACATTCCTAAGTGTATATAACAGCTGTAGAAGTCCACTGGTTGCAGAAATGGTACCAGAGCCCACCAGAGCTTCATGGAAAAAGCCTATTGCTGTAGGCACCACATATTTTGGTCACAAGACACAAATTAAACTAGAATTGGGCGGGAACCTGTCTCCCTGCTGGCTGGTTTCCATAATGTTCAAAGGGGAAAAAATTCATCAACAGTTTTATCAAGCTGTGGCAACCATAATGGCCTGCCAAGGTAAGCATTTGGTACAACTGTGGCATGACTCTTGTGAGAATAACCAATTGCTTTCTAATTGAAATTGAAGCCCATGCACTAGAAGGGAATCCAAACCTGGTATGATAAATTTTCTCAAGAGTGAGTCCACAGCTAGGAAGGTCACAGGGCCCAAGAGGAACCTATTATTATTGTTTTGTTAAATGATCATGTTGTCAAACTGCCTTCTAAATACTCATGTTAAAATCCATAGGTTAGTCCTGGTAGAACCTAAGCCCAGCCTTCAGAGGAAGTTCTTATCACAGCAGGTAGTTCAGAGACTCTCAGCTGATTGAAAGGTTGAGAAGGTGATACAGTGCTCAGTCCTAAATAGACATTTCTATCACCCCCTTCCCCAAGGCAAAGAGAATATCATGGAAGAAAGGGGTAGAAAGAATGTAAGAGCCTTGGTGTAGCACTAAGACATCTGCTGGACAGGATATGCACTCATAAACTCACTGCAGCCGTTGTTATATGCACAAGACTGCTGTAGAATATTATTTTAAGATGTGTTACATTTGTTTATGTTGTAGAACATTTGTTTAATGATGCAAAGATGTAGTGCATTCTTATGCTGCATTTGTTTAACTCTGTGAAGTTGTGTTACTTCACCTGTCTAAACACCTGATGGTCTAATAAAGAGCTGAATGGCCAATAGTGAGGCAGGAGAAAGGATAGGTGGGCTGGCAGACAGAAAGAATTGATAGAAGGAGAAATCTGGGAGGAGAAGAAGTAGCCAGACAAGGAGGAGAACTACAGGGGTCAGCCACCCAGCTACACAGCCAGCCATGGAGTAAGAGTGTAAGTAAAATTACTGAAGTAAGAAAAGGAAAAAGTCTAGAGGCAAAAGGTAGAAGGGATAATTTAAGAAAAGCTGGCTAGAAACAAGCCAAGCTAAGGCTGACCATTTATAAGTAAGAATAAGCCTCCATGTGTGACTTATTTGGGAGCTGGGTGGCAGGACCCCCAAAAGAGTAAAGAGTGAGAAAAAAAAAAAAACCAACAACCAATGAGAGAAGACCTGAACAAGATTGACCTATTGTGTCTGTCAATATCTTATCATAGATGAGGGGGAAGCTTATGAGGCCCCACCCTTCTCCGAGGGTCTACAGGCGGTGAATGGTTGCTAGGAGGAGGGGGTCGCAATAATAAGTTGCCTACACTCCCATTAACAACCTCCCCACCCATCCTCATGCAAGCAACCCTAATAATACTTAATGGGTTCCACAGGAAGACATGGAAGTCAAAGAGGAATGTCAGTGGGAGTCAGTGGGAGAGTAGGGGGATGAGATGGGGCAACAGAGGCAAAATAACTAAAATTCATTACATTCACATATGAAACTGTACAAGAATAAAAATAAGTGAAAAAAGAGCCATGCATCCCCCAAGAGGAAACAGTGAAGCATTCCCCTCCGGAGATGATGAAGGGTGAGCACTGTGTTCTTGGGAACTCAGGCTTTTTTTTTTTTTTTTTTTTTTTTTTTTTAATGACTAACTTCAATAGCAAGAGTCTCACAGAATCCAGGAACTGTAAGTGGTCTAGTTTCTATCCAATAGGCTTGGAAAAGCTGACTGAAAACTTGCTTTAAGAAAATCATCACAAACTGAAATTTATGAAGCTTGAGATCGTAACTTATGGTTGTATGACACGTACAATCCAGGCAATCGAATTCATGTGAGGTTTAGGTTCTGGCTTCTTTCCCGTCACCTTAGCAAGCAAGCCTTCCAGGTACCCCACCAGAGTTGATGAACCGCAGACCTCTCTGGCCAGCGCTCTGGGTCAGCACTTGTCTTGGTTTGGTTGTCCTGACACTGATGCATGTTGGTACCACAGAGACAGCTGATAACTGGCTCTTCTTGTTTCGAAAAGACTTTGCAATTCAACTCGGACCAAAAAACCTTGGCAAAATGTGGGCACTGAATGAACTAAAATCAGCCCAGGCCATGATGGTGCCAGCACAAGCCAGAGAGGACCTGGTGGGATAAAGCTGACTTTTCCTCCAAATACTGCTGGCTCATATCTTTGGGAACAGAAAAGGAATGAGATAACTGGAGAATGGATGCGGCTCCTGCATTGTGTAAAGTCAAAACAAGAAAATCTAAATTAAAATAACTGAGAGCTGTTTTAAGCTATTTATTCTGCTAAAACTTGGATATCAAAAGGAGATATTTTGATGTTGATTATATATACTTTAAAATATACTCTACTATTTTCAGATTCTAAAAGCTTCCTTATATTGTTGGCATGAAAGGTGCATTGTAACTATATAAGATATCAGTATATTCTGACAATGGACAACTTCCTTTACACTTCTGGAATGCATTTTTTTCATCATTTCTGGTCATTAGATGACCTCTAGGGTTCATTCTAACTATAGAATACAACGACATTAAACACTTTATCAGGCCTGCCATTTTATTCAGTACATAAGTGCACTTTCCACACAAGCCTGATGACCTGAGACTCCTTTCTGAATCTCCTGGTGGAAGGAGAGAAGTGACTCCCAAAACTTGTCTTCTGACTTCCACATGCATACATGACACATCTGCACCAACACACACACACACACACACACACACACACACACACACACACACATACACACATATACACACACATACACACACACATATACACACACATACACACACGCACATACATACATATACACACATAACATACATACATACATACACACACACGCACACATATACACACACATACACACACACATATACACACACATACACACACGCACATACATACATATACACACATAACATACATACATACACACACACACACACATATACAAATTTTTGGAAAGAAAATAAAAGACCCACTCTTTAAAAAAAAATAATGATGAGCAAGTGAAGCTAGGCAAGGTAACACAAGCCTTTAACGCCAGCACTTGAGAGACAGAGGCAGGCAGATCTCTCAGTTAGAGGCGAGCCTGATCTACAGAGTGAGTTCCAGGACAGCCAGAGCTACACAGAGAAACCCTGTCTCAAAAAAAAAAAAAAAAAAAAAAAAAATCAAAAGTAAGAAAAGTGGAAATGTCCTCTTCATAGCCCCTGACACAGATATTCATTGACAACAGTGAACAATCCATCACATGCTTAAAATTACACAATAGAAGATACTTAAGATGTTTATGAATAGTACAAGCTGTTCATAACCCACATAAAACCTAAAACAGAATTTTAAAGCAAATTTTAGATTGACTTTATTTTTCTTTTGTGTATAAGTGCGTGTCTAAGTGTGTTTATATGTATCACAAGCATGCATGGACCTTAGGACATCAGAAAAGGGATCTAGATCCTCCAGAATTGGAGTTACCAGCAGCTGTGAGCTCTCATATGGATTCTAGGAACTGATCCTGGGTCCTCTGCAAGAGCAGCAGATGCTTGCTCTTAACCACTGAGCCATCTCTCCAGACTCTATTTCTGTTTTTATTAAGGAGAAAAATGAATGCAGCTTATACTAAAATAGAATACATTTGTTTATTTTTAGTGCATCTGGACCTGGGTTTTTAATCAATAAACTCCTGAAATCTGAAACAACAGCTGGAAGTGTTCTCTAGGAAAAGAACAATGGCCATCCTGCTTTATCCTTGCCTATGACACCAGGGGATATGAAAAGCCTCTTTAAACCCTGAGAACCTCATTAGACTCTGAGGGATTTACAACAAAGGCACCAATCTCTGGTCTAAATAATTAGGCGGGGGAGGAAAAATGAAAGAAAGTTAGAGGATTCAGATAAAAGGTGCCCTTGTCAAACTGCTATCTGCTGATTCCATGAAAGAAATAACCCCTTTGCTTCATTTTTCCCCTCTCCCAATCAGAGACAAGCTCCTTCTCCGCCTACATAGCTAACGTCTCTACTTACCACCAGGAGCTAGTTTTCTATTGGTATGGCATACCCCGTACAAAACTATGAACTTGACATAGCTCTGCTGACCCACCAGAAAGATCTCTAAAACCCACCATTTACTTAATCCATGATGGTCAATAGCAAGAATTGTTTTCCTGTACTATGAGGTCCTGGTGCTCATTGACTTTGTAAAGAGCTGGAGTATTAACTACAACGAAACAGAATGGGGTATTCTTCACGGCCATGATGCAAGTCCTTCCCAACAAGAGCTTCTGTGGTGATGCAGATACTCTCATCTCTTAGATAAGTGCTCTGAGGCATGAAGTGAAAGGGGAGGAGAGATTATAAAAGAGATCACAGGGAACTTTCGAGAACAAAAGTATGTTGAACATACTGATGGTTCCAACAATTATTCGTAACTTGCTGAAGTGTGGGTTTTAAACATGTGCTGCTTGTTTTACATTCCAGAGCTCTACAAAGCTGTGAGCATGTAGGTGTGAGTACACAGAGGGCATCATGCTACAGCTAAGGAGATGGTGCTTTTCGCTAAGAAAACTGGAGTTTTACTGAATCTTTATCTACTCTGCAAGAGTCACACCATGATGGCAGTCAAGATATGCTAGCACTAAATATCTCCTGGTTGAAGAGTGACACACACCTTTAATCCCAGCACTCAGGACACAGAGGTAGAAGGATCTCCATAAGTTCAAGGCCAGCCTGGTCTACAGAGTGAGTTCCAGGATAGCTAGGGCTACACAGAGAGATCCTGTCTCAAAACAAAACAAAACAAAACAACAAAAAAAATATATTTCCAGAGTTTTCTTTCTTTGTAGTATTCATTTATATAGATAATATATTCCTATGGTTCCTATGGCTCAAAAGTTCAAACATATGAGAAGCTCTCTCTGTATCAGTTACTCCTGCTGTATGGCCAGTAGTAGACACAAACTTAATAGCTTACAGCACTGCTCTTCTTAGCCTTCCTAATGCCGTGACCCTCTAATACAATTCTTTATGTTCTGGCAAACCCAATCATAAAATTATTTTCATTGCTACTTCACAACTGTAATTTTGCTACAGTTATGAGTCATAATGAAATATCTGATATGGGACCCCTGTGGGGTCACAACCTACAGGTTGAGAACCACTGGGGTGGTGCATGAGTAGGGGAGGGGGAGCACACACCTTAAAAATAATAACAAACTAAAAATGAACCTTCCTAATGTATGTTGAGTCTGCCAGCAGTTTCCAGTTAGAATTTTGATTGAAACATTGTATAGTTTCATAATGACCCTCCAGGATATATGCAATAGCACACTGATCTAAATTAACATGTTTCAAAGCTCATAGAAATTCCATGCAGGACTCCAAATTCTACAGAAGAGACACAGTGATTATCTCCATGGTAAGTCCCAGGAAGCTGTTCTGTGCTTAGTGTATAAACTGCCTTCCAGTTTTCTCAAATTACTATCTTATCTGCAAAACATTCTTAATGACACTCATTCAAGGAAGCCAACGGTTGGTAAGGCACTGACAGTTCCACAGAGCCAGGTGTGGTAGTGCAGTGTCTGATCCCAGCACTTGGGATGTGGAAATGAGGAGTTTATGGTCACCCTCATTTTCTAAGTTAGGGTTTCATTGCTGTGAAGAGACACCGTGACTACAGCCACTCTTATTAAAAAAAAAAAACGTTTAACTGGGGCTGGCTTAGACATTTAGTCCATTATTGTAACAGCAGGAAGCATGGTGGCATGCAGCCACAGGTAGAGGAGAGTATTACATCTCACTCGGCAGGCAGCAGGAAAAGAGTGAGACACTGGGCCTGGCTGGAGCATCTGAAACCTCAAAGCCTGTCCCCTGTGACACACTTCCTCAAACAAAGCCACGCCTACTCCAACAAGGCCACACCTGCAATAATACTACCCCTATGAGTCTAAGGGGGCCATTTTCAAATTCAAACTACCACACTCATTTATCTAGTAAAGTCAAGGACAGCCTTGAATCCTAGATCAAACTTGTCTCTCTGCTTCTCTCAACCCGTCCATCCATATTCTAGAGTGGCAGCTAACAAATAAATACCTGTTGAATTATTCAATAAAAGGCATTGTTCTGTCCCTGTAAATGCAGCAGATACTGTAATTAGCCATTTCTTTTAACTTGGAGTTTAAAACTTCCATGAAGTTCTTGCTGATTACTGATTAATTACATTCTATACTTATGGATAAAGCAACCATTATGTGTCATTTTCTAAGTCAGATTTCTAAGCAGAGTGTCAATCAAATATTTTCATGTTATGTGGGTGTGGTAGCATATACCTTTAATCCTAGCACTTCAGAGGCAGAGGCAAGTGGATCTCTGAATTTGAGACCAGCCTGGTCTACATAGAAAGTTCCAAGCCAACCAGGGCTACCCAATGAGACTGTCTTAAAACAAAACAATTTTCATCTTAGTATCTACTCACATTCTTATTTTATTTGTGATATAGGTTCTCATTATGTAGCCCAAACCTATGCTTCAAACCTATGACTTTTCTGACCCTACTTGACTGGGATCATAGGTGTATACCATCACACTCATCTCCTGTCCACACTCCCATACCTCGATGAGCCCACCACGCTCCTAGCTTCTGTTCTGTGTGTCATACCTCACAATGTTCAACATATTCAAAATCAAAGCTGGGGACTTTAAAGGTGTACCTTCTTAAACCATGGAAACATTCTCCAGGTTTTTGACTAGGCCACAAACAAACCTTAACAAATTCAAATCTTAACAAATTCAGAAGACTGAAACCGCCCAATGTGTATTATTCAGGCAAGGTGGAATGACATCAGGACCGACGACAGAAGGAACCTTGAGAAATCTTTTTAACGTGAGAATTAAAGTATTTCTGATAATCATGGAATCAAAGAAGAAGTCACAGTGTGTGCTTGAGATAAATCTAAAATACAGCAAACTGAAACAGAGGAAATGTGATGGAGGTTGGGGGAAATCTCTAACTTGAAATGATTATTTTAACAAAAGCAGATCCCAAGTCAACAACTGTTTTAGATCTGAAATTTCTCCCACAGGCCCAGTGTTGAGGTTGGTCCTCAGCTTGGTCAGATTGTAAGATGGTGACTTTTAGTCATTGGAAGTGTGCTTAGTTGAACGTTTCCCTTTCGTTTGTGAATTTCCTACCTACAATGAGGTCAGCAGCTCTGGGACACCATGTACACCCCAACATGATGCATGATGTACCCCCAGTGTGATGAACCCCCAGTGTGATGAACTCCCAAGCATGATGCCCACCCCACCCCCATAATGAGTGCCTCTGCAAAGATCCAAACCAGTGGAGTCAACCAAGCATGTCCTGACACCTCTGAGAACTGTGAGCCAAAGTCAACCTTTGCCTTTCCCTCAGTTAATCATCCCATCTGTAACTGATAGGAAAGTGGTGGCACAATCTAAACGTTCACAGTTTAAAAAAATAAAATAATATCAAATAAAAACACAACACATGAGAAACCCTAGGTCAAAGCAAACAAAATATAGGAAATCATAAAAGTTTAAGCAGAAATCCAAAATGTAGAATTTTTTAAATCAACAAAAATGAAAATTTGGTTGTTCTAGAAGATTAACAAATGAATAGACATTTAGGTTAACCAAGAAAAAAATAAAAGAGAGCAGAGTCCAAGTATTTAAAAAAAGTAAAAAAAAATAATAATAATAAGATATTACTATCAATCTTTCTGGGAATAAAAATGGACTGTGAAGGAATTCAGCTAAAAGCTGCATTCTAAGAACTGAGACAATCTAGTTAAAGCTAGGAAAGTCCTGAGAAAGACAGCCACCATAAAAATGGCTCCGGAAGAAAGACACAACTAAGTAAACAGAGTATGGCATCAGAAACTTTACCGGAAGGAAAGTCCACAACTAGATGGCTTCACTGGCGAATTCTGTCAAATGTTTAAAGAGGACATAAGAAAAATCTTCAAAAATTCTTCCTACAAATTGAAGAGGAAGGAAACATTCCAAAATTGGTGCTATGAGTTCTGCATGCCCTTGAGACCAAAGCTAGAAAAGAGTTCAAGAGAGTTCTGAGGATACAGATGTAAGACTTCTCAGTATTGCGGTTATAGCTCAATAAATTTATCCCAGTTCAGAACATTGCGAGTTGAAAAATCTATCAATATACATAATCTTCCAAACATCAGAACCTAGCAACACAGGACATCATGGAGGACTTGTAGCTTGCCCTATAATCAAGTGGCTGAGTACACCTTACAGACTCAAGAAAGAATACTGTGAACATACATTTCTAGGTCAAAAAGAAATTCAAAGTCTATTTCTAGTGAATGTATACTATTTTCACATCATTATAAAATGGGAAAACTACTCTAAGTTCATAATTGATTACACTGGTCCCCAAATCCAGTAATACATAAAAATTGCACATCATGACTATGTGGAATTTATTCCTGGAATGTAACCTAGCTTTATATCCAGAAATCAATCAGTATAATATGCCACATCAATTTTAAAAAGGATAAACTATAAAACCATCTTAATTTATACATAAAATTACTTAATAAAATTTTATGCTTTGCATAATAAAGATAATCACGAAACAAGAATAGCTTGGAATTCCTAAGCCTGATGAAGGGCATCTATGAAACACTCAGAAAAAGTCATCAAAGGCAATGGTAAAAACTGTTGTGACTTTTTGAACATTATACCTGAGGTCTGGCAAGGGCGATTTGGACAGATATGGAAAGAAAAGGCATTCAGACTGAAAGAGAAAGAAAATCATCTCTGCTTTCTTTTTCTTGTTTGTTTGTTTGCTTGCTGACTGGCTAGCTGGCTGGCTGGCTGGCTGGCTTGCTTGAGCCTACACTAGCCAAAAGCTCAAAGTAACCCTTCTGTCTTGGCCTCCTGAAGTGCTGGGGTCACATGTGTGGGTTACCACACCTGTCAATTGGCAGAATCTTATGAATAAAAATTCCTAAAGAATCTACTTCTTTTGTTTCTTTGGGATTTTTGTTTTGTTTTGTTTTGTTTTATTTCCTTCAAGACAGGGTTCCTGTCTGTAGCCCTGGCCATGAGGTTGCTTCAGGACTCCACCAGCACCTGCACTCATGTACAAACACCCACACACATATACATAATTAAAAATAAAAACAAATCTTTATAAAGAAATAAATGTAATGTTTAAAAATGAACTTGAACAATTAAATCTCACAACTGTCCATCTCTGATAAAATACCTTGATGTAATGTGTTCCAATTTCCTTTAATTATATGTATGCCCACAGAGGTCAGAAGAGGGAGTTAGATCCCAAATGCAGCTTGTTTGTTTGTTTGTTTGTTTGTTTGTATAAAAATCAGGGGATATAGCTCAGTGGTAGAACATTTCTCTTACACATGTGCAACACTGGAAAAAAATTTTTTACCTATTGTCTTTATAAAACAGCAAAGTAATGCTTTCAAAGGATATGAGAGGGAGATGGAGAGCTTGCTCGATGGTTAGAGCAGTAGCAACTCTTATAGAGACCTGAGCCCAAGTCCCAGAACCCACATCAGGCAGCTTACAACCACCTATAACTGCAGATCCAAGAGATTTATGCCCTCTGTGTTCTCTGTGGGCACCTGCACACACAAGTCATACTTAACACAAACACACACAACATAATAATAAATCTTAAAGATGAAAAGAAAAGAAACAACTAGAATTTAACATTAGGAGCTGGGGGGAGGGGGGGGGGGACAAGAACCAAAACACACTATACAAAATGTAGGAAAAAGGTTTACCACTTCATGGTGATTGATAAACATTGATAAATTAAACCCTGAATTGATTTCTGAGTCGTTAAATAATAACCCAACTTTATTATCTTCATTTCCTTTGCTCTGTTAATGTTTTATCACTCTTCTATGATAACCAAACATCAATAAAAGAATAAAAAGAAAAGTCTAGCTTATGTAAACATGAATGTGTGAGGTGCCTGGAGAATTCTCAAAGCAGTGACACTTTGTTACTTGTTTATTCAGTCACTCGATCATTTTATTGTCATTCTACAGTTTTACAGAAATGCCCTTCCTAGGTTATACTGACTGAGATCACTGTGCAGAAGACACTTTACAAACCCTAACTGCAGCAGGAAATCACCGGACTCCTCAGGTCTGCTGCCTCCACACCATGTTTAGTTTTACTCAATTTTGTGAGTACTTCATTCATTTCTTCCCACTGATGAACTGGTAGCAAATGGAGTAAAGACCCTGAATCAAAATATAACCTTCTTCTACGGCACTGCAGTGCTTTGCAGTGAGCTAGAAATCATTTCACTTGTATCCTGGTTTGGTTTGGAGATAAGGTCCCAAGTAACTCAGGCTTTCCAAACTCCCTACCTAGCCAAGAATAACCTGAAACTCCTGATGCCCCTGCCTCCACCACCCAAATGCTGGGAGGGTAGGCATGTGCTACCATGCCCAGCTGGGATATGGTAGTCTTTTTGTTGTTCTTGTTGTTAATACTTTTTAAAACTGGGCATGGTGATGCATAACTTGAATCCCAGCATCAAGAAGCAGATGCAACACTGAGAATTTTAGGCCAGCCCTATCCATGTAGTGAGTTCCAGCTCAGTCAGGGCCACCTAATGAGACCCTGCCTCAAACAAAACAAAAGTACATCTTAACCTGAATTGGACTGTAAACATTATCATTGAGACCTTTTGCAATGGTGAGGTGGATATAAACCAAATTCGGTAATTGCAAGAACTATGCAAGAACAGGGTAGGGAGAAAGGCCATGGGAACCCACACTAGTTTGTAAACTAGAAATATCCTGCATGGATGAACAATGTTGTTTTCAGAAGACACCAGTTACTTAGTGAAAATCTCAGTGCCAGGCACAGTTCACCTTCCTGCAAACTACTCGTCAAGGAAGTTACAGGGGCTCCCAAAACACACAGGCTATTGCCATTGCACTTTGTTGCCCACTACAACTTTATGGTAACACCCCATGGATGCAAACACCACTCATTTCGGGTACAGAATATAGAGAAAACAACCTTGAACTAACCAGAGAACTCTGACTCGTTTTCATGGTGCTTGAAGGTGCTCTCCAGGCCGCTGGGAGAGAAAGGGCATCAGTGGTCTTACACAGCCACTGAACCCTGCATGCAGTAATAGACAACATGTGCCTACTGGTACAATAGTGATGAGACTATTTAGGGAATAACATCTGACCTCTTGATTAGATTTCAGGCCTGCTCCACAGGAGGGAATTCATGACTGGTATTATAAACATGGTCAAAACCAATGTCTAGGGAAGTCATACACCCTAGGAAAGAACTTATTGGTCTTATTTTGCTAAATGTTCATGTTGCCAAAGTGCACTCTAAAAATGTATTATTGTACCCACAGATTTTTTTGCTGCTCTCAGTCTTGGTCAGAGAAGCATGTTGTAGAAGAGGGTAGGGGTTAAGGCAGACTCCTAACTCTCAGTGTTGAGAATAAGTAACTGAGTATTCAGCCACAGATGGAACATTTATCATGACTCTCACCCCTCCAAGGTTAGAAAACCTCCTGGAGGAGAGGCATAGAGAATGTAACAGACAGAGGATGGGGAGAAAGGCTGTAACTAGTCATTCTCTGTCCCACCAGCTCCCAAATAATGAAATAGAGACTTCTTATTAATTATGAAAGCTCAACCTACAGCTTAAGCTTGTTTCTAATTAATTCTTATAACTTAACCCACTTACATTAATATACATTCTCTTCCACCTTGTACCTCCTATTTCCTCTCCGTGTCTCCTCACATCTCCTGGGCACCTAGATTCCTCCTTTTCCTTTCTCTCCCTGGAAATCCCACCTATACCTCCCGCCTAGTTATTGGTCATTCAGCTTTTTATTACACCAATCACAGCAATACCTCTTCATATACCATACAAATACTCCACAATATTTCCCCTTTTTGTCTAAATAAAAAGAAAATATTTGAACTCTAACATAGTAAAACTATATACAGTAAGAACAATTATCAAGTAAGATATTCACAATGTCTAGTCCATTTGTATTTGTCAAATTTGGAGAAATTACTCTATTATCTATCTTATCTTGTTAAGTCCAAAATTTTATATCTAAACCATTTCTGTCATAACTTTTATTACTATCCTAAAAATATCTTTTCAGACCTGAAAATATTTTCTTAGATAAACAAATTAAGCTTTTGTGTCTCTCACCCTTATAGACTTTACATCTCTTTTGTGAGTTTCTTTTCTGAATTTGGTAACAAGGAAAACTGTAACTATAACTACCTAGTCTTCAACCCCATCAAAGACCCAAGAAAGGATGTAATATTATCTGAGTAAACAGTGAGTGCAGAACAAGCAACTTCCAAAACTATAGAAACAACAGAGATATCTGGCTGCCAGTACAGTCACCCAAAGTTCCTCTGCAATGTTGGGGCCGCCATCTTCAGCCTTCAGGCCTAAAATATCTGAGAGACTTTTCTATGAAGCAGGACTGTCCTACTTTGTCTTGGCAAAGTTCGACAGTCATTCTCTGTTGTGTCCTGCTTGTCCAATTTGGACAGCACACTGTCAGCAGTCAAGGCAAGGGCAGTTTCTTGCCCAGTGGCGAACTTTGCCACAATGAAAGCAAACTCCATATAGAAGTTCTTTGATGCCCATCATCTTTTTTGAAGTAGATTGGTGCTGCAGGAGCAGATGTGTCTCATTGTCATGAAAAGCCTTAGGTTATTACAGCATCTTAAATGCCATATTCTGTGGGTCTCTAAAGTGTTTGAAGACCATCTGTCTATCTAAAATGTATCTCTGTTTGACATTAGAAAAATATCTAACATTGTCACAAATTTGATTGTTAGATGACTAACTACTAACCTCTATTTCCTAATTATCCTAAATACTTTGTAAAAATAATTTTCAAGGACTAGAAATTTATATTACATTGTTAAATGAGCTGCATAAATACAATATCTTAAACAAAAGTAGAAATACACACACACATATATATACGTATAGAGACAAAAATATCTTAAGAGTAGAAACATATGTAGAGTATATTCTAATAAAAATAACCTTAAATTTGCATCAATATACAAAAATCCATACCAATGTAAATTATTTGAGATTAATGGTTGCTTTTTAGTTTATAGTAGATTAAATAATCCACTCTTTTATCCTATTATTCCTATATCCTCCTTTTTCTTTTCAGAAAGAGATCATTGAATCCAATCTCCCTTGCTTAGATCCTTCCCTTACCATGACTAGGAACAACCTCCCAAAACAATGACAAATATCCATAACCCACTAAATGACCAGAAACCACCCACTCCACCTCTTGGGAATGTGGGGATTGTGTTCTCTGGACTGCTTCCTGTTGTCTGGGAGCAACAGCATCTTTAGGGGGGCTTGAGAAGATTGGGATAATGGTCAAGTCTTGGGAGCCAGCTGTAACATTTTTATCTAGTCTGCATGTAATGGGAAAGTGCAGGGCTTATCTAAAGTTCTGACTGTAGTAGTCTGTGATGTTGGATCATCTCAGCTAGCAGCTTTGAAGATGTTCTGGATGCAGAATTTTGAGGAAACTACAACAGAGGCATTCTGAGAGGCTGGATCACCTGGGTTACTTGTCTTTATTGGTGTCTGGTCCTTTTTTCTGAAAATACATAAACTTTCAAAGATATGTGTGTGTGTGTATGTATTAACACAAGTATGGGAGGATGTGTGGTATATACAAGTCAACTAAAGATGACTTTTTAAGTCCATTTGGAACTGCATAAACAAACTATAATATAAAACTCTATCCATGCCACATGAAAGGATAAGTCATGAGGACTCTGTAGCCAACAAGATTTATCGTGTCTCATCCAGTCTCAGAGCTGTTCTCATGTAGAGGGATCAGTATATACATCACCTGTCTTGTAGTCTTTCTTGGTTTCTCTTTTATGTCTTTAGATCTCCCCCAATCAAATCTGATCTTCATTAATTTTGAAGAGAACCATAACTTTTTGTTTCCTGTCGAAACAAAGGTATAACTTCTCCCTCAACACAACGTATTTTTTTACTTCCATTCTAGAGTGAAAGCATTCTTAAAATATATTGGTTGGTTTAATTTAACAGTTTCCATAATCCAATGACTCTCAGCAGCTATTGCTTTTTGTTCATTAGCATTTTAAAAATTTCAAAGTCAACAAAGCACCATACAGGATCCAGACACCCTGTGGCCTTTTCCTTCTATATGACTTTACTCTCTCTTTTAAAATTTTATTATTTTTAAACTATTTATTTATTTTTCTATGACTTTCTATACATTTTTCTGTGGTGATATGTTGTATACCCCAATAAAATTTGCCTGAAGATCAGAGAGACAAAGGGATAAGCCACTGCCATGTCTTACCTCTGGGACTCCTCAGCCTGAAAAGGCTTTAGTTCCTGTCTCCTCATGCCTTATATGCCTTTCTCTGTCCAGCCATATCACTGCCTTCTTAGTGCTGGGATTAAAGGTGTGTACCACCACTGTCTGGCATTAATGTTTAATCTAGTGGCTTGTTCCATTCTCTGATAACACCACAATTTTATTTTCTTTCTTCAGGATCTAAGCACATTTTAAAGCATACTATCTCTATTCAGAGGTATTCTCATTCTGGACCTGACTTTTTGTTCATTTGCAGCCTTCTCTAACCACATGAGCCAAATCTTAAACTGCTAGGCTACCACTGCATGGTTCTGCTTATCCTGTAGTGTGCTAGTAGCTGGATCCTTCCGCCTCAGTTCTGTGAGAGCCTAGCCTCATGCTGGAGGGTATCACCCTAGATCTGCATTTACCTACCCCAGCTCTGGGAATGTTGTGTCTGCCTGTAGCAGGCATTTGTACCCAGTGCTGGCTGCTCAAGTGCTCAGCTGCACAGCAGGACCACTTAAAAGAGCCACACCTCTGTAGGCCAAGCCTACCTGAGAGACCATGGTCACCAGGAAGCCACACCAGGAAGCTGATTGTTCAGAACTTTATTTTTAGCTTTCTCAGGCCTTATATCGATATGCATGGCCCCACATTGAACGCCATATATAACGAGTCTTTCTCCGTCCCACCAGCTCCCAAATAATGACATGGAAACTTCTTATTAATCATGAAAGCTCAGTCTATAGCTTGGGCTTGTTTCTAACTAGCTCTTATAACTTAAGTTAACCCATTTATATTAATCTATGTTCTGCCATGTGCCATATGCTATCTTTCCTCCTGCACATCCTGCTTGCTCTGCATCTCCTGGCATGCCCCACATGCCTATGTTCTTCCTCTTCTTCCTTTCTCTCCCACCTACACCTCTTGCCTAGCCATGGGCTGTTCAGCTTTTTTATCACACCAATCACAGCAATACATCTTCACACAGTGTGCAAATATCCCACAACAGCTGTGAAACACTGGCCTCTGGATATGTCATGGCTATTACACACAGCTGTAGTTACTTGCACAGATTGATCCAGCAAATAGTTCCAGCATGGGGTGGGGGACAGGTTCTGGAGGAGCTAGCAGCAGTCTGTGGCTGCTGAAGGAGGGACAGTCACTCTTGTTTGGGGAGGTGGCCATTGCTAGGCTGCCTATGCCTCAGTGGATAACCCCACACCCATGAGCATATGAGTAGCACTAACTGGACTCAGTGGAAGAAAGAAAGAGAACATGATGTTGGAGGGGATTTGTTGTGGAGAACAGGAGGAGCAGCAGGGAGGGGAGAGGGGTGAATATTACCAAGATACATTGTATAGATGTATAAGTTTTTCAAAACATAAATAATAAAATTATTTTTTTTTCTATTTAAAATTTTAAAAGCTGGGCAGGACAACATACAATGTTGTCCTCCGGCCAACACACACACACACACACACACACACACACACACACACACACACACACACTTTGAATGCTCTGACAGCAGGCAATGGAGGCCATAACCTTCCCTAGACACATGCTATATTTTTTGACATCTTTATTTCATTATATCTTCACAATGACCCCACAGTGTTGTCATCTATAGCATTTTAGATGAAGAAGCCAGCCTTCTAAAGGTAAACAAGATGTCGCCATGAGTCAGTAAGTAGCACACTCTAGATGTGAATCAGTGAGCCAAGACTTGGACGTGGTGCCAATTCTTGAGGCCCTTAAATACAGAAAATTCTTCTTAGTCATGTTTTTCCAAATGAACTGTAATCCTAATTTGCTGCCCCGGGCGAAGACCACCCATCTCACCAACTTTCAATTTGCTTGCATGTTTGTTTCTAACGAAGAATTAACTCAGCTCATGTTTGCCATAAAATGCCACCATGCTGTAAGAGCCACAGTTTAAAAGAGTACACCATGCTAGGATTCGAAGCCCTTCAGTTCTCTATGGCACTAACAGTATCAGTAAATTTCATTTAGTCTTCAACATCCCACACATATCTCACTTTATACACAAGCTCAAACAACCTCCCTCAGAACAAATATCCATTTAGTGTACAGCTAAGCTTTTATACAGCTGAATTAGAAACCCATGGATGATTGACTGCAGAATCTATTTCCCACAGGATAAAAACACACTAACAAATGAGTTTCGAAGAAGTCTCTGAAGCCCTTGGTACATCAGAGGCCGTGTGTGTTTAGTTCGGGTCTCCATCTAAGTCCTATTTAGATACACCTCACTTTCAAAAGAATTCTGTACTCACCAGAAGTGGGGTAAGACATGCCAAATTCCTTGGAATTATAGCACAAAAGGTGGCCCATGTGCAACTTCAACTTTTCCTTTCTCTAATAAGATACAAACCCAAGAGCCTCAGTGTAGCCCAGCTAATTAGCTCTTTGCTAAACAATAGCTCTTTTCTTGAAGTCTGTGGCTTCTCACCCAGATGATAAAAAGCTATTTCAGTTTGGGACTTTCACTTAATTGGTTTGCACCCTCGCAGGGAACTCCTGCGCCCCCCCCATCCCCCACCTACCCCTACATCAGAGAGTGTAGCCACAATTCTCTGCCTCCCAGCAAAACATAGTTCTTGTAAGATTTATGCCTGGCTTTCATGTTCACCACTGAATTAAATCCAAAGCTGCTCCTTTTAGCTTCAACTACCTTCCCTGAGGAAAGCCTGGCTTTGGAAACTTGGGAAAGGAAGCTTGTTTTCCCTTAGAAATGTCCAGCGAAATTAACAGTGAAGCATTCTTTTGTGCCGTTTGGCAGCCCCTATAGCTAAGGACTCCAAGTCACAATAGCCCCAGTCACTCACCCTTGAAGAGCAAGACTAAGGCCCCCAAATATCAATATCTTTCCACTTTAAAACATTAGTTATTTTATATATGCCCCTGGCACTCATCAAAACCATACCAGTCAGCAAGGCCCACACTATGCAGCAACTGTCTTTTCTGAAATACAAGGTGACACAATTTTTAGATCTAAGGATATTAGAAGTCATTTTTTCCAACCACTTCATTTTTCCAGATATTTAATTTAAGGCCCAGGGGGTTCAAGTGTCTTTTCTAGTTAGCAGCAGGGTGGGTCCCTCCAAACAATCTTCTCAGTTATTTTCTAGTGTTCAAATAAAAACTGCTTTAAAAGGAGAGGATTATGGGAGGGAGAGAAAAAAACTTGGGTCACATGAAACGGCAAATCTGGCTCCAAGTGACTGTGTGGATGAGAATGTGCACAGGAAAAGAACGATACTTAACCGAATATGTTTTGTTCCCTGAGTGACACAGACCGGCAATAATCTCACTATTTCGAAGTCTGTCTCCACTACAGCTCTTTTCCACACAGGATGGAGCCAGTTTTCTGATGTGTACCACCCTCCGAACTAAACAGCATCCATCCTTCTCTCACAGATGACATCACTGCATTGTTGGCAGAGCAATGATCGCTGTGTGTTCGCATCTACTAGACCTCCAATATCACACAGGCCAAGACAAATTCAGCAAGCAAATGAAACTTCACCTTTTTATTTGTGTCCATCGGATAGTAAGGTCATCAAATCAGGAACTAAGTCTCAATGAGCCGGTCTTCTCAATCTAATGTCCAATCAGCCAGACATGAGGGAGCCCTGGGAAGGGCTGCGGTACAGGCAGGGTGGCCCAGAGAAGTTACAGTGCATCTGTAACCACGAGGACCGCACCAACTTGATCCAGACATAGAGACTTTCTTAAAGATACTCCAAGCAGCAGAGCCTGATCCTCTGCCTTCCAGTCACAAGTGTGACTGTGCAGGGGTGTAGTCGGCTCTGCAGAGTCCTCAGGGTGATAGCCTGCACAGGCCAGACCACTGGGTCTCAGTTGGACGCAACTCTGCTCACCCTATCTCAGTTGTGGAAGGAAGCTGTGGAACGGACCATGAAATAAGAATACTGGGAGCTTTTAAAAACACTGGAGTTTAGAATAAAAAATTGAAACTGATATTCTTGTGTAAAACTGTGATTCTTGCTTGTAAAACTTGTGACAGTGGCGCACACCTTTAATCCCAGTACTTGGGAGGCAGAGCCAGGAGTATCTCAGTGAGTTCGAGGCCAGCCTGGTCTACAGAGCGAGATCCAGGACAGGCATCAAAGCTACATAGAGAAACCCTGTCTCAAAATAAATAAATAAATAAACTGATTCTTTAAAGGGTACAACTAAGAAAAAATGTTAGCTCCTTTCTTTCTTTTTTTCTTTCTTTCTTCCTTTCTTTCTTTCTTCCTTCTTTTCTTTCTTTGCCTATAGTATTTTGTTTTTGAAAGATTGCCTAAATATTGACTGGACACACTACTTGTTAACGTCACCAGATGCTAGCATCATTGGGGGCTACACAATGACTGTAACCTACCCCCCCTCAACATGTTGCTCATTGTTGACTTCAAAAGATGTTAGCAGCATGAGGGTATACTCGCTGTTTGAATCTACCCCTGAGGGCAGTTAAACCACCTTTTAAAATCACATTTGTTTGTTTGTTTATATATATGTACTTGTTGGGGGCCAGCATGCATATCAGGGTACACATATGGAGGCCAGAGGACAACTTGTGGGAATTGGTTCTTCCACAGCATGGGTTCCAGGGATCCAGCTCTGGTTGGCAGGCTGGGCAACATGCGCCTCTACCCACTAAACCATCTCACTGGTCTTAACCCACCTCCTAGTGTTATATTTTCTTGTGTCTGGGTTCTTGTAACAGATTGTAGTAAGACTGCAAGAACAAGCTGTGGGGTGTTTCTGAACTTCTTGCTACTAGATGTTTGTCAAGGCAGCAAAACTTGGCCTGAGGCTTGCTTTCATTGTCCCATTAGGCTCTTATGGTAAGGGGCCCGTGGCCTCTGGGTCATTAGAGACAAGAAACTACTAAGTGTACTAGCCAAAGGAATCTGACACTTGTTAAACGACCAAATAGCTTCTGGACATTGCAACGTGGGAAAGAAGAGAATCGGATTACCTACCTCCAGAATGGAGGGGATGCCAAGGAAAGAGAATGGAAAAGGGTGAATAATCTCAAAGCGGCCTGTGTCCTCAAAGATGTTGCTCACAGTTGTAGGCCTGGCCACGAAGGTTCCACCAAGTTCATCTCTCCTAACGTTCCCCGTGTTTCAGTCAACATGGCCAAGGGATTTCAAAAGAGGGATCAACCCTCACGTTATCCACCAAATGCTCTTTCACTGAAGACATAGGTGACATAATGGTTAACTTTTTGGACTCCAGGACCAGAGACCTGCACCTGTCATTCTTCAAACACAGACTCTTTGCTAAGTCAGTTAACCATGCAGTATCTCTCCTTTCCTCATCTATAATGTCCTTTTTCTCTTATGTCATTATGTTGTGCCTTATATATTGTGAATATGAGAAAAATGTTACTAATCTTCACGGTATTTATTCCATTATAACAGATACCTTCTGAGGAAATAGTCTATATTCCACAAAACTCAGAGATTAAAGGCATGTACTACTCTTAGGAGGACCTAGGTTCAATTCCCAGCACCCACATGGCAGGGAACTCCTGTAACTCTAGGGGTCTGATATGTCTGTCCACTTCCATGGTCACCTGTACACATACACATACAGAGACCTATAATACATAAATTTAAAATGAACATATTTTAATATATGTATATTTTACTTAGATGCACACACACACACACACACACACACACACACAACCCGAAAGAGAAACAACAAAGGAAAGGAAGTACTTCTCAAAACCTATGCAACCTGTGGCCCACACATTCTCAAAGCCTATCCACGGTATATCTTAGACTGCCAGAGGAAACCTACCAGAGCTAAAAGCCACCTCAGCAGACATTGGAAATTAATGAAGGCAACAGAATGGACATTGGTAACCCCACAGGATGAGCAGACCAGTGGGTGATGAGGACACAGTGAACTATTTTAAGGTGACCCCAGGAGGCAAAGCCACCAACCAAGATTCTACACTGTCCAAGTCTATGAGTGGACTACCAGGGAACACCACACCCCAGGTCTTGGCTCTTCTCATTTTATTTTCACAAAACAGCACAAAAAGGGCTTTGCAAGCCAGGTGTGGGGATGCACTTCTGTACTCGCAGCACTGAGTAGGCTGAGGAATGAGGATGGAAATTTCAAGGTCAGCCTGAGCAATAAAGTAAGTTCTAGACTAGTCTAGACTACATAGCAAGTTCTAGTCTAGAATACATAGCAAGACCATAATCTCAAAAAAAAAAAAAAAAAAAAGAACAAAAGGAACGTTAAGGGTGTGCTTCTGCAAACAGTGTGATTTGTCTACACTGATAGATTCAGAAGCCTGTTTCCTCACATCCAAAGCACCTCCCTGTGGCAGGAATCTTAAAAGTACTTGTTAATGAAATCAAACCTGAGGCCAGTTATTGGGGTGACTGCTGGAAGATCAGAGACACAGAACAAGCCACAGTTTCCTCACCTCGCCAGTCCCTCAGCTGGTCTTGTTTCCTCAGACTGCAAGCTTCTGCGTCCTCATCCCAAAGGCTCTCAGTTGAACTGTGTTGCTCCAAAACCTGAACACTTAACCAACCAAATGCTTAACTAACTCCATGCTTTTTTCTTCTCCAATTCCTGGTCCTCACGCCTTATATACTTTTCTCTTTCTGCCCCCACTCCTTGGGATTAAAGGTTGGGTTTCTGGGATTAAAGGCGTGGGTCACCATGCTTAGCTGTTTCTAAAGTGGCCTTGAACTCAGAGATCCACCTGGCTCTGCCTTCCAAGTGCTGGGATTAAAGGTGTGCACCACTACCGCCCAACTTCTGTTAGGGCTTACTCTTCCTATTTTCTAGCCACCATTTTTGGCTTTGTTCTAGTGGCTGTCTGTTCTCTGACCCCAGATATGTTTATTTCGGGGAACACACAATATTTCAGGGAACACAATACCCACCACACCTCCCCTCATCTAGAGTCAAACAGTACTTTACCATCCGTCGGCCTCAGTCCCACATCAATGGTAGTTAAGTCATAATTCATGCAGAAAAGACAAATGTGATTAATCTCCTCATTAATGAATTTCCATCTGAAAGTGAAAGCACTGAGGGAAGAAAAATGAACTTGCCCAACGTTATATAATCCTGGCAGAGTTCAAGCTCATTTCTCTTGCCCAGAGCTAACAGCCTGCCAATCAATGCATTTGAAGGATGAAGAAACTAGATGGAGTTGGGTTTAATACGGAAGCAGAGGCAAGATAGTCTCTGTGAGTTCAAGACCAGCCTGGCTACAAAGCAAGTTCCAGAACAGCCAGAGCTGTTACACAGAGAAACTCTGTCTCTGAAAACCAAAAGAAAGAAACTAAATGGGAGCCAAGGATTTAGCCCATGGATACAGCACTTGCCCAGTTTGTGGGACATTCTAAGACTGAATTCCTAATTCTGAAAAAAAGAAAGGAAGGAAGGAAGGAAGGAAGGAAGGAAGGAAGGAAGGAAGGAAGGAAGAGAAAGAAACTAAACAAAATCTTAATACTTGTGTATTAGGAGCTCAAGGTTTAGGAACATTAAAAGTTATTTTTATGGTCTATGTGTCATTGCTAATTCTCTAACCTCAATCAGAAAAAAATAGGAGAATATAATAAATCATTAGAATTAAATGATTACTCTGCCTCTACCCCACCCCCTACCACCCTTACTGAGTCTTCTGTCTAGGACAGTGGCCCTCCTATGCTTTCATTTCCTCACCCCACAGCTCCCATTTATTGATTGATCCCTCAGCCAAACACTGAAAACACACACCCACTAAGAATCCATTATAATTCTTTGCTCCAAACATCGATCTCCCTTCCACAGCATCAATATCAATTGCTTGTCAGTTTTGAACCAATATATTAATCACCTGTCAGTGACAGGACTGAGATCTTTCCTTCCTCCTTCCCCTCCTCCACCTCCGTCTCCCTCTTTGTTGACAAGATCACTCTACATAACCCAGGCTTGCCATGAAGTTGAGAGCTTCCTGCCTTAGACTGCCATGTGCTCAGATTATAGTTATCATACCAAAGATGGCTTTCAAGCCAGAACTCTGTATGTCTTCCAAGAACTCTGGTATTTTGAATGTAACTGGCCTCCATAAGCTCATAGGTAGGGAGTGGCATTATTAGGAGGTATGGCCATGTTGTAGTAGATATGGTCTTGTTGGGGAAAGTGTGTCACTGTGGAGGCGGGCTTTGAGGTCTCCTAAGCTTCACTCAGTGTGATACTCGGTCTGTTTCCTGTTGCCTTCTGGTCAAGCTGTAGCCAGCACCATGTCTGCCTCCACACTGCCATGCTCCCTGTCATGATGAGAATGGACTGAACTCAGAACTGCAAGTGAGCTACCCCAATGAAATGTTTTCCTTTGTAAGAGTTGCTGTGGTCATGGTGTCTCTTCACAGCAATAGAAACCCTCACTAAGACAAAGACTGTGTCACCCTCAGTCAGTCAACCACTCAGTCACTGAATCTTGTGGACCTAATGTCCTTTCATTCCCACAACACTGATCCTCCCCATTGCCTCCCAACTTGTCTCTCTGTCTCCCTACACCATGTCTGCTGCTACCAAAGTGCCCTCTCTAACACAACGCTGGCATGTCCCCATGGGTGTCACCCTGTCACTTGTCTACTTCCTACCATGCACCCACAGGTTTGAAAGACACTTCCTCCTCTGTGGTGCCTTTAAAGCCCACTCAGTCAGCACCTCGGCAGAAGTGTCCATTGCTTCCCTTGAGACCTCGTTCATCATCTATTTCTAACATAGCTGCTGCAGTGCTTGCTATCTCTAGGTTTGTTTTGTTTTGTTTTTCTTTTCTTGTTTGTTTTTTGTTCAAGACAGGGTTTCTCTGTATATCCCTGGCTGTCCTGGAACTCACTATTTAGACCAGGCTAGCCTCAAGCTCCCAGAGATCCATGCCCAGAGTGCTGGAATCAAAGGTGTGCACCACCACATCCAACTAGTTTTTATACATATGGCCACCTCTCTAGCATCCAGCTTCTTGAGGATAAAACCTCTGTCTAAAATCATTTCAGTATCTCTTTGTGCCCAACCATTCTGGTTAACTTTTACCAACTTGACACAAATCTAGACACATCTGGAACAAGGGAATCTCAGCTAAGAAAATGACTCCATAAGAAAGGCCTGTTGGAGCATTTTCTTGTTTAATAATTCATGTGGGCGGGATCCAGGCTACTATAGAAGGTGTTGCCCCTGGGCAGGTGATCCTGGATTGGACAAGAAAGCCTTATGAGCAAGCCAAACGGAGCAAACCAGAAAGCAGCACTCCTCCATAATATCTGCTTTGGCTCCTGCCTCCAGCTTCCTGCCTTGAGTTCCTGCCCTGACTTCCCTCAGTGATAGACTGTGATCAGGACATGTAAACCAAATAAACCCTTTCCTCCCCAAGTTCCTTTTGGTCATGGTGTTGATCACAGCAACAGAGAGCAAACTAAGACACTATCATTATCACTGGCATGTTGTTGGAATTATTCAATTTTATTTGCTGAATGAAACAGTGATACTTTATTTCACATAATTACTCTTGTAACATCTTGTGGGCATTCTGATCAATGGTAGCTTCCATTCCAAAAGCTTGGAATCCTATGAACTAAGAAATAGTCTCACCAGGCAGTAGTGGCCCACACCTTTAATCCTAGCACTCGGGAGGCAGAGCCAGGTGGACCTCTGTGAGTTCAAGGCCAGCCTGGGCTACAGAGTGAGTTACAGGACAGCACCAAAGCTACACAGAGAAACCCTGTGTTGAAAAAAAGAAAAGAAATAGTCTCACCAGATGTGGTGGTATACACTTTTAGTCCCATCACTCAGGAGGCAGATGCAGGCAGATTTCTATGAGTTCAAGGCTAGCTGGTCTAGTTAGAGCCTGTCTTAAAAAAAAAAACATGAAAGAAAGAAAAAAAGATGGAAGGAAGGAAAGAAGGGAGGGGAAGGGAGGAAGGGAGGGAGGAAGAGAGGGAGGGAAGAAGGGGTGAAAGAGTCTCCATTTCTCCCAGATTTTTCCTTATTCTAAAACATTTAAAATGCTAATAAAGATGGGAGATTCCATTTATTATCTTATAATGACTAATTTTTAATACTGCAGTTCAAGAACAACACAAAAGTATAGAGCTAAGTACTTTCAAGACGTTCTGTTGTATTACATGAAAACCATTGTGGTAGGTATGGGTAACATAAAAGGCTTCTTACTTAAAAACAGATTTTGAAGAGCTTTGTGGGGGTTTGCTTGTTTTGTTTTTAGAAAACTAAATTATAGTAGTTATTTCTAGAGTTCCTGAAGAATTTTCCATTCTATGCTTTACACAAAATCAATCCAATTTTTCATATACATATATGTGTGTATATATATAGAGAGAGACAAATCAGAGTAATTCTAAATAAATAACATTTTCTAAAAAGAAGAAAAATGTATTTAAATACTACAAATATTTTGTTTTTAAAATCAATGAACCCAGATGACAATCTGTCTTTTTTCCAAATCCCTGCCTAATTTCTCCCAATGCTTTTTTGATGAAGTCCATGTGTTATCTTGAGTATTTTCTTTCCTGTCAGCACTCCATTCCAATTCTCTCAGTTGGGATTTAACAACCAAAAATGGTTCTTATTAGCCAACGGAAATGCATTAGGATTTCTCAATAGAACACGTGTGAATATCTACTCATTTATAGAAATCCCAAACTAGAAAATATGGGGAAATGTTGTTGTTGTTGTTGTTGTTGTTGTCTTTTCTAAAAACACTCTATCTTTAGTCTAGAGATTTAACTTGGGACATATAAAATTACTCACATTACTCTAATGCTCTCTGCTGACAAATTCTTGCTCATCAAGTATTTACTATGTGCTTAACCTGTATCACACATATTAGGAAAAAGTGAATAAATGTATGAAACCTAGAATTCCTCCCGGATTTAATATATTAGTTAGAATTTTTTTTTTTACACACCAATAAACTAAGTTCGGTTCTTCTGTTCTTTCCTGTCTTTCTTTTTCTTTTATTTATTTACTTACTTATTTATTCATTTATTTATTTATCTTGAGACAGGCTCTCTCTCTGTCTCCCTGGCTGTCCTTGGAACTCACTCTGTAGACCAGGCTGGCCTCAAACTCACAGAGCCTGCCTCTGCCTTCCAAGTGCTGGGATTAAAGGCATGTACCAGTACATTCAAAAACTAAGTTCTCAAGTTTAAACTTTTTTTAAATGTAATCAAACAGATGTGGATAGAAGACACAAGCATTGGGGCGGGGGGCATGAATAAAGAATGGAAAACAGAACACAAAAGGTCACTGTTTGCTTTTCAGGCTTTAAAAAAAAAAAAAAAAAAAAAAGCCCTCGGGGCTCTAGCAATGAGCATAACATCTCAACCACACCAGCCTTCCTAGAGCAGTGATGGCTGGCCCACAAGTGTGTAAAAGAGTGGAAAATCCTCAGGATGGAGGTGGACTTCCATGCCAGTTTCACATCTAATCCAAACACTAGATTTTTTTGTTTTGTTTTGTTTTTTGTTTTTTAATTTATCTATTTATTATGTATACAGAAGAGGGCATCAGATCACATTACAGATGGTTGTGAGCCACCATGTGGTTGCTGGGAATTGAACTCAGGACCTCTGGAAGAGCAGTCAGTGCTCTTAACCTCTGAGCCATCTCTCCAGCCCCCAAACACTAGATTTAAGAGCAGTCTTCCTTAGGAAGCAAATCAGAAGTCAAGGAAAACACAGATTGAAAAACGTATACCACCAAAATTAGTGATAGACCTGGGATGCAGTCAGGGGTGGGGCACTTGACTAGTATGCATGAACACACACACACACACACACACACACACACACTCATCCATCAATCAATCCATACACTTAATCCATTAAAATTAATAAAAATTAAGAATGAATAAGCAGGCCATGTATGTGGATGCACACCTCTAAGCCCAGAATTTGAGGGCAGAAGCAGACCAATCTCTGTGAGTTTTAGGCCAACCTAGTCTACATAGTAAGTTCCAGAGCAGCCAGAAATACATAAAGAGACGCTCCCAAAGAAACAAAAACAGAACATTTTTAAAGTAATAATTTTTGTTATGAGCCTATCCTTTAATATCTGAGCCATCTCTCCATGCCTGAAATTATAATTTTTAAAACCTCATTAGTAGTCAGGCAGTGGTGGTGTTTCCCTTTAATCCCAGCACTCTGGACGCAGAGGCAGACAGCTCTCTGAGTTCAAGGCCAGCCTGGTCTACTGAGCAAGTTCCAGGGCAGCCAAGGCTACATAGAGAAACCCTGTCTCCAAAAAAACCAAATGAACCAAACAAAAATACACCTCATTGATGTCCTCCAGGTGATGACATCACACAGAGATGACTTAAGAAGCAACACGGGCCAGGCGGTGGTGGCTCACACCTATAATCCCAGCACTTGGGAGGCAGAGCCAGGTGGATCTCTGACTTCAAGGCCAGCCTGGTCTACAAAGTGAGTTCCATGAAAGGCGCAAAGCTACACAGAGAAACCCTGTCTGGAAGAAGAAGAAGAAGAAGAAGAAGAAGAAGAAGAAGAAGAAGAAGAAGAAGAAGAAGAAGAAGAAGAAGAAGAAGAAGAAGAAGAAGAAGAAGCAGCACACAGCACACAGGTCAGAGTTGAAGGTAAATTCCCTGTAGTGAGCATGGAGGATGAGGAGCTGGTGGTGGGCTTGGGCTTGACGGGCACTCACTATAGCTTTCCCATGAATCTCAAGGAAACAGACCCATGTGCAGAAGTCACAGATGTAAAACTAGGGGAGACCCTTGGGGAGAAACTAGCCCCTTCATTACTTCTTCAGAGAAACAGAGATCTCCATGGGATAGACAGATGGACAGATAGCATGTGTGAGGAGAGATGTATTATAGGAAGTGGCTTACAGGTTTATGACAGCTAAGCAGCCCCATATTTATGTCATCTGCAAGCTGGAGTGCTATTAGCCTAAAGGCCAGAAACCCTGGAGTACTGATAGATTGGCTCCCAATACGGAACCAAAGGCCTAAGAATGGGAATGAGGTGGGTGCTGCAGTCTTAATCTTAGACTCCAAAGGCTCAATAACAAGGAGCTTCAGTGCTCAAAGCCAGAAAAAAGGATGGATGACCAGCTTAAGGGGAGCTTCCTTCTCTTGTTTGTCCCATCCCAGCCCTGAGCAGACTGGATAAGAGCAGGTCCTCTCCACTCAGTGAAAAGACTCAAATGCTTACCTTTTACACAGAAAGCATGCTTTACCAGCCATATGGGCATCAGTCTGTTCAAGTTCATGTACAGAATTAACCATCACAACCCTTTTAGATGAAGTTTGTGTAGGGATTGGATATAGGAGATAAAGGATGAGGCTGGAACAGGAGGTAAGAACTGGGTCTCACAGAAACTTGGACATTTCTAGTGGGAGATGGAGAACTTCTGAGGAGACCTTTGAGTGAGTATACACTATACTCACTTAAAGCATAAACTAAAGGCTACATATAACAGTCTAGGAGTGACATATTACCCAGTCTAGAGGTGGTATAGTGCCCAGTCTAGAGGTGACATATTACCCAGCCTAAAGGTAGTATATTATCCAGGCTAGAGGCAGCATATTACTCAGTCTAGAGGTGACATATTACCCAGTCTAGAGGTGACATATTA
This sequence comes from Onychomys torridus, assembly GCF_903995425.1. Classification (NCBI taxonomy): domain Eukaryota; kingdom Metazoa; phylum Chordata; class Mammalia; order Rodentia; family Cricetidae; genus Onychomys; species Onychomys torridus. The sequence goes on from NC_050448.1 coordinate 102,781,044, forward strand.
CCCAGTCTAGAAGTGGTATATTACCCAGTCTAGAGGCAGCATATTACCCAGTCTAGAGGTGACATATTACCCAGTCTAGAGGTGGTATATTACCCAGTCTAGAGGTGGTATATTACCCAGTCTAGAGGTGGTATATTACCCAGTCTAGAGGTGACATATTACCCAGTCTAGAGGTGGTATATTACCCAGTCTAGAGGCAGCATATTACCCAGTCTAGAGGTGACATATTACCCAGTCTAGAGGTGGTATGTTACCCAGTCTAGAGGTGACATATTACCCAGTCTAGAGTTGGTATATTACCCAGTCTAGAGGCTGCATATTACCCAATCTAGAGGTGACATATTAACCAGTCCAGAGGTGGTATATTACCCAGTCTAGAGGCTGCATATTACCCAATCTAGAGGTAGCATATAACCCAGTCTGTAAAGGCAATGACTATCAAATAAGGAAAGGCAAAACTCCAGAGACTCGTGTTAAAACAGGTGGTAAATTGGGGGTGGGGGCGCAGAGTTAGAGGAGATTGGAGAACAAGTTGGGCTTAGGTAACAATTACTTACAAGGAAGAAGCAAGAAGAAAAACACATTTTCAAGATTTTGAACTTGGATAAGACAAGACTAGTGACAAAAGAATAAAGAAGTTAAGTGGAGGGTTTTTGTCGGGGACAGGGAGTTGGTGTTGAGCCTGGTTTTCACATAGACACACACTCTGTGCTTAGTGCCAAAATGCCCTCTGTAAAAACAGCAGATTGTGTTGTTGACTGAGTGCTTGAATGCATCAATTTGTCTTACATGTCATTTTTTGGGACAGTGCCCCACTTTGACTGTGGCCTCCACGCAGATGCTCCTGTAAATCCCTTACATGGTTCGATAAACATGGACTATGAAACGACATTCTATCCCACTGATGCCAACACAAAGCAGTCAGGAAAAATGCCGTTTTGCAGATTATTTCACAGTCCAGCAGTTGCAATCTCATGCTCAGAATCAGGAGACTGCTCCTTTTATTTACAGAAAGCCACATGCACGTCCATCCAACTCTGTTCCACCCTTTATACAGAGGGTGAGTCAGGGCCATGGAAGTTAGTTGGCCTTAATTTTTTTCAAGTTTAAACCCACTTCATTTTCATTCAGTTTGATACATCAGAATTATCAGAAATTTGACTCAAGCCTATTTTTGCCAGGCCCTGAAAGCCAAAGGTGAATAAGTCAAAACTTCTCCCTTCACAGAGCTCAAACCCTGAGAGGTGAGTCAATCACCTTATATACGTGAACAGAACATCACAAGTTAGAGCTCGGTATGTGACTTGGTTGGATCACTGAGTGTGATTCCCAGCATCCAGGAACAAACAACAACAACAAAAATGACCTAATGGAAACATTATAAAAATGCTGTAAAAAAAAAAAAAAAAAAAAAAAAAGCAAACAAAACAAAAACTACAAGACTAGGAAAAATATTTCCTACAGCACTAAATACTTCCTGCAGCACTAAAAAATAAAAGTAAAATAAAATAGGGGTTGGGGATTTAGCTCAGTGGTAGAGCTCTTGCCTAGCAAGTGCAAAGCCCTGGGTTCAGTCCTCAGCTCTGGAAAAATAAATAAATAAAATAAAATAAAATAAATACATGTTACCAGGCTGGGCATGGTGCACGCCTTAATCCCAGCACTCAGGATGCAGAGGCAGGTAGATCTCTATGAGTTCAAGGCCAGCCTGTCTGCATACTAAGTTCCAGGACAGCCAGAGCTACATTGGAAAGCCCTGCCTCAAACACAAACGGAAAAAAATGTTACAGAATAGAGTGACATTGGAGAAGAAGGAAAGATATCTCACTCTGAGGCTCAGCCCTGACCAGGGGACTTCATGCAGAGCTCCTTACTAGTCATATCCACACTCTCTCTTTTTCAGACAAGGCTTCACTATGTACCCGAGGCTGGCCTTGAACCTGTAATACTCACTATATAGACCAGACTGCCCTCAAACTCAGAGACACATGCCCCCCCCCCCCAGACTCCTGAGTGCTAAGAATAAGAGTGTGCACCACAACATCTGGCTGGCCTTCATCTTCTAAGTATTTAAATCTACTTCTTTGGGTTTTATTTGTCTTTTTATTGTTTACTAAGACATGGTCCCATTCTATAGCTCAGGCTGACCTAGAACTCACAGCTATCCCTCTGCTTCAGCCTCCTGGTGTTAGGATTACAGATGTAATTACAACTTGGCTCACTTTTTTAAAATATTATTTATTTGTTTTGTGTATTCATGGTTGCGGGGAGTGTGGCAGCATGTGTGTGCACATCAAAGGAGAGCTTGCAGGAGTCAGTTCTCTCCTACCCTGTGGGGTTTGGAGGGTGAACGAGGGTATCAGCCTTGACAATAAGCACCTTTGGCTTATCCCTAGCCCTGGCTCGCTGTTTTGATGAGGAAACAAAGCCTCAGATGAGCTTGTAAGTCAGGTCTTCCGAACTCATGTGCTTTATTTGAGTAATCATAAGCCTAGTGGGAAATGGACAGTCACCAGCTGTGGCTGAAGGACTAGGAACAAGCACAGACCCGTGCCTGAGTAGAGCAGGGAAATGATGGGAATCCCGGGTGACTGTGTTTGGGACCGTTAGCAGAATGGCTATCCAAGTACCGCAACCTGTTTGACTTAAAACCTTGGAGGCCAGTGATTTTTCAAACTACGCTACTGGGCCAATGACCATGCAAGGAATTCTGCATTTATTTAACTTTTATAGACTGGAAGGGTTTGGATAGGATTTATGTTAATAACAAAAATGTCCCATTTCCAAAAATAATATTTAAAGAATCTCCACAGTAACAAAGCAAAGGTTGCTACAGATTAGTAAGAATGAAAAATGAAGTTCAGGGATCTAACTCAGTGGTAGATCGTTTGCTACCAAAAAAGAAGGCATAGAACGGAGGACAGAACAGCAGCATCCCACAGATACTCTACGTGGGATACGTGGCCACTGTACAAAAAACAAGCTATGGCTGGAAACAGCTGGCCAGCAAAGCAGATACATGGCTTCTGAAATGGCACGAGGTAAAACTTCTAAGGACCAAGAGACGCCAACAACAGTGTACTACAATAAAGCCAAGAGTTCTAATAAACAAGGGTGGGATATATAGCTCACTGGCGGATCAATCACCTATCATATGCTAGGGCCAGGGAAAATAAGTAAATAAAAACAGGGGCCTGCCAGAAGGTTCCATGGGTAAAAGCATTCACTATGCAAGCCTAGAAACCTAAGTTTTGCCATCCCATAATCTATGTAAAGGAGAAAGAAGAGAACCAAGTCCACAAAGTTGTCCTCTCACCTCCACAAATGCATCATGGCACACGTGCAGGAATGTGAGTGTGTGTGTGTGTGTGTGTGTGTGAGTGTGAGTGTGTGTGTGTGTGTGTGCGCGTGCAAACACATAAAACAAAATGTTTTTTAAGTAAATAAAAACAAAAGGAGCTCAGCTCAGATTTGCTTCAAGGAGTAAGCTAGGAAGCAGAAGCCCAGGTAACTTGAGTTCAGACAGCCGGGCAGCGCAGCACAAGGCGGCAGACAGCAGGAAGAGCGAGTGGAGTGACAGCTTGGATTCACTTGGCTCTGACACTGAAGGTGGGGTGTCTGCAACACCCAGGAACAAGGCATCACAAAGCAGCCAGGCCCACGGGTATGGAACATTGGAAAGTGGAGCTGAAGACATGAGGAGAAATCAGTCACTCCATCCATTTCTGTCTTCTAGTTGCTAAAATCAGTGTCTGCATTGTGTGTCCACTCCCTCCCAGCCACTCTTGAGGCTCCATCTTTGTCCACATTTTTGTCTCTTAGTGTGAACAGAACTGTTGTTCACAACTTCTTCACTACTCCTTAGATGCGAGGTCTTGACTCTCACTTCCTAGGACACGTCTTAAAGCACAGGCATAGTGCTATGGAACAACTTTGGCATGTGCACACAGGAACACCTCTGGGACTGTGGCTCTGTACTACAGCACTTGCTTAGCATGTATGAGGTTCTAGGTTCAATCCCCAATACCACAAAAAAATAATGTTTAGTAATTTTTAGAACCAGTCATAGTAGTATATGCCTATAATATTCAAGGTACAGAAGAAGGATGAGGAGCTCAAGGCCACCCTTAACTAATGAGTTTGAAGTGAGCTTGGCTTATATGAAACCCTGCCTCAAAGATAATAAATAAACAACACCTTAGAGCCAGACATGGTGGCACATGCCTATAATCCTAGCACTCAATGTGCAGAGGCAGGAGAATCACAAGCCTGAGCTCTGTATCAAGAACCTGTATTGGTGACCTCATGATACAAAATTTACCCATTTACCTCTTTGTCTAGCTTAAGCTGAGTCTGACCAGTGCACAGGTCATCAGCCTGTAACACAATAACAATAATAATCAGCACAATAATAAGGAAGGGGAATTTAGGGGAAGGCTGGTAGTATAGATAGCATGCACATGGTCCTGGGGGCTCCACCCCTAGAATAGAGAGAAGGGTGGAGATGAGTAAGAGAATGAACAATATTATGAGCTCAGTGTCCTTTTCCAGAGCAATGTTGACATGATAATAAGGCAGAAACACAGTTTATTTAGAGGTAGACAGGCATGGAGGCAAGGTCCATAATTCTAGCATTTGGGAGGCTGAAGCCAGCCTAGGCACCATAGCAAGATTCTGATGAAAAAAAAATTTTTTTTCTTTTTTTAACTCTGAAGGGAAGTATCAAATACAGCTGAGGAATCCTGCCATGTCAAGAAGTAAAGGAGAAGTAATTGGAGAAAAGTATCTTAAGTGACTCCTAAGTCCTAAACATGAAGGAAAGCCTCCTGGCTGAAAGGAACTACAAAACAATCCAACAGACTGTTTGCCACCTGGGTCGGGCTGGGCACCCTGCCAGCCAGAACACCAGAGTAAGGAGGTGCAAAATAAGTTTGCTCTTGTTTTTGTTTTTGTGATGTTGGCCCTGCTGGAGAATCTCACCTAGGGCCATTCACAACTATCTGAGCCCTCTACCTCACCTATATTCAGCGCCCTCAACTTAAGCTTTGAGTCCAAGCCCAGAACCTCCAGTAGTAAGACAACACCCCCACCACAAAAAAAAAAAAAAAAAAAAAAAAAAATGTCCCAACATTTAAAAGTAACTTTTGGAAATCCACATTTTTATAAAGTATTTCCAGTAAACTTTTGACAGACTTCCCAAACTCTATTAGTGATAACTCCCATACACACTGGCAACCTAAAATTCAACAAGACTGAAACGAAAAGGAGAGGGGATGAATTTCCCAGAAGACAAACAGACTCCATCGATCACATTCCGGCTGTTACAGCACTCCTATCCAACTTGCCCCAACCCCAAGGGAGGGCTCCAGGTGCAGGCCTTTCTCTAATTGGTTTCCATTCCTTCACCTTCCTCTTAGGTCGTCAGTTTCTGGGATAATTGGTACCTATAAATTCTTGCTAGAGTCAGTTCCCTTTCATTGAAAAGGTGCTTATCTTGCAAACCTAGGGAGCAATTATAGCCTATGTTTAACTAACTTTGTCCCTGCCATTTAATACCTGGTGTTATTTGCTGCATCCTGTAGTGATATTTCTAGAGAATAGGCAGAAACACATCCGAGAAAATGATGTGAGTATTTGAGTTCCACTCTCAGAAAAATTATCATACTAATAGATCATAATTTACTTATTCTAATTTGGCAACATATGTTGCATTACTAATCTATTAATAGAAATTTATTCCCCCGTGACTTTGTTAAGTGAACATCTTGCCAAAGTGTTTGATAGCTCTTTTGTATTTTGTTAGCATAACAGGATTTGATGAGCCACAGCTTACATCTTCCTATAGCAGCGCTTCTTATTCCAGTACCTCATGATGGAGGGGACTGGATGGAGCAGCCATAAGAAGCCCTTCTCTGAAATGCATGGTTGTGTTCAGTGTAAAGAAGAGTTCAATACATTTTCCCCTTATATTACATGGTAAATTCCTTCTATTATCTCATAAGATGAATTCTTGTTCCCGGTTCTAGAAGCAGCTGTTTCATATAATCAAGTGGATTATGCATATTGAAAAGTCAACTTCTTGGTCTGAGTGTGGTAGCACAAGCCTTTAATCCCAGCACTCAGGAGGCAGAAGCTAGTGGACCACAGTGAGTTCGAAGCCAGCCTGGTCTATATAACAAGTTTCAGACCAGCCAAGGCTTAATAGTGAAACCCCTGTCTCAAAAAGAAAAGAATTTAAGAAAGAATATCAATTTCTTTCTTCATTGGCTCTTAGCAAGCTTAGCATCAACTCAATGTATCCCCTGGCAAATGCATAACTTTCTGGCATATATTTTTCATAATTCAACTCACTTCTAAATCCATTTTTACCTTTACCTTCTTTAGTCAACTTACCTATTTTTAACTTGGTTTTTAACCTTTCTCTGAAAAGATCATGAAATTCCTCAGGTTCTAAGCAGGTAAGAGTATAAATGGGTGGATGGATTAATGGCTAATTGAAGAAATACACCTGATATTGAATTGCTAGGTTTTCCTTCCTGAGTCATTTACCTAAAAACACTGACTCAGCTCTAATAGTCAGGTACCCTTACTCTTGAGAACTTGACTTTAAATAGGTAAACTAAAGCAATGTGTGATAAAATGCGGTATAATAAACCAAAGAAGTACAATTAAAGTCTTACAGACCCAGCCAACCTGTGCTAAGGGCCAACCAAGAGCCCAGAGGAGAAGGAAGAGCCCTCTGCACACCATGCCAGGGCTGTCATGAGTCAACAGTTAATGAGTTCTGTTCTGATCACTGTAGAAACAGCACTGTCCTCCAAAGGGAAAAGATCATGGCAACATGTAGATGTTCTTCAGTCCTGTGGTTCCAAGATAGTTTTCTCAAGTGATTGATGCTAAGATGGTATTGACCACAGTTAATTTTTCTATCCATCATCAAAAAACATTCGAGATCCTATCCTATTTTTCAGAGCAATTTTGTTTATGATGACAGGCACAGAATTGTTGCATATGTGTTATTCTTAATATTTCTCAAATATATGCTTTTCTTAGGGCTGGAGACATGGCTCAACAGTTAAGAGCACCAACGGATCTTCCAGAGGACCCAGATTCAACTCCCAGCACCCACAAGGCAACTAGCAGCCTTCTATAACTCTACTTCTAGGGGATCAGACATGCTCTCCTGGTTTCTATGGGTACTGAATGCCCATAGCATGCAGACATACATACAGGCAAAACACCAAAACACAATCAATAAGTAAATTTAAACATGTGTGTGTGTGAGTGTGCTTGTCTTAATACGACATTTGGAAAAATGATGGCTTCAAAGTCTAAAGAAACCACATCCCATATAAGTAGAAAAAGAAAACTAGAGAGAGGAGACGGAGAGATGCTTCAGCAGTCAAGAGCTCAAGCTGCAGCCGGGCAGTGGTGGCGCACACCTTTAATCCCAGCACTCAGGAAACAGAGACAGGCAGATCTCTGTGAGTTCAAGGCCAACCTGGTCTACAGAGCAAGATCCAGGACAGGCTCCAAAACTGCACAAAGAAACCCTGTCTCAAAAAAAAGCAAAAACAAAAAACAAAAAAACAAAAAAAAAAAAAAAAAAGAGACTTTGGGCTGGAGAGATGGCTCAGAGGTTAAGAACACTTGCTGTTCTTCCAGAGGTTCTGAGTTCAATTCCCAGCAACCATATGGTGGCTCACAACCATCTGTAATGAGATCTGGTGCCCTCTTCTGGCCTGCAGGCAAACATGCAGGCAGAACACTATATATAATAAATAAATAAATCTTTAAAAAAAAAAAAAAAAAAAAAAAAGAGCTCAAGCTGCTCTTCCAGAGGACCCAGGTTCAATTCCTAGCACCCACGATGTCTAACTCCAGTCCCAGGAGATACAACACTCTCTTTTAGCCTCTTCAGGTACCAGGTATGCATGTGGTACACACACATGTAGGCAAAACACCTATACATATTCAAAAAAGTAAAAGAATATTTTTTTAAAGACTGGAGAGAATCATCACTTAGGAGATGTACAGAATCATTGGCTCTAATATGCCTTCTTGATTTACCTTTTTCAGGGCAACATACTGAAGTTTGGACATAAAAAAAACTCATTAAAGACATTTTGAGCATAAGACATTACCTTTGGCATAATCTTCAACACATGTTTTTATTTATTTTTTTAACTCTGTTTAAACATGTGTATGTTTATCTGCAGGTGTGTGGATGTGAGTGCAGCTGCAAACAGAGGCAAGACAGTCAGAGCTGGAGCTAGAGTTACAGGCATAAGAGAAAAAGTGGGCTAGGATATTGTCTAGTGGTATAGTATTTGCCTGGCATGTGCAAGACCCTAAGTTCCAACCACAACACGCACGCATACGCGCACACACACACACACAGAGAGAGAGAGAGAGAGAGACAGAGAGAGACAGAGACAGAGAGACACAAAGACAGAGACAGAGACAGAGAGATCTTTGTAAAATATACTTGCAATCTACTCAATAAAAAGAATTTTCATACTTTTGTACATTCTAATGTGTATTAAAGGCTAAAATCTGTGAGACAGATTTTTGCAATGTTTATTAACTGTATTTCACAGGCTGCCATGGTTTCACTTCATGAAATGATGCTCTAAGGCCCTCGGGCCAACGTTGGGAGTTCTCTCTTGTGGGTTAGAACAATGGGTTCTAGTATCTAACCCACAGCATGCTAAGCAAGTAGTCAACCACTAAGACTCACTCCAGCACAGCATTAGGAGCTCTCGGATAAACCGATGGGAGGTTGTGATAGAGCTTGGGAGAGTTAAAGGAGCAGTGGATTTCTCTGAAACCACTTAGCAGAACTGAGCAGTCCATCTCTGTGTCAGTCTGAAGGAGACCAACTCCCCACAGATGTCCACGTCCCAATCCCCAAGATCCACTGTGTTATCTTATACAGCAAGAGGGACTTCGTAGGTGTGACATGCTGTGGGATGTTCTGTATGTCAAATGTGTTGCTCTGATTGGTTAAAATAAAGTGCTGATTGGCCAGTAGCCAGGCAGGAAGGATAGGGTAGGCAGGACAAGGAGGAGGAGAATTGTGAGAAGTGGAAGGCTGGGTGGAGAGATACTGCCAGCCACCGCCATGACGAGGAAGATGTAAGGTACTAACAGAAATGGGTTGATTTAAGATATAAGAACTAGATAACAAGCAGCCTGCCACGGCCATACAGTTTGTAAACAGTGTAAGTTTCTGTGTGCTTACTTGGTTGGGTCTGAGCGTCTATGGGCCTGGAGGGTGAGAGAGATTTGTCCTGACTATGGGCCAGGCAGGAAAACTCCAGCTACAGTGACAGGAGAGATGATCCTAGATTCCCTGGTGATCCAGCATCACCAGGGTCCTCACGTGAGGGAAAGGAAAGAAAGAAGTAAAGATGGTGCCTAGCTCAGAGGTTGAAGTGACATGCTTTGAAGACAAAGGGCCAGGGACTAAGAAATGAGAGCAACTTTAAAACATGGAGGTCTATTCCCATCACAGCCTTCAGAGAGAGAAAGTCCCATAGCCACCTCTAGTGAAACTGGGCCTTCAGCACTTCAGACTATACAATAATACATTTGTGTCATCTTAAGTGACTAATTGCTGAAGGTTCTTATCTTTTTTTTTTTTCTTTTTTATTTCTTTTTTGTCTGTTTGTTTGTTGAGACATGGTCTCTCTACATAGTCTTGGCTGTCCTGGAACTTGCTATGTATGTTCTGGCTAGCCTAGAACTCACAGAGATCCGCGTGCCTCCTGGGTGCTGGAATTGAAGGCATGTACCACCAAGCCTAACCGTTTAAATTTCTTACAGAAGTAATAGGAGATAGAGAGAGAGACAGATATCTTTTTGTTGTTTTTCCGAGACAGGGTTTCTCTATGTCATTTTAGTGCCTGTCCTGGGTCTTGCTCTGTAGACCAGGCTGGCCTCAAACTCAGAGATATCTCCTGGCTCTGTTTCCTGAGTGCTGGGATTAAAGGCGTTCACCACCACCACCCAGTGAGACAGATATCTTTTTTTTTTTTTAAGATTTATTTATTTATTATATATACAGCATGTATGACTGCAGGCCAGAAGAGGGCACCAGATCTCATTACAGATGGAGGTGAGCTGGGAATTGAACTCAGGACCTCTGGAAGAACAGCCAGTACTCTCAACCTCTGAGCCACCTCTCCAGCCCGAGAGAGATATCTTAATACTTAAATGTAAAAATTGATTTTAAAAAAATGCTTTCTGAGGGTTGGGGATTTAGCTCAGTGGTAGAGTGCTTGCCTAGCAAGCACAAAGCTCTGGGTTCGATCCTCAGCTCTGGAGAAAAAAAAAAAATGCTTTCTGAGGAAAAAAAACGCCAAACTGCCTAAGTGTCTTTGCTTCTTCCTTGGTTTATACACTGCCGCCACCACCGCCAGCCTCCTCTGACATTAGATTCCAGCTTCGTCTGCTTTCCACTGTTGACTCTCAAGGGAGTTTCTGTGCCCTCCTCCACACAGGACTGGGACTGCTGGGCATCCAGCTTCATTACTGAGTAGTTAGCAGCTTTCTACTTCTCCAGGGTGTAGACATCCACTGTATGATGACCCCAGCAGCTGTCATTGGAGCCACCCAAAGAACACCCTTTAAAAAGACATATATACATACTATCTCTCCTGTCATCTGGCAAATCCTACCTAATATAACAGTGCTCAGAAAACTCACCTACTTTCACCAGGGCGTGCTGAGATCTGCTTCAAGCCAAGTGCCTGTCATCTGGGATCATATGTGAGAACATTACACAGCACCCGGGAGAGAACTCAAGTCAAAAAACTTCCATCAGACATTAGATCCTGCTCCCAATACATCTCCCTTAGCTAGCCTTTCTGCACATGCTCCCAGTTACTCACAGTTATTGAACATACAACACCAACACCTTTCGATACCTAGTCTGAAACTAAAAATAGTTTAAATAATTGAAAAACTTTAGCTTTGTAACTATGTACTGTTTGTCCTTATATCACACACTTGCTTAAAGAGAAGCTGTGGTGACTTTGTCTCTAAAAATAGTACATCCCATCTCCACTTCAGTCAGCAAGGCCAGATCTGCTGGGGGACAGGGGAGGGGCGTATGTGTCTAGATTATAAGGTAAGAGCAAAGGGAGCTATATAATTTCTTCTCTGAAACAGAAGAAACCATCCCTGAAGGGGTTTACAAGGGCAATTCATCAGGGCTTCCAGACACGTTCTTCACAGAGCCCATAGAGGGGAGAGGACAGTATTTTGACAAAAAGCTAAAGATTCAATGCACCATCATGAAACACATAAGCTTAAAATCCCACTAAACTTCTATCCACTATTTTAGAAGTTATATTTCTGATAGGAGGCTAAATACAGTGGTGGTATGGTGAGTTTACCCTGCACCACATGACCTGGCTGGAATCTAGCTCTGCTGGCTGACTATGGGCCAATTCTTTAACTTCTTCATTTCCCGACCCTTGAATGAGGGTGACAGTGGGACCCTCATGCTCCTCGGCATAGCCAGACCTCGTATGTGGTTTGTCAGCCCCTGTTGTAGCTGTCCTCCCTAAAGCAATTCTGACAATATGCTATTGCCACTATAATTTTCCCCTTTGAACAGCCCAGAACTATGTTATAAAGCGTCTAGAGACACAAACACCAGGCTTTTATGGCTCCACCCACTACTCTCCATATGACCCAGAATCTGTCCTCCCCCAGGACTCTGACCTTCCAGAAGGCAGAATCCACACCATCCCTAGATCTACCAGAACCTTAGCTTTCCCTCTCCGAGCTAAGCCATGTGTTCCCATCCTGAAGAGTAAGCCTCCAAGAAATACTAATGCTGAGTGGGAGCTCCCTGTAAAGGCAGCAGGTCACAACCTCTTTGGGGTTTTGCATAGCAGATATTTACATTACAATTCATAATAGTAGCAAAATTACAGTTGTGAAGTAGCAACAAAAATAATGTATGATTAGGGGCCCCTACAACATGCAGAACTGTACTAAAGGGCGGCAGCATTAGGAAGGTTGAGAACCACTGCTCTTAAAGATTATCCTCTGCATGTCAACTGTTCTTCTGTCACTCTCCATTACCTACTTCACTTCGCCATGTTGTTGGCCAGTGCACAAAAACCATCACGCGAACTGGGAAATCCCAAAGTCCAACCCAGATCTCAACTCAGGAGTGCTGGTAGGACTCCGGGAGAATCCCTGCAGCTGGCTTAGAAACTACCCAGGAACCCTGCCCGTCCAGCTACTCAACCTAGTGCAGACATAGTCAAGCTAGTGCCAGCTGACAGAGGAGGGACAAGAGCCAGGGCCATGTACCTGCAGCACGAGGCACAACGACTACTCAGTAAGAGAGGGAAAATCAGTCTTCCCCAGGGATGAGCCTCCTAATTGGTTATCCAATACCAAGTGGTCAGCCATAAAAACATATACACAAGTAATGCTGAACAGATTCAGCAGAGTGTGTTTATACATTTATTCATCTGTAGAGTCATGAATTTGAGAGGGAGGAGGAAGAGGCAAAGGAAAGAGCTGAAGGGAGGAGAGAGGGGGGAAATGATATAATAATTTATTACATTTCAATTAAAGATAAATTATAGAAGAGTGAAGGAAAACCTCTTTTCATCATGGGGAACAACAGTCCATTGCTTCTTATATAAAGAAGCGTACCCCTGGCCGGAACAGTCCCAAACAGTGCCTATCAATGGCTATCATCATTGTTGGAAGGGTTTTGAATATGGTCTCACACTAACGGCTCAGGCTGGCCTTGAACTCATGGCAACCCTCCACCCCCAGCCTCCAAAGTGTCATGATGATTTCTGTCGGTACTCAAACTGGGAACAAATCCAGAAAGGACTGGAGAGATGGCTCAGTTGTTCAGAACACTTGCTGCTCTTACAGAGGACCCACATTCAGTTCCCAGCGCCCATGTAGTGATGGCCTAGCTCGAAAGAAAAAATTTCATGAAAAAACAGAAGATAAAATAAATTAACTACCTCCTTGTCTTGGATCTTTCCCCTTTCAGATTAAAAACTAATTTTCTTTTGTAGTGCTGGGCACTGAACCCAGGGCTTTGAGCATGCTAGGCAAGCATTCTACCACTGAGCCACACCCCCGGCCCTCTCCTGTCTATCATTGATAATTTAATTTCTATTAAGAAGCAGTGCCATTTGGTAAGAGTTTGTGGTGTCCCATGTCTCAGTCAATATGTCGGATGGCACACATCTTTATCAAGCCACACTTTAGTACTGCAGGACAGCCATTCACGACTGTCAAAATATTTAGCACCAACCACTTCGTAAAAGTGTCAGCACACATTTAAGATAACCTCGCGTCAAAACAGACAGAAGGCACACACTGGAATGATCAAAAGGAGCACTTGTCTTCCAGGCTGTTCCTAAAATATGTGTGGGCCCCTGCAGCAGACGCCACTAAGCCCAGCTTGGTTGATCTTGAGTGTCGGGAGCCACCTGCTCTCTCCCAGTCCACAGTCCACTCTAGGTCATCTTCTGCATACCCTTGCTCATCCATACCCTTACCCTTTCTGAATGCTGTGTACCTGAAACCCAGGGATCCTGGAAGGAAAACACAGTGCTCCTCAGCTATTACCTAGTGTCACACAGGAAAAAGAATTTAAGTGAAACTGAGAAAAGCTGGCTTTAACGATTACACAATGTTCTCCAAGGAGGAGCGTAAAACCGCCTGTCACTTCATGGACACGTGGTGCGCCTGAGAATTGAAAGATGAAAGCAAGGCAGAGAAGATGCCAGAAGCCGAAAGTCCACAGGGGAAGGAAGGAAAGAGGCCTTTGTGAGAGGAAGAAGAGCTGGAGAGTAAGATGATCCAAAGATGGAGAACCTGTAAGAGCAAGAAAGAGCAAGAAGGCGGGAAACTGTGGTTCACATGAGTCGTCACCAACAATACTGTGTTGAGAGCCGGGCGGTGGTGGTGCATGCCTTTAATCCCAGCACTCAGGAGGCAGAAGTAGGCAAATCTCTGAGTTCAAGGCCAGCCTGGTCTACAAAGTGAGTTCCAGGACAGCCGGGGCTACACAAAGGAACCCTGACTTGAAATAAAAAAAAAATAAAATAAAATAAAATAAAATAAAAGGATTGTGGATTTTCTCAGATAAGATAACAAGCGGTTTTTTTAAGGTGCTCCTGCCTTATGAGTCCACACCGAAATTCGTAAGTAAAATTACATATCTGAGCTGCACGGGGCTTTTGTTTTATTTCTGTTGTACTAAGGAGCCAACCCCTGGCCCTCAATAGTACTCACTTTTAAAGACTCCAGGCAAGGGCCTCCAAATAAAGGTACCTGTTGCCACACCTGACAATCTGAGTTCGGTTCCCAGGACTCACAGGCGGAAGAAGTGAACTAACTGCTGAGTGTTTCCCTCTGGACTCTGCCGGTCTGCTCTGGCACAGGTGCACATATACCCACACCCATTCAATAAAAACGTAATTAAGAAATTGAATAAATAAACAAATATTCCAGAAAAGAGGGACAGAAAAGAAAAGGTTGAGGAAAGACTGAGACAGAGAGAGAGACGACAGACGAACTCAGAAAGAAGATATAAATGGCACCAGAATGGCAAATGTATTCACTATTGTAGAAATTTTCCAAAATAGGTGACTGTTAGTTCTAGGCCCGTGTGGTCTACATAGTGAGTTCCAGGACATCAAAGGCTACATAGTGAGACCCTGTCTCAGTAAATAAGTTAACAAGTCATTGAAATATAAATAGATAACACCTATATTAAAAGACAGCTACAAACCAAGCATGGTGGCACGCATCCACAATCCCAGAACTAACGTGGTAGAGGCAGGATCATCAGGTAGGTCACCCTCAGCCAGAACATATTCAAGACTACCTGAGTCTCTGCCTCAAAAACATTAAAAACAGGGCCAGCCAGATGGCTCAACAGGTAAGGCAAAAGCCTGGGGACTTGAGTGTAACCCTCAGAACCCACCTGGTGGAAGGAGAGAACAAATTTTCAAACTTGCCCTCTGACCTCTGTGAGCACGACAGAGGCACACACACCTACACTTACATACACACACCAAAAATAAATAAATAAATAAAAATAAAAAGTAAACATAAATAAGCATATAGAAATTTCTTGAAAATCAAAAGCAACTAATGATAGCTAGGTACGTGTGTAACATATAAAAGTGAAACATAGCAACACAGCACTAGAGATAGCTGTTATCTCTGAGGAAAAAATAAAACATTTATTTCTTGCACTTGAGACACTCTGTATTATGTGTTTTACAATACAAAATTATTTATAAAAGGCAAAGAATCCAGCCACTTGGGAGCATCGGGTATCATCAGAACTAATCATTAACTAATTGTTCACCAGTAAGTGATCGTCAGCCACCTCGTACACCAATCTCCTTTTGGTGTCTTGTTCCATTTACATTACAAATTGCCCTGGCATCACTAAAGCAGAAATCCCCAGCCATCTGGCCTGGCCTGCATTCTAGTGCTCCAGGCTACAGAAGTACCAGCCTAAAGACTGACACTATGGATTCCTGTGTTTCTCCCTTACCCTCTACCTCATGTTTCATGTATTCTGATTAAACATTTTCTAGTTCCACATCCCAAGATTCTCTTTGGTAAAACGGCCAGGGATTCTCTTTGGTGGGAACGGCAAAGCTGCTCTCTATTTATTTTTTCTAGTGGCTTGAACGGAAACTGAGACCCCCTCCAAAGCCCAGATCCAAATGAGGCTTGTCTCACCAACCCAGTCACTAGGGATCACTTTGTGTCCTTACATCCTATTTGTCTCAGCGAAGTCCTGAGGAGCCTGCAATAGCTGCTGGCTGACTTTAGGGAGATGTTATCATTTTTCAAATTAAGCTCTGAACACAAAAGTACCTGAAAACATACAGCATTTGCTTATAGAAAAGAAAGAAAAAAAAAAAAAAAACACCTAGATCAAACTGAAGCAGCATATTGGCATTTACACAATGTACATTCTTTTAAAATATTTTTTCTGAAATTTTTCTTTTCAATCCCAAATGGAAAATGAAGCAAGCCTGCATAACAAATACAAGGGCTGGAATGTTATTCTCTGTGTGAAATTTTACAGCAACAATTATTTTTAGTAACATCTGGGCCAAATGTTCTCACTGGACTTGGTTTATTCTGAAATTGGATACCATACAATACCAGGACGAAACCTAAAAAAACTGCAGCACCAGTCTACAAGTGCCTCTAGAATGAGAATTAATATGCTTCCACACATAGCAACTAAGTTGTAGTAAGAAATTTATAACTCAGAGCAATCATAGTCTTTTCTGAGCAAAATAAAATATTTTGTGACTAAAAAAATGAGGAAAATCTATTTTTCAAGCCCACTTGCTCTCGTTAAGGATGGTTTAATGTTCCTTCATTCACTGTTCTATTATGGATGGCTTAATGTCCTATTTGTTATAAAAGCCCATAATATCAAGCCCCCAGGGAAAGGCACAAATTACAGCATCAGTACTTCAACAGCAAATGGGGACATTCGTGTCCGATTTCTACAGCCCATTTTTCTCACTGTTTTTGAGTACCATAATCACACTTACTTTAAAAAATGATGCTGGGGATAAAGCCCAAGACATTACATATGGACCGACCCTTTCCTTTTTCTGATGTAGAGTCTTGCTATATAGCCAAGGCTAGACTTGAAGTCAAGAGTCTCCTGCCTCGGGTATGGCACATGTCTAAAATCCAGAGTATACTTTTTGTTTGTTTTTTAGAAACAAACATGCATCCCTGGCTATCTTGGAACTCATTATGTAGACCACGCTGGCCTTGCACACAGAGATCCACCTGCCTCTGCTTCCCAAGTGCTGGTATTAAAGGTAAGTGCCATCACATCAGACTCCAAGAGTACTTTTAAATGTCTAAAACAAGATCCTGATAAAGTGTGTTCTGAACGCATGGCCTGAATGGACTTAAAGAAATTGAATTGGTTAAAAAATAAAGCACAAGTAGCATGGTTCAAATCGCTTAAGTTTTATTTTCTATTTTCTCCTAAAATGTCAGGACTCTTGTGCTGGAGTTTCAGCTCACACTTCTCCAGCTGGTCTCTCACTGTTACTGATTTTGCAAACAACCCACATCCTGGCCCAGGTACACAGGGAAGAGGACAACATTTGGCCCTTCTCTCCAGAAGCCTAGAGAAGCCAAGGGCAAATGGGCAAGGAACTATTCAAGCTCTGGGACACAGCTGACACTGAAAAAGAGGAAAATGTAATAAATATGATATTACACCTCTCTAGACTTACAGCAGTAAGTATTTGATTAGCATGTCAGATTATTTTGAGAAGTCTGAACTGTGAGCTAACTTGATAATAAAGCTACCATGTTTCAAACCAGGCAGTGGTGGTACATGCCTTTAATCCCAGTACTCAGGAGACAGAGACAGGTGCATCTGAGTTCACAGCCAGCCTGATAAATAGAGTGAGTTCCAGGACAGCCAAGCCTACACAGAGAAACCCTGTCTTAAAACAAAACAAAACAAAACAAAACAAAACAAAACAAAACAAAAAGCTACCACCTTAGGAAGGTTGCTTAAAGAAAGCCCTATGACATATTGGGGGTGGGGGCGCTTTTTGTTTGTTTGGTTTTGTTTTGTTTTGTTTTGTTTTGTTTCTGAGACAGGATTTCTCTGTGTCACAGTCCTAGCTGTCCTGGAACTCACTTTGTAGACCAGACTGGCTTTGAACTCACAGAGATCCAGCTGCCTCTACCTCCCAAGTGCTGGGATTACAGGCGTGTGCCACCACCGCCCGGCTGTTCTGCTATTTTCATTAAAACCTTTCTATGCTGGAGAAGGGGAGGAAGAAAACCAACCCCCCCCAAAAAAAAATAAACCACCCAGCTGTCCTGTGGAGACTCTTCTAGACACACCTGGAGTAAAACTAAGAAGCCATATTTGCATTTAATGACTTCCTATACCTTTTAACAATATTACACTATAATTTATTAGTAATGAAATCTAATTCAAAAGAAAAGCATTAACTTCTGCAAGTCAATATCTCTTATACCACACTCAGGAGGCGGAGGCAGGAAGATCTCAGTGAGTTCAAGGTCAGATTCAGAATTGTCTAGAGAGAGAATTCTAAGACAATCAGGGCTACAGAGAGAAAACCCATCTCCAGGAAAAAAAATCTCTTGCACCAAACACCAAAAGCATATTACGCATAAAGTGGTCTCCATGGCAACCTTCAACTTTGTGTCTACAAGTCTATAGCAATTTATAATTGATAAGAATGGGCCTTAAAAAACAGAGATTTAGCTGGTTTTGGTGGGGTATGCCTTTAAAAACAGGAAAATACCTGAATTCAAGACCAACCTGGTTCACATAGTGAGTTCCAGGACAGCCAGGGCTACATGGAGATAACCTGTCTCAAAATAGAAAAGGAAGGAACGAAGGAAGGAAGGAAGGAAGAGAGGGAGGGAGGGAGGGAGGGAGGGAGGGAGCGAGGGATCGGGGAAAGGAGAAAAAGAAAAGAGAAGAAAATAAAATAAGAGGAAAAAAAAGAAAGAGAGCCTTTGACTTACAGGGACCTGCCTGGGATGGCTGACAGTCATGTGACCAGCATAGTCCATCTATTGTCTGTGAAATGCCCATAAAAACATCCAGTGGTGATAGGGCTCAGGAGATGCCACCTCAAAATATAGCACCTTGACATTTGAAGAAACCAAAGCACAACATGTTTTATCTGATGTCTTCCCCATCTCCCCTCCAGGGAGGTCAGAGAAGGAAATTCTGTGACCTCAATTAGGTCTTAATACTCTCATGTGAGAGGTGCCCACCTGGTACTGGAGAAAAGAAACTATCTTACCTTTGAAGAAACAAATCTTGCCACATTCCCCAGGCCCAACAGCCCACACCTGCTGTGTCTCCCCCACTTTTAGGCATCATCAAAGCTGTCTACATCTTTCTACCTCACACACCTAGGAGGGGAAACACATTTACCTGCTTCTTGAGTCTTAATTTCTAATGCTCCTAGACCATGTACAACTTTGATTTCTATATTGGGTTTAAATAGTTTCCTTGATGCTTTATGTTTTGTTACAGGTGGTTCAGCCATCAACCTGGTAAAAAATAGGGACAATTTTTTCTATCATCATTATTGATACCACAACACGTGATGCTTCCAGGAAGGACCACTTGCTCCATGCACAGAGTATGAGTAAGTGGAATACAGTGAAGGAATCCAGGATCTAAATAGTATCAATAAAGTCAGTGCTGGCTCTTGAAGGATGGAATTTTCCTTCCAACAGAGGACAGTGAATAGTTCTCTAAAGCAATGCGCACAACGTTTTTCTACCCAGGCATCTCAAAGGCCATGATGTAGCTACATTCTCAAGTGTGAGTGTTATACAGGAGTTTGAATGCCTTCTATATAATCAAGACAAAGGACAAATGTAGGCTAAAGACTAATGTCACACCCAAGGTCCAAAAAACAATAGACAGCTTTACAAGGAAAGTCTCTATCTAAACTATCGAGGAAGTTAGGTGTACATGAGGTTTAAGAAACTGTTAAAAGAAAAATCAGCACTAATCAAAATACACTGGAATATACATACATACATACATACATACATACATACATACATACATACATACATACATATTTTAAGAAAGAAAAGCCAACTATAAGACCCACTGATCCCAAACACTAATCTAGGTTTCAGGTTGAATCTGGGTAAGTCACCAGCACAGTGAACAGTAGCTCTCACTTGGGATGCTGCAGACAATGGGCTGATCCATAACTTCAGTCTACTGTAGACACTTGGATGGATGGGCTGAGAGCCCAGTGTGCTATAATAACCCTGAAAAGCTTTTGGCTCTGGCTGTGAACACATTAGCATGAACTTAAATCTGTTTCTTTGTTTGTAACAAGAGATATTTGCTTGCACTTTCTGCCTAAATGGATTGGGTAAAGAACCTAAGACCCCAAACAGTGAAATTCACAACTGGTACAGCAGCCAGTCACAGTTTTGGGCCCCAAATGAACTCTTTGGGGCGAGCGAGCGAACAAGCGAGTGAGTGAGCGAGGGTGGCATTGCTCCTTAGCTGTACTCGTTAAAATGGGCGATCTCTTTATGGGGTGTTTGTGTCCGCGTTTAGGAATTCATGCTTTATTTCCCTTTCCTGACTCCCCTCTGCTGTAATCTAAACCTTGCTATATGTTATCATTTGGAGGGGTCCTTAACAATGTCACCCTTTAGAAATGTCACACATCCAGCCATTTGTTTCTGAGCTAGAGTACAGGCTGTTTAGAACAGTGTCCCAGTTATTCTTGCTAAGACTACACAAAGCCACTAGAATGAATTTCTCTCAACATATCACTTAGCCTAATGTCTGGAATGAAAAGAAGTTCCTCACTGTACCAGCAAAAGCTGGTATTTACACAACAAACAGATAATCAGAGGACCTCTACACTGAAATTGAGGTTCGTATAAAAGGTAATTGAATGATACACAACTTAATTTTGTTTGTTGTTTTTACATACACATAGATGAATTACATGTGACACTGATTCATATTTATACTGATTACAAGTCAATAAGTGAATTTCACTCTGGCTGAAATTAGACTGAATAATTAGCAGATGATTCCACCAACATTAACATTATGGAACACCATTTAGTCTCACTATGTAGCCCTGGTTGGCCAGGACTGACTAGGGAGAGCAAGGTGGCCTCAAATTCACAAAGATCCACCTGTAAAGGCCTGTGCCACCACACCTGGCTAGCTGGATTACCTTTTAAATGCCACTAAAGATGAGCATGTGGCTCAGCAGTAGAGCACCCACTCAGCATGCATGACGCCTTGGGTTCAATCCCCAGCATCAAAGTGAATGAGAGAAATATATAAATGGCATACTCATGAGCGGATATTGCAATGTTGTATATATTTGTTTCCTTAGTCAATCAACAGGTTTTTTTTTTTTTTTTAATCCAGGTCAAGCCTAGCATGAATTTAAAGAGAGAAAAAGTACTCTGAATTTACAGCAAATTTAACATCATTTAAATGGTTTCAAATAAATCCCCTTGACCAATCTGCTTTAAACACGGAATACTGTGTAAGTCAAAACTATCCAGATAGGAGGCTTCAAATGCTGGTGTGTAGCATTTGCAGTTGAGAAATGATACATGAGCTCCTTAATCAGGACGGTCCACATTCCCACAAAGCCAGAGCAGGTATTTACAATCTCACCACCAGACCAGGAGAGACTTACACCCATGCTACTTATTCTCCTAAGAAAAAGCAGAGTCCTTCTTGCTTGCTTTTTTTTTTTTTTTTTTTTTTTTTTTTTTTTTTTGGTTTTTGGTCTTTGGTTTTTTGTTTTTCGAGACAGGGCTTCTCTGTGTAGCCCTGACTGCCCTGGAAGTCATTCTGTAGACCAGGCTGGCCTCAAACTCAGAAATCCCCCTGCATCTGCCGCCCCAGTGCTGGGATTAAAGGCCTGTGCCACCACCACAAACCAGCTAGCCCCATTATCTTTGCCCTCTTTTCCAAGACAACATGTGGGAAGGAATGTGAAGTTACAGTGATTTTTTACTATCCTGGTAATACAATGTTTTAATAAAATGTAAAATAATCTAAAAGAGAAACACCATATTTTGGTAGGGAAATGCTCTCCCCTTAGGCTGAGTTGGTACAGAACTGCCCTAAGCTGGAGTCATGTATTCCAGGTGCCACGCCTGAGCTGTCGCTCACCTTCATCTCGATGGATGACTTTCCTCCCTACTGTAAACATTGAGACAACTGTCAGTCCTCACCTCCAGTCTAGCCTAGAACCTCCCCTGAAAAGTAGAATGTGGCGTGTGTGGCGAGCCCCACCTCAACTGTAGTCTCCTTAATTTTACAAGGAAGACAGCTGTTAACTCAAGCTTGTGGGAGGCTGAAAAATTGATATCTTTCTTCCTTTTATTCATACTGATATTAATGTTGTTTTATCTGAAACAATTACTATGGACCCCTGCCTGGCCTGAAATTTATCACACAGACCTAGTTGCCTTCAGACTCACAGCTGACTAAGCTGGCCTCGCCTCCCAAGTGCTGGGATTCAAGGTGTGCACCACCGTACCACACCCAGCTAATAATTTTTTTTAACTTCAAAAATCTAAAATATCCATAAGTGAGCATCTCCCTGAGAAACAGGTAGTATGGTCTGCAGTCAAAGGTTCCTCGGCCTTATGCAGAGGGCATTAGTGTGTTCAAGCATGGGCATCATTTCATCAGGCCCCCACATTCAGAGAGATTGTCTTGGCATGGGACCAAAAAAGGGGGTGTGGTTTCCAGCTAGTCTGAGGAGGCCGGGAGAGCTGCCTTAGAGACCTTCTTCATATTGGGCTCCCCTAAATGAAGTGGCTCACAGTGACTGGGAGAGGTAGAACCCTTCCCAGAATAAGTCCATCTTAACTCCATAGCACGGAAGCAGGAAAAATCTTCATTTTATTCTCTATTTTTTTCATAAGGCTTACACCTGTGGCACGCAAGATGGGGAAGATGAATCCCAGCCCTGTTTCTGCCTTAGCTTATGCAATTCGAGGGGATGAAATGGGAAGTGAAGACTCCATGTTCACAGCTCAATGGGTGGGGCAAGCTCCTGTCTGTTGTTTGGTGTTCTGTGACTTAACCCGAGGATTGCAGAAAGCTGGAGAGGAAAATAGACCGTATCTAAACAGACTTTTGCTTTCATTCCAGCTTCTCTCCCACCCTAAAAGTTTATTAAATGTCTAAATGATTCTGGAATCAGTCTTTGCCCCTCAAAGCCTATTGCTTATAAGAGGTTATCCTTTTATTTATTTATTTAAGAGTGAGGGGTATACCATTGCTTAAAAACAGATCCTAATTATCTGTGTGTTGTCTTTCAAGGAGGTGCCATACAACTAGGTCTAGAACTCTATAAAGCGCTCATGGGGAAGAGGGGTCTCAGGCCAGAGCAAATAAACTATCTGTTCTCTAAATCCCCCTCCTATTGCCTTCCAAGTACACATATTTATCTCCAGCCTCTGAAAGAGATTGGGTGAATATGCCGGAAGGAACAGTACGATGGTATTCCATCTCTGTTCTCATACTCCAAAAAGGCCACACCTAAGATGCTGGAGAGCTGAGGATGGAGCCCCAGGCGTGAGTTAGCACTGCCCTCCTGTCAGGAAAACAAAAAAAAATAAAATAAAATAAATAAAATAAAAAAATAAAACAACGATGCTTAGAAATCTCTGCACTTCTCACTCTGCCGCACCTTAGTTGGGCTTTGGAAGCAGGAAAGAGAATGTGCTTGCTGGGAAAGAGAGTGAGAACTCCATCATTTTCCTGCCGCTGTCTGTTCTGCCAACTGACAGTACCTAATGCAAAAAATGTAACCTTTAAAAAAAAAAAAAAAAAAAAAAGCCATCTCCTAGCAGCCCCACGGTTCCCCAAAACTAACCAAGTGTCCTTACTGTCGCTCCTCCCTGCCTCTCCCCTTTTCACCTACTCACCCAAAGCAGGGAAGGGTGGCAACCACCACATATTCCTCTGGTACAAACACAACCTGAACCTTAAGAAGCAGCGATGTTGACGCAGGGAGCCCCCACCCTCTCTCCGCACCCCTCACTTGTCACAGAGAAAACAAGTCCACACAGGGTTAGAGAATCTGAAATCAATTCACTTTAATCAGGTCTAAAAGAAAAAAAAAAATCTGCCCTGCAATTACAAAAACAAAAACCAAACCCCGAAACTGCAAATCAGAAAAGCACATCACGTGAAGAGCAAACCGAAATCGGGGCTGGGGACCATCTGCACATCGGGCGCTGCCTTTGACCTCTCGGGATGGCATGTAAAGCCATGCTGCCCAACCCAGATCCCGAGCGCGATTTACAAAGGGCTCCCAACACCCCCCCCCCCCCCCCATCCACACCAACACTTCCTCCCCGCTTCCCAAACGCTCGGAACAAAGACCTTCTCGAAGCACTTACTGGAGCAGCGCTTGCCTGTGACCACGCAGCAGGAGCGGCCCAAGCAGGGCGAGTCGGAGTCCCCAGCTTCCCCGCCTGCTGATGTGTATGAGACAACAGCCCAGGAATCACTTTCCCATCACAGCCTCAGACTGTAATCCATGTGCTTCCCGCGGGCCAGTCCCAGCTGCCTACAGAGCACCACATGATC
The DNA here is from genome assembly GCF_903995425.1 of Onychomys torridus. NCBI lineage: Eukaryota > Metazoa > Chordata > Mammalia > Rodentia > Cricetidae > Onychomys > Onychomys torridus. Next base: position 102,805,228 of record NC_050448.1, read on the forward strand.
TGCTCTGACATCAGATCAGCCCGAGACAGCCCATCCGCCAGCCCCTTCCACGCTTGTGGGTTGCATCACTCCGTGCCCTGGCTTACATTGAAGCAGGTGGTACAGAGTCAGGAACTGCTGTTTTCTTATTTAAAAAAAAAAATTTTTTTTTGGTGGCCTGATTCCTTCTGTGTCTAACAGAAGGGGAAAAGCAGCAGAAACTGCGTTTGGATTTGTTCACAGCAGCAGAAGCATGGCAGTAACTGGAGACCCACTCCTGGTTTAGACAAGAAGAGGGATAAGTCAGGAAGCCCGCGCTGTGTGAGTGACCTCATCTGCAAAACCCACGGCCACTGCCCAAACCACCTTGCAACAGATCATCTCCTATGAATAAGTTTATGCCACAAGACCTGGAGAAGTGTGTGTGTGTGTGTGTGTGTGTGTGTGTGTGTGTGTGAGAGAGAGAGAGGGGGGGGGGAATGCATTGTTTTAAGCAAGTCATCACAGGAAGGCCTCAGGGACATAACCATTAGGCTTGGTGCAGTACGAAGTTCTCATCATGACAGTGCTCACATACAGTCCAACCAAAACACACTTACAGACCCAGACAGACAAATGAGCAGGGAGGAAATCAAGACAGCCTATTTGCACTGGATGCATTCATTCAGGAACCACTTATTATCACCTATTTCTAGCTGACACAAAGGGAGCCTATCTGAATGGGGGGAGGACATAAATATATCTGTTTCAATTTCTGTGATAAGAAAAGAAAGTAATGGGGTTTTCAGGGCTCCTCCCCCAGCACTGAGGTCACAGAGACACACTGCCACACCCACATTTTATGTGGGTGCTGGGGATCAGAACTCAGGGGGGTCATACTTTCATAGCAAGCACTTTCTCACGGAGCCATCTCCCCAGTCCCCACATATCTTTGTTCCTTTAAGACTAGGTTTTACCATGGAAGGTCCCCAACTCCCTGCAACCTCCATGCCTCAACTTCCTGAATGCTTCCTGAGTCACAAATATAAGCCACCACAACTGGCTTTGAATGGGAAGGTTATTAACCAAATGTTGGGAAATACTATTTTAAGATATGTTACTTTTATATATATGTTGCATTTGTTCAACTCTGTGAAGCTGTGTTACTGTGCCCAGTCTAAAACACCTGCTGGTCTAATCAAGAGCTGAACGGCCAATAGTGAGGGAGGAGCGAGAAATAGGTGGGGTTGGCAGGCAGAGAGAAGACACAGAAGGAGAAATCTGGGAGGGAAAGAGAAAGGAATGAGAGAGAAAGGAGGAGGACTTCAGGGGCCAGCCCCCCAGCTGCACAACCATACACAGTGTAAGAAATAATGAAAGGTGTGCAGAAATAGAGAAAGGCAAAAGCCCAAAGGCAAAAGGTAGACAGGCTAATTTAAGAAAGCTGGAAAGAAACAAGCCAAGCTAAGGCCGGGCATTTATAATTAAGTATAAGCTCCCATGTGTGATTTATTTGGGAGCTGGGTGGTGGGCCCCCAAAAGAACAAAGGCAACAATAACCAAACTGTGTTTTATCCTAGTTTCCTTATGGTACATTGTAATAAATATAAAGTTTAAGGTAAGAAAATCCAAAATCATTAAGGTTTTAATGAAGCAAAATCATAGTCAAAACAGACAGCAGTAATCAGAATGTAATTCAGCAGGCACTCCAAAGTTGTTCTTGTTAAACACCACGAGGGGCACAGGATGAAGACCTGACATCACTGCCTTCACTTGTCCGTCTGTGTCCTTTAGTTTGTTTGGCTGAAGACGTGAAGATAACTCATTGTCCTCAGGCCATACTCCCCTTGGACTCCACAGCAAACCTGGCAGGACCACACCCTTCACATGAGGCACGAATCTTAGCGAGGCCATACCTGGAGTGGCCGTCTCCTGACAGCCACCTGGCCCCTCGGGTAATGATTTCTTCAGACCACCTTGCAGGACCAGCACTGAGATAATGATGTGTGGGACCACATCCTGACCAGGACTGCTTAAGTAAGCATAGTTCATGCTCTTTTAAAACCTAATCCTCACATCAGCATCCTAAAATTAGAGTTCAGGGTCCCTAGATCCCTTTATCTGTTCTTCTTCCCAATGTGACCACATCAATTAAATCTCCCCTTGTCAGCTTTTTGACAATACCCCACTATTCCTCTCTTTAACTGAAGTGTTGGGAAGGGTGGCCAAGCCTCACCTGTCATGGCTGCTGGAGGCCAGGCTTTTCCCTAGCAGAGAAAAATACCCTCTATCTTTCAACTGCATTATGTCCTATGCATTTGATTTCCTGGTGCAGTTCAGGCATATGTGTGGAAACAGTTATATAGTCATTGAATACCATACACCCTGGCATTTTTAGTGTCTTAAATTTAACAAATGCTCAATGTATCATAAGAATAAAAGAACTGTGAGAAGACATTTTTCAAAAGGAGAAATACAGATATTCGATAAATATTTCTTAAAGTTTTCAACATCTCTAGTCATCAGAGAAATGTAAATTAAAACTACTTTGAGATACCACCTCAATGAAGTCAGAGTGGTGAATGTTGGTAGTCAAGAAACCTACCAATAGGCTGAGCAGTAGTGGTGCACGCCTTTATTCCCAGCACTCAGGAGGCAGAGGCAGACAGATATCTGAGTTTGAGACCAGCCTGAACGTTCTATAGAGCAAGGACCAGGACTATACAGAGAAACAGTCAGGGCTTCACAGAGAAACCCTCTCTCAAACCACCACCACCACCACCACCACCAAAAAAAAAAAAAAAAAAAAGAAAAAAGAAAAGAAAAAGAAAGGAAAGAACAAAGAAACACACACACACAGAGAGAGAGAGAGAGAGAGAGAGAGAGAGAGAGAGAGAGAGAGAGAGAGAGGAGAAGAGAAAGATAAGAAAGAAACCTATCAACAAATTCTGTGAGGATTGTGAGGATGTGGGAAATAGCAACCCTTATTTACTGCTGGTCAGAGTATAAATAAATACAAAAGTTATGAAAATCAGTTTGAGGATTTCTCAAAAAATTAAAACTAGCACTACTATATGACCCAGCTATATAGCACTGGACATACACTCAAAGGACTCCATACCATCAGAAACACTGCACCCACAGTTTTTGCTGGTTTGTGTATAACATCATAGAAATGGAATCAGCCTAGCTGTCCATAAGAGACAAATGGATAATGAAAATGTGACCACCAGTATACACAGTGGAATTTTATTTGGCTGTAAAAGAAAAACTAAAATGTAAATGAAAATGAATGGATTTGAAGTGCAATATGAAGCAAAAAGACTCAGATTCAGAAACTCAGAAAGATAAATACAGTGTGTCCTCTTTCATTTGTCAATCTTAGCCTGTACTCTGTGTGTGTGTGTGTGTGTGTAGCCTAAAAGCCTAGAAAGGAGACCAAGAGAGGGTAAAAATGGGTTATGAAGAAGAGGAATGAGCAAAAAGATGCCTGGGACCTGGAAGAGGAAGAAAGAACCTGGTTGGAGCGACCACAAGGGAGGAGCAAAGGGCAGCAGGTGCCTAGAAAGACGGACAGCAGGGGAGGAGAGTCACTGAAACACGTTGATCGAAAGTGCTCTGCTCATGTCTGATACCTTGTGTACTAAATTTAAATTTTAAAAACATATATTTACATTGTAATTTACAATGATTGAGTGCAGCTGCTGCGGTGTAGTGAAAAGTCCATACAGTTGCCGTCTAGTCCTGGCTTCCAGCACAGAGCACCTCAAGTCCTGCAGTTTCCCAGGTGATGAGGTGAAGCAAGCATTTTGTTCTTCATAATAAGCCCCTTCCACACACCCCTGTGCATTGTGCTAATGTCGTGACTGGAAGGAGAGGAACAACCACACACAGCTGCTGGGTGACAGCTAGCAACCAAGGAGTCAGCATGAGTGAGGCTGGAAACCTCTCCGTCTCCAGGAAGTACAGAGGGACTGCAGACTGACTTACTCATAGACGACCGGTGATTTGGTCAGTCATACTACATAATGAGTCTGCTGAAAAGCCTACCTGGAAGGCCTGGTGGCTCATAGCCATGACCTCAGCAATGGAAGGCTGAAGCAGAAGAATTGCCACAGTACAAGGCCAGCTTGGGATAAATTGTAAACTCCAAGCCTGGGCTGGAGAACCTTTCTCAAAAAATAAATACCAAATAACTGTAAACTGCATGGTCAAGGGGCTTCTGGGCTGGCCAAAACATTCAAATTCCACAGAGTTCACAGGGGTGCAACCCCTGCACTAAAGACCCTTCCTAGGCTGGGCGTGGTGGCACACAACTTTAATCCCAAAACTTGAGACGCAGATGCAGGGGGATCTCTGTGAGTTTGAGGCCAGCCAGAGCTGTTATACAGAGAAACCCTGTCTCAAAAAAATAATTAATTAAAAAAAATTTTAAAGACCCTTCCTAACCTCAAAATACATACTTTTCATCAAGTTTTTTTGCTGGTAACCTTACTAATAGTTTTCATGTATGTGTGGGCATGTTTATGTGTGCGCATTTGGAAGTTAAGGGTCAATATTGTGTCCCTTACCCAATAGCTTTCTATTTGTTTATGTTTCCTACATTTATTTATTATTTGTGTGTGTGTGTGTGTGTGTGAGAGAGAGAGAGAGAGAGAGTGTGTGTGTGTGTGTGTGTGTGTGTGTGTGTGTGTGTGTGTGCACGTGTGCGTGTGACAGTCAAAGAACAACCTGCAGGAGGAGTCAGTTCTCTCCTTTTACCATGTATGTGCCGGGGATCAAACTCAGGCTTGGTGGCAGGCACCCTCACCCACTGAACCATCTCACCGCCTTATAGTTTGAGACAGTCAATCACAAAGCTTGCCAGGTCAGCTAAACTCACTGAACAGCAAGCCCAAAGATCCTCCCACCTCTGCTTCCCCAGATTTGGGCTTACAGATGTGTCCCCAAGCCTAGCTTTCATGTGGGTCCTACGGATCTGAACTCAAGTCCTCGTGTTTTATAGGCAAGCACTTTACAGACTGAGCTAGCTCCCCAGCTGCCCTAATACTCTTTATAATAAGCCAGTAATGGTGAAAGTAAAGTATTTCCTTGGGTTCTGAGAGCTGTTACAACAAATTAGCAAATGAGGGGAACTCCAATTTATAGCCAAAGTGCACAGAAGTATGGGAAGCCTAGAGACCCATTACTTATAACTGGCATATGGAATTAAGGGCAACTTTAAAGGATTGAGCTCTTAACCTCTGGTGCCTGCATTAACTCTGGGTAGTTACTGTCAGAACCGAATTAAATTCTCAGTCACCCAATGGGGGCCTGCAGAGAAATGGAGCAGTTCTTGGTGTAAAAAAAAAAAACCCAGAGGTGCTGTGTGGATAGAAAAAACCCACAGCAGTGAAAAGCTCACACACTTTCTTCCTTAAGTAGCCAATTTCCAGGAGTGATCAAATGGAAAGTAAGTGTCCCGAGGAACCTCAGAGTGAATCCCACAGTCAAAGGCATCTTCTTAGCTTCCTAAGAGAAAACACTATGCGCTTGGTACCATCCAAATAAATGACTTAAATATTCTATTTGTACATACGTATAAAGGTAGATATATACAGAAAATAAGAAGTCAAATCTTAAGTTGATAATTACACATAAAATGTTTCCATTGCATAAATTATATGAATAATGTTTAAATATGGATATCATAACTTCGATTGGATATATTATAAAATACCATACTTCACTTTTTTTTTTTTTTGGTACTAGGGATCAAACAAGGGGGGTCATGTGTGCTAGGGATCAAACAAGGGGGGTCATGTGTGCTAGGCAAAAACTCTCACTGAGCTACACCCTCGGTTGTCCATTTGGTTTTTCTTTTCTTCCTTCCTTCCTTCTTTCCTTCCCTCCCTCCCTCCCTCCCTCCCTCCCTTCTTCCTTCCTTCCTTCCTTCCTTCCTTTCTTTCTTTCTTTCTTTCTTTCTTTCTTTCTTCTTTCTTTCTCTCTCTCTTTCTTGGTGTTTTTTTTCTGTACATAAGCCTGTGCACCAAATGCATACAGTGCCTGAGCAGTCCAGAAAACACATTGGATCACATGGAACTGGGGTTACAGACAGTTGTACAGTCATGTGAGTGCTGGAAATCAAATCTGGGTCCTCTGCCTCACCTTCTCACTTTAAATGAAATAAAAGATAAAGTAATAAAAACAAAGCGTTTGCATTTTTTGTGATTTTTCTGTAAAAAGACTAATTTTTAAGCTAGAATTAAAAAAATAAACTACATACTTGTACGTAAATGTCTTGGGTTTGAATTGCTTGGGATCTTGCTAACATTAATCTCATAAATCTAATTAATTTTGGACATTTAAAAATAATCCTTTTTTGATATCTCCCTTCACACCCTGATTCTGTGATCTTTTGACTTGCTTCCTTATCCAATGAGCTAAGTCATGTGGGAAATTTAACCCCCCACACAGAATGCTCACCCAAAACATATGTAGCTTTAAAATGTTGAATATTCGAAAGTCTAGTCATTATTTCTACTCAAAAGCCCTAGTTCATGCTGTGATTGCTGTCACATGGACTGTGGCAACTGTGTCCAGTTGTCCTTCACACAGCAAGCAGAATGCTAGGAAACTCACTCTCTCTTTCCTGAGACCCTACTCAGGTTTCCTTTCTCATTTCATTCCTGACTGCAGTTCTTAAACTGTGTCAGTAGCAGTGTGCAGATGTTACACAGGGAGCTTCCTTCTGCAGAAAGCAATGTGCTTAACATTACTCTCTTTACTGAGTTACTGAGTTTTTGAGAGAGAGAGAGAGAGAGAGAGAGAGAGAGAGAGAGAGAGAGAGAGAGAGAAAGTGCTGATGTGCACTTGCGGAGGTCAGAGGGAAACTTTCTGCGGTCAGTTCTTGTCTTCCACTGTGGGTTCCGGGAATCAAACTCAGGTCATCAGGCTTGCACTCAAGTGCGTGGACCTGGTAACTCATCTCATCAGCCTGAGCTATCTTCATTAAATTGACTGATAATTGTTTTTTTTTTTTAATATGTATTGAGGGGATGTAAATGTGTGTGGGTGCCCTAGGTAGCCAGAAGAGGGTGCTGGGTCTCCTGACTAGCGGCTGGAGTTACAGGAGCCTGACCCACTTGGGTACTGGGAACCCAGCTCCTGTGTTCCACAATAGCAGTGAGCTCTCTTAACTACTGAGCCACTTGATTTTGCTATAATTAACTTATAAAATTAAAATACAATGCTTTGGGATAGATTACCAGAAATTTGAGTTATGGAATCAAAAAAAAAAAAAAAAAAAAAAAAAAAAAAAAAAAAAAAGTGGTCTTATTCAAACAAACTAGTGTCTGGGAAAGAGATACAGCTACCTGCCCAAAGACTTAGACTTCCAGTCTTTCTTGGAAATAGGTCTTGTGAGCAGAATTCTGCCTCTTCTGCTCGGAAGTGAATTGTTCATTTGTCCTAGCCAGTGTTCAATTGCTGTGAACAGACACCATGACCAAGGCAATTCTTTTTCTCCCCTCTCTGGCTTTTTGAAACAGGGTTTCTCTTTGTAAAAGCCCCAGCTGTCCTGGAACTCACTCTGCAGACCAGGCTGGCCTCAAACTCACAGAGATCCACCTGCTTCTGCCTCCCCGAGTGCTGGGATTAAAGGTGTGCACCACCACCACCTGGCTTCACAATTCTTTTATGAGAAAGCATTTAACTGGGGCTTGTTTACATTTCAGAGGTTTAATCCATTATCATCATGGTGGAGACCATAGTGACATGCAGGTAGACATGGAGCTGAAAGTTCTACATCTGGGTCCATAGGCAGCAGGAAGAGAAAGAGAGACTGGACCTTTTGAAACCTCAAAGCCCACCGCCAGTGACACACTTCCTCCAGCAAGACCATACCTACTCCAACAAGGACACATCTCCTAATCCTTTTCAAGTAGCGCTACTCTCTGATATTAGCTCAGGCTAACTACTGACTAGCTCTTACACTTAAACTTAGCCCATTTCTTTTCTTTTCTTTTCTTTTTTTTTTTTTTTTTTTTGTTTGTTTTTGTTTTTGTTTTTCAAGACAAGGTTTCCTGGAACTCACTCCGTAGACCAGGCTGGCCTCGAACTCACAGAGATCCGCCTGCCTCTGCCTCCTGAGTGCTGGGATTAAAGACGTGCAACCACCACCGCCCGGCAATTTAGCGCATTTCTGTTAATCTATGTCACCATGTTTTCCATGGCTTTACCTATGTACCATTACATGCTGCTCCCTAGACAGCGGGCTGGCGTCTCCTCCTCAGTTCTGTTTTTCCTTCCCAGAATTCTGCTTGTCTGCTTATTCCGCCTATAACTAAGCACTCAAATACATATGCCTATGGAGACCATTCTTATTCAAACCACCACACTGTTTTAGACACCTTTCTTTTTCTTCACACAGACTTACTACCACACAGACTTGCCTGAGACAAGTCCTAACCACATGCATTTAGCACTTAGGGAAAAATGCACCCTTAAATGACAACAGAAAGCAGAATTACCCTTCCAGCCAGAACCCCTGCCTTGGACTGTTGCATTAGGAACACATAATTTGGGTGCTGTTGGTTTGTTTGTTTTTCGAGACAGGGTTTCTCTGTGTAGCTTTGCGTCTTTCCTGGATCTCGCTCTGTAGACCAGGTTGGCCTCAAACTCACAAGATCTGCCTGCCTCTGCCTCCCAAGTGCTGGAATTAAAAGCATGCACCACCATTGCCTGGCCAATTTGGGTGCTCTTACAGATGCTGTTTCCAAATGTCTTTGTTAGTTTTACTCTAGTGGATGTGAGATGGGCTCATTCATCCTCTCAGCATCGGGCAAACATTAGGAGGCCCTTCCACCCACTGCAGCCTCTCAGTTCTGGAGCATGTTTCTTTGCTTTCACAGAAAACCTGCTAACTTAATAAAGGAAAGATAGTTCCATTTTCTTACTATGAAGGTGAATGTGTGTTGGTTATTATTATTAATTGGTATGCCATCCTATGACACTTGTTTATATTTTTGTTTTTATTGGATTTTAACATAGTTCTTGTCTAGGCTGTTGGTTCAGTCAAAATCTTTCCTTTTAGGAAACCCATTGAAATACTTTATTGTTGGGCTGGAGAGATGGCTCAGAGGTTAAGAGCACTGCTTATTCTTACAAAGGTCCTGAGTTCAATTCCCAGCAACCACATGGTGGCTCACAACCATCTGTAATGAGAACTGGTGCCCTCTTCTGGCCTGCAGGAATACGTGCAGACAGAACACCATATACATAATAAATAAATCTTTTTTTAAAAAAAAAAAGAAATACTTTATTGTTATCAATTGTGATTTTTCTAATGTATGTTCTTCCACTAGAAACAGTCATGAAGCTCAGACTTTAAACTAAAATACCACTCTACTAAAAATAACAAAGGCTCTTTAGGGAAAGGCTGGCTCCAGACTCAACACACAGACTCTAAGGCAAGCTCGGATGATGCTTTCTACCAAAAAGCAAGGGAATCATGTAGAACACGTAGGTGAAGCGAAAGGTCAAAAGTATTGCCTTAGATGTATTGCCTTAGATGGCTCCCAAAAGCCAACTCTACCACAGCATCTGCTGCAGGTACTGTGACCTTCAAAAGACCACACCAAAAAAATTAAAATAACATCGCCTTTTCTGCCACACTGGCACTCAGAGCACAGCTCAGTGGGGAAGCTGATTGCAGCTCCATGCATCTCTGAACTGGCTTCCTATACCCCATCCACCACAATGGCTTTGGTGGTCGGGTTTCATTAAAAGCCTGCTCCCAAGAGGGTGTCTGGAAGAAGAGATGGAAAAGTGTCAACATGACAGCATAAGAACATATGGGACACACATATTGATGCCGCCTACTTTGCTAAATGCAATCTGTCACAGCATCACAAAGAAATTATAACTGATCAACTTGCATAAATACAGAAAAATTTTAATGATGGTCAATAAAGTTGTAACTTTGTAATAGACTGTAAATATCATTACAAGGGCTGACCTCAGTATTAACAAAGATATCACAACTCATTATTGTACAGCTGTTTACATGCGACAACATGATAGTCACAACATTGTTTACAAATTCCTTTGTGGGAGGGGTATGATTGGTATGTGCATATTCATGTGTATGCACATATGTGGGGAGTACATGTTTAGGAAGTCATAGGTCAACATCAGGTATCTTCATCAATCACTCTCCACCCTATGTTTTTTGTTGTTGTTTGGTTGGTTGGTTTTAGTTTTTTAAGGCAGGGATTCTCTGTGTAGCCTTGGCTGTCCTGGAAATTCTCTGTAGACCAGGCTGGCTTCAAACTCACAGAGATCCACTTGCCTCTACCTCCCAGGTGATGGGATTAAAAGAATGCGCCACCACCACCCAGCTTTTTCTTTCTTTCTTAACACTGAACCTGAGCTCACTGCTCCCACTAGACTGGCAGTCCAGCAACCCCAGTAACCCTCCAGCCTCTCCCACACAGCTTCTCCTTGGGTAATGGAGAGCCACACCTGAGGCCTCATGTTTGCGACTGTACCATGTCCCCAGCCCTCAATCATGGTTTTTGGAAACAGAGACTCATTTAACCCTGGTCCGAGAGTGTTTCGACCTGATTTAATCATAATTTTCTTTTATCAAAATTTCTAGCCTACCGGAGATATGATGTGAAGTTAATTAAATGACAGCCAGAAGCAGCAGCAATCATAAATCTAAAAGATGGAACTCTACCAGACAATTTGTCCAGTCTCTTCAACAAAAATTAGAATAGACAAAAGGAGGGAGAGGGGAGAGGGAGAGGGAGAGAAGGAGAGAGAGAGAGAGAGAGAGAGAGAGAGAGAGAGAGAGAGAGAGAGAGGGAGGGAGGGAAGAGAGAAGGAAGAGATAAGAGTCACTTAATGAAATCTAGTTTGAGCAACTTAGTTTTAAAACACACACACACACACACATTTTGGAGACAAGTGAGAAAATCTGAATGTATGCTGGGCATTAGAAGATATCAGAGATTTATTATTTTCAGATGTAGTAACAATAACAGTGGTAAGCTTAATGAAGAAAATATCATCACTGTAGAGCTAAGCAGGGAAGAGCTAAAGAATGCAAAAGAAAGAAGAGCATGTTTGTAATTTACTTCCAAGATGTTTTCAAAAGGAAATAGGAAGTCAGGCATAATGGTTCACACCCAGGTGAGGTGAGAGGGTGCTAAAATGGGCTACCTCATGAGTTGAATTCAGGACTCCCCTGGGATGTATAATAAGTCCTTTCTCCAAAAGCAAACCAAAAGAAAGAAGGAGAGGATTGGAAAACAAAAGAAATATGGCAAGATGCTTACATTTGCCAAGCCAAAATACAGACCATGTATAAATTTGAATATTGTGTTGTCTTCCATAACTGAATTGTTCTATGTAATGAACAAAAATTTTATCTCTAAATTTATGTTTCTTTAAATATAAACTTGCAATTTTTTCTAACTTTTATGGTTTCACTTTAAAAGAAACAATTTACGTGTTCATTTCAATGACTTGGAATATTTGGGGAGTTATTTTCTCTGTCCTCCGTTGTCGAGGCAATGCATTAAATAATCCCTCGGTCTTCCCCACTTGTTATCCCTTATTAAATTACTTATACATCGGGCTCTACTTCCGAGCTGTTCCCCTGGTTTATCTGTATCAATGCCATTTTAATATAATCACAGCTTTATGTAGTAGCAGTAATCATCTAAGCTCTCTTCAATTTTCAAAGCCTTCGTCATCTATTTTCTAAGTAGTATTTGGGGCCTCCCCGATGTCTCCTCCAGAATCGCACAGTCCTTTCTTTCTTGTTTTTTAGTTCGTTGTGATTAGAACCAAACTGGGGGAAGGGTCGTGTCTAGAATCCTCAAAGCCTGGTTTTTATTTCCTCTCTACTGTGGGTCTCGATTTGCTCTTTTCAAAGTCCCCACTGGTGTTCTTCCTGCTCTCCCGCGTGACATAAAGGTTGTGTACTCCTTCTTCCACACAAAACTGAAGAGAGCAATTTCATGGTCGGGGTTCCCGCGGCCACTTCCCACCGACTGGGTCTCCTCTTTATTAGACTATTCACCACTTCCGGATGTGGTCCATTTACTCTGTTTTCTTTTTAAATGAACTTGTGTGTGTGGTCTCAGACTCACACACACACAAAAGTTCTCAAATTATTATTTTCCTCATTCAGACACTCAGTCACTTCCACCACAGTCTACATCCGTAACCACTTGTCTTGGCAGCCCTCCTCACTGCTGGTCGCTTTGAATGCTCTGAATCTGCAGTCATCTGAAATCACCAGAAATTTCACTGAGTCGTGCTTACAACAGTCCTTCGCTTTCTCAACACAGGCACCAGAGTGCAGAATCTCCCCCACAATACATGTGTGGTTATCTGGATCCTCGCGAAACGGGGGTCCGTCATGTCAGCCTAACTCTCTTCTGCAAGTCACTAAAACTTAGTCATCCACAAATTTAATAACCACAGACTCTTTTAGCCTCATCCAAAGGACCCATCTCTGTGATGTAAGATCCAATGTCACCTTCTGGAGGATGTTCCTCTGATGGCTTCGTCGTGATTCTAAGAGCTGAAACTGGCTGCAAACCTGCGGAGAGCTCATCAAAACCCCTCGTTTTCATCAGACATGACTTTGAAAGGTCACACTTCCGTGTGGAAAACACAAATTACGAAGACGTCATCTGTCCATCACTCAATACCAAGCTCCCTGGGTAGGAGTCTAATGTGGCTCCCCTGTGACCCACATGGAAATGCCCATCACTCTTCAGTCCCCCGATCGGTGTGGAAGAATGCAACATCTTGAAGCACAGCACTCTTGCCTTCTGTACACTCATCTAGGCACACATCTAGGGCAGCACCACCACTAATTGTAGGAACTACATGATGGACATGGTGGGGGGTGGGCTCATTGTACTCATCTCTCAACTACTGAATATATTGGGGGATTTCAGAGTTGAAAATAGTTTATAAAATTATCATGTGATCCTGCCATTTTCCTAAGCCAATATAATTTCTAACTGTATTCTTTTTTTGTTTGTTTGTTTTGTTTTGTTTTGTTTTGAGACAGTTTCTGTGTAACTTTGGAGCCTCTCCTGGACCAGGCTGGCCTTAAACTCATGGAGATCCGCCTGCCTCTGCCTCCTGAGTGCTGGGATTAAAAGCACGCACCACCACCACCCAGCTTCTAACTGTATTCTTAATAAGTATTTATTAATACCTATATTTATACCCACAGATAAATGTAACTCTCACCCTTCATCAAGGAAGCTTCTTTTGGCAACAGATGGAGACTATTACAGAGATCCACAACTAGTCAAATAGAACTGTGGGTGCTAGTAGGTCACACCCCTTACACACGATAGTGAAAATGCATCTTAATAATATGGTTGCCTGAACAAGACTGGCATCATGGACCTAATTGTTGACATACCAATGTGGACAGGGGCATTCGACATGGTCCCACCCCTAGATAAAGAGGTACAGGTGGTCAAATGTTAAATGGACTCAGCACAATGCACACACACACACACACACACACACACACACCAATAAAGAAACCATGAATTGGGAAGGGAGACACAGAAAGTGCGTGAGGGAGGAGGAGGTATGGAGTGTTGCAGATGCAATGCTTATGCATAACATTCTTTAAAAAATATATAAATTAAAAAAAATTTAAAAGGACCAGGGCTGAAGAGATGGCTCAGCAGTTAAAAATACGTGTTGCTCTTGCAGAGGACCTGGGTTTGGATCTCAACACCCAGAGTGTCTCACAACACTATGCAACTTCAGTTTCGAGGAATGCCAGACCTTCTTCTGGTTCCCTGAGGCTCCTGCATGCCACCTAATGTATAGAAACTCTCACAGGCACATACATATATACTTTACTTAAGTAAGGTGTCCTCAACTCCAAGACTTAACTTACCAGTTCCTTTGAGATGCCTCCCCTTATCTCCCTGGTGTGAGCAAAGGCTCTCTTCTCTTGGCCACCACAGCACCCTATGTTTCCTCTGGTGTTTGTTAATACTTAGCAATGCTAGCCGCCACTCCGTCAGCCCTTACCACAGGATCCATCCACCATCTTACTATCTGGACCCAGTAAAGTACCAGAGACTCAGTAGGATCTCTGTAAATAATTGTCAACTTAGTATTGCTTAATGTAGCTCTGAATAGCATAGTAATCTACATTTATGCTAAAGGACAGCGTCCATATACAGCTTAAGTCTTGTGAACTACGTAACAGCATTATCATCTGAAGCATTGACAATAAGAGACCAATCTGCATTTGAAACACATGAGTCTCGTAGAAAAATGTGGACAGACTCACTGCAAGACAAAAACAGACTCCGATTCAGTGGTAAGTGCACATCACCCTCATTCTGAGTTTGCCCAAAAAGCAGTGACATCACTATACCTGTCCTACTTGTTTCTGTCAAGACCTCAACATGGACAGTCCTCAGCTTTGCAAGTTCAAGCGCTCAGTTTTATCTTTTTGCTCAAAGGTGGGACGTTAGCAATACTGACCTGCTATGAGAGTTCATCATCTGAACACAGAATGCAAAAAGAAAAAAAATCAAATCAGCATTTCTCAGTTCTTCCAAGGATGGCAAGTAACTACTACCATTTTATTATAGACAGTATGTACATTAGAGCTATTGGGGCTATTCAACCCCCAGGACATCAGAGGGATTAACTCACTTGGAATAGACTCCTGGGAGACACACATACACTCTCTAGAACATGACCATGCACACAGACACCAGTAAAATCAGAACTCTGAACTGCCACCCATCATCATGTGCACTGAAAACTGTGAGCTTTGCAGTTTTGAAAGATGATTTCTACGAGCCGATGCATCCTCCTGATGCAGACTTCCCCTCTAAAGATCAGACTGAACCCTCTGACAGAACCACATTCATCTTAACTCCACCTTTTGTTGAAGTTTGAACTCAACAATTAACCTCACCCCAGCACATCCTCAGGCTCACTGCAGTTGCCAAGAGTTCTAGACTATTATTTTCTATAGTATATGGTTTCTTTCTTTTTAATAATTGTGAAATGTTGTGGCCCACTCCTTTCTTTTTAAAAATTCATTTATTTCTGTGTTTGTAGGTGTTTTGTCTACATGTATGCCTGTGTACCTCATGCATGCCTGATTCCAAAGGAGGCCAGAAGAGGGCATCAGATCCCCTAGGACTGGAGTTACAGACAGTTGTAAGCTGCCATGTGAAAGTGAAGCTAGGTCCTTTGGAAGAACAGCCAGTGCTCTCAATTACTGAGTCATCTCCCCAGAACCTCAGCACCTCTCTTCTTTTTGTACGAGTGGTGTGTGTATGTGTGTAAGAGAAATATGGTTTCTCTTGATAACCCTGGATAACCTGGAACTCAATATGTAGGTCAGTGTGTCCTTGACCTCAGACATCTACCTGCCTCTGCCCTCCCAAGTGTTCTGGAATTAAGGGCATGAGCCATCACACTTGGATGGGTCCGTGGATGTTTTTGTTTGTTTTTGTTTTTGTTTTTTGCAGGGAGGCGGTTGTTTGTTTGTTTGTAGACCAGGCTGGCCTTGATCTCAGAGATCTGCCTGCCTCTGCCTCACAAGTGCTGGGATTAAAATCACCCAGCTCATGAATACTTTTTAAATATGTTTATAATTTTGTGTGTATGACTGTTTTGCCTGCATGTACGTATGTGCACTGCCTAGTGCCTAGTTCCCACAAAAGGCAGAAAAGGGCCTGTCCTACTTAAGCTTACTGTCAGTGTGATAAAACACCGTGACCAAAAGCAAGGTGGGGAAGAAACAGTTTGTTTGGTTTACACTTCCACATCATAGTCCATCATCAACGGAAGTCAGGACAGGAACTCAAACAGGGCAGGAACCTGGAGGTAGGAGCTGATGCAGAGGCTGTGGAGGGGTGCTGCTTGAAGTCTGCTTTCTTAAAGAACTTGGTACTATCAGCCAGAGGTGGCCCCACCCCCAATGGGCTGGGCTCTTCCCCATTAATCACTAATTAAGGAAATGGCCTGTAGGCTTGCCCACACCCCATCTTACAGAGGCTTTTTTCAACAGAAGCTCCCTCTTCTTTGATGACTCTACCTAGTGTCAAGTTGATATAAAACTAGCCAGCACAGGGAGTTACATATGGTTGTGATCCCCTGACCCTGGAGTTACATATGGTTGTGATCCTGACACTGGAGTTACATATGGTTGTGATCCCCTGACCCTGGAGTTACATGTGGTTGTGATCTGGACACTGGAATTACATATGGTTGTGATCCCCTGACCCTGGAGTTACATATGGTTGTTATCCCCTGACAGAGAGTTACATGTAGTTGTGATCCTGACACTGGAGTTACATATGGTTGTGGTCCAGACACTGGAGTTACATGTGGTTGTGATCTGGACACTGGAATTACATATGGTTGTGGGGCACCATGTGGGTGCTAGGAACTAAACTCAGGTCCTCTACCAGAACACTAAGAGCTCTAAACCACTGAACTTGCCCAGTGCATGGACTTTTATCCACTCACTAGACAGAGACTTTTGTGCCCCTGGGTGCTAGTCCGGGAGCTGAGACGGGTGTTCAGGATGCCACGGTACATGTTCTTTAAAATTAGCCATAGCCTTAACACATTAGCATAGGCATTCTGAAAAAAAAGTCTCACACAGCAAAATGGACAATGTCAGTGAGGAGGGTGGAAAGAAACTACCTTGGACTCAATTTCCAATACTTCAAAAATTATGTTCAGAAAAATGTTTCAAGATGAGGCGTAGTGGCTCACACAGATTCAGGCACCTGAGGAAGATATAGATTGTCATGAGGTTGAGGTCAACCTGGACTTTGTTGTGAGTTCCAGGCTATAACACGGGCTGTGGATTGTCATAGTCTAAAAGCTAAAGTTAAAAGTGGATTTACCCCATGACCTCACAGTTCCACTTCTTGGTATAACCTCCAAAAAACTGGAAATAGGGATCCAAACTCATATTTGCACACCTATGCCCACAGCAGTGTGATGCAAAACAAGAAAAGATGAAGGCAACTCAACCTCCTTGGTGTGCATGAAAAATACACGTGCTGGGGCTGGAGGGGAGGCTCGGTGGTTAACGAGCACTCACTGCTCTTGCAGGAGACTTGGGTCCAGTTCCCACCACCCATATGATGACACACAATCTTCTGTCACTCCAGCCCAAGGGATCTGACCCCCCACTTCTGACCACAGGCCCTATATGCACATGGTGCACCTTACATGCTGGAAAAACCTTCATATACATAAAAATAAATCAGAACGAACTTTTAAATTTACACACTGGAATTTTGTGAGAGGCCAACTCCTACCTTTTCAAGGGTTCTTATGAGGAGGAGAGAGGGATAAGAAAATACTAGATAGAAAGATAGCAAAGAGGGGAAAGACAGAAACACAGGATAGCTTCAGGAGGACCTGGGCCAATACCCAATGGCCTTTTCATTTATTCAAAGGGGCTTTTTATAATAATGCCAAGGGGTGGGGGGCAAAAGACTTCCCCTTGCTAGATCAAAGCATACTGCACAGCCAAGTGTAGACCCTTCCAAACACCTGGTAACCACGGCCGTGGTCAATCATCCCCTATGCAGCCCTGCTGGGTAAAGCAAGCTCAGCTAAGATTCTCGGACCCTGAGTAAGTTCTCACTAGGAAACCTCTGTGGGTCACAGAATATTAGCTGGGAAAGGGAAGGAAGTTCTGAGAAGAGCTACAGTATGGATCAGACTTAAAGACATATACTAATTAAGCCAGTCACCAAAGTACACAATCTGTATGATAGCCAGAGCAGTGACGTTCAGAAAGCATAGAAGGTTAGAACTCAATAATAAAACAACTGCCTAACCTTTGTGTAGCCGGGGGTACTTCAGCTCCTTGGAAGGAAGGGAGGAAAGGAGGAAGGGAGGAAGGGAGGAAGGGAGGGAGGGAGGGAGGGAGGGAGGGAGAGAGGAAAGAAGGGAGGGAGGGAGGGAGAGAGGGAGGGAGGGAGAAGCATTGCGCTGGGTAGGCATGGGATACAGTGAAGAACGGCAATCTTACCCCCTCCCTGACACCCACTGTACAGTAAGGACTAGATGGTTTCTGCAGCAGCTCTGTGCTCCCTACCCAACTCTACTAGTCTCCAAAGGGATTTGTAGGGGACAGAGAGGAAATTAGAAACACACAGTGTAGCTAGGTGGTGGTGGCACACGTCTTTTTTTTTTTTTTTTTTGGTTTTTTGGTTTTTTGAGACAGGGTTTCTCTGTGTAACTTTGTGCCTTTCCTGGATCTCGCGCTGTAGACCAGGCTGACCTCGAACTCACAAAGATCCACCTGGCTCTGCCTCCCAAGTGCTGGGATTAAAGGCGTGTGCCATCACTGCCCAGCCTGGCACACCTCTTTTAATCCCAGCACTCAGGAGGCAGAGCCAGGCGGATCTCTGTGAGTTCAAGGCCAGCCTGATCTATAGAGCTAGTTCCAGGACATCTAGGGCTGTTACACAGAAAAACCCTATCTCGGAAAAAAAAAAAAGAAAGAAAGAAAGAAAGAAAAGAAATACACATTGTGTATGTACTGATCCTGCCATGGGCGCATGACAGGCATGCTCTCATCGGCTTCTCTTAACAACCCTGTATCTACTACCTTCATTTCATAGATCTCCCAGCTAAGGCCCAGCGCAATTAGTACTTCCCAAATCCACAGTGCTTGCAAGAACTAGGACTAGGGTTCAAAGCTACTTATTTTGTACCGTGTAACCCAGGGTCATCCTACTGTCCTGTTCCATCTCACAGTGGTCTGTAGACCTGATGCCTCCTCCTCCTCCTCCTCCTCGGAAGAGCTGTATCACCCTGAAATTAAAAATCCATGTCCAGACTCCCTCGTTGGCAGACAGAGGAGATGCTTGGCAGCAAGTTGATTACTGGATGAAAGCACTCTAGAGTGGGAGGAGGATCTGGAGGAAGAAAGTGCCCCCTCCTCTGCACTCAGCTCCTCCCTGGCGCAGACAGGAAATGTATACATGCAAGAAATGAAACCTGCTGGCTGAAAATCACTTAGTGGAAGGCCCACTTCCTTCCCAGAAAAACTTAGTGATACTTTTTTCCAGGAGTATTTGTTATGGGATTCAGTTGACTCTACTGTCTAGGAATAGACAGGCAATAAACAGAAGATAACTATATGTTCTGCTCCTATTAATCATTCAATCAGTGAGATTTCTTCTAACAAATGGGCCCAATTCTTCCAGACAACAAGGCGACTTCTCTATCAAAATAGCCTATTAAGTGCATACATAATATTCCTACAGATGAAATCATAATGAACATCAACTTATTTTATGTGATACTTAAATCAAAGGCCCGGAGATGTAGCTCAGTGGTAGTGAATCTGCCTATCATATGGAAAGTCCTGGATTTCATCCTTAGCACCATAAAAAGAAAAAAGAAGGCAAGACAATAAGATTCTCTAGTTAGAAATCAATGCAAATGAACTAGTACTTGTACAGAGCCACGCCAAAGCATTTTGCACAGCCTGTCTCAAAAACAATTCACCTTTGCCCTTGTTCTGGTTTTCCTTCTGTCACTGTGATAAAATCCTCCTGACCAACTAAACTCAGAGAAGGCTTATTTCATTTAACGGGTTACACTTAAATGAGGGAAGTCAGGGCACGAACTACAGGCAGGAACCGTGGAGGGCTTCAGCCTCTGAGTGAGCTTAGGTTGTTTTCTTATATAGCTCAGAACCATCTGCCAGGGGATAGTGCCACCCACAGAGGGCTGTGCCCTTCTGTATCAATTAATAATCAGGATAGTACCACACACATGCCTATAGACCCAACTTGATGAAGAGAATTATTTCTTTTTTTCTTTTTAAGTGATTCTGAGTCAAGTTGATTATTTTGTCTTTGTTTTTTTGTTGGTTTTTTTGTTTTGTTTTGTTTGTTTGTTTTTGTTTTTTGTTTTTGGTGGGTTTTTTTGTTTTGGTTTTTTGGTTTTTGGGGGGGTTTTTGGTTTTTTTTTTTGTTTTTTGGTTTTTTTTTTGAGCCGAGGTTTCTCTGTGTTGCTTTGGCTGTCCTGGAACTTGTTTTGTAGACCAGGCTGGCCTCGGACTCACAGAGATCCACCTGCCTCTGCCTCTGCCTCTGCCTCTGCCTCTGCCTCTGCCTCTGCCTCTGCCTCTGCCTCTGCCTCTGCCTCCCAAGTGCTGGGATTAAAAGGTGTGCCACCACCGTCCAGCCTGTCAAGTTGATTATTAATGCAAACTAGCAGTCATAGATCAGGGGGTGACTACGTGAATAAAGGCCAACATAACCCTGATGACTTCAATTCTTTCAACCCCAGAACCCACATGGGAAGTGAAATATGGTAGCATATATTTGGATTCCCAGCACTCCTACCACGAGATGGAAGGCAGAAACAAGAAAAATTTCCAGAAACTCACTGGCCTACTAGTCTGGTGTATGTTCATCCCAGCAGCAGATACAACAAGAGAGATCCTCCCTCATCAAGGTGGAAGGCAAGAATAAATGCGTCTTCTGGCCTCTGCATTTGTGCTGTGGCATGTACACACACGCATTCACACACACATAGAACAATAAATAAATAAAAATGGGGCTGGGAATACTACTAGCTGGGGGATGGGGGGGTTATATCAGCTAGTAGAGGGCTTACACAGCATGCACAAGGCCCTGTATTTGGTCTCCAGTGTGACATAAAACCAGGTAAGGTGGCTCACCCCTGTAACGTCACTGGGGAAATGGGAGCAGGGAGATCTGAAGTTCATGGTCTTCTTCTACTACATAAGAGTTGAAGACCAGCCTGAGATGCTAAAGTTCCGTTTCAACAAGGCTTCTCCTTTGGCACATTTAATTTTTGTATTTACTTTTTTATTATGTTTTTATTATTTAAAACAATTTTTAAATTTAAATCTATTTTGATCATATTCTTCCCCTCCCCCAAGTCCTTCCAGATCCTCTCCCCTCCCTACCCACCCAACCTGAAGTTCTTTCTCAAAAAGCAAACAAAAATCCAGTACAACAATAACTCCACCATCTTTTACATTGAATTATGATGTTTAACAGGCATTTTTGATATAAAATCCTGTCATTAAAAAAGTCTGCCTCAGGCTGGAGAGATGGCTCAGCAGTTAAGAGCACTGGCTGCTCTTCTAGAAGACCCTGGTTCAATGCCCAGCACCCACATGGCAGCTCATAACCGTCTGTGACTCCAGTTCCAGGGGACTGGACACCCTCACAGAGACATGCATGTAGGCAAAACACCAATGCACATAACAAAAATAAAGAGGAATAATTTTTCTTGAAAAGTCTACCTCACAATAAAATAGGATATAACAAAAATAGTTTCTAATGTTTAACAAGTAATGACATAATGAGATAAAGATCTTATTGTAATATTTTCAAGATAAATAAAATGATTAAAATGGTATAATTACTTCCCTTGAAAAAAAGAAATTATTTTCTCAGGGGTAGGTTAAGACAGGGTCTCATGTAGCCCAGGCTGGCCTCAAAATCCTCTGATTCTCCTGCCTCCACCCCCAGAGTGCTGGGATTACACACATGTGCCAGCCCTCCCAGATTACTTTTCTTAATTATTACTTAATTACTTAATAATTATTTAATTATTACTTAATATGTATTTAATATAATTGAATTCTTTGTATAAGCTATTGTTATTATACCAGTGTCTCATGGCAGTAGTTTGTCTTACCTTTCAAGTTTAACTTTTACTCACTTATGATTTTTTTCATTGATAGGACAAAAAAGTTTAACCAATAGTAACATAAAATGTAAATTTAATTTTTTAAATCTTTTTGTCCATTTGTTTGTTTTTTTGAGACAGATTTATCTGTGTAGACCAGGCTGTCCTAGAACTCGCTCTATAGACCAGGCTGGCCTAGAACTCGAGATTCATTTTTAAAATCGTAACACCTTCAAGTTGGGGGGGGGGGGGGGGCATTGATCTGAGGAGGTTGTTTGTTTGTTTGTTTTTTGAGGCAAGATCTCACTACACAGCTCTGGCTGTCTTAGATCTCACTATGCAGACCAGTTGGCCTCGAACTCACGAAGACCCACCTACCTCTGCCTCCTGAGTGTTGCAATTAAAGGTGTGCGCCACCACTTTAAAGTTTTGAAAAGCAAAATTGAAGTTATCCTTAAAGAGAACCACGTTCTTCTGTTTTCATTTTACAATTGTGGTTCAGAGGGAATCATGAGCCTATTATCCAAAAGAGAACAAAGAAATCTAGTTAAGAAGTAACAGATGGGAGTTTAAAAATAATGTACCATTTAAAACACTCTATTATAAGCATGTATCGGTTTTATAATAAAACAATAAAAGCAATAGAATAGCATACTAATTAAAACCCTGTCCTCCTTTATATCAAGGGAAAACTCTTCCATTTCTCTGCTCACTTTGACTCTGTATTTTTCCATGTTTCTAAAACTGAAACAAGAGGCTGGAGAAACCATTCAGTAGTTAAGAGTACTCATTACTCTTGCTGAAGACCGGGGTTCAATTCCTAGCACCTGTATAGTGGCTCACGGTCATTTCCAACTCCAATTCCAGGACATCTGATGCTTTCTTCTGACCTCAGTAGGCAGGAGGTATGTGTGTAGTTCATTTGCAGGCAAAACGCTCATATACATAAAATAAAATGAATAAAATTACAAAATTTTAAAGTAAAGAATAAGTATCTTTCTAAAAAATAGTAACAAAATAAAACAAAGTGGAAATGAATTGACCAGGCAGAAGAACTAGCTACAGTGTGTAGATCCACTACGCAGGAAAAAAAGCGTAGTGTGTGGCATCTTGCTCCAAATGCAGATCACCTCCTTACGTACTTTGGTAAGGCATCATTTACCACAACATCTTTATTTCATCATTTGTTTTGTGTGTGGTGCTAGAGATTGAACCCAGAGCTCGTGCATGCTAAACAATGCTGCAGACCTCCAACGGCAGGTGTGCATTTTCGTGAGACTCAAAGTTACGCCAAAACCTACATCCATCAGCCACTGCTAGTAGCCATTTTAAAGTTGCCAACAATGCTGGTCACTCTAAGCTATCAGTCCTTATTAATGTAAAACTTTAAATTCTATAGTGATACTGTGTACCATTAAGGATGCTTTAAATGTTTAGTGGTTCTTTGGTCTAATTCTGATATCCTGCCTGTTGCAAAATTTGTATCCCTGCCAGCTGCCAAAGGAGCTACATGTCAGGACATACTGAAGGACAAAAGAAAACAGTCCGTGCTCCCTGAAAGTACTTGTCTATTCACTATACAGCACACCTGTAACATTACTCCAGGCCCATCTTTTACAGAGCCAACCATATGACAAATGTACATGCGTTCTCCTCATTTCTCATGAACATCCTGTGGATATCCTATCTTTGTAGATTCCAACTCTTAATTCTCATATCAAAACAAGTACCGGCATCTCTGGGAACAAGAGGCCTTCCCTTCATTTTCCATCATCTACGCACTTGTCCCTAAGAAGCTCCCAAAATAAAGTCAAATCTTTTTTCCCAAATGTGTACCCCCAGAGATGCCAGTCTCCAGTGCGAATGAGCTTGAGAGGCCTGCCCCCCCAACCCCTGCAAGGGCCCACTGATAGTTGATGGCTACCAGGAGAGAGTGAGTCATCTTCATTGGCATAAACCACTAGTTAGCAGCCAATGTGCCAGAAAATTGCACACACCACCCCCATTGCACGCAAGCAAACCTAATGAAAGTCAATGCATCAATTAAAAAAGATACGGTGAGCAGATCCTTGAAATCCTTTAGGAAGAGACTGGCTAATTGGCACCACTTGTCTTCACAAAAGACCTGCCCATCAGTCAGTCTGCTGGAAACCTGGTTGTGTGGCTCAGAAATTTCCAAGGCTGACTTGAGACCAAGGCAGAAATCTGACACTTCCTGGAGACAAGTGAGGTATCTCCAGGGACACACTGGCATCGCTATTAACAAAGAATCCAGTAACTCCTTCTCAGGACTCAAAGTTAATTCAATATTTCTAATTTTCCTCCTCTCCAAAATATCTAAGAGAGTATTCTCTCTGTCTCTTTTTTTCTCTTCTCTCTCTCTCTCTCTCTCTCTCTCTCTCTCTCTCTCTCTCTCTCTCTCACACACACACACACACACACACACACTTTTCTCCTACAGGGACAAACTAGGCGGTGCACTACAGACAGCTTTCCCAACTGTGTTGGAAAAATAAACAGCACAAATCTGAGACCCTCGGGGAGCAACCTTGCAGTCACTCTCCTGGGTAAGTCTGATGCTACCCTCAAGGGTCAGAAAGAGGCAGTCGTTCTTTTTTACAATGTGATAAAAGGAACAAAACATAAAATTTACCAACTTAGCCATTTGCTTTCTTTTGTTCTCATACAGCCCAGGCTAGCTTTAGATTTGGTGTATAGCCAAAGGTGCCTCACTGCCAAAGTTGGTGGGATTACAGGCATGTGCCATTTTGGACACTCAACCAATTTAGCTTTTGGTTTGATTTGGTTTGGTGGAGAGTCTCACTTTGTAACCCAGACTGGCCTCAAATCCACAACAATCCTCCTGCCCCTTCCCACATGTGCACGGATTACATGTGTAAACAAACCACCACACAGGGCTTCCAACTTACCAGTGTTCTTTCAATAAAAGCCTTTTATTTATAGGTATGTCTTACATCCCTAGAAAATGAATCTTGGGTTATTCCTTCCTGTGTGTTTTCATCTCACTTTGTCAAAGTCCATGATGCCAGCTGAGGCTGTCCATGCAGTGAAACCAAACTAACAGATAGGAGCCGATTATTCACTGAGTTTCCTAGGTCTTTGAGCTGCACATCAAATCTGGGGATGATCCCTCCATGCTTATTTAACCTGCCTGTGAGGGTCACAGTGATTTTTCCCTGCTCTGTGATCATCAATGATTTTAGATTTGCCTGCATAACCATGCTTCATCATCAGTTAGGAGCTGACTGTGGCTTTGGATAAGAACCAGCTTGATAAAGACCTGGTGTTTGATGCTCTTGAGAGCATTACCCAGAACATTCAGGCACACCACTACGACACCATATAAAGATGGAAAAAAAGCACCAACTTAAACATTTTCTGAGCATATAGTTCAGCAGTGTGCACTTTCACACTGTTTATACAACAACACACCCCCCACCTCTCACCATAATAACAGTCTACTTCCTGTTTCTTTGGTTTGGTCGGTTGGGGTTTTCTTGTTTGTTTGTTTCTTGGTTTTTTGTTTGTTTGTTTTGTTTTGTTTTGTTTTTTTGAGGCAGGGTCTCACTATGTGGCTCTTGGTGCCCTGGATACTTTCTGTATCTTTAAAGTTGACTACTTTGGGAACTAGAAAGGTGGATAAGTACTTAAGAGCACTTGCTGCTTTTGCAGAGGATCAGTTTGGTTCTGTTCCCAGCACTACATAGTAGCTCGCAACCATCCATAACTCCAGTTCCAGAGAATGGGATGGCCACATCTGACTTCCATGGGCAACAGAAATGTGTGTGGTGAATATATATACAATACATGCAGGCAAAATATTTACACACATAATATAAAATGAATAAATTTGACTACTGTGGATGCCTCCTAAGTGAAATCAGGCAGTATTTGTCTTTATTTTATTAATTTATTTGGAGATGGGGGTAGGGCGCAGTGTTAATGCCCTGACATACAGTGTTCATACCCTGACATACATGTGGAGGTCAAGGGAGAACTCTTTAGAATTGGTTCTCTCCTTCCACCTTCATGTGGGTTTTGCAGACTGAACTTAAGCTGTCAGGTTTGTAGATTAAGTGTCATGCTGCAATGAGACACTTCACTGTCTTTTTGACTAGTTTGAGTTTGGGGGTTGGGGAGATGGCTCGCTCAGTGGTTAAGAGTGCTTGCTGCTCTTCCAGAATTTGGTTTCCAGAGCCTGCATCAGGTGTTTCACAACTGTCTATATCTCCAGCGTTAGATAATCAATGGCATCGCCCTGACTCTATGGGCACCTGCACTACACACACACATGCACATACATACACAGATGCGCGCGCCCACACACACACACACACACACACACACACAAATTAACATAAATCTTTAGAAAGACATCCAGTGTCTTCAATCACTATCTTGGTTTCTTGTTTGTTTGTTTGCTTGTTTGTTTTTTTGGCAGAGTCTGACTATGTAATCTTGGCTGCCCTGGAACTCACTCTGTAGTCTAGACTGACCTTGAACTCACAGAGATCTGCCAGCCTCTGTCTCCCAAGTGCTGGAATTAAAGATGTGCACCCTAGCACCTGATACCACCCTTTTTTTTTTTTTAGATTTTTTTGAGACAGTGTCTCTCACTAAACCTGGAGTTCACGTGAAGATCACTGGAATGGAAAAGTTGCCAACAACTCAGACTACAGAAAAGACTTATTAGGAATTGCAACAAGTCAGGCACAGTGGTGTGTGATAGGATCAACAACTCAGGAGACTGAGGCAGAGATAGGGATCACAAATCTGCGGCCTACCTGAACTACACAGAGGGGGTCTCCCACCCCACATCAAAAAGAAGAGGAGATCCAGGTGGCACACGCCTTTGGTCCCAGCACTCAGGAGGCAGAGGCAGGCGGACCTCTGTGAGTTTGAGGCCAGCCTGGTCTACAGAGAGAGTTCTAGGACAGCCAGGGATACAAAGAGAAACCCTGTCCCAAAAAAAGAAGGAGAAAGAGGAGGAGGAGGAGGAGGAGGAGGAGGAGGAGGAGGAGGAGGAGGAGAAGAAGAAGAAGAAGAAGAAGAAGAAGAAGAAGAAGAAGAAGAAGAATGGTAGGAGAGTGAAGGGAAGAAGTTCTTAAAAGGAAAATAAAGGGAAGGAAGAAGAGAGAGGAGGGGAGAAGAAAGCTCCACCCCACCTCAATCAGAGCGGCTCTGATCAAGAAACCAATGACAGCAAACGCTGGGGAGGAGGAGGGAAAGTTGTTCTCATAAACGACTGACGAGTGTAAACAATACAGAACTATGGGTGTCAGTATTTGAGTTCCTCAAAAAAGTAAAAATTAAGCTAGTAAGCACCACCACTGTGGGTGCACCCTAACAAAATTTGTCTGAAGATCAGAAAACAGAACAAGCCACTAGATTAAACACAGAGGACAGGCAGTGGTGGCACACACCTTTAATCCTAGCACTCGGGAGGCAGAGATCCATATGGATCTCTGGGAGTTCAAAGCCACCCTGGACTACACAAGATTGACTCAGTCTAGGAGAGTAAACATAGCCAGGAAGTGTTGACACACACCTCTAATCCCATACTGGGAATCACACACACCTTTAATCCCAGGGAGTGATGGCTGGGAGGAGAAAGGTATATAAGGCTCGAGGAGACGGGAACGAAAGGCTTTCCAGGCTGAGGAGTCCTAGAAGTAAGATGTGGCTTGTTCCTTTGTCTCTCTGATATTTTAGCATCCACCCCAATATCAGGCTCCTGGTTTTTTATTATACCATTTAGGATTTGTGTTGCACACCACTCCCTGACAAAATCCCCAAAGACTCTCTGGACTACACCAGAGACACTCTTCTCACCCGTGACCACTGCTGCTCAAGTCATGACAGCCGGGAAATGGACCCAGCCTGCTTGTCAACTGATAATGCATATGAACCTTGTGGTGTATATACACACAAAATGGAATTTCACTTGGCTGTAAATTAAAGTAAAATAATGAAAATTTCAGTAATATATTGTACTGACTGAGGCAATTCAGGCCCAGAAACTCAAATGGCACATGTCCTCTCTCCTAGCTTTGAATTCTTAGATTATGGGAAGGGAGATATAGAAGAAGCAGAGGGGGCACCAACAGGGATAGTTTTTAAGCATGGATCGGTATAAGAAAGAAGGTAAATGGCAAGGATATAAAACTAAGAACAGCCAGGGGACAGTGGTGCACACCTTTAATCCCAACACTCAGGAGGCAGAGCCAGGCGGATCTCTTTGAGCTTAAAGCCAGCCTGGTCTACAGATTGAGATCCAGGACAGGCTCCAAAATTACACAGAGAAACTCTATCTCGAAAACAAACAAACAAAAAACCTAAGAACATATGAAGAAGAGCCATATAGAAAGCTACTGATTTGTAAACTTATTAGTAATGTATTTTTTGAACTGACCTACCATGAATGGTTCATTAAGCCTCCCTCCACAAGACAGAGGCTATTAAACCAAAATCCCAATGACAGATAGGGGATCTCCTGTCTTGCTCAAGGAAGCTTCAGAGCCCCTAGCCCCAAATGATACAGGATACTACCACTGTTTTTTGTTACCTGCCAGAACCAGACGGCAAAGACCCTATTGCTGAAAACATCACATACTTTGCCTGCAGGACATAGAGAACTGAACAGAACTGAACTGAGGCTTCTTTTCTGTTGGCTGGCTGTCATAGTGCCAGAAGATGCCATTCAGGCTCCTGGGAGAGAGAGAAAAGTTGTCAACAGTCTTACCTAGCTGTGGACTCTGGGAGCTGCAATAACAATGCCAGGCAAAATGTCCCCACTGTGCAAAAGTGACAGGACTTTTATGGGGTAACCAACTACTTTCTGATTGGATCTGAGACCCACTCCATAGGAAGGGATTCATACTTGACCCTATAGACCTAGTCCAAAGCATGTGACTGGGGAGAAGATAGGCCACAGAGGAAAACCAACTATGGACATAATGTCAAACTGCCTTCTAATATTCATGATTACATCTATAGATTATTGCTGATTTTAGTCTTCATTGGAGAAGCTTCCCCCATGCCCCCAGTGGGCAGAGTCAATGCAGAGACACCTAACTAGTGCTAGAATAAATGATTGTTGAGTGCTCACCCCGCAATGGGTGGAGTCAATGCAAGGACTCCTAATTAGTGCTGGAATAAATGATTGTTGAGTGCTCACCCCTAAAGGAGACCTAGAGGAAGGGATACAAAGAAGAAAGATGGTAGGAGCATTGCAAACAATGTCCTCTAGACATGACAGGGCACTGCACTCATGAACTCCCAGCAGCCAAGGCCAGGCACAAGGGCCATAACTTTAATCCTGCACTCAGGAGGCAGAGGCAAGTGGCTCTCTGTGAGTTCAAGGCCGGCCTGGTGTACAGCATGAGTTCCAGGACAACCAGAGCTAAATACAGAGACCCTGTCACTAACAAACAAACGTACAAAATGATACACCAGTCAACATTTTGTCTGAGGGGGCCCCACTCCTCTCTGAGGGACTATTGATATTGAGGACTATTGAGCTGGAGGAGGGCGTGTCTTTTCCTACAGTCAAGTAACCACCAACAAGCTGCCCATGTTCCAGTAAACAAGCTCTCACCCATGCTCATACAAGCAATCTGCACTGAACGCAGTTGGTCACAAGATGGGGAGGTGCTTCAGCAGAAATGAGGAGGGGGTGGATAAGAACAAATAATATGAAGTGAAAAATGACCAGAATTCATTATATACATGTACAATTATCAATAAATAAATAAATTCGGCATGGTGACTCACACCTTTAATCTCAACACTTGGGAGGCAGAGGCAGGTGGCTCTGTGAGTTCGAGACCAGCCTGGTTTACATAGTGAGTTCCAGGACAGCTAGGGCTACATAACAGAAAGACCTTGCCTCAAATGAATAAGTAATAAAAACAAAAATATTGTGACCATATGACTCAGCTATACTACTCCTTGGCAAATTCCAAAGGACTGTTTTTTAATGTGTGTACCTCTTTTGCCTGCATTTATGTCCATGCACCACATGTACCATGCATGCCTGGTGCCTACAAAAGCCAGAAAAGGATGTTAAAGTCCCTGGAACTGGAGTTATAGATGGTTATAAACCACCAGATAGGTGCTAGGAACCGAACCTGGGTCCTTTGCTAAGCTGCCTCCCTAGCCACAGACCTCTATACTTGCCACAGAGATACATGCACATCCATGTTTATTTAGAGACTATTCACAATATCAAGGAAATTGAACCAGCCTAGATGTCCATCAGTCGAAGAATAGGAGATGAAAATCTAGCATGTACACACAACAGAACTTTACTCAGCTCTGAAGAAAGATGAAACTGTGGGATTTGCAGGGAAAAAAATGGGTAGATCTGGAGAGTATTATGTTAAATGAATTGACCTAGACTCAGAAAAATAAAACTATGCATCCTCGCTCATACATAGGTCCCAGCTTGCAATGTTTGTATGTGTGTAAATGCACATAGTGAGAGTGGGTACAGACTCTGAAATGAGAGAGGAGACCCCGAGGAGAGAACAAGAGATACTGAGAAAGGCAGGGGACGGGGAGGCAAAAGGACCCGTGTACCATGAAAGTGAGAGAAGACCATTGGGTGTAGGACAGCACAGGGAAAGAGGACGGGGCTGGAAATAGAGAGGGGAGGAGAAACAACAGATACAAAGTGTGTTTGAAAAACAACATAACAAAAGTTAACCCTCGTATGCTCATAAAAAAGAAAAAGAAGGGGCTGGAGAGATGGCTCAGAGGTTAAGAGCACTGCTTTGTTCTTCCAAAGGTCCTGAGTTCAAATCCCAGAAACCACATGGTGGCTCACAACCATCTGTAATGAGATCTGGTGCTCTCTTCTGGCCTGCAGGGATATGTGCAGACAAAACGCTGTATACATAATAAATAAATAAATCTTTAAAAAAGAAAGAAAGAAAGGAAGGAAGGAAGAAGGAAGGAAGGAAGGAAGGAAGGAAGGAAGGAAGGAAGGAAGGAAGAAAGAAAGAAAGAAAGAAAGAAAGAAAGAAAGAAAGAAAGAAAGAAAAAGAAAAAGAATCAAGCAAGAAGGATTTGGAGTTCATCAAAGCCAGCCTGGGCTACAGAGATCAGAGAGAAATATCAAAACCAGATAGCAGAAGAGTGAACATTAAAAAAAAAAAAAAAAAAGAAAAGTCTGAAAAGATTTTTTTAGTCATTCATTTTGTGTTGATTTGAATAGGAATGGCCCCACTAGGCTCATGTGTTTGAATGTTATTTGAGAAGGAATAGAACCATTAGGAGGTGTGGCCTTGTTGGAGGAAGTGTGTCACTGGTGGGTGGGCTTTAAGGTTTCAAAAGCTCATGTCAGGTTCTGTCTGTTTGTCTCTGTCTCTCTGTCCTTGTCTATCTCTGTCTCTAAGTCTCCCTCCCCCGCTTCTCTCTCTCTCTCTCTCTCTCTCTCTCTCTCTCTCTCTCTCTCTCTCTCTCTCTCCTGTTCCATGTCATGCTTGCCACCATGCTCCTCACCATAACAATGGACTAAACCTTGAAACAGTAAACCAGCCCCAATTAAATGCTTTCCTTTATAAGAGTTGTCATGGTCATAGTGTCTCATCACAGCCACAGAACAGTGACTAGGACACATTTCATTTCTAAGTTCCCATCTTGCTAAGGCACAAGTGGGTGACACACTTACATGTACATGTCATGTATAGTTGCAGGAGCATTGTCTGTCATAACACAGGATTGGAAATGGTCCTTATGGCTATCAGTAGGAGCTACTAACAAATCGGTTTACTTTCAGAGTTAGAGAGATGGCTCAGTGGTTGATAGCACTTGTTCTTGCAAAAGATCTGAGTTCAGTTCCCAGCACCCACATGGTGGCTCACAACCATCTGGTGACTCCAGTTCCATACAATCTGATACCTTCTTCTGGCCTCCAACGGTACCAAGCATACACTTGGTGTATGTACATACATGCAGCCAAAACACACATACACATAAAATCTAATTTTTTTATTAAATAAATGAATTTATTCATAATAAGATGGATAGTAACTGTTAGCTTTGGATTGTGTATTGGCACATTTTCTATAGTATGCTAGAGTATAAGTATACCATGATAGACTTTAAAAACATAACAATATAGCCGGATGGTGTTGATACACGCCTTTAATCCCAGCACTCGGGAGACAGAGGCAGGCAAATCTCTGTGAGTTTGAGGCCAGCCTGGTCTAAATCGTGAGTTCCAGGACAGCCAAGGCAACACAGAGAAACCTTATTTTAGGGAGAAAAAAAAAAACTTAAAAACAAACCAAGGGGGCTGGAGAGATGCTCAGTGGCTAAGAGCATTTGCTCTTGCAGAGGACCTGGGTTCAGTTTTCAGCACCCATTCGGAAGCTCCCAACTGTAACTCCAGTTCCAGGGGATCTAACATCCTCTTCCGCTCTCCTTGGGCACTGCACACACATGTCTCACAGACGTACAAGCAGGCAGAATGTCCAAACACATAAAATAAACCAAATAAAATTTTTTTTTTAAGGAAAAGCTGCAGGGCACTGGTGACACACGCCTTTAATCCCAGCACTTGAAAGGCAGAGATGAGTGGACCTCTGTGAGTTCAAGGCCCACCTGGTCTTCTACAGAACCAGTTCCAGAATAGACAGGGCTACAAAGAGAAACCCTATTCCAAAAAAAAAAAAAAAGAAAAAGAAAAGAAAAATGGGGTTGGGGATGTAGCTCAGTGGTAGAGCGCTTGCCTAGCAAGCACAAGGCCCTGGGTTCGGTCCTCAGCTCCAACAAAAAAAAAAAAAAAAGAAAAGAAAAGACATCAAAGGCTGAAAACAGCTTTAATTTATGATCATTAAAGTGTACCAGTTATATACATTTATATTCTTTAAATTCTACAAATACTTAACGCTATCATCATACTTTATGGTTAGCTACTGTACGGAAATGCCAATATATTGATTCCTCTTAGAATCCCTGGTTTCTTTCATAATCACAACTGTCTTCTTCCGAAACTACGGTGCCTCTGTTGCTTGGGTTCCCAGCCTTGAGTCTAAATTAAAATGAAAGAGCTGGGTTGGTGCGCCAGCAATAGGATTTAAAAGTCTTTAGTCTGTGATATTGCGATTCTGCAGAACTTAATGGCCTGTCCTTGAGTGGGTGCCCAAGCAAACTCATTTCCTGTCAGCTTCTCCCACTAATGCGCTTCTGCCTGCAGGGGTGACTGAGATCTAAAGACTCGGCTGCAGAGGGGCTCTGGGAGCCCAACGCCATCTTCTGGAGGAGTTCCTGGGAGGAAAGAAACCTTGAAAGACCATTGCAATGACCTCCTGGTTCTGGGAAGACACTGCCGGGCTGGCTGCGTTGTGACTCTCATTTCCTCCTGTTTGAGGATTGTGGTCATCTGAAGGTGAAAAGAAGACCTGATAATTGTAAAATGGTCTAAAACAAAAATATGTATAATGAACAGTTGGCATATCTCACATTCCAACACTAAGAAAAAAATGCTAAATCCTATTTAAATTCTGAGAATCTCAGAGGCTGGAGAGACGGCTCAGAGGTTATGAGCACTTGCTGCTCCTGTAGGGGCCTCAGGTTCAGTCCCAGCATCCATACGCCGGCTCACAACTCCAGTTGCAACTCTACTTCCAAGGGACCTGACATCTTCTTCTGGCCTCTCTAGGCACTATGGTGAAAGTACATACGTACAAGCAAAACACTAGCACACACAAAACAAGGTCTGAGGATCTCTCTTACGTTCCTAAAGTTGAGTTGACTTTGCAAGCAAATGAAAAATCTGCATATTATTCAATTTCACTATCAACAAAAAGTTTTCATTTTTATTTGTTTGTTTACCTCATACTATATGCATATAGGTGCTGTGCCTGCATGTATGTCTGTGAACCACATATGTACCTAGCAACCAAAAAGGACAGAAAAGGGTGTGAATCTCCTGGACTAGAGTTACAGACAGTTGTGAACCACCACGTGGATGCTGGGAATTGAACCCAGGTCCTCTAGAAGAGCAACAAGTGAACTTAACCACTGAGCCATCTCTCCAGTCTTAGTAGATGATTTTAAAAAAATTTAAAAAAAAAAAACAGGCAGTACAGGCATACCTTTAATCTCAGCACTTAGGAGGCAGAGACAGGTGGATCTCTGTTAGTTCAAGGCCAACCTGGTCTACAGAGTGAGTTCCAGGGCAGCCAGGACTACACAGGAAAATTCTGTCTCAAAAAAACCAATGGGGCCTGGAGAGATGGCTGAGAGATTAAGAGCACTGATTGCTCTTCCAGAGGCCCTGAGTTCAATTCCCAGCAACCAATGGTGGCTCACAACCATCTGTAATGAGATCTGGCACCCTCTTCTGTATACATAATAAATAAATAAATGTTAAAAAAAAAAAAGTAAAAGAAAAACCAATGGATAGATAGATAGATAGATAGATAGATAGATAGATAGATAGATAGATAGATGATAGAGATAGATAAACAAATAAATAAATGATAGATGGATACATAGATATATAGGTTGATACATAGATACATAAGCTATCAGGCTAGAGAAAGACTCAGCAGTTAAGAGCACCAGCTATTCTTCCAGAAAATTAGAGCACCAGAGTTCAGTTCCCAGCACCCATATCAGAAGGTCTATAACTGGAGTTCCAGAGGATCATACATCTTCTCTAGCCTCTTAGGCACCTGTATATACATACAGACACACAGACACAGACATATACAAAATCAAATAAAAATGAATCTTTAAAAAAAAAAATTCTAGGGGCCTGGAGAGATGACTCAGAGGCTAAGAGCGCTGCTTGCCCTTCCAAAGGTCCTGAGTTCAATTCCCAGCAACCACATGGTGGCTCACAACCATCTGTAATGAGATCTGGTATCCTCTTCTGGCCTACAGGGATATGTGTGCACTATATACATAATAAATAAATGATTTTTTAAAAAATTCTATCTATCCACCAAGTTAGCTATTTCATGTTGCTGTTATAAGGCTCGCATAGCTATGGGCAGTATGCCAGGGTCTCACCAGGAGGCTTGCCCCACAGTCCTAAAAGCAGTGTTGATGAGTGGGGCTGCAGATCACTGGCACTGAGTGATGCTGGAATAAACTTCTCTAGGAGCAGACTTCAATTTCTGAACACTTTGGTACAAATCTGATTTCTCTAGAGATTCCTGCAGGCCAGAAAGCAGAGAGAAGTGCCAGAATTACCTACAAATAATAATGTTGAGAAGTCAGATGCCATTATCAGAAGCTGTTATGCATCCAATTTCCTACACGCGCGCACACACACACACACACACACACACACACACACACACACACACACACATTAAAAAAAAAAAGTAATAAACAACACATATGGTTCCAGGCCACAATGCACTGGGCAGTTATCTGAGAGACACTCCTGCATGGCATGCTAGCCCCAAAACAAGCATACAAATAACCTAGCTGACATACTTTTATGAGCTAATGCCTTTTTTTAAAAGTTGGTTCCCTGGCACCAAGCGTAGTGGTACATGCCTCTTTTTTATTTTATTTATTTATATTTTATGTACTAGTGCTCTACATATATACCTGCAGGCCAGAAGAGGGCATCAGATCCTATTAGACATGGTTGTGAGCCACCACGTGGTTGCTAGGAATTGAACTCAGGACCTCTGGAGAACAGTCAGTGTGCTCTTCATCCCTGTACCATCTCTCCAGCCCCAGTGGTACAAGCCTTTAATCCCAGCACTCAGGAGGGAGAGTCAGGAGGATCTCTGTGAATTCAAGGTCAGGCTGGTCTACAAAGTTTCAGGCCAACCAAAGCTACACAGAAAGAACTCTTCTCAAAAAACAAAACCAAAAACAAAGAAAATCAGAAAAAAAAAAAAAAATTGGCTCCCTGTCATTTGTTCTAAGGAGACTATGAGAGCATCAGCATCTGTCTACCTGCTCCAGGTGTGCTAGACATGATGAACCTGTAAGGACATAAACAGCGTGCTGCATTTATCTGTCTCCCAGACTTCAGTACATGTGATCTTGTATCACCTACAGATGTTTGTCACTGTGGATCATCCATCACATTTCAGGAGCTGTGTTTAGTTAGTCGCTACAGTAGCAGGGTGCTGGCTGACAAAGTTTAACTAATGCTTATTTGTAGAACAATAACGTATTGTGGTTTCCTTTCCATACACACAGCCAATTCTTTTCTTAACCATAATCTGAGAGCTAGAAAGGTTGTCACAGTCCAGTTTACAAAAGCAAACCAGGAAACTTTATGAAAGACACCAAAGAAGGCAGCAAACATGGGTCTCCAACAGTAGACACTCATGTGTTCCAGGCTTTTACCCATGCCACATTTGCATTGAGCTATCAAATTTTAGCAACCACAGAAAAGACGGAAGGTACTGTCTGCCAACTTGAATGGTTGCTCCAGACCTCAGTGAGGGGCTGGAGGGGTGGCCTGGCCCTTAAGGGCACAGAGAGATGGCTCAGCAATTAAGAGCACTGGCTGTTCTTCCAGGGATCCTAGATTTGATTAACACCCACATGGTAGCTCACAACCATCTGTAACTCCAGGTGCAGGGAATCTGTCTCTCCTCTCCGGCCTTCAAGGACACCAGGCATGCACAAGGTGCACACGTGCGGACAAGAGACACACATACCTACGTTTTTTTTAAATCTCAGCCTAAGGGTTGGAGAGATGACCCAGTAGGTAAGAGCACTTGTCACTCAAGCCTGATGACCTGGGTCTGTATCTCAGAACTGACATGAAAAGCAAAAGTACCTATTGGCCTGAGTACTTTGGGGGAAGGGGACAGGGAGATTGTTAAGGCTTGCCAGCACCAGCCTAGCACCAGGTTTAGTGAGAGACCCTGCCTCCCGGTAATAAGAACAATAAACACTCGATGTCTCCATGTGCTCACCCCTCAACACATGGTCACATCTTGGTTTCTGTGACGATTTCATCATTACTGATGAAGTTCAAAACACACTACCCCCTAACATAGCACCTTGGCATACTGAAGATTTGAAGCTGGAGGAATTGGAAAACCATCCAAGAAGAATTTTCTGACCTTCCCCTGAAACAGGTCTAAAATTTCCCTGTGAAAGATGCCTGCCTGATGCCCACAGGAGAGAACACTGCTCTCTGCGGACATGGGGACACTGACAGAAACCATGAGGCAACATACTTGCTGTATCCTTCAACCTGTCTCCCTTAATTCTATGCCCTTTAATCCTTTCATAGTCCTCCATGACTTTCTTTTTTTTTTAAATTTATTTATTATGTATACAGTGCTGTGTCTGCAGACCAGAAGAGGGCGCCAGATCTCATTACAGATGGTTGGGAGCCACCATGTGGTTGCTGGGAAGTGAACTCAGGACCTCTGGAAGAGCAGTCAGTGCTCTTAACCTCTGAGCCATCTCTCCAGCCCCCTCCATGACTTTCTAATTCCCACCAAATCTACCATAAAAACCACTCAGGTTTCGTGTCAGTGAGATGGCTCAGCAGATAAGGATGCCAGCAACCAAGATTGATGACTTCAGTCCAATCCCCAGGAACCACGTTATGGAAGAGGAGAACCGACCTCACGAGTTGTCCTTTGACCTCCACATACACACCATGGCATGCTCAAGCTCACCCATACACACACTGATTAGTTAATTAGTTCACTAATGTAATAAGAATATCCTATTAAAAAGAAGAATCTGAGCTACGCAGTTGTGGCACACATCTTTAGTCCCAGCACTCAGGAGCCAGAGGCAGGCTGGCCTCTGTGTAGGCCAGCCTGGTCTACAGAGCCAGTTCCAGGACAGAGAGAGAGAGAATCAGGGAATGGGGCTCAGGAGTCTGTTTTAACAGCCCTTCCTGGTGATTCTAATGCACGCAAGGCTGTACTCAGTAGTCACTTCTTTGGGTTGGACAGGATCACCACCAATTAAAGCAAAGATGCTACAATGACCTTCACAAGATAGTGAGAAGATCCCGGCTGTTAACACTCCCTGGTAGAGGGAAAGGGGTGAGTCACAGGATTCAAGGCTCCCAAGACAATGGGATCCTCATGAGCTCATCACTTTCCAAGATTCACTACATTAGACGCAAACACAGCTGAGGTGGGACTTTCCTGAGTCACCCATGTGCCGCAGGAAACTTCCCTAAACACTTTGCTTCCCTAGCCTGATACTGGGTAGACTCCTTTCTTTGTCTGTCAGTGTCCTCTCCATCTCTGACAAACATATTTCTTTAAGTCTTTTCAGGAAAAGTCATCCAACAGTTTGGAAAACAGCACTAAAGGTAATGAATGGTGACTGGAAATGACATAGTAACTTGTGGTCTATGGACAGGTGTGGTGGCCACACCTTTTTACCCCAGTACTCTAGATACAGAGGCAGGAGCATCTCTGTGAGTTCCAAGCCAACTTGTCTACATGGTGAGTTCTGGCACAGCCAGGGCTACCCAAAGAGACCTTGTGGTCTAGAAAGAAGCTCCAAAAGTATAAATCAGGTGCTAGAGAACAAAAGAAATTCAAACATTGATGGGCACCCACAATGCATCAATACCCTGGCTCATTATGAGTCTTTATATCCTGCCAGGACACAGCACCAATAAGGCAATCTCTCAGACTGCAAAGAGCGCTCAGTGTTCCCCTGTCCATGGTCCTCTCAGCTTCCCCCTCTGCTGGCATGAACCACTTACTGATCATCCTGCCCTGTTCTGTCTAAGAAGACACCTTGACATTCGTCTCCTGTATCTCGGGGCCACAGACAAAAGGAGACAGTGTGCAGAAAACCCATATGCACTAGTAAAAAAAATAATTGCTAGAAGAAGACGCTGGCGTGAGATGAGTGACTCAGGCTACCAAGATAAGATGGAAATAGAGCAATGCACTGCCCAGGGTTCTGTCCACGTGGAAATGTGTCCATGCCACATGCTGCGGTCCTACGGGAAGTCTAAAGAGTAAACAGCTTCCTGTGGCATCAGCGGAGGGACACTCCTAAGGAAACACCAAGACACTGAGAAGACGTCGCCCAACCAATGCACCTTCAGTGACATTTTGACAACCTCAGGGTAGTTCTCCACCATCTGTTCCCAGTCCTAGGTCCTCCA
The DNA here is from genome assembly GCF_903995425.1 of Onychomys torridus. Classification (NCBI taxonomy): domain Eukaryota; kingdom Metazoa; phylum Chordata; class Mammalia; order Rodentia; family Cricetidae; genus Onychomys; species Onychomys torridus. Next base: position 102,844,016 of record NC_050448.1, read on the forward strand.
AATTGCTGCTCCCATGTGTTCCCTGGGAAGCCCCGCTCAGTGTCATCTACTTACCAGGGTATGGAGAATGGAGCGAAAGCAGCTGGAATGTTTTCTTGTACTCTGCCCATCAACATGACAAACAGCACAGAACCAAAAACACTCACACCCAAACTTGTGTCTGCACAGGTCAGAGGGTGTGAGTGAGGTAGCAAGGTGGGAAGATGAAGAGACAGGAGGGAAGAAGGGAGAGATGGAGGGGAAATAAACTACCTGTTGTTACCTCATACAACACTGACAGAAAAGGAGAGAAGAAAGACCTAACACAAGCTCTGTTGTAGTTATCCAGTAAGTTGTGTTGTTCCCAGTTCTCCAGAGAAATAAAGTCAGTAGGAAATACATACATGGGTGGACATATGAAGAAACAGGAACGGGATCTTGAGACTACATGAAGCCTAGGCCCCAGAAACTTTTGTCTGCAAGCTGGAAACCCAGCCAAGAATGTTAATTCTAACCCAAAAATCCAGAGACAGGACAACTCATGACATTTCCCTAAATTCCTCTAGGGGGCAGCACCATTCCTGGTCCGAGTGTTGTTTCCAGGTTTTATGCCTAGTTTTGTAGCTTTGTAGGATGGAGTTTCTAGTCTGTGGCCTGCTGAAGGAAGCCTGCTGGAGTGTTGAGCTGAAAAGGGTGAAAAGGGAAATGTCGGGAAGGGCAGACTGACTTGCTGCTGGGCCCCTTTCAACTTTCCAGAGCACTGACAGAGTCCAATGTAGGTCAGAAGTCCTAGTGAGGCAGGGAAAAAACAGAGGCCACACAGGGGTCTAGAATTAAAATGCAAACAGCAAATATGAGCTTTAGAGAACTTAATGAACAGGCTGAGTACAGGATGTTTTTAAAAACAGTAAATGATTAAAGACTAACATACACACACACACACACACACACACACACACACACACACACACACACACGCTTCATCAGCTACCGGTAGGGCAGCAAGAGAAAATAAGCAGCTTACAAAACAGACCTTCAAAACCAGGCACGGTGGCTGCCCTCATTCCTTCTTTTCATGGACGTACACTGACAAAGAGTGTATAACCTGGGATGTGCTTAAGTGAATGGCAGCACCGAGAACCACTGTGCTGGACTGAAAGGCCACCAAGCAGGGAGGAGGGTAGTAGTGGCACATGCCTTTAATCTAAGCACTTGGGAGGTAAAGGCTTGTAGATCTCTGAGCTTGAGGCTGGCCTGGTCTGTAGAGCGAGTTCCAGGACAGCCAGGGATACACAGAGAAACCTTGTTAATAATAATAATAATAATAATAATAATAATAATAATAATAGGTTCATTAGATTCAAAAGGGAGACATACCCATCTTCTAGATTTGAGGAGACCCAAGAAGACACAAGCAAATCCCACCTATGGACTTTTCTGACCCTGATTTCAACAATTAAACTAGGAAAAAGATATACTGAATAAATGTATATACAGACCAGGTATTACATAATGCTGAGGAATTATCTATTTTGTTTGATGGAATTATGTAGAATAATGTTCAGATTGTTAAAAAATGGTTAAATATTTAGAAATGAATAATCACTGTGTCTGTGAATGTAATAAAATATCTCAAAAATGAAAGAAAGGAGGTAAGGAGAAAGAAGGAAGAAAAGAGGAAAAAAGGAAGGAAGTGGGGAGGGCAGGCAGCGCCTGTAATCACAGCCTCACATAGGCTGAGGCAGCAGAAGTTCAAAGACAGCCCAACCACACAGTGAGACCTTGCATCAAACAAAGACAACAAAATCCATCCATGGCAGAATCACCAGAACTGTAAACTAGGACTTTGTTTTTAAATAATACCTTCTCTCTTTAATTGATTATTATTATGTTCAGTGTTGCTGAACATATGCGTCCTCACTAGTAGCCTGTTCTATCTATCTTTTATTGTTGGCAGGGGCCGCCGGCGCCGGGAGGGGAGTGGGGATTATAAGAAGCAGTCAAGTACAAAGAGAGATCTGGAGGTTGAGGGGTGCGGTGGTACACACCTTTAATTCTATTCTAGGTTAGCCTGGTCTACATAATGAGACCCTGCTTCAGAATAAAATTTTAAAAAATCTTATTCCTGAGTTGGGCAGTGGTAGCACATGCTTTTAATCCCAGCACCCTGGAGGCAGAGGCAGGTGGATCACTGTGAGTTCAAGGCCAGCCTGGTCTGCACAGTGAGTTCCAGGACAGCCAAGGTTATACAGAGAAACCCTGTCCTGAGGGTTTCGGGCAGGGGGTGGGAAAGGGAGGACTTACTTGTAACGGTTCACAACTGCCTGAAACTCCAGTTTCAGGGGATATAGTGCCCTTTTCTGGCCCCTGCTGACACCACCAGACAAGGGGCACGTATACACACACACACACACACACACACACACACACACACACACACACACACACGAATAAAATAAATAACTGTTTTTTTAAATCTTATTCCTGACAATTCAGGGGATGGAGGCCCCGTCCTGTCTCAGCAGGGTCTTATCAAGTGCCTGGTACCCACCTATGGTCCAGGACTTGTACCTGAGGAACGTTAACTTCAGCAACTGAAGAGTAGATGAACAAGAAAGGAGGGTCTCACACTACAAATTCCTAGGATCCACAAATAATGGTAGTCTCCAAATCTAGTGTGGTAATTATCCCAGCTGATCTAATTCTTCAGGAAGAAATTAGTTTGATCTCCTGGCTTTTAGTAAAATGTGAAGGGAAGAAAAGGTGTATTCCCAAGAATCTGATACACCCTGGATAGTGTCCAGGAGACTGTGCCGGAAATCCCTGTATACATGACCCGTGAGGATTGCCTACTACTGCCCACAACACAGAAATCGTGGTTCTAAATGGCATGCATACTGAGTCTCAACCACCTGTTCAAGTTCTTGACTTTGTCAAGCACCCATGCAGCTTTGTGCCCATGCATCAGTTCATTATTCTTCACTGGATAGTTTGTAAGTTCAAGGCCATGGGTATCACAACAAATGGGAGCATCCAGGTAATTCAATCAGACCTCCCTACAAGTCAACTGTTTGTCTTCCCCACATGACTCTAGTCCTCAGTACACTTAATTTGTGAGCCAGTCTGTTTCTATAGTGCCAGGGTAGAAACCCAGGGCACTGAGTGCCAGGCGAACACTAATCACAGGGTTACAGCTCCAGCCACTCACACATTTTTAAAAAATGTTTTATTGACAAAATGTGCTGGAGAGGGTTGGGATAGAGACAGGTCCTCTACTCAGGCTGGCCTCAAAGTTTCTGTTTAACTCTGGGATGACTCTGAACTCCTGGTCCTCCATCCTTCACTACCCAAGTGCAAGGATAACAGGTGTGTGCACTGCACCCAGTTTCTACGTCCTGGTCACTAGTCACTACTTTAATTTAGAGCCGAAATGGGAACTCTGGCCCCAAAAAGAAGTCAGAACAGAGTCTTGGCATTTCCAGTGAAGAGAGGAGCTGGGAAATACCAGGAGGCAGGAGAAAGATAGTTTCCAGTGAGAGAAAAAACAACAATGTATTTAGATTTCACCTTTGCCCCAGAAATGCTTGCAACTGCTATGACCTTATCTTACTGAGACCAGTTATCTTTTTTAACAGTTCAATTTTTATTTATGCGTACATATTTGTGAAGATGCATGTGGATGCTCATGTATGTGCCAGATACTCTCAGAGACCAGCAGAGGGCATCGCATCTCCTGAAGCTGGAGTTGGGAGCCACTGATGAGGGTACCAGATAGTGAACTCAAATCATCTGCTAGAGTGGCTAGTGCTCTAACCTCTGAGCCATTTCTCCGGTCCCAGTTCTCTTAATACTGATGCACAAGCAGGTCCCCGGACTGACTTCTGAGCTCCAGCTGAGCCTCCCTCCACCTTTGTGCACAAATGTTCTATTAGTAGCACCAAAGGTTGCTGAGAGCAGAGTCACAAGGACAATGTAAGAGATACAGGAAATGCCCCATAGATAAGTCTGTGAACCCAGAGGGAATGTCAGGAGACAAATCTAGGTGAGGCTGGAGGTTCAGCTCCCAGGTGAATGGGCCTGTGTTCCTGAAGGCACTGAGGGCTACCTGCTGTGTTACCTGCAGGGAGCTGAATTAGGTAGAAAGTCAGTCAGCCCTTGCAGGCTAGATCCTGTCTAAACTGAGGGGACCAGGAAATCTCTATAAACTGCACTTCAGCAAAGTCCTAAGGAAGAGTCACGGGGTAAATAGACGTGCTCTACAGCTCTGTGGTGAGAGCCCAAAGGAGACTAGTGAAATGAAGGGAACCATGAACAGGGGATGGTGAGCCCCTAGTGAAGAGAAGGTGGAAATGAACAGGGGATGGTGAGCCCCTAGTGAAGAGAAGGTGGAAATGAACAGGGGATGGTGAGCCCCTAGTGAAGAGAAGGTGGAAATGAACAGGGGATGGTGAGCCCTTGTCTCAAAACAAAAACAAAACAAACAAAAAACTAGTAAGTGTTTTAACCACACATTTTACTTGATTTTTTTTTCATAATTTCGTTTTAGAGGGCTGGAGAAATGGCTCAGAAGTTACGAGCACTAGCTGCTCTTCCAGAGGTCCTGAGTTCAATTCCCAGCACCCACATGGTGGCTCACAACCATCTGTAATGAGATCTGGTGCCCTCTTCTGGCCTGCAGACATACATGTAGACAGAACACTATATACATAATAAATAAATAAATCTTTTAAAAATATATTTTTATTTTGTGTGCATTGGTGTTTTGCCTGCATGTGTGTCTGTGTGAGGGTGTCAGATCTTAGAATAACAGACAGTTGTGAGCTGCCATGTGGGTGCTGGGAACTGAACCCAGGTCCTCTAGAAGAACAGTCAGTGCTCTTAACCACTGAGCCATCTTTCCAGCCCCCACTTTACTTAATTTGCAAGAGTAATAAATGGTAAAGTATTAGTATCCCCATTCAATGAATGAGAACATTGGCCTGCAGAGATGGGGGCCACACCCAGTCATCAACAAACACACAGGACCTTAAACTAAAACTCAGGTCTTTCAATATGCTCAACAGTGATTCTGCCCAAGTACTTTTTCTTTTTAACATGTTTTCTTAAATGAGCTGACTAGTCATCAGCGTTCCAAAATGATTCCTCAAGTCATTATTTAAGTCCAATTTAGAGCTTCCTTTCTATAATTTGCAAGTTTAATTTTCCCTAATGAGATATTGAATATGCATAGAATTAAACTATATCAAGTAATTAAGCATTTGCAAAACAAACTTTAGTTTTAACAGTAAATTTCTGCCACAAGATGGCAGTAGAAGGTCAAAAGCTTTAAAAAATAAAAATAAAAAACGACTAGTTTTCACAAAATCCTAAGAACGCATTAGCATCAAAACACATTGCCAGGCGGTTGGTGGTGCACGCCTTTAATCCCAGCATGCAGGAGACAGAGGCAATCGGATATCTGTGAGTTCGAGGTCAGCCTGCTCTATAGAACGAGTTCCAGAACAGCCAGGACTACCCAGAGAAATTCTGTATGGAAAAACTTTTTTTAAAAAGGATATTTAGAGGGGATGGAAGGATGGCTTAATGGTTAAGAGCACTGCTGTTCTTCCAGAGGGCCTTGGTTCAATTCCCAGTCCCCACATGGCAGCTAACAACTGTATGGAAACCCTGTTCCAGAGGATCCAACATCCTCACGTAGATATACATAGATAAACACAAGCAAAACACCAATGTACATAAAATAAAAACAAATACATTTTTAAAAAAAGATATTTAGAAGTGGGTCAAGTAGGGTGCTACATGTCTGTAATCCAATCATTCACTTTGGAGGTGAAAACAAGAGGGATCAGCAGATCAAGTCTATCCTCAGCAACATGGTCAGTTTGAGGCCATCCTGGGCTACTTGAGACCCTGTGTCTAATAATAATAAATTCAGAACTATTTTCATGTTACCTAATTCTTTTCCAATAAATATTTTTATAAACTTATTTGCAAACATAGCCAGTAACTGTCATAAGCTTAAACAAACATGTACATCATATTCCTTTATATGCACTGTATGTCTCAGTGGTAAATGTCCTTTATGCTGTGGCGTAACTCAGTAATGGAGCGTGTGCTTGGAAGCATGGTAACCTGGATTTGGCACATACCCTCTATACAAAATAAAAAAGGAAGGAAGGAGAGAAGAGGGAAGGGAGGAAAACAGATTTTATGTAGGTAATACATTGAATGCTAAAGAAACAGACTACTTTAGGTCATCCTTGGATGCATAACCAATTTGAAGCAGGGGGATCTCAGTGGGTCCCAGGCCAGCCAGGCTATACAGTGAGACACTGTTTGAAAAGGAAAGAAAGAAAGAAAAATAACAATAGCAAAGCATGTTAAAATGTTTAATGGTACATCATTAACGTTACATACATTGGGCTGGATAGGGCTAGGGTATAGCTCAGTGGTAGAATGTTTACCCAGCATGTGAGTCCCTTCACTGGGTCTCCAGCTTGATCAAAGAGGGAAAAGAGTATATATGATGAACCCACTTGAAACACTTTAAGGCATCCTAAAATAAGTTGACACTAGAAAAGACAGCCTGGTTTTGTTTGATTTATTCATTTGCTTGTAGTGTTGAGGATCAACACCATGGCTTTACATAAGCTCAGCAAACATTCTGCCCTCAGCCCTAGCCCAAAGGGTACAGGAAAATGGTTTCTTCTCATGTCTACACGGAATGAAATAAAAATGTAGTACTCAGCCACCAGCGATTGATTTGAGTCACAGGAGGAAGGACGGGGAATTTATAATCTGACCAAAGTTATTAAACCTCATCAGATCTCAGTTTCTTCATTTGTAAAATGGGAATCTCGAGTTAAACACTGTCTAGTGTTCTCTCTGTCCTTCTCCCAGCTGTGAACAGAGCAGTTGACTATAAAACACAGAACTGACAGGAACTTAGTGCCAAAGTAGGTATGAGGACAAAAAGCAGGGGCACTGGGGATGTAGGTCAGCGGCAGAACATTTGTGTAGCATATATAAAGTCCTGAGTTCAAGTCCCAGTGCTGCCATTTAAAAAAGAGAAGGAGGAGGAGGAGGAGGAGGAGGAGGAGGAGGAGGAGGAGGAGGAGAAGAAGAAGAAGAAGAAGAAGAAGAAGAAGAAGAAGAAGAAGAAGAAGAAGAAGAAGAAGAAGAAGAAGTAAAAGAAAAATAGGAGCAAATATATCATGGATAAACTGGGCATTGGTGGCACACAATTTTTAATCCCAGCATCTGGGAGGCAAAGACAGGTGGATCTCTGAGTTCAAGGCCAGTCAGGGCTACACACAGAGAAACCCAGTCTCAAGAAAAAGAGAAAAAAAAAAACATGGATAAATCAACCCTTTGAAAAGCATAAATTCCTCTGCGTGTAGAGAGTATCAAGCTTATAATCATCAGTGTTCATGAAATATATTTCCAGGACCAAAAAGCAGGGGAGTGTTGGATGAACTGGAGAACCTGAGAGTAGAGGGAAGTGGGCTGCCTTTCACATGCCAGTCTACACTCACGCACACACACACACACACATGCACACACACATGCACACACACACACACACATGCACACACACACACACACACACACACACACACACACACACACACACCACATTACAGAGAGGGACTGCCAGTCTAGAAACAGGGCAGAGGTCTGGGGTTAGTCTGATTTTTATGCAGCTTCTTTCTTTCTTTATTGTCAGTCTGAAAATGTTTCTTAGGAAGGAAAACAAGATAAATACTTGGATGTGGTCATTCCAAAAGTTTGCTGTTTTCTAATGAATGTTCTTGCAGTATTGTCATCTATAGCAGTGTGTTTCAAAACAAAAACAGGGCTGGAGAGATGACTCTGGGGTTAAGAGCCCTGACTCTTCTTCCAGAGGACCCGAGTTCAGTTCCCAGGCAGCTCACACCTGTCTGTAACTCCAGTTTCAGGGGACCCCGACACCCGTGGCAAAAACACAAGCACACATAAAAATAAAATAAAATATATTTTTAAAAAACCAACTAGAAAGAGATGACACTGATAACTGATCAGAGATTAAAATACAGTTAGATTGTATTTCAAACTCAATATAAACTGTAGGAAGGGAGTCACCCCTAAGGGACCTAGAAAGGTTTCAAGCAAGGTAAGCATTCCATGCTGTGGTCTGAAATTCTCACTATATTCATGGAGCATGCTGGCCCATTCCCTGAGTAGCTGCCTTGACAGACTGTCTAATAAGCTGGCTGGGGCTGGGGTTGGGGTGGAGAGTGCCTGGGGTTCATATGTGGATGAAGCAAAGCTTGATAGGATGAGAGAGATCCATCTCTGGGGTTAATTGTTAACATGTTATTTAGAGAACACATTGATTCTAGAAGGATTTTCAAGTAGAAGTTTGCACAGTGTGTCTCATAGCATGTCCTGTATGTGAGGTAAAATAAATAAGACTTTAACTAGAGAAAACACTGTATTTCTAAGGTAATGAGAATACTTACATGTAACCATAAATTTACACTTAACAGTATACTTAAAACAACGTATCTTTGGAAGGATTACAATGTAAAATGACAGGGTCTCACTATGTAGCTCTGGCTGTCCTGGAACTCACTATGTAGACCAGGTAGGCCTTGAACTTACAGAGATCCAACTGCCTCTGCCTCCTGAAGGCTAGGATTTAACGTGTTTGTCATCATGCCCGGCGCCTGTCTTTTCCTACACATACACCACTTCTTGAGGCTAGGGATGTGGATCAGGTGGTAGAGTACCTAACATGAAACCTGTATCACAACACGGAAGTACCGGGGCTGGAGAGATGGGGAAGCAGCTAAGAGTGTGTATTGCCCTTTCACAGGACCTAAGTTTCTGCCCCCACAGCCATGTCAGGCAGCTCATCACAGCTGCCTGTAACTCCAGTTCCAGGGTATCTGACTGCATGGGCACCCAGGCGCACATACACAAAGCTAAATATTTTTTTAAAAAGCATAAATAGGGCCAGTTAGATGTCTCAGCAGGTAAAGACACTGGCTGTTCAAGCCTGATGACCTGAGTTCAATCCTCAGGACTCATGTGACCACGGAAGGAGAGAACTGAATCCACAGAGTTGTCAGCTGACCTCCACACGAGCTCCAGGATATGAGAACAACAATCAGTAAACAAATACTTTTGAAAGGAAACTGATTAGTTAAATAATGCTTTTGTATTCTGCGATGAACTCTCTAGGAGAGCCAAGTGCCTGCCTCCTATCAGGCTTTTCTATCAGGCAGGTCTGATAAACAGTAGCTTGGGGAAATCAGTTCTCATCTCTAATCCTCAACTTTTCCATTCACAGAGTAGGTTAGTAGATTAAAACACAGACTTTGGAGTCAGCGTGCTCAAGCAAAGACCATTAGTTCTTGTTTAACCACGTGACCCTTGTCAAATGATTTAACATCTTTCCAGCCTCGCTCAGTTTTCTGCCATGTGAAATGGGGGTAATAACTTTATATCTTGCACAGGGTTAAAGTGAGAAAGAAACCTTCAAACTCTACCTTGAGAAGTGCACAGGACCATCGATTTGTTAAGTGTTTAATAAATTTAGCTTATTTGTTTTGTTTTGTTTGAGGGGACACAGACTCAACTCTGTAGCTCAGGCTGGCTTGGAATCCACGACCATCTTCCCGCCTTAGCCTTCCAAGAGCTAGGATTTCAGACAGAGGCATGGGCATTCTAATGTCCAGCTCATCTTTCCTATTCTTCAGACGGGGATACAGGACATGTACCCCCAAGACTTGCCACTTTTGCATCCGAGTGTTTTGAACTGAGGCACACTAAGGAAACTACAGAAAAGAGAGGTAACTTTCTCTCAGAAAGATCCTCATGTGAAGTGGTGGCCTATCCCCCAAGGGGACGAATGGGACACACAAAGAGAAGAAGAAGAATCTGAACGGACAGGTCTTACTGCATTATCACCAGTTTAGTACCACGGGTCCAGCCATCCCTCCATCCCTCTGTCCACTCTTCATCACCATACGCATTTTTTATTAGTTTTCCTGGGTCTTTGAGCCTTCATCCCTGATGTCTCTTGCAGCATGTTAAATTGTGGTTGAATACATTTGCTCTCTCTGTTCATCTGCCTTTTTCTGATGAACTGGATAAGGAAAAGAAACTGGTTTTTCTCCCCTATACTTCTCAGATTACTAATTCCAAAGAGTCTTCCTTTTCCTCCTTCTTCGACAGTCCTTGTTTCTTGGGGCCACTGATCTTATCATTGTACCATTTCATCTCTCCAGTTATCTCTCGCCTGGCCCCTGTCTGGCAAGCTGAGGGGCAGGCACCTTTAGGGCAGGGACTGTAAGCTCAGTGCACTGTGGCAAGGGTCACAGGACCTGTGACTGAAGTGGATTGATCCTGCTGGGTGGGGGTAGAGGAGTTTTTCTCCAAGGAAAAGCAGGCCCAGGATGTAATATTTTTCTTGACTGAAGCTGGAAAAGCACACTTTTATATAAAACGAATATTGTCCCTCTCCCTCCAAATAAAGCACCAAAACAATAAAATATAATAGGTTATATTAAAAATAAAATATAACCTGGATCTACCTACTAATTGTAAGTCCTCCTCTTCCGCCTTTGACTTGCAAAAGGCTTTACGTTGGCCGGAGAAATTTAGAACCAAGAAGGTTTTTATGAATCATCAGACGCCAATATTTTACAGGAAAAAATGAATGGGCTAGAGACAATCTAGGGCTGTGGGGCAATGAAACAGTGCTAAGTGGGGTCTAGTTACTGTTCCAGGCAGAGGTGGGACACAGTTTAGGGGAACAGAGAACCTGTGACAATTGGAAAAGCAGTCCTAGCTACACCCACAAAATAATAAAAGACTGGACAAAGCAGAACTAGACCAGGGAAGACAGCTGGTAATTCCCTGGTATCCATGCAAGTCTTTCATTCTAACCTGGGACTCCTGTTCGTTCTCAAACCCTGAGCACTAAATGCTGCACCACACTGCTCAGGCACACTACCTGGAGCTAGGCCAGGCCCTCCCTCCATGCAACCACTTGAGGTGTGGCGGGCCATGGCCAGCACTGAGGAGGGCACGGTCTAGTGTCTGGCAATCTTTGGATTGGAAGAAACACTGACCTTTGTGACTGGAACCCAGGGCTTGGCCACACTAAACAATCACTCTACCTCAAGCTAAGCAGAAGCCTGAGCCTTTGTCATGAGGATGCAGAAAGTTGAGGCCTAGTCCAGGATCAGACATGAGTTAAAGAATGAGCTCATTATGCAAACTGAAAAAGTTAGACTAGAGAAGGCTTATGGTGCTGCCAATTTGGTGACTCTAGGACATTTTATGGCTGACCTCACTAAAGCTCAAAGAAGGAAGATAGCACTGTGAGGTCAGGAAATGTTAGTGAAAAGTTTGTGGCAGCCAGGATTAAGTTAGTCGCCAAAGGATGAGAAGGATTAAGTAGCAGGGGGTAAAAGGAATGGCATGGGGGGAGGCACAGGACAGAAGAAAACACTTTAGCAAAACCTGAAGGACAAGAATGCACCCAGAGATATGCGAAGGGTGGAGGGGGTTCACACCAGATGGCAGAGATCTTATCTCTAAGGTAGGATGTGACAGCTATCTGCATATGGAGTCCCAGCAGAGAGGTTGGGGGAGGTTAGGGATCTTTGCTTGTGGGGGTTGTGGGATGAATGCTGGAGTCTCATTCAGGAATGTTACAATAAGGTTCAGAAGCCCAGACGAGGTAGACTGAAATTTTAGCGGTTTTTAATCAGTAGAAAGTATTTGTTACTTCTTGGAACCCAAGATAAATACCACTAAAGCCAGAGAACGCATATATCCTCTCCTTTTCTCTCTTCCTCTCTTCTCTTCTATCTAGTACGGAGATGGGGTGTGGGTAGAATCCATGGCCTTCTCGATTCTAGGCCAGTACTCTAACATGGAGCTCTACACACAACACACACACACACACACACACACACACACACACACACACACTCAAAACCGGAGCAGTATAGGACACAACAGGTCCACTTACAAGGAATTTAAGTTTTGGTTTTAATTTTTTTTTCTTTTTGGGGTTTTCTAAGACAAGATTTCTCTGTGTAGCCCTGGCTGTCCTGGACCTCACTATGTAGACCAGAGATCCACCCACCTCTGCCTCCCAAATGCTGATTAAAGATGTGCACCTCCACCTCACCTGGCAGAATAAAGGTTTTTAATAGGAGAAAGTCAGCCTTTTGTTCTTGGATGCTCTGCGCGTTTATTCTGTACCTGTCACTACGTCAGGAGCCTCGTTCTTTTCCTAGTCTTCAGATCACTGAACATCAGCCTGCTCTTCACTATGTTTTCACCTCACCAACCCTCCCTTGAAGATGCACGTGGACACGCTCACCCAGCAAGCACTAGTTTATACCCAAGTGCAGGATCCAGATAGTTAGGAGGAAAAAAGACAATGCTTGCTTTCTAGGTCATTAACTAGGAAACAATAAGGGCTTTTTCATTGAGCCCCAACCCTAGAGGACTCAGAAACTGGGCCTCTCTCAAGTGTTCTTCAAGTTTGGCGGGGATCCCTTCATTTCACGCTGGTCCTGTTGCGGTAAACCTCAGAGCAGGCCCATTCCTGCTGTCCTCAGGTCTCTATGCTAAATGGCCTTTCTCCAGCAGCAGGCCGACTGCCCCAGCTCCTTTCAAAGCCTCCTCAAGCTGCTGCAGGGATACAGTAAAAACCTTGCCTCCTGTATTGATGTGCCAACTGGGTACACAGAGCTGTGGGTAACTGAGTTGGGCAGAGCCGATAGATTACACTCACAAGCACCATGTGTGCCTGTATACAAGCACAGGCATGGGACAGGGAGTAAATAACAAGTCTGCTTACATGGCACTTGCTGAGATTCCCTCCCATCCACGGCTGGGATGACTCACCAGATTTCAGTGCACAGTGTCTGAAAGGTATGTCATACCTAGTGAGCATCTGTCTGAGACCTTCCATGCTTTTTTTTTTTTTTTTTTTTTTTAACTTTTATGGCTCAGTCACAAATACAATAGAGAAAGGCAGGGGTCTGCAGCTTCCTCCACACACTGACCCTCCTAAGATTTTTCTTCAGTTTACCTGAGATTTGCCTCTTAAATATCTGCTTCCTTTACTAGGAAGAAAAAGTCTTCTGAGGAAACAAATCCCCACTGCGAAGCAAACAGGCTCTAAGGCTTTTTCTGTTATTTGCTTGCTTCCTTTTTAATGGCAGATCCTCCTGAACTTTGCTCCTTTATAATCGCTGAGTGATTTTTAAATTGGTGTCCACTGTAGGCTAGTCCTTTGGGTGTTTGTGGTCTGTAATTCAAACCTGGGGCCTTGAGAATGGTAGGCAGGTACTACACCACGGAATTCTGCCCCAGCCACAACCGCTTTATTTTAAAAGACCATCTCTGTCTTCAACTACTGTATCTTCAATGGACTACCTGCAGTTCTTATTTCCAGGAATGCAAAGGACTTAAAGCTGCTGTAATGATGGAAACCGATAAACCCAGCTTCTCTGAAGGCTGAGGCTGGAGGATCCCAAAATATAACTCAGTTTAGGCAATGTACAAAGACTCAAAAAAATATATTTAAAAAAAAAATACAGGATGTTTCAAAATGCCTGTGAGGCAAGTGGTCGTCAGTGGTCCTGCTTCATCAGACAATAAAACATGTATTTGGAGTGACTCATCTATTCTCAGAACACATCCAGAACAAAAGTGTGTTATGAGAAACTTAAGTTCCACCGTCTGCAGGGGATGGAAATAAAACCAACTAGGAATGTTATCTATAGCTCAAGTTAATATGGTCTTAGTGTTAACCATGAGACAAAGGGTGAATAAGCTATAAAACAAAGAGGACCTTATCAGTGTGAATGAGCCCTCTTCAGGAACTGAGGACACATTCTGAGGACCAATATGTTGGGCTGAGGATTGCTGCCTAGCACGTACAGGGCCCCAGGTTCTTTCTGCAGCACACACCAGGCTTGTTAGGAGAGCTGTGGCTTCATCCCTTTAGCATGGCCAAGTCGACCAAGTCTGAATCAGATCCACCACTGCTAAACAACCTTGAATTTGGTTTCTAATTTGTGCCACTATGAAATCCATGATGAGAATTAATTTTTTATAATCTTTATGGGGGATTTTTTACGACTCATTTTTATTTATGTGTATGTGTCTGTGTGTGCCACATGTGTGGGTACCAGAAGACACCATCAGATAGACTGGAACTGGAGTTCCACCACAGTGACAATTTAAATTTGGTGTGTCACGGTTATTGTGTGGTCAGAACGCTTCTCTATGGAGACAAATTTGGTGCTTACTTTCAGATGGAAAACCTTGGCGTTTTCCTAGGTAAACACTTTGTGGGAAGTCTTCAAAAACAGTTCTTGGGGAAGGTAGCTTTGAACTCTAGTATCAACACACTCGAAAGAAAACAAAAGCTGTTCATTGAAAGTCAGACCTAGATTCAAAATTGAAAAGATTAAAATAATCTTAATTTAGAGAGGCGTTTTTTGTATTGTATATTACACAATATGAATGAATGACATTTTCCTGATTGCTACCAATACTGTTGAGTCAGGCAGAGGATGGTTCAAAAAACACTATGTACGAAAAGAGCCTTGACTACTTCTCAGCGGCCGATGTAGAACTCAGTTTGTAGATTGCCGGATCTTTTCAATGAAAATAAAAATGAGGAAATGTCCATAAGATAGAGTGCTATTAACCAGCTATGCCCAGAATTTTCAGCCTTGGGAATTCCTCAGCGACTTCCTTTTCTTGAGGTTTAAAGCCTGATTTAATGTCATCTACTTCTGTCCTGCATTATTAATTCTCCATATCAGGAAGGAAGTTAGATTCCTAGAAACGGAAGCAGACACTAGTGAACCACCATTAAAGCAAGACCCTTCCCATCAGAAGTACTTTGCTTAATTATCTATACCTAATATTTAATGTTCATTTTAAAAATAAATCCACTCTTCAGTTTTAGTGCTTTTGCACAAAACTTTGCTCAGCTCCCAAACCAACTGTTCCTCCAACTTCATTCCCCTCGACAAAAGGTATTCAGCTCACCAATTATGCACGCACACCATACATTTTCACATGCAAATACACAGCACATTATCCCTTTGCACATTTGAATGTGATTTTTACATTTAAAATCCAGTGGCTAAGCTTAGAGATCTCAGCCAGTGGGCTACGGATTAAGATTTCGTTTCTAATTATCATTTCCTTTTGGTGCTAATGTGTTTGTTCCTTATTAGTGCCACTCACTGGCTTCGACCTAAATCAGATTAAAAGAAATTCCTTTGATTTGCCTGGTTTCAAAGATACAAAAGAATTTCTCACTTTGCAAAATCCCCACAGAGTTTTGGGTGAAGAATGTATCACCTCAGGGTGTTGATGCTCTTCTATAGTTTAGCCTGTTGGGAATTCCTCGACCTTCAAAGCTGTGTTTGGGAAGCTCCCTTTCTCCTAGGGAAAGGGTAGGTTCGCCGCTGTGAATCTCAGGCCATTGTTAACTGGCCTCCATTCCTGAAATAACAACACAAACCTCTATTGTTTTAGAAATTCTGCAAATGTATGACCATAGTTGTAGCAGCCCTCAAGACTGCTTAAAACTGGATATCTGAGCATATTGGAAAAATCTGCAGAAATAACAAAAAGAATGCCTTTTTTTTTTTTTTTTTGCCAGTGAATAATCATTTTATGAAGCTTCCTATTGTTTTCAGATTATGTATGATTAAAATTTAAATTAGCCCATTCAAACTATTTTGGTTATAAAAATGAGAATCTTTGTGTTCAGACTTCTACCAATCTTCAGATGAGGCTAAATGTTATTTAACATTAGAGCTTGGGTATAAAGTAAGGACCATGCCATCTGCATTGCATCAATACAAAACAGATAAAGATGTCCTTTACCCACTGAAGTATGGAGACCATCTGAAGGGGTTTCCTAAGTCCCTCGGTGACTCTGATCCCCCAGCACCTCAAACAAGAATTTATTTCCACACTTTCATCACCTGCATTGTAGGTGATGGCTTTCAAAGGGCGATCGTCTTTCTTTTCCTCCTTTTTGATACTGAAAGCTGAAATAGAGCTAAGAGTCGGGTGGGGCTGGAGAGCTGGCTCTGTGATTCACAGCACTTGCTGCTCTTACAAAGGCCCAAGTTTGGTTTCCACAGCCGCATGGAGGCTCCCAACCATCTGTAACTGCAGTTCTAAGGGACCCAACACCATTTTCTGACTGCCAAGGGCACCTCACACATTGCATGGACTTCACATTCAGGCAAAACACCCATGCATATAAAATTAACTGTTAAAATAAGTTGTTTTGAAAAAAAGAATTAATTATGGAAGAAGCTACTAACAAAGGAAAGAAAAGCAGTGAACTGACTCTCCACTTATTAACTAGTAAGGAAGAAAAAATGATGGGCAAAACCCAGGGAATAGAGCTGAGAAAAGTGTTCAATCATATGGGAGGGAAAAAATTTCTTTCGTGTCAATAAACAGTGAAACACAAAGAATATAGCAAATACTGAGACCAGACACTCACAAACAACCAAGCAGCAAGGACTGATAAACTTCCAGCCAAATTAGGGGCTAACCCAGTAACCTAGTGAAAGTGTCTCATCTGCTCCTTTATCTGTGTTTTGTGTTTGAGATAGGGTACTGACTGCTGTGTAGCCCAAGCAGGCATTGAACTCCAAAAACATATGCCTCAGTCTCCCCTGTACTGGAATTATAGGCCTTCTCCTCCCTTTTAATTTTATTTATTTATTATTTGTTTGTTTGTTTGTTTTTGTGGTTGTTGTTGCTATGGGCAATACTGGGCTCCAACCTAGGGAGCATGCTACCTAACCTTCCCCTCAAGGAAGTGCCTCTCTAGGCCTGAAAAGTCTTTGGATTATATCAGATTGGCAAATACAAAACAAACAAACAAAAAAAAAAACTTGATATTAGTAAGCATGCACAGAAGAAGTGTAAATTTGTGTCAGAATTAATCTGGGCAAAAGATAATTTGGGAATATATACCGAAAGTCAGAACTCTCAAAATCTGACCCAGAAATGAATCCTGCAGGATTTTTTTTTTAAGATTTATTTATTTATTATGTATACAGAAGAGGGCGCCAGATCTCATTACAGATGGTTGTGAGACACCATGTGGGTGCTGGGAATTGAACTCAGGACTTCTGGAAGAGCAGTGGGTGCTCTTAACCTCTGAGCCATCTCTCCTGCCCATGAGTCCTGCAGGATTTTATTCAAAGGAAATAGTACAAGCTGTCTGTATTGGCAAAAGCTTGTAGTCCAAGCCCATGGGAGGTTAGGCAGGAGAATCAGCCCATCTTCACTCCATAGCTAGTCTGAGGACAGCCCAGGTTTCAGGAGACTCTGTTTCAAAAACCAAACCAAAACAACACAAAAAGTGGGTGAGCTCTGGAGCCCAGGCTGAGTGCTTCCTGCTCTTCTAGACAACTTCCTGCAATTCCACCTCCAGGGATCTGACACCCTTTTCTGGACTCCTGTACTCACTTGTGCACATATCCACACACAGACACACATGTACACATCATTAAAAACAGAATTTATTTTTTTCAAGAAGGGCTTCTCTATGTAGCCCTGGCTGTCCTGGAACTTGCTTTGTAGCCCAGGCTGGCCTCAAACTCAGAGATCCACCTGCCTCTGCCTCCTGAGTGCTGGGATAAAAGGCGTGCACCACCATACCCACTCAGCTCAGAAGGATTTTTAAACCAATGTTTTGTTGAAAAGGTTGCTTCTCCTTCTTCCTTCTTCCTTCTTCCTTCTTCTTCTCCTTCTCCTCCTCATCTTCTTTTTCTTCTTCTTCTGGAGGTGATTTTTTTTTTTCAAGCAGGGTTTCTCTATGTAGCCTCAGCAGTCCTAGAACTCACTCGGTATACCAAGCTGTCCTCAAACTCAGAGATCTGCCTGCCTCTGCCTCCTGAGCGCTGGGATTCTAAATCACTATGTAGCCAAGGATGACCTTGAACTCCTGATCGTGCCTCTATCTCCTGAATGCAGCGATGACCAGTGCTTGCCCCCATGCCCCACTCAGACAGTAATTTTAACATCTCACTTTCCAACATACATCAAAGGAAGAATCATGAGGTTCATGTGGAACACAGAGAAGCAATTACAATCATAAAATTATATAACAAAACTAGGCTGAGTGCTTATAACGCATGGCCAAGCCACAAGAAAGCCATCAGTGGTATGCTGTGTGTGACAAACTGATGTGCCTCCTGAGGGATGAAGCCCTGCCCATCCTAGGCACATGGCCCAGTTCCAGGTCCAAGACAGATTATGCACCCAGCTGGCTTTGTCAAGATGGCCAGTTGAGGAGAAGGAAGCTCACTGGGGAGGTCTGAATGTCTGCATATCAGGCTTACTGGAGAGAGGAAAGCCTGCTGGTTAGAGAAAAGCGTAGTGAACATAGTCACTCACGGAACAAAAGCGTAGATGGTTCCCTGCCTTTGACAGGGTGGGTAAGACGGAGCAGAATCTCTGGATACAGAAGCACAAACGATGGTTGCTAGGGAGAAAGTCCCCATCACAGGTAATGACAACCCTTGAGAGAGTGATGATTTTACACTTTCATAATAGCTATTTGTCTCTGGTTTTTGTTTTTGCTTTTTCCCTTTTCATCAGAACAGAGCCAGCACACAACCAAGAATTTTAGGTATTTAAAAAGCTCTCTCTCTCTCTCTCTCTCTCTCTCTCTCTCTCTCTCTCTCTCTCTCTCTCTCACACACACACACACACACACACACACACACACACACACACACCTCATTCATTTAACAATTCAATAAATGCATTTTATGCCTTCTAGGCAGTGTGCTGGACACTGCAGATTAGATGAATAAACTGTGGCCCATGCCCTACAAAATGTTACAGGTCAGCTGAAGGTTTAGCAGAACACTTTCCTAGCATGTACAAGGCTGTAGGTACAACTCTTCATGCTAAAGATGGCATTTTGTAAGTAATGAAGCAATTTCTTATCACATTAGCAATATAGATAAATGTTTCTTTCATGTTACAGATATTAAAGAAGTGAGTTAAAGCTGGGCGGTGGTGGCACACACCTTTAATCCCAGCAATCAGAAGACAGAGGCAGGCGGACTCATCTCTGTGGCCAGCCTGATCTACAGAGTGAGTTCCAGGACAGCCAGGACTGTTTCACAGAGAAATCCTGTCTCCAAAATACAAAAAAAGAAGAAGAAGAAGAAGAAGAAGAAGAAGAAGAAGAAGAAGAAGAAGAAGAAGAAGAAGAAAAGGAAGAGAAGGAGGAGGAGGAGGAGGAGGAGGAGGAGGAGGAGGAGGAGGAGGAGGAGGAGGAGGAGGAGGAGGAGAAGGAGAAGAAGAAGAAGAAGAAGAAGAAGAAGAAGAAGAAGAAGAAGAAGAAGAAGAAGAAGAAGAAGAAGAGGTGAGTTAAAGATGGATGCAGTGGTGCACATTTCTAATCCCAGCACTAGAGAAGCAGAGGCAGGAGAATGAACAATTTGAAGCCAACCTGAACTAAATAGTGAGATCACATCTACAAACACTACACAAGTCGGTATGCCTGTAAAGGCAGAGGAGCAAAGAACATCCATTCCAATTGGGAGATTCGGAAAAAGCTCCACAAAAGGGTGAGTTCTGAGATGTGCTTAAAAAGACAGCTAGCTACATTTCTCTGTGTAAAGAACTATAGGGCACCCCTCTTCTGGTCCTTCCTTGCTTCTGCCCTAAGGGAGCCAGAGTTGTACACACATCATCTCTTCTCTACTGGTTCTTTACAAAATGTAGAAGTCAACCAAGGATGCTGTTGCACCCCAAAACTAATTGGTTCTGTCTTCCTGTATTTTGAGACCCCTTGTCCAATCAGTGGAGTCTTCCTCTCTGTGTGCTTCCCAGCCTCAAACTCCATTCTGCTCTCTACCTGCAAATGATCCACCTTTTCAGCTTTTGTTTGTGAGGCACGTGTGACCCTGTATTCCCTTGGCTGGAATATTTCATTAATATTTCATTTAACAACGGTGTCCTTCAGTACCTTCCATGTTGCTGAAAATGACAGGATTTCATTCTTAAAGGTAGAGGGTCCAAACCCCCAAATAAATAAATGAATTCGATGTATAGTTTCCTTCATTGATCCAGCTTTTTCATTTGAGGGCCTTGGGAGCTTTGTTGCTTTGCTGCAGTCCTGGGGACTCAACCCAGGGCCTCAGACTGGGCTTCTATGCTATACTTCCATCCAACCTGTACAAGGAGGTTTTGGGTTGGATGTTGTGTTTGGTTGTTTTTCATTTGTTTATTTTGTTCTGTTTTGTTTTTGAGACAAGGTCTCCCTGTGTAGGCCATGATGGCTTGGAACTCAAGATCCTCCTGTCTCAGCCTCTTGAGTATCCCATCATGACTTGGCTACAGTACAACTTGCTATACTTTATTTACTATTATTATATGTGTATGGGTTCATGCAGAGTGGTAGTCAGGGGACCACTTAGTGGAGACAGTTCTCTCCTTCCATGTTTGTATCAGTTTTAGCTAAAACTCAGGCTATCAGGCCTGAGCCGGCAGCACCTTCACGTGTTGAGCCATCCAACGGGCCCCAGCATGCCATCTAATTGTACAGAACATTCACGTGTTTCTAAACCTACACACTGTGAGTTTTCTGGGTTTTTGTTTTGGTTTTTGGTTTTTCAAGACAGGGTTTTTCTGTGTAGCTTTGCGCCTTTCCTGGAACTCACTTGGTAGCCCAGGCTGGCCTCGAACTCACAGAGATCCGCCTGGCTCTGCCTCCCGAGTGCTGGGATTAAAGGCGTGCACCACCACTGCCAGGCACACTGTGAGTTTTCTGTTTTCATCCCTTCCTCCTCCTCTCCCTCCCAGACCACATGCTGTGACCCCACCTCAGGACCTCATGCACACTCCTGAGCTAACGTGTATCAGTGTATCACTATGTAGCCCAGGCTAGCCAAGAACTAGAGGTCCTCTTGCCTCCGCCTACACCATGCTAAGATTATAGGAGCGTGCCACCAAAGCCTGGATATTTATATTGGTCAACACTGTAAATTATGAAAGACAAGGTGATCTTTCAGGAGGTGCAGAAAGCAGGATCTCTAATAATCATAACTTATGTCCTTCCTTAGTTTATTTCTCCCAAACCATAGCCAATCAGGAAGTGTGTCAATGACATCTCAATTCCCTCTGTACAAACCCTGTTTCCCAGTCTCCACTGATGGAGTCCCCATTATGTCTGAGGTAGAAGGCTCTTGATGAGTCTTGCTAGCACTCCACTGATATTCCATCTCACCCCTGCACATCAGCCAGAGAGTTACTTATTTTTAAGAACATGATGCAGATGCCATCACCATGTGTGTCCCATCTATTGACATGATGGCTGACAGCTAGCAATCAGCTCTACAGAATGAATGTCTCCACCACGACAGAGACCCTTCAACTCATCAGGATAACCGCGGCAGTGGCGCCTGTTTGCCCACAGGAGTGCCTTCCCTTCTGATGTTCCTGTCTCTCTGGCTCCGTGTCCATCCCATTATCTTACTTTAGAGCAGATCTGAGAAGGACTGGACCACAAGGACTCTCATGGATCGTAAACTGCAGCGGCTTTTTGATTATGGTTCTGGCGGCATGGCTCCTATTGCAAATGATAACCATCCAGGAAACCAACATCTAAAGTAACTTGTGCACGTTCTATCCATTCAAACCCAAATTCTTATAAGACCCTTGCTAATACACCGATGGGATGGTAGCTTCAGGGGCTTTGATTTGTTGTGTCTTTCAAGGATGGAAGTACTTCAAAAAATATTCTTTATTAAATTTGTTCTTTGACAGTTTCATATGTGTATATAATCATTCTGGCTACTTTCACCCTGGAGCTTCTCCTGTGTCCCTCCCACGGGGCCTGCTCCTCCCCTACAAGCCCCTTTCTCACATTCACGGCTTGCTGTTTTGTTTTGTGACTAGCTGGATTTAAACAAAGATGTCTTTGTGACCGAGGATGGGTTTGGAAGTGTGCGTTGGAGCCTGCCAGACTCACCTGGACACAGCCTGACAATGACCACTCCTCTCCCCAGATCCACTAATAGCCAATTACTTAGCAGGAAAGGAACGGATCTCATGAGCTTCTCCGGGGCTCATCACTGAATAATGACAGGCCCAGTCAGTGCCTTAACTGCAGCTGCTGTGAGCTCCTGACTTGACGGCTGTGTCGCAGCCAGGAGGCATTCCCCATGCTTTCTCCCTGCCTGTTTTCTGGCTTTTACGTTCTTTCTGTCACCTCTTCTACGATATCCCCTCAGCTTTAGCTAAGGCCCGGGAAATGTCCTGTGCTAACCCAATATTCCTGTGCAAATGATGCCCAAGGAAGCTGGAAGAGGGCAGCAGATCCCCCAGGACTGCAGTTACAGATGATTGGGAGCTGCCATGTGGGTGCTGGGTATCAAATCCTGGTCCTCTGGAAGAGCAGCCAGGGCTGTTAACCACTTAGTCATCTGTCTCTCCAGCCCCAGATTCTTAGTGAATCCAGAAGGAAAACATTAGCTGAGAAGAACAAATGAAGGAATGTTATAAGTTCAAGAGAATGGAGAGGGTATCAGACGATAAAGTATTAATCCAGAAACAGGGTAGATGCATGGTCTAGGTGCAGGAAACATGGTACCTGTGTCAACAGTACCTATCTCACCTGGGAACTACTAGCAATTACAAATGCCCACCCCAGACCTCCTAGGTCATGAACTTGGGAAGGAGAATCTGCTCTAGAGCTCTGTTTTAACAAGGTGGCAAATAGTGGTAGAGTCAAAATTTGCCTACAAAGGCCTGCCAGAGGAATCAGGGGATAGAGATGCTGGCTGCCAGGCCTGGTGACCTAAGTACAGTTTCTCTGATCCACATGTAGGGAGAACCGACTCTGAAAGCAAATTGTCCTCTGGCCTCCACACACTACTCAGCACATGCATAGACACACACACTTACACACACACACACACACACACACACACACACACACACACACACACACACAGAGAGAGAGAGAGAGAGAGAGAGAGAGAGAGAGAGAGAGAGAGAGAGAGAAACAGAGATGCAAGTTCTCACTATTACAGCCCAGGCTGGCTTTGAACTTGTGATTCTTCTGCCTCACCCTCTGAGGGGCTAGAATTGCAGGTTTATTTATCAGTTTTCTTTTTCTTTTTTCTTTTCTTTTTTTCTGTGCTAAGACCAAACTCAGGGACTGCTAAGCAACTAGTGGTAACTGACCTAGCTACATCCCCAGCCCCCATCACTTCTTTACAACAGAATCATCCAATTAATGAGAATGCCTACTTTGAATACTGAATTAGGTAAGAAGTCCATCCCATAATGATAAATGGCTATTAAGCAACATTTTCTGGGAACATTTTAGCATATTTGGTTACAAGGTTGTCTCTTACCTTTTTCTTCTAACAAAACATTCAAAGTCATTTACATATCGAAAGGTATTTAGAGACAGCACTATGCTAACACAGTTGAGAGAAAAACAGATTTGCCAGGAAAGACTGGAGGAGAAAAAAAGAGGAAACCACCGCTGTTACCCCAACACTGCATAAGATGAGGGCTCAGGTGTCTCTCTGTCCCTGAGGAATTCCTTCATTATTTTGCTGATTGCCTCAGGACTAAAGGTTAATCATAGATTCCTGAGTAGCCAGCGAGTGCCTCCCAGGTGCTGTTTGTATCGGCTTTAAGTTAGCAAGCATGAAAGAAAAGCAGAGCCGGATGCCCGACCACAGACCACACACACACACACACACACACACACACACACACACACACACACGTCTAAATCCAGCACTGGATTCTGATTCTTTCTTCTGCGGGGCTTCTGTACTACACGCTGCCATTTTTGAGCACTTCGTGTCCTGACAAAAACGTATTTTTCCTTGTTTATTAATAATTGAACTCTGGGCTGGTGTCATGGGATAAGCCCCCGCTGCACAAGGCTGACGATGTTTTGACCCCAGGTATCCACATAAAGGTGAAAGGAAAGAACCAACTTCACGAAGTTGTCCCCTGACCTCCACGTTTGTACCATGGTGCGGAACACACTAATAATAGATTTTTTAAAAAAAAAGTTTAGGGTTGGGGATTTAGCTCATTGGTAGAGCGCTTGCCTAGCAAGCGAAAAGCCCTGGGTTCAGAGCCTCAGCTCAAAAAAAAAAAAAAAAAAAAAAAGTTTAGCTCTGCTTTTCTCCTTCTTTTGTTCAGAACTTTCCTGAAGGTACTGATCCTGCCAGCAGACAGCCCTAGCCACTCTCACAGCGCCCACGGTCACCGGATACAGAAATCACTTATGTGTCCAGTGTGTGCTCCATCCAGATCCTTTACCTATTGCACAGTGTGTCTTCTCGGTGCTACTAGAAGTAACTGTGGACTAGGTGACTACAATGTCAGCCATCAGCAAGGGGTCAAGGGTCTGTCAGGTGAATGGTGTGGCAATCTATCACATCTCCCAGTTAAGCACTTTACACAAGGCTCGAGTCTGATACACTTTAACCAACAACACAACACCGAGTCACCTGTTCCGGCTTCCACTTCAAGAACACCTGGTAGCCTTCTCTTTTGGAACAATTGGAAGTTAATCCCCACATTCACAGTTCAGCTACCCTGGAGTCAGCAGGCTAGGAAGAAGCCCAAGCTATCTCCAAGATAAGAGCACAGGGAAGATAAAAGAGAGAACCAAACTGACAATGATCGCAGAGGAAGTCAGCTGAGCGGGAACTGACTCACTACCAGGATCAAACTCCTGGTGAGGAGCTTGTGGGAATGGGCCACCCTGGAAGTGGCCACTCCAGCTGCCTCAGCGGATGCTGTGTGGAGTCCAGCTGAGGTGCTCTGCCACCCTTGCAGGAATTACAGGACAATTACTAAATGATTGCTATTATTTTAAGTTGCTGACTCTTTGAATGGTTTGTTATGCAGCTGTTGATTACAGAGGAAGATGATAGGCAGGGAGATAGCATCTGTTTATTTGTTGACTTTTTGGCAGGAACTCTTTGAGCAAACAATAATTTTTTAATATCTATGGGAGATTGGTTCCAAGATAAGGATACCCAAGTCTGCCTGTGCTCAGGTCCCTGAGGTGAAACAGTGCAGTATGTGCATAGAGTCTATTTACACCCTCTCAGATAGGTGCCTGCTTTCTTATTTGCCAGCACCAGGGATCAAACTCAGACCCCATGCGTGACAGTCAAACACTCCGCTGTACAGCGCTCCCCCCATAAGTTTTAAATCATCTCCAGATTGATTATTCACCATAAAAATAAGTCGGTATTATACTGTATAGTTTATGCAACAGTGACAAGAAAAGTCGGTTTAATACAGTTGTAATTTAAACAAAAACTTTATTATTAATTTTTTTATTCGTTTTTACGCATGAGAGTTTGGCCAGCATGTCTGTGTGTACGCCACATGTGAGCTGGTGCTGGTGGGGACAAGAGGGGGGGTATCAGGTTCCTGGGTCCGGAGTTACAGACAGTTGAGAGCCTCCACGTGGGTGCTGGGAGCTGAACTCAGGTCCTTTGCAAAAGCAACTCGTAATCTTAACTGCTGGGCCATCTCATAGGCCTCCCCACTCTACCATACACCCCCTTTTTTGATCCTTTGTTGTTTGGATACTCAGAGTCAGGGGGTCAGTCTTGTGCTCAGAAATATTGATCAAATGAATGAGAGGCAACAAAACTACAGAAAAAAAGTGTGCATATATTATGAAAATAAAAGTTTCATGTGGTATTTGATTAAGCATTGTGAAGCATTTGCCTTCCCCCACCTCAGGTTCAGTTGCTGCTGCTTGCATTTTGGGATTTTGAGAAAGGGTCTCACTATATATCCCTGACTGGCCTGGAGTTCAGGAGATCCAACTGCCTCTACCTCCCCAGTGCTGAGATTAAAGCCATGTACTCTCACAGCCTGCATTCATGCTCCCTGTCTCTCTCTGTGTCTCTGTCTCTCTCTGTGTCTCTGTTTCTTCCCCTACCCCTCCCAGAGTCTCTCTGTGTATCCCTGGCTGGCCTGGAACTTGCTATGTAGATCAGGCTGGCCTTGAACTCACAGAAATCCACTTTCTCCTTACCAAGAAACAAACAAACAAAACAAAAACAACCCCTTATGCTTATTAAGCGGTGTGTGTGTGTGTGTGTGTGTGTGTGTGTGTGTGTGTGTGTTGTGTATCATTATGGTATACGTGTATGTACATGCATGTGCGGAGGCTAAAGGTTGATATCTGATGTCTTTATCAATCACTCTGCTTCTAATTTTTGGAGCCAGAGTATCTTAATGAATCAAGGCTCACTGGCTCAGGTAGGCTGCCTGGAGCCCCTGGTATGCACCTCCCCAGTGTGGGAATCATTGGAATTTACATCCATGTTGAGCAACAAACTCAGATCCTCATGCCTGTGCAGCAAGACCTTCACCAACAGGGCCGTCTACCCAGCCCCCTTATGAAGCATTCACTATGTGGCAGCCATTTTGCAGCATTATACAGTTCTTACAATATCGCCATTGAGCAGGCTTAGCCAGTGAGGAGCCTGCCACCAAACCTGACAACCTGAGTTCAAGCCCCAGAACCCACAGAATAGGAGAGAACTGACTCCTGAAGGTTGTCCTCTGACTTCCACACACGGACTGTGACAGGCATGCACACACGTCTGTACATACATACACATACACTAGATAAATAAATGTAAAAGATATAACAAAGTGTTCACAAGGGTTCTGTGTTACACATACCATTTCCAATTTACAAACAAGAAACAGAATTAGGAGACATGGTGGCCAGCGTTACCAGAGGCTTGTCTCTTCCTTTTAGACAGGGTCTCATTTATCTGTTTATCCCTGGCTGGCTGACCTTGAACTCACGTGTAGCTAAGGATGGCTCTGAACTTTTCTATCTTCCACATGCTGGGGTGACAGGCCTGTGCCAGCACACCTGGCGTATGTAGAACTGGAGGGTCAAACTCAGGGCTCACGGTCGCTAGACACGTGAGACAGGCACACTAGGATTTTGCTAAGTAGAGTGGCTTTCTGAGGAAAGCAGCCTCAGCTACCACCAACACCACAGGCGAAAGCCATTGTGTTCCTTAAGGAAAGGGATGCCGGGAGCTGGAGAGATGGCTCAGCCATTAAGAGCACTGGTTGCTCTTGCAGAGGACCTGGGTTCCCGGCACATGGCAGCTCACAACTGTCTGTAACTCCTGCCCCAGGGGAATCCAGTACCATTTCTGACCTCAGTGGGCACTGCACAAACGTGGTGTAGACACACCTACTGGCAGAATACCCCTACACGTAAAATAAGCATAAAGGTTAGAAAACATTTGGAAGGAAACAGTGAAGGAGTTGCTATCTCTCCTCTCTCCTCTTTTCTTTTTTCCTTCTACTTTCAGCAGAGCTGGCCGAGGCTGATGGTCTACTGGTGAGATCAGCAACCTCACTGTAAGATAGCTTCCATCGGAGTATAGAAAAAGGTAATTCAGCTACCAGAGGACAAACTGCAGAAGCTGGTTCTCTCCCTTCATCATATGTGACGTCTCGGGTCATCAGGCTTGGCAACAAGCACCTTGACCTGCTGAGCCATCTCACCAGCCCAAGTTTCAGTTTTATAAGATGAAGTTTGTGAGATCGTGGTATACTGGTGAGACTATACCAAATTGAAAAGACTGAGTTGGTAAATTTTGTTATCTTTATGTATTTTTGCCACAGTTGAAGAAAATGGGTAGTTGGGAAGATAGCTCAGTAAATAAAATGTCTGCTGTGCAAGCATGAATCCCTGAGTTCAAACCTCAGAACAGATAAAAGAGCCAGGCATGGTGGTGCACATACTCCCAGCAATAGGGAGGGAGAGACAGGTAGATCCCTGGTGATCACTAGCCACTCAGCCTAACCTCATAGACAAGCTGTTTCCAAAATAAAGCAGATGGCTTCTGACAAACAGAACCTAAGGTTGATCTATTGTATCTGCACACACATACACACACACACACACACACACACACACACACACACACAAGTAGGGGGGAGGAACACACGCCCACTGTAAGATATACACAGTAAGTAACCAGAAATAAATATGGTGTCAGTGATACAGCCAGCACATAGTTCAGTGGCTTGGGGAAGATAAGAGACCTGCTACTGTGGATGAAGTCTGTGTGAGTACGAGCCTTGAAAGCTGGATGAGAAAAGAAGCAAAACTGTAGAGGTGGAAAAAGCCACAGTGTGGGGGAACAGGAAGGGACACTGTCTCTTTTCCACACAAGCAGAATACGCAAAGGGAAAATATGCTCAAAGACCCGGAAGTCAGGGAATGGATTCACTGTAGAGTTTTGCCATCGCTGATCCTTTCTTCAAGCTGAAGCGATGTATGAGAGTGTCCTTGGAGGGGACGCTGCTGCCTCAGTGCTACATAGATAACACATTATGATATATCATTAGTAACAACTAATAACAGTAATCATCTAATAAATGCAACAAAATCTGCAACGCTTCACAAATAAACAAAAATTAAACAAACTGGGCACCATGCCCAGATGACTTCCCACATACTCCAGCAAAGTACTATAACTAAATATGGAAGCAACTTTCCTGCAACAATGGGCGGGATGTGAAACAATGGCAAACCCCCTTTCTTTGTATTACTGTTTATTTCTGTTTCAAATATTAGAATAGGGAGGTGGAGACATGGCTCAGTGGTTAAAAGTACTGGCTGCTCTTCCAGAGGACCCAGGTTCTATTCCCAACACCTACAAGGCAGCTCATGCCTGTCTGTAACTCCATTTCCTGGTGATCCGATGCCCACTTCTTACCTCCCTGAGACAGATAAGTGGTACACAAATATTCATGCAGGCAAAATATTGATACATAAAATAATAAAATAAGTTCAATAATATTTAAGGCCAGACAGTGGTGGTGTACACCTGTAATCCTAGCACACGGGAGGCAGATAGATCTCTGTGAGTTTGAGGTCAGCCTGGTCTACAGAGCAAGTTCCAGGACAGCCAGGGCTACACAGAGAAACTCTGTCTCAAAAAACCAAATAAAGGCTAAGTGATGGTCGTGCACGCCTTTAATCCCAGCACTCGGGAGGCAGAGCTAGGCTGATCTCTGTGAGTTCGAGACCAGCCTGGTTTATAGAGCGAGATCCAGGACAGGCACCAAAAACTACACAGAGAAACCCTGTCTCCGGGGAAAAAAGATGAAAAGCCCATGTGTGCATGATGAAGAAAGGCTGGGATTGCCTCTGGATGAGGGTGGCTAACTTTTCTTCAATTGAATTCACATGTCCTTAACTCAGTTCATCATAGGGTACTTTCTCAGCAACTTCCTCTGACTACCAGTCACTCCAAACACTGCAGAAGGAAAGGCTCCCTAGGTGTGTCTAACCTGTGACCCAATAGCCACTCATATCCAAGGTGGCTGTGAATTTGGTCCAGCACAAATCATCAACTTAGTTTGCTTTTTGTTCTTCCTTCCTTTCTTTCTTTATTGAGAAAGAGTCTCACTATGCAGCCCTCACTGGCCTGGAATTTGCTATGTAGACCCAGGTGGCCTTGAACTCACAGAGATCCACCTGCCTCTGCCTCCTGAGTGCTGGGATCAAAGGTGTGCGCCACCATTTCAGGCTCAGTGCAGCTTTCACATTGAACTAAAAGTCAAACAAGCCCCAAAGGGAACCTCTCTTACTTACGGCAGGATGTATAATACAGGAGACAGAGTAGGAATTAGCCTGAAGCCAGGCACATGATAACACACCTTTTATCTCAGCACTCAAGAGTCGGAAGCAGGCCTTGAAACATTTCAAGTTTCTTTAGGCCAGCCAGGGTTACATAGGGAGACTTTGTCTCTAAACACATAAATAAGTACATATATGAATTATATAACATATAATGTATCTTAACAATTATCTATACTGTAAACATAGCTATTTTCTAAATTATGTATTATTTAATTTTACATGAAGTCTATAAACTTAAACTGGATATTTATAAACACTATAATATCTCATCTATTTCAAGTAAATTATGCATAATTCTGATACAGAAGTTTAGTATTAGCCGGGGACATAAAACCCTGTCTTGAAAAACCAAAAAAAAAAAAAAAAAAAAGGTTAGCTTTGATTTCTGTACTTTGGAAGTTTACTTTCGCAGTAAGAATCCTTAAGTGAGCTCAGTTTCTGCCTGTAAAGATATTAACACAATATTCATTCTGTATCTTGAAATTTTTTCAATCTATTCCTTTAGAAAATATCAAGGGGGTGGGGAGAAGAATACTGAATATAGTTTAAGAACTCTATTTTGAGGTGGGAGAGATGGCTCAGCAGTCAAGAGCATGGATTGCTTTTCCGCATGGTGGCTCACAAACTGTGTGACTCCAGTTCCAGGAGATCCAATGCCCATTTCTGACTTCCCACCACACATGGAGCACAAATATGGATGTAAGCAAAACACATTCGTAAAACAAAGATAAATAAATTTTTATTTGGTTTTTCGAGACAGGGTTTCTCTGTGTAACAGTCCAGGCTGTCCCGGAACTCACTCTGTAGTCCAGGCTGGCCTGACACTCACAGAGATCCACCTGCCTCTGCCTTCTGAGTGCTGGGAGTCAAGGTATACTTCACTGTCACCCAGCAAAGCTAAATAGATCTAAAAAAATAATCTTTAAAGTATTAATGTATGTAAATGTCTGTGTTCATGTGTTAATAAAAACTTAAAAATGTTTAATTATAGCCAGGAGATGGTGGTGCACGCCTTTAATCCCAGCACTTGGGAGGCAGAGGCAGGCAAATATCTGAGTTAAAGGCCAGCCTGGTCTACAGAGCCAATTTCAGGATAGCCAGAGCTACACAGAGAAACCCTGTCTCAAAAAAAAAAAAAATTTTTTTTAAATTTAAATTATGGTAAAATTAAGCTGGGGGTGCAGTTTAGTTGGCAGAGTGCTTGCCTAGCATACATAAAGCCCTGGGTCCTAACCCCAGCATGGTATAAACTGGGTGTGTTGGTACAGGCCTGTACTCCTGGTACTTTAAAGTTGGAAACAGGAGAATCCAAAGTTTAAGATCATCCCTCACATCAAGTTTGATGTCAGCTTATGTTGCATAAGACTCTGTCTCAAAAACAAATGAGTATATGCAGTAAAATAGCACACCATAAAATTTACCATCTTAATTACTTTTAAATTTACCAGTAATCCATACTGCTGTGCATCAAATTCCCAAGAATTCTTTTTTATGGGCTGAAGAGGTGGTTCACGCAGTAAAGTGCCTCTCACGCACTCAGGGACAGAAGTTCAACCTGCAGACCTATTTAAAAGCTGAAGTGGACAGGCATGGAGGCACACATCTTTAATTCCAGCGCTTGGAAGGCAGACACAGACAGATTTCTGTGAGTTCAAGGCTGATCTGGTTTACATAAAAAGTTCTAGACCAGACCAAGCTACATAGATGGAGCCTATCCAAAAAATAATAAATACAAAAAACAAAAACAAACAAACAAACAAACAAACAAAAAACTGGGAGTGGTGGTATGCTTATAAAGCAAGTACAAAAGAGATCGAGGCAGAGAAAACCCATGGTTTGCTGGCCTGCCAGCCTAGCCAAGTGGTGAGCTCCAGGTTCTTGTCTCAAAAGACTGGGGAGAAGGCTCATCAGTGAGTTAAGATACCCGATGCTCTCACCAAGGAGCCAACTAGTCCCCTGCACCCACACTCAGTGGTTCACAACCAACTGTGACTCCAGCTCCAGGGAACCCGATGCCTCTGGCCTCTGCAGGCACCTGCATACCCCCACATAGACATACACAAAATTAAAAATAAAAAAATTTTAGAAAAATTGGGCCGGGCGGTGGTGACGCTCGCCTTTAATCCCAGCACTCAGGAGGCAGAGGCAGGCGGATCTCTGTGAGTTCGAGGCCAGCATGAACTACCAAGTGAGTTCCAGGAAAGGCACAAAGCAATACAGAGAAACCCTGTCTCGAAAAACAAAACAAAACAAAAAGAAAAATAATAAAGTGGAAAGCAAGAGAGAAAGACACTGGATCTTGACCTTCTGCCTGAACACACACACACAGAGGAATTGGAGTACAATATGCACCAAGAACATTCACATGAATACACATACACACAACCCACTAACCTACAATTCTCCACTCTCCTGTCCCTCATTAATTTTCCCTGGTGATGGCCACTTTTCTTTCTGTCTGTTGTACAGAGCAAGACAGTACAGAGGTTCCTCCACTATGTTTTTTTTTAGATTTATTTATTTTTATTGGCATTGGTGTTTTGCCTGCATGTATGTCTGTGTGAGGGTGTCAGGTCTTCTGGAACTGGAGTTACAGATACTTGTGAGCTGCCATGTGGGGGCTGGGAATTGAACTTCGGTCCTCTGCAAGAGCAGCCAGTGCTCTTAACCCCTGAGCCATCTCTCTAGCCCCCACCTTATATTCTTGCTGAAGCCATTTTAAGTTTAACTAGAATTTGATCTCCTTGATGGAGAATCCCATGGAAAATTATCCAACTCTATTCTAGGATCCGAGGCCAAGATGCCCCAGCTAATTTAGCTTACGTTATACTGCTTGATTGTATAAAACCTTCCCTTGCAGCCACCAAGGGAAATATCAGGGTGTGGTTTTTGGCTTTAAAAGCTCCTTTCTCTAAACTCTCAGGGCTATACTTGAGTCCGCAAACACCTCAGTACAGTCCCAGCTGACAGGAATAAAGACTTTCAGTTGGCTATAAACCGTGTCTGAGTGCTCATCTCTGGTGGACTCCGTTAACACTGTGACCTTTGCTATTCTAAGTACCTCATATAAGTAGAATCACACACGGTCCTCTTAGATCATGTTCAGAATAACGCTTTTTTTTTTAAAAAAAAAAATGTTTTTTAACATTTATTTTAATTTTATGTGAATGGGTGTTCAGCCTACATATGTATCTGTATACCATGTGTGTGTTGGATCTCCCGAGACTGGAGTTACAGATAGTTATGAGCTGCCATGTGGGTGCTGAGAATTTATGTCCTTTGGAAAAGCAACCAAGTGCTCTTAACCCTTACACCATCTCTCTAACCCCAGAATAACGTTTTCAAGATCTATCTGTATGGTACCATGTATCAACATTTCTTTTCCTTTCTTAGACGAAACAATATTTTTCTATGTTATTTTCTACATTTTGTTCATCGTTCATCTCTTGATTGATGTTTGGGCCATTTTTGTCTTTTGACTATAATCTTCTTATGATCATAAGTGTACAGATATTTCCCTGGGTCCTGTTTCTTTGTTCTTTCTTTTTTTATTTGTTTGTTTGTTTTGTTTTTCAAAAGCAGAACTTCTCTAATTAAATCCTTGTGAGTCTTTCTTTCTTTTTCTATTTTTTTTTGTTTGTTTTTTGAAAACATTCAGCTTCTATTTTTCTTGATGGTATTCACTTTAAAGGGTACACATTGGTGATGCCTATGACCATATACATACAGATGTTAAAGTTTTTATTTTCTCTCTTCTCCTGCTTTGTACAGCTTGGCAAATAAAGGGCTTTTACAGCCTAGCACCCTGAGTTCAAACCCTGGACCTCACAGAGAGAAGAAGAGAATCAATAACAAAGTTGTCTCTGAGGTAGAGGCAGATGGATCTCTGAGTTCAAGGCCAGCCTGGTCTACAAAGTGAGTTCCAGGACAGCCAGGGCTATACAGAGAAACCATGTCTCAATTTAAAAAATAATGTTTTCTCTGGGCTCCACATAGAATGTGAGGTCTCTGAGTGGCATGACTTATCTGTCATTTTGTCATTGTGTGTTTTCAGAACCTTTAATGGTACCTAACAAGGTAGGCTTCCACAAAACATCGTTCAATCACCCCCAAAATACTATAGTTTAAATATTTCTGTGTTAACAGAACCATTCAAATTGAAAAAGAATAGTTACCATAAGAAATACTATATTTTCCACCTCTAACTAAATCGCTTATGAGTTTTATAGTCTACAATAAAAGCCCATTCTTTAGGAATTACATTTTACAAATTTACATACAGGGCCAGGAGGATGGCTTGGAGTATAAAAATGCTTGACATCAAGCCTGATGACCTGTTCAATTGTAGGAACCACACGGTAGAAGAAAACTGACTTTCACAAGTTGTCTCTGTCTTCCATGTGAGCACCTAACACACACACACACACACACACACACACACACACACACACACACACACACAGAGAGAGAGAGAGAGAGAGAGAGAGAGAGAGAGAGAGAGAGAGAAATAAGTAAATGAAGGAATATTTTTATTTTAATTTTTTTATGACAGGATCTTATATTTTTGGTTGTGAGCCTAGCCTTTAATGGCTGAGCCATCCCTCCAGCCCTTATGACAGGATCTTACCATGTAGGCTAGGCTGCCTTGGAACTCACACAGGTTCATCTGCCTCTGCCTCTTGAGTGCTGGGATCAAAGGCATGTGCCACTATGCTTGGCTAATAAATAGAACTTTAAAATAAAAAATAAGTATAACCAGATATATTTTTGTAATTAATACATCATACTCACTGAAGAATAGATGCCTTGCAAGTACATGCAAAGTAGTTGTGAAGGATGATGCTGTATCTGTTTCTAAGATCACCTGTGGCCTTCACTGGTAGATGCTCTAAAGAAGTGTTTAAAGCATTTTTGTAGGTGGTACTGCTTCTGATTATCATGGAAACACTAACCAGGATGTTTCTATCAAGCCCTTCTCGCAACAGTTAACAGAAACTGAAAATTATTTTTCCTTCCATTGAGCGGTAAACTGAATAAAGACTCAGTCTTTTTATCTAACAGGGGCGAGAGGCATGGTAAGTTGATTCCAGGATTCACAAGTCTTAATACTCAATAATGTTGTCTGTTATTGAATCACTAAATCCTTTCTCTAATGTCCCCAAACAAAACTCAGTTTAGGATTGTTTAGAAGAGGAGGGGCACAGGATCCAGTTCTAACGAGAAGATGGGAGAAGGTGCTTGAAGATGCCTTCTAAGCAAACTGACTCCCTGGACAGAGATGTGAACATGGAAGGCTTTATTTATTTATCTGTATGTGTGTCCATGCATGATGGGTGTGGGACTGACATCACACATATATGTGGAGGTCAGAGGACAAGGTTGCAGAGTTGGTTTGTTTTGTGCATTTTTATGTGGGCTCCAAAGATTTAACTCAAGTTGCCAGCCTTGTGCAAAAGCACCTTTACCCTCTAAGTCACCTCTCCGCCCCAGAGAAAGACCTTTGAGGAAGAATGAACCCAGGATCTCACACATATGAAAGCACATGATGAAAACTGGTAACTCAATTCAACTGGCAGTGTTTGCCTAGCACACACGAATCCCTAGCTTTAATCTCCAGCAATATGTAAAGCAGGAACAGTAACCCACACTTGTAATCCTAGCACTTGGGCGAATTGGAAGGTCAAGGTCACAATCCTGGGCTACAAGAGATACCATCTCAAAAGTTAGAGGGAAGGACAGCACACTCTAGCACTGGACTGTGCCCCTAACTGGTAAGAAAGACCTTTGGACCACCAGTCCTTGGTTTCTGCTTTGGGTGTCATGACATGGAGACAAGACACTTGGAACTGAGTTATCATTCTTGTGACCTAGCTATCAGATAAGGGTTGCAAAGTAGAAGGATTAGAGAAGCCCTAATTCCTGAGGACATTGTAGAGCTACTGAACCAACTATCCTGGGCATAACAACCTTGGACCCTCTTTTCTCACAAAGCAGTAGAGTCCTAAGATTTAAAGCCCAGTTAATAAAAACCCTAAGTACTGTGTGTACGTATGTATACACATATGCACTGGGCACATGTGTGTGTGTGTGTGTGTGTGTGTGTGTGTGTGTGTGTGTGTGGTGGTATTGTGTTCCCTGAAATATTGTGCACCCTAATAAATTTATCTGGGGTCAGAGAACAGAACAGCCACTAGACAGACATAGAGGCCAGAAAATGGTGGCACTCACACCTTTAATCCCAGCATTCCAGAGGCAGAAATCCCTCTGGATCTCTGAGTTCAAGGCCAGATTAGAAACAGTCAGGCATGGTGACACATGCATTTAATCCCAAAAAGAGAGCCTTTAATTCCCAGGAGTGATGGCAGAAAGAAGAAAGCTATATAAAGCGTAAAGACCAGAAACTAGAAGCATTTGGCTGGTTAAGCTTTTAGGCTTTTGAGCAACAGTTCAGCTGAGGCTCATTCAGATGAGGACACAGAGGCTTCCAGTCTGAGGAAACAGGATCAGCTGAGGAACTGGCTAGGTGAGGAAGCTGTGGCTTCCTCCGATCTTCCAGCATTCACCCCAATATCTGGCTCCTGGTTTGATTTTATTAATATGACCATTTAAGATTCCTGCTACGTGTGTGTGTGTGTGTGTGTGTGTGTGCGCGCGCGCGCAGATGGAGCTGTATTTTAGGTAAAATTCAGAGAGATACAAGTAGCTGGTTTGGAGGCAGAAGAAAGGATATGTTAAAAGAAAAGGGAAGACACCAACAAAGGGTAAATCATAGCTCTATTGTGGTCTTTGTCAGAGATGCCCCTGACAGCCTTGAGGCAATTCAGAATATTACAGTTAATCCTGAAGCTCTTTAGAAAGGGTCAAATTGTGTGACTACAGAACAGAAAATTTAGCACAATGAAATCTTGTATGAGTTTACTTTTGTGTATTAAATTTGAAAGAGATAACAAGTAGCATCTGATGGAAATGCATGCATGCAAGGTACGGAAACTCACTCTCTCGTGGTTTCTGCTTCCCTTCCAGAAGAGCTCTCTCAGATCACTCCAGAGAGCCTGGGTTTGGATCTGCATGATCCCAGGTGACTCACTTGCTCAAAGCCGTGCTGGTGACATCTTTTCGGTTAATGCTGGCAGCGCCATTTCCGTCACACCTGCCTCTGAGTTGCTAGCTAGACACAATCAACCAGACACCTTCATTTCAGAACTCACAACTCCATTGTTCCCCTCTCTTTAGAAAAACAGCTAGGGTTTTAGAATGGTCGCCCCTGCTTTCAGCTTCTCTCATTCCAATTTGGAAGCTCACAGCCTTTCTCCCTTTGCTTGTAATAATGCTGCCTTCTTAGGGGCAGCCAACTCCCCTCGAGTCTGCTCCAGGAAAATAAGAGTCTATTATCTTCTTCACAATGGCACACCCCCAGAGTTATACAGGAATTTTCCCTCCTCAGCCCCGCCCATTCCTCAGCATCCTTGCTCCCTCTTACCTTTTGTGTGCCCACCCCAGAGCTTGACCTGGAAGTGTGGGCTTCTGTTTCCTCTGAAGCAGGAAAAGAATGAAGGGAGCTAATAGACACTGCTGGGGGGAACCTGCATGGGTGCGGTTCTTAAACACCGATATACCCTGTAGCTCTTAAAAATAAGATAAAATAGTAGCAATAGTAATGGTGGTGGTCCCTTCAGGGCACAATAGCTTTCATAATTTGTCAACACAATCTCTAAGCAACAAACACTTGAGTGATGCATCTCACAATAAAGTGCTTGGAAATACCTTCATTCTTCAAAGTACATTGTAAAACCAACTATGTGTTCCTTCTATCCAGTCTGCATTTCTGTATTACCAATCTAAAGGTGAAACTACTCACTGAGCACCTGTTATCAGCAATCCTGTTAGGCACCCGGTGTAAAGGGGGCTTTCTGTTTTCCACACTTCCTACCAGAACAATTAAGGAAGCACTCATCTGAGGCCATTAACCAGAAATGACGCAATCAGATGTGATCGTATAGAAGAAGGCTTGTAAAGGGAGAGATTAAGGGGAGTGAAATCTATCAGGAAATATTACATGGTACCTGGAAAAGGCACAACGTTGGCCCAAACTTAGACAGTGAAAGTGAGCTTGGAAAAGAAAAGGCAAGAGAACCAACTGTAGCTCCAGGCTTCCTGATCAGGTAGGTGACTGGCATGAGAGTACCACCCAAGAGAGGAAACAAGAGGACAGTTGAAGTAGAGTCCAGACAGTGAGGTCTAGTCAGCCAAGCTCAGTCTGCAGGACCCGATGGAGAAACACACAGAGAAAGCCCAGGTTACAAAGAGGAGATGCCGTTGAAGAGACCTACTGAAAGGATAGTAGCCTGCCATGATAATAGAAGCTGCAGGAATGAGTGCCTGGTCTGAGGAAAAGTATAGATATACGAGAGGGAGTCAAGCAAAGATAAAAAGCAGAACTCTGAAAGGCATTGCCAGTTGGTGGTGATGGGTGTGGGTGGTAATGCGCCAGGAGAAACTCTGGTCGGAAAACCTGAACCAGCCAAGGTGACAAACACACTCCTGTGCTCAGTCTCCTCTCCGACAACCTCTGCTCCACAAGTTCCCTCCTTGACTTAACCATGTTGCAAGCTCTCAGTGGTCTTTAGGTGCCAGCCCCCTTTGCAGCCGCTGAATTCCCCGAGCAAACAAAGGGCCCCATTGTACTGGACCGTAAACCTCCACTCTCAAACTGAACACATCTGTCAGTTTGATTCCATTTCCCGCTGTTGAGAGTATTTGTGTCTGTGTTTCTGGGCTTCAGAATGACAGCTGACATAAGGTGGTGGCATTCCGGGTACTATTTAAGGATGCAGGCTTTCCTGTCTAACATATGGGGGTGTGGATCGCTTTCTCTGCCGTTACTTGTCTTTGATCTTGAGAAATCTGCTAAGCCTGAGTTTCTTTTTTTCTGTTTTTCAGTTGCTGGAGAGCAAATCCAGGGCCATGGGCAAACAAGACAAGTGTTCTACTGGTGAGCCACATCACCATCCTTACTACGGTTTTGAAATAGGATCTCGCTATGTAGGCTGATTTCAAATGTTAGATCAACATCTCTCTCTCTCTCTCTCTCTCCCTCTCTCTCTCTCCATCACCCTCTCTCTCTGGTTTTTCAAGACAGGGTTTCTCTGTATAGTTTTGGTGCCTGTCCTGGATCTCGCTCTGTAAACCAGGCTGGCCTCGAACTCACAGAGATCCGCCTGGCTCTGCCTCCTGAGTGCTGGGATTAAAGGCTTGTGCCACCACCACCCAGTGCTTGCTTTGCTTTTAAGACAGGCTCTTGTTCAAATAGGACTTGAACTGGTGGCGGTCCTGGTAGATGGGCCTCCCAAGTGCTGGGATTACAAGCAAGCCCCATCACACTTGACCTCTCTATCTCTCACTTGCGCTAATTATCATGGCTGAGAGTGAGGAGACAGTGTACTTGAAGAGCTAGCCATGGGATTCAGGCACACGCCAGCTGAGGAAGTGCAAGCATCAGGACTTCAGAGGGAGTGGAGACCACTGCTGCCTGATGAATGGAGTCTACAGTCTTACCATCCGGAGCTCACACTGATCTTAGCTGACTGTATGAATGGTGTTCTCTGGCCTCCGTGGGAACAGCTTCAGGAAGGAAAACTGGTTCACTAAATCAAAACTGCTAAAAGTCCTCGTAGGATTAAGGATGCTTGCAAAATGTTCAACCAAAGCATCTCTCTTGGCACAACAAAGGAGTTGGCTTAATCTCATTGTCAGCCTTAGCCTTGGCCCAGGCTCTATAAGCAACGAAGACCAACGAATGGGGACAAAAAGGATAGAGCTGCTGAGCAAAGTCCTGGAATATGGAGAAGAGCACAGAGCACAGCCAGTGAGATGAGAGGCTTTAGTTCGTATGATGTTGGAAATGTACATACTAAGAGTCATTTTTTAAAAAGATGTATTCTACTTGCATTTATGTGTGTCTGTGTATCTGTTTGAGTGTATGGCACGTGTATGGGGTTGCCATGAGAAGCCAGAAGAGGGTATCATGTCCCCTGGAGCTAGAATTACAAGCTGTTGTGAGACAGACGTGGGTGCTGGGAAACAACCTTGGGACCTCTGAAAGAACAGCTCTCCAGTCTCACTCCTTGACTGGTTCTGAGAAGTCATCTCACAGTAATGTTGACCAGGCAGGTGGGGGCTCACAGACTCAAAGCATCCTCTCACTTTACCTCCAAAGTGCTGTAACTACAAGCCTGTCCTGGGGGCTCATTCAAGCTCACAATCCAGCTAACCCCACAAGGCAATGCATTTAGCACCTTCCTTCATGGATACTCCATGGGGCAGTAGAATGCTTTCAGCACGCAACCATTTCCAGAAAGGGCTTCATTCAGCACGTTCAATCCCCAAATGAGCTAGGGAGAAATAACCTTATGATATGAAGGCAGAGAGGGCAAAAGAGAAACTCAATTTCCATAAAACCTCTAAAAAGATTTTAGTTTTATTAGCCCATTTTGGGACAAGCTGGGGGTAAAAGGTCAATCAAATCCAAATTATACAGGATCATAAGCTGCAGAAAAATGGCACAATTCTTCCTCATAAGAATTGAATAAAGGTTAATGGATTTGAAAAATTGCATTTCCAGGAGTCTGGCTTTTAATGCCAAGTGCCTGGCAACAAACCATCCATTCTATAGGAAAATCATAGATGAACAGTTTATGTATAAGATGATGTGGAAGATTCCCGGAGATTTGGTACTTCTTTTGTGAAACAAAAGGTTTATTTTATCTTTTTAATGACTTTCAGAAAGGCTAGGACACAAAGTAACGGGCTTCATGAAGTGCTTTCATACACAAGTGTTGTTAGGAACTTCCCTCCCCACAGCCATACACTCCCATGCTTCCATAGCGCCTTCCCAGTCCCTCACACCTGTGTCCCTGACTCCAGGAGACAGGCAGGGGAAGGAAGGAAGGCCCAGGGGCTCTGGGGCTAGCTCAAGCCTGGCCACCTTAATAAGACAGTGTCTCCAAATAGGAAAAAGACAACTAAGGGATGTAACTCAGAGGCAGAGTTGCCTGCCTGACAGAATGAGACCAGGCAATCAATCCTCAGTACCTCACTGAAGAAAAAAATGGACAAAACTGTTTTCAAGGACGATCAACAAAAACAAAGTAATTGTGAAAAATGCCAAAATGGGATTTGTTACTTTGTATGCTAATAAAAAAAAAATAAAAATAAACTAAGAAAATTTAAACTGTTCAGATGTGCTCAGGTACAACAACAAAATGCTTGCTTAACTTCATTAAAAGGAAAAATAATTTCCAGGTGTAGACATCATCAGCGACCTACATCAGAGACTCTTCTAACTTCTTTTAGCTCTGCAACGCCATGCACAGAGCTATGACCCAAGCCCTCCAGCCCTTGGCTGGAACACTCTTACGTCCCTCCAGTCCTACACTGGGGACATCCTCAGAGGAACTGCTTTCGAGCCTCTGTCATAGAAAAGCTACAAGTCTGGGCTCTAACCTAGACAGTACTGTTTGCAACCTGCATACAATCCAGAAATGATGTGCAAAGCAGCAGCTTAAAATGTCTAAGCCCAGCAGTGGTGGTGCACACTTTTAGTCCCAGCCCTCAGGAAGCAGAAGCAGGCAGATCCCTAAGTTCAAGTCCAGCCTGGTCTATGGAGTGAGTTCCAGGACAGCCAGATCCACACAGAGAAACCCTGTCTTGGAAAAACCATCTGTACGTTCACTCCCACCA
Source organism: Onychomys torridus (assembly GCF_903995425.1). Classification (NCBI taxonomy): domain Eukaryota; kingdom Metazoa; phylum Chordata; class Mammalia; order Rodentia; family Cricetidae; genus Onychomys; species Onychomys torridus. The sequence continues at coordinate 102,885,513 of NC_050448.1, forward strand.
CTAGCCATGACTGATCAGCTACCATGGCCAAGTACATATATTCAATACAGAAGAATATGAGGTGCCCAAAGTTCAATCCTAGGACAGCAAATAATAAATAAATAAAATTTATGGAAACACTGGCTAGACTCACTTTATTTTTAGCTTAACAGGCTGGTATATAATGGTGGAAGATTTTCATAGTTGACAGAAGTAAAACACCCCAGAAATCAAAGGATAACACCATACTTTAAATGTAATAATATAATCACATTGACACACATGACAAAAGATTAGCATAGTTAAGTGGTAAAATACTTGCATAGTTTGTATGAGGCCCTGAGTTCGATTCTTTTTTGTTTTTTTGAAACAGGGTTTTTCTGTGTGTTCTGGCTGTTCTAGAACTCACTAGATCAGGCTGGCCTCGAACTTACAGAGATCTGCCTGCTTCGGCCTGTCGAGTGCTAGGATTAGAGATGAATATCACAGCCACCTAGCCCTGAATTCAATCTGAGCACTGAGAAAAAAAAGAAAAAAAAAAGACTGATATACAAATAATAATGAATGATAATGGCCCTAAGACAAGAAAGTTTACAAACCTCAGCACAGGCATTGCTGTGAAATAATATTATGGAATCTGGGGCTTCCTAATGAAAAGGCAGATAATTTTGTATCCAAACCCATTCTGTTATGGCTCTGTTATTCTCTATTAATTCTCTTATTACCATCATAATGTTCGGAATTGAAAAGATCTCCCCAAGTACTGTTATAATAAGATACCAGAGGGCCTGGAAAGACAGCACAGAGGTTGAGAACACCAGCTGCTTATCCAGAGGACCCCAGTTCCTTTCCCAGCATCTCCATGCCACTCACAACCATCTGCAACTCCAGTTCCAGGTTTTCCAATGCCTGCCTGTGGCCTCTGAGGGCACCAGACGTATACATGGTGCACAGACATTCATGTAGACAAAACTGTCATACACGTGAAAAACAAAACAAAACTAAAGATACTACCTGGACTAAACAGATGGCTCAGTGGGAACTCAAAGGACAGCTGCATGGCCCCACCATGCAAGCCCAACACCCCCAGTTCAGTCCTGAGGGACCCAGTGGAAAAGAGAACAACCAACACCACAAAGTTGTCCTCTGACCTAATTTTAGCATTAGAAATTGAACTCGGTGTCTATCACTGAGTTACAACCCGCAGCCCAGCATGCAACATTAAAAAGGAGGAAAACACAAATAAGGAATTAACAAAATATAAAGCTTAACTGGAAATTGTGTATCTAGTAACAAAAGTCACTGTTCAATTTATCGCCTTGAATTTTCCACATTGCTGTACTCAGGTGAGTAACAAGCCTTTGATGGAACAGTTACCCCCAGAGATTATTTACATTGTGACTCTTTCAAAGACCTATGTATACTCTGTACTTAAATGATGTTCTTTTTCTTTGTTTTTGTTTTATTTTGTTTTGAGACAGGGTCTCACTATATAGACCACATTCTTCAATAACTCCTTCAATTTAAAGGAAAAAAATATCACAGTAAGCTGGGCATTGGCACACATCCTTAGTCCCTCTTGGGAGGCAGAGACAGGCAGATCCCTAAGTACGAGGCTAGCCTGGTCTACAAAGTGAGTTCCAGGACACCAAGAGCTACACAGAGAAGCCCTGTCTCAAAAACCAAAATAGGGGCTGGAGAGACGGCTCAGATGTTAAGAGCACCCACTGCTCTTCCAGAGGTCCTGAGTTCAATTCCCAGCACCCACATGATGGCTCACAACCATCTGTAATGAGATCTGGCACACTCTCCTGTATATAATAAATAAATAAATCTTTAAAAAAAAAAAAAAAAAACACCAAAATAGGCTGGGTATGGTGGCGCACACCTTTGATCCCAGCACTTGGGAGGCAGAGGCAGGTGGATCTCCGTGAGTTTGAAGCCAACCTGGTTTACAAAGTGATTCCAGGACAGCCAAGGCTGTTACACAAAGAAACCCTGTCTGGAAAAAACAAAATAAGAACAAACAAAAAACCTAAATAAACAAATAAATAGAAAGCATAATAAAATTGTTTTAAAACTTTAGTATAGTGAATGACAATTGGCTAACCAAGACACAAGAATCAAGTGATTCTAGCCAAAACAATGTTCCTGGTTTGCTTTTTTTCACAACATAAACACATATAATATTTATGTATTCATTTTATTTATTTATTTGTTTGTTTGTTTGTTTGTTTGTTTATTTTGGAGACAGGGTCTCTTGTATGCCAGGCTGGTCTTCAGGAAGACTTCAATTTTTTTTTTTAATATTTATTTTTATTACTTGTGTATTGGTGTTTTGCCTGCATGTATATCTGTGTAAGAGTATGGGATCCCCTGAAACTGGGGTTAAAGATACCTGTAAGCTGCCATGTGGGTGCTGGGAATTGAACCCAAGACCTCTGGAAGAGCAGCCAGTGCTTTGAACCATTGGGCCATCTCTCCAGCCCTGACTTTAAACTTTTGATCTTACTGCCTCCACCTCAAAAATGCTGATATTACAGCCATGTGTGCCACCACTCCTGGCTTAAGTGCTAGAGACCAAAGCCAGGGTGTTGGGCACGCTAGGCAAGCACTCTGCCAGCTGAGCTGTGGTCCCAGCTGTAATACTTTACTCTTTCTCAGTCTTTATACAATTCTATAGCATTCGAGTTTTTATGTTTGCTTTGTTGCTTTGTGTTTTTGATAGATTTGTTTTTGGTAGTGCTGGGGGTGGGGTGGGTTAAAGCCAAGGCCACACTGTATGATAGGTATCGGTAAGTAGTCTATTACTGAACTACAAGCCCCATTCTCTTTTGGTTTAATAATTGACCCCTGAGATGAATTATTAGGTTACTAAATGAATGCTCACAATTTACTGAGACTTATTTGGACAGCAACAGGGGAGTTGTACGCCCTGATGCTTGCTTATGTCTCCTACTCAGAGACCACTGGTCTTTCCTTCTAGTGTGGTCCTTGGGAAAGTGAAGAAGTGAGTATTTATTGAGCATTTATTATATAACAATAAAAAATGAGTATTTATAAGGATCCAGGCATTAAACTAACTTCACATGAATACTATACTATTTAATCCTTAAATAAATTGTATTCAGTAGATACCAGTATGACCTCCACTTCCAAAGTGAAGTAAGACACAAATAGGGGGGTTAGGGATTTAGCTCAGTGGTAGAGTGCTTGCCTAGCAAGCGCAAGGCCTGGGGTTCAAGCTTCAGCTCCAAAAAAAAAAAAAAAAAAAAGACACAAATAGGTTACGTAGCTTGTCTAAAATTACAAAACTATTAAGTAATGGAGATTTGATACAAGATATCTGGATACCACAGCCTTTGCTCTCAGTCTCTAAACCCAACAAATGGCCATCATTAGGTCCCAGGGTATACATACTGGTCTCACAAGCTGCCCTCTGCAAAAGGACCAAGGAGGAAGGCTTGCTCCACCCTTGAGACTAGTTTGACAGGAATTCCATGTCCTGCGTTCTCGGGCACAACTAAAGAAAAATGCGGCAGCTACACATGAGCGAATCTCCTGTGTCTAGGCATTCCTCACTCGGTAGGAAAGGATGTGGTCAGAAGAGACTCACAGTGGATGGCTGTAGACACAGGCACTCTCCCGCTTGAGTCTAAGGGTGATACAGCCTAACACTGTCCAAATTTTACCAGCAGACCCCAGTCCAGGATGTCTGGCCTATTAAAGAGATGGCAAAAGTCAAGCATCGGGCTTGCTACAGTGATTTATGAAGATGTGAGAAAGTATCTCCTATGAAGTGATTTTTGACTAGTCCTTGAATACAGGGCATTTACCCACCAACCTCACAGTTCCCCAGAGTTTTCTTGAGTGCAAGCAGCAGGAAATATTAGAAGAATTTAGATTGTGGAGATAAATAGATAGAAAATAAAGGATAGCCTTGAGAGGGCCTGGAACCTATTCCAACGGCCCTGTCTGTCTCTGCCTCAGGGTATTTATAGAGATGCCAAGGGGTGGAGCAAAAGACCTCCTCCAAGCATGGCCAAGTGCAGACCATCTCAGACACCTGCACTCAGGCCTGTGGTCCTAATCATCCTCTCTATGCAGACCTGCTGGATAAAGCCACGAGGAACCTGAAAACGGGCTCCCACACTTGTCACAGTGGCAAACACCAGGATGAGTCTTGTTCAACATCAGCTTATTTCCTATCAACTTAGCACCCACTCTCTGTGGTAGAGCATACTTTCAAAGAAGGCTCACACGACACACCACAAGCTGTTCTTACAATGTGATGTTACTCTCCACTCTTGTGCATATCAAGTGTTGATCTCTGGGTCCTTCTCTTTGAATCTAGATGAACTTGGACCACCTTGACTAATAGAATAAGGCAAAAGGGACCTTAGGGGGTTCCAGTGAGAGGTCACGAAGATGCTTTTCACGTCTGAGAAACTTCACTGGAACTTTTACACTTGGCCCTCAGGCACCGCACCATGGGAGCCAAGTGTCTACGTAGAGAAGATTCGCCCAGGTGTTCTCCCCAGTCCCACCCAGCACTGTCCCCTCGATGTAAGATGTGTGACTGGAATCAGCTTACATGATTCCTGCCCTAGCTGAGGGGTTCACCCCCGCTGATTCCTCAGTCTAACCAAGCTGCAGATTAATGAACAAAATGCATGATTACTGCTATATGATGCTGCTGTGTTTGCAGTGGTTTGTTATGCAGGAACTGATCATGAAAACTATTTATAAATCCTTGAAATAAAAGTGAGGGGAAGAGGCTATTGAACTTCAGGTTGCTATGTGTCACTAGACATAGAGTACCATAATCTGACCGTATAATAACTACTTATAAAAACATAAAAGGCTAATCCTCTTTATAGTTCACAGTGAATGAAGCCTAAAGTACCTTATCTTTCATTAATATTCAACACAACTGACTTGGAAATCATTTTTTTCTTTTTCTTCTTCTTCTTTTTTTTTTTTTTTTTTTTTTGGTTTCTTTCAAGACAGGGTTTTGGGTCTTTCTGTGTAGCCCTGCTTGTCTTGGAACTCACTCTGTAGACCAGGCTGGCCTCAAACTCAGAAAAGTTCCTGCCTCTGCCCCCCAAGTGCTGGGATTAAAAGCATGGACCACCACTGCCCAGCTGGAAGCTTCTTATTAAGCTAAACACATACATGTCATATTATCTTAGTGAGGGTTACTATTGCTGTGATTAAACACCAAGACCAAAATTAAGTTGGGGAGGAAAGGGCTCTTTGGTTTACACTTCCACATTGTAGTTCATCACTGAGGGAAGTCAGGGCAGGAACCCAAGCAGGCCAGGATCAGGAGCTGATGCAGAAGCTATGTATGGATGGGGTGCTACTTGCCAACTTACTTATCATGGCTTGCTCTGTCTACCTTCTTATAGAACCCAGGACCACCTACTATGGGCTGGGCCCTCCCCGATCAATCACTAATTAAGAAAATTCCCTACAGGCTTGCCTACAGCCCAATCTTATGGAGGCATTTTCTTAATTTAGATTCCCTCTTCTTAGATGACTTCAGCTTGTGTCAAGTTAACATAAAACTATTCAGCACACATACGATCCAGCAACCCTACGCCTAGACAAAAACATATCCAAGAGAAACATAATCTTACACTCCCACAAAATCCTACATACAAATATTTAATGGCAACCTCATTCATAATGGCTCTAACCTGGACACAATCCAAAATATTCATCTAGTGAATGGCCGGGAGTGTTAGACCACACAATGGATGCAGTTCAGCAACAGAGAAGAATAAAATGTTGACACACACAATAACTTAGATGGGCTTTACAGGCTGAGTGAAAAAAAAAATCAATTTCAACTGGATATATTCCAGGTAATTCTATTCGTCTGGCATTCTGGGAAAGGCAAAAAAAATATAGTCTTGGGCTAGGGATATAGCACAATGGCAGAGCCCTTGCTCATCAGGTCCTGTGTTCAGTGTCTAGCATTGGAGTAATATCTCTCTCTCTCTCTCTCTCTCTCTCTCTCTCTCTCTCTCTCTCTCTCACACACACACATACACACACACACACACACACACACAGAGCCTCCTAACTACCAAGTGTCAAATGTGAGTGGAATGTTGAGCCACAAGATTAGCAGATGAAACATTACAGAGTGACATAACCACTCTGGACCCAGGTGATCATTATACATGAATATTTGTCAAAACCTGTTAAGCTATATGTAAAAGAGAATTTTACTGTACACAAATTAGAAGCAAATGTAAAACCTAGCATGGAGACCCAGGCTTGTAATTATAGTAGTCAGAAAGCAGAGGCAGGAAGGTCCAGAATTCATGACCATCTCCATTTTCACACCAAGTTCTAGACCACCCCGGGCTACAGGAGGCCCTGTATCCAAAAAGCAATAAACAAATACCCCAAATTTTTAATTTGAAATATAAACTTAAGTGTTCATACATTGCTATGTTCATTTATTGCCTCTTTCTCCCATGCATTCACTGTCCAAAATCAGTTGTCCTCTCCTAAAATTCCAATACTGTGTAGAACATGAAAATTCAAAATATAACATCTTTTTGTTCAGTGATGGGGACTAAATATAGGGCTTTGTACAAGATGCAAGTGTGTGTGTGTGTGTGTGTGTGTGTGTGTGTGTGTGTGTGTGTGTAGATACATATCCCCATGAGGTGTATCCTTACCCCAATATGCAACCTCTTGACAAGCCTATACAAAGAATAGAATTAATAGAAGAAATAGAAAATCTTGACACTGAAAGTGTATTTTTAGGGGGAGGAGAGAACCTGTTCAAGAAGATTCTCCATTAACCCAAATTATTCAAACTGTGACCTTTCTCAGAAGTGTGGTACAGACAGCAGAAATAACTGGGTAGTCCCCAGGAGAAAGAAAAATGAAGTGAGGCAGTCTCTGCCCTCAGGAAGCCCGATGCTGGAGAAACGCTTTCAGATAACATAAAAGTGGAGAGAAAATTCAAGTTATTCTCATTTGATGGGTTTGAATAACTTCACTTCTGCTTAAAACCTACAGTCAAGCCAAGGCGGCTCAAAAGAGAATTTCATGAGGATAATTACCAGGCTAGGAGCGCCAAGAGGGCTGGAAGGAGGTCCCTTAATAGTCCCAAAGCTGGGATCCGAAGAGCAGTAAACACTGGCTGTGAACTAAGCCGCCAAGACCCATTTTAAATCCCCGGGGTTGAAACTGTCCATGAACTTCAACACCCCCTTTCCCTAAACTCCCGCTTTATCATCTTGAAGAAGGGAATAACGGTATCTCCTTCCCAGGACTATTGTGAGCTGAGCACTTTGGCTGGTTCCTTGTAAACATTTCGGTATTGCCACCTGAGAGGTATCTAAATCACCACAGTATACACACAAAGAACACTTTTTGTTTCCATAAATGAAGTGATGCCAATACCCAGAGATCCTGGAGAATGACTGATCGCCAAGGAGTTAGTGACACCACATTCTGTGGCACAAAGAGTGAGGTCATCTCATAGGGCCTCAAAGATTCACAGCATCAGTACCATAGAAACCCCAGAACCCACAGGGCCACTTAGTTTATAATGGTTTGTAAAGATGTTCTGTTCACGGCAGGAGAGATGGCTCAGCAGTTAAGAGCTCTGTCTCCTCTTCCAGAGAACCTAGGTTCAATTCCCAGCACCCACAAGGCAGCTCACAACTGTCTGTAACTCCAATTCCAGGGATTCTGGAACCCTCATACAGACAGACATACATGCAGGCAAAACACCAATGCACATAAAATAAAAACAAATAAATCTTTTAAAAAATGCTTAGTTGTAAAATTATCATTTTTTGCAAGGCAGTGGTGGTGCATGCCTTTAATCCTGGGACTCAGGAGGCAGAGATAGGTGGATCTCTGTGAGTTCAAGGTCTACAAAGAAAGTTCCAGGATAGCCAGAGCTATTACACAGAGGAAACCCTGCCTCAGAAAACCAAAACCAACCAAATAAACAACAACAACAACAACAAAACCAAAAAACTATTTTTTAATCCCTTTTTTTTTTTTTTTTTTGGTTTTTGTTTTTGTTTTTCAAGACAGGGTTTCTCTGTGTAGCTTGCACCTTTCCTGGATCTCGCTCTGTAGACCAGGCTGGCCTCGAACTCACAGAGATCCGCCTGCCTCTGCCTCCTAAGTGCTGGGATTAAAGGCGTGCGCCACCACCACCCGGCTTCCTTTCTTTTATGAGGTTAGATAATGAATGAAAAATAAACACAGGGCTCATAATGTGTATGCTCTTTGTCCCAGGTCTTTAGGAGGCTGAAGCAGGAGGATCACAAGATCAAGGCCAGTCTGGGCAACTTAGCAAGATCCTGTCTTAAAATCAATTAGGGAAAGGGGCTAGTTAATAAGATGTTTGCCTACCATACACAGTGTCTTGGGTTCAGTAGTCACATAAAATCAGGTGTCAGGAAGAGAAGTCCAAGACCATCTTCAGCAGGAAAGTTTGAAGATGGCCTGCCTGAGATATATGAGACCCTGTCTTAACAAACAGCATGGGGTGGGGATAGGAACATAGCTCAATGCTACAGAGTTGCTAAGTGAGGCATGGAGTCAATCCACAGTACCACAAGGAAATAAACACACAAGCACATAAGCCAACGCAAGCTGTCCTGTAGGATATGTGTCTTCCTGATTTGGTAACTAATTTGTCTTATGAATTTGAAAGGAGCAGACAACATTTCTGAACTTTATTTATTCAGAAAATAAAATAAGAATTTTTTTTTTTTTTTTTTTTTTTTTTTTTTAGTGGCAAGTCTAAAAGTGAAGGCGGGAGGTTGTCCTCACAAGTTATACAAGTTATAGCTCAGGCACCCTCCTCCTTTTGTTAAGAAAGGGTTTTTCCTCTGTCTGGAGCTCACTATAGGCTCCAGCTGCCTGGCCAGCCTTTGAAGACTCAGATTACACCTGCCTCCACCTCTCCAGTGCTGGGAACAAGAGCATGCATAACATCACACAAAGGTCTCTCTCTCTCAACAGTGGTTCTGCATATTGAACTCTGGTCCCTTGCAAGCACTTTACCAACTGAGCCCCCTCTCTAGCCCTACTTTACTTTTGAGATAGGGTCTCATATAGCCCGGGCTGGCCTTGAACTCAATGTGTAGTGAAGGATAACCTGGAAGTAATGATCTTCCTCTACCTCCTTGATGATGATATTACAATCAATGCCACCACACCCAAATTTTGCATTGCTAGGAATTGAACCCATGACGTATGCACGCTAGGCAAGAATTCTACCAACTGAGCTATATCCTCAGCCCCAGGTTATGACTTTTATGACTTTTTTTTTTTTTTTAAGAACAGAAACCTGGCTTGATTGTAAACAATTTTAATCCCAGCACTCAGGAGGTAGAGGCAGACAGATAGATCCCTGTGAGTTCCCAGTCTCTAAATCAATAAATAATTGAGAAAGATAGGAACACTGTTTTCTTAGAATCATGATAAGACAGTATATTGATAAGTTATTTTATTATTCTTGATGTTGTTTTCTCTCTCATAAAGGCCATTCTGGAAGGACAAAATGAAGTTAAGGTCACCTGTCCTTGACTCTCATTTTTAAAAATATATAGTTTAAACCATTTTTATGTGAAGATAATTAAGTATTTCAGATATTTCATGTTGTATCAACATAAAGTTCTAAAAAAGCAAAAAAATCTGAGTCCAAAACTAGCCAATGGTTCAGCCAGTAAAAGACTTGCTTTGCAGGCCTGGTAAGCTGAGTTCAATCCTCACAACTGACTGAAAGACAGGCAGAGAGAGAGAACGAACTCTACACATGTGCACCATGGAATGTGTGCCCACACTCACACTTTGTGTATGTACAGGCACAAATGCACACACATCAATAATAAAAAAAAAAAATCTTAGTCCAAAAGATCAAGTTATAAGAATAACATTTGATCGATAAACATTCCAATATTAAATCAAATTGTTAAACAAGAGCATAAATGTAGCAAGTAGACCAAAAATGAATTCAGTTATACACTGCTATTTTAGATCTAGGCAAACTTAGATATAATTAGACTCATTACTAGAGATATGATCAAAACAAAATGCTGAAAAATATTTTATCTAAATTTGAAGAAGACCCCATAGACAGTTCAAAATTCAAATAGTTCAATGCTTTCATTATAAAATTTAAAAATCCATATTTACTGATGAGAAATGGTTTCCCCTTTTTCCTTTCTTCTTTTGGCTTTTTGAGACAAGGGCCTGCTGTCTAGCCCTGGTTGTCCTTGAACTCACAGCCGTCTTCCTCCCCTAGGGCTGGGCGTCCAGGTGTGTGCCTCCATGCCCACCTCGCCTTCTTCATCTCTCCACCTTAGGATACAAAATACGATTTTGCAGCATGCTTGGTTACTGACCCCTGGAATCAGGAGGATCAGGAGTTCAAGGTCATCCCAGGAGTTCAAGGTCATCCTCGATTATATAGCAAGTTGGAGGCCACCTGGATTCTGTGAAGTGCTATCTTCAAAAAAAGCAAAAGAAAATGGAGTGGAGCATGGGGAATATGCCCAAAATACAACATAAGAATTTTCCAACTTAAAAAAGGAGAAAAATGATGAATGGGGATGTGTTGAATAAGTGAATTTCAACACAGTATATTTTCTTTCTTTCTTTGGTTTTGTTGAAACAGGGTTTCTCTATGTAGTCCTGTCTGTCCTTTGTAGGCCCTCAAACTCAGAGATCCACCTGCCTCTGCCTCCCAAGTGCTGGGGTTAAAATCATGCACCACCACTGCCTTGCAACATAGCATATTTTCATTCAAATTATGATTTAAATATATTAATTTACCAACCCTACCTGTTATATACCCACCAAATCTTTTTCTAAAATATTTTTAATTTTAAATTTTATATTAAAATTATGATTAGTGAGTTTATTGCTAAAAGCCATTTAGCATGTTTAATTATAATTTTGACTAGTTTGGACTTCAGTGTTTTTAATTATACTTTTCTCCCAACATAGTTCAGAAAGAGGAAGGAGATTCAGATTTTAAGTTAAATCCAATTAAGCCCAGAATTCTCTGGAAAAAGAATAAAAGACATAGTGAGACATGTGGGAGAAACAATGACACATTGGCTACACAGTGAGACTGGGACGTCGGACGGCTCATCACTTATCAGGACAATCCAACTACACCTTCTGTTTTGCTATTTTTAATTTGTTCTGAATCACTTGCAGGCAAATGGAGGAGATGTGAGTCTGCAGCCAGAGGCTGTCAGGACTTCTGTGCTACCTGACTAAGTCAGGCAGAGGGCAATGACCAATCTGAGCAACCCATTTCTCCATCCTATGCAAATTAATGCACCAACCACTGAAGGAGTGTGCCGGAAGGTCAAGAACATGAAACCCTGGACAGAGGACACCAGTTGGTGACTCCAACATTTGCATGATGTCATTTCACACAGCTTTTAAGGAGGTCTTCTCAGGAAACTGTCTACTTTGCAGAACAGCAATGACCTTTCATGCAAATTTTTCCAAGTAACTCTTTTCATTCCTAGTATATCTAAGGTCAGTAAAAGTGTTCTAAATATAGAATAAGACTTCACAGAAACATTTGTGCACGCTCACATTGTCTTTAAATTAACATATTTAACATTTTACTCTCTAAATATTCATATCTGGGTGTTACACACATTCATATTAACATATGTAGACAATATTGTTATAAAAATGATTTTTGCTTAGGATGTGATTTCTCTTACATGGCAAATAGTAACATCACATTCATTCTTACATGTACAACTATCCCTAATCCAGATTTAATACCTGTCTTCACAGTTCTAAAGGAGAAAAAAAAATAGCTTCAAATGCAACTTAAAATACACTGTTATAATACTGGAATCCTGGTCCACCATCAAGATTTCAAACTCTAACAATTCCTTTGGAAAAAGACTGCCATAAAAAAGAGTTTACATTAATTTTTAGGCTTTGTCCATTAAAAAAAAGCATACCATAATATTTTACATAATTCTACATACAGATATTAGGAATTAAGTGAGACAAGTTAAGTGTCAACCAAATTTTACTATTACCCATTCCTATATTATGGAGTTTTAGGTGTTCTTCAATAATATCACACTGCCAGGGGGAAAACACCCTGTATCTGTTGGGTGTTACCTTTCTGCCCAGGGTAACCGTATTTTGACTCTATTTCTAACTAGGAATCCAATTCTCTTTAGTAAAGAAGTGCCTTGCTCGGCATTAGCAAATCACATCTCAGAATAATACATCACCTGAACAGGGCTGGAGAGCGGTGGCTACCACCTTGGTAAAACAATCTAATGTGCTAAGGGTGGGGGTCCTGGCTGTGGCAGCAAGTGAAGAGAAAAGGCCTAGATACCAAATCTCATATCACTAATGGATGGAGTGCTACTTCCCCACAGTCCCTCCGCCACCACCTTGTTTTTGGAGACAGGGTATTACTAAGCAGCCCCAGCTAGCTGGAATTCCTATGTAGACCAGGCTGACCTCGAACTCACAGGGATTCTCCTGCCTCTGCCTCTGGAGTGCTGGGATTAAAGGCCCGGCCTGCCAAGTCTGACCACTACTTCCTTTTAAAATTATTAACATACAGACAGAAAACAGGACTTATTCAAACAGACAAATACAAAAGCCCTTCTTGCGGTGCTGGGGTGCTGGGCAAAGTACTGTGTGAGTACAGCCGTGGACAAGCATGAACACTTTTCCTACAGCTACATGGCTGCAATTGTTGGGGATAGCTGTGTTGAAAGTTGTGGTCCCCTCTCTGCTCTGGGTGAGAAGCCAACGTTTGCAGCCATCCCTGGCAAAGGTCCTCAGGGAATTCCGTTCAGGGGTACAACCCCATCCTAGCACCCTGAGTGGCTTCTAACGGTATAGCTCTGCAGTGGGTCATGTGACAGCTGGGTGTGTGCCTCTGTGCAGCGCAGAGGGATCAGTTTGCGGGTGTACGGGACAGAAGTTACACTCCTGGTTTGGGAAGGCGCGCGCCTGTGTGTGTGTGTGTGTGTGTGTGTGTGTGTGTGTGTGTGTGTGTCTATGGGGTGGGGGAGCGTGAGTGCAAAGTGGACTGTGAACACTCCTGGGCCAGGCGAGGTGTCCAGGCGCGCCTGTGTGGGTCCCCTGCGGGGCCAGCCCCTGCCCTGAGGTCGAGGCCCCGATCCTTGGGGGAGGCGAGGACGTGGAGGGCGGCGGCCCCTCACATCCAGCACCCACCTGACGGATCCGCGGTGGGTTCGGCGGGGTGCAGGCCCCGCCCTCCGGGCCGGGGGAGGTGGGAGAAGCCATGTCCACGCTCGCGGGGCTCTGTCCCTCGGTCAAGCCCGGCCGTCCCTCGTGTCCTCGGCTCCTCGGCTCCGGGCCTGCCTGTGTTCGGGCTCACCCGGGGACCTGAGCGCTCCTGGGCGGCCGCGGCGGAAGGCCGGCTGTGGCCGCGATCGTCCGTGGGGGACTGCTGATCGCGCCCACCTACCTCCGCGCGGCGAGCCGCGGGGCCATGGCGAGCCGGGTGGGCTGCGGGCTGGGCGGGCGACACGCGCTAAGCGACGGCTGCTGGCGGCGCGGGGAGAAAGAGGAGGGCTCCTTCCCTCGCCGCGCGCCGGGAGAGCGATGAGCTCATGGACAGCTCCCAGAAATATGTCTATATGCACCACTGCCTGCCGGAGCTCGCGAGGTGGGTGGGGATAAGAAGCTCGGCGGCGCTCCCGCAGCTGGGGAGACGTCCCCCGGGAGGCCCGGCTGCGGCTCCTCCCTGCCCCGCGCGGGCCCACTCGGCTCCCATTCACTCCCGCGCCGGCTACACGCCGGCTCTCCAGTCCGCGTGGGCGAGCCACCCACCCACCTCTAGCGCACGCATTCTTTGTCCTTCCAACCACTCCCTCTTGATGAGGAAGAATTCTTTTATACGGAGTGACCAGAATGGAGAATGCCACTGTGACCTTCGCTCCTGTCAGATGTGGACCGGGGAGGGTGAAATGTCACAAGCCGAGTATCTTTCAGGCTTTGGGCGTTTCCTCTTTTCCACCTTTTGCTCTAGGAGAAAAGAGCCTTCCGGATGCTCTTCCGGGTGGTGACTTAGCCGCATCTTGCTTAAGGCACCCTGAGCACTTTCACAGACCCGGGAAGAGCTTGGACGAGAGGACCAGGACCAGGTTTAGCAGACCTGTGTAAGAGCTTGTGGCACAAGTCATGCATGCCGCAGGATGGCTGGCCTAGTTAACGTTGCTGACTCCCCGGAGTAAAGCCAGAACTATCACCAGTAGGGAAAATCCCCATCCAGATCATGTCCCTTTAGTGACTCAGCTGTCCCACTGAGATAGAAATTTTGTTTGTTTGTTTGTTTTTAATAGCAACAGCTCGAAAGATTATCTACTTGCCTGCTATGAACGAAGCCCTGGGAGCTATTGCCAACAGTAGGTAAATGAGGCATGGCTGTGCATGCCTTCAATCCCAGTGTTTGGGAGGTAGAGGCAGAAGAATTGAAAAGTTCAAGGTCATCCTTAGCTGTACAGTGAGTCCGAGGCCAGCTTGTGGTACATGAGACCATTTATAAATAAATAAGTCTCTTGAGATGGCCTTCATGAGACCAATTGTCCCCTTTCCTGTCATTAACTTCCCTTTTCTTACGAAACTCCACTCAAATATATCTTCACCATTTACAAAACAGAGCCAAGCTCCATGTCCCAGGCCTATAGTTGCAGCATTGGTAGACTGAACCAAGAGGATCCTTGAGCACAGGAGTAGAGGACAACCCAGTTAATGTAAGAAGATAGACACGGCCCTGCTCCAGACAGACAAATCCTCAGAGATCTCATTAATTATTGATTATTCTCGCGTCCCAAATTTGATCATCGGTAGATCTTTTTGATTTTACAATTCAGTCACTTCTGTATTTTCTCTGTTTCTCTAGTTCAAGCCACCAACGTGGTTCAACATTCTAATAGCTGGAGTCTAATCAATCTGCACGTTCCTACCCTTGTTCCTCACAGCTTGAAAGAGGTCTAGAAAAACAAATTAACTCCAGGAAATGACAGCCTATTCTCTGCCCACCATACCACACACTTTGCTCCTGTTGACAGCATTTGTATTTCCCTGTTTATTCTTTCTGGCTCTTCCACCATGGAAGACAGAGTCCATGAGAACATGGTTTTGTTTAACATTTCAAACCCAGCACCTTGATATATTATGTATGTCCAATAAATGTTGAACATTCAAGAATCTTTGCTATGGTTATTTAAAAGGTTGGAGGAGAGCCATGATTTGAGTTCTATTTGACAACTTAAAAGCCTAAACTCTTTCTACATGCTACAGTTTCTCAAATGTGAACTAGAATCTTCCAACTCACCTAACAGGACTGGTGTGTGTGTGTGTGTGTGTGTGTGTGTGTGTGTGTGTGTATGTGTGTTTTGAAACAGGATCTTGTGTAGCCCAGGCTGGTCTGGGCTGACCTCCACTTCACTACATAGCTGAGGGTAACTTCGAACTTGTAATCCTCCTGCCTCTACTTCCCAAGTGGTATGATTATAGACATATGCCACCCAGTCCTATGCATGTGTTGCTGGAGATCACACCCAGGGTTTCCTGATGCTAAGCAAGCATTCCACCAACTGAGCTACACCCCCAGCCCCAGAGTGACCATTTGCAAGGCAGCAGTGTTACATGGTTAGGACCATGAACTGAAGTCAGTCTCTAACTCACAGCTCTATATTTGATTGTTTCTTATTTGCAAAAGAGAAATAACAATAGTACTTACTTTATGTGGAGTTGCTGTGACTACCAATCAGTGACATGTGCACATAAACACTGTCAGCATACTGTGTAAATACTCAGTACAGGAGCTATTGCTGTTTATGGAATGACATCCACCTGAAAATAAGAGACCAGGGATAGGGGTGCTTAAAACAACAAGCCATGTATTCCATGAGAAAATGACGAGAAACTATGGGGCAGGCTCTGAGAGTTCTGCTGTGGCCTAGAGGCTGTGTGGTGTGATTGGACTCACAGAAGCCCGGAATCAGCATCTTCCATTTGAAGCAACAACAACAACATCAACAAAGCCATTAAAAACGTTAGCGGACACAACACTGGGACTATGGCTCCGATTCATCCTTGCTCACAACTACATGTGCCTCCTCCTCCATTAAACTCCAGTACTCATCCAGGTCTGTGGCATACACATGTAATTCCCCACCCCCCCCCCCCATACACACACATTCAAGAAGTGGAAGAAAATCAGAAGTTCAGGGTCATCCTCAATATTAAGTTTGAGGTCAGTCTGGGCTACATGAAACTCCACCTCAAGAAAAATAAATAAAAAGCAAAAAGCAAAACCTGCACAAGCAGTATCACGCCCAGTGGTGTTGGCCTCCAGCTCACCCTCCACAGCCATTCTCTTCTTCCACGGTGATACCCTAGAGCTATTGATATCTGCATCCTCTCTCTGACCTCAGTGCTAAGCATTCCATTCTCTGATCATTATTTACCAGCTTTCCAAATGACCTCATCTATTACTCTATCACCAAGTATTCTTTTTGGGGGTTGAGGAGTTAAAAGCAGGATGTCTCCATGTAGCTCTAGCTGTCCTGGAACTAGACCAGGCTGGCCTTGAGCTCCCAGAGATTTGCCTGACTCTGCCTTCAAGTGCTGGGATTAAAGGCCTGTGCTATGACCTGTCTTCACCAAGAATCCTTGAGTCCTATTGAAATTCCACTCAGTCCTACTTCCTTCAAGCTACCCCTTCTCCCTTACATGTTCCCCTTTTCTTCCTAACTCATTGTGATTCTGTGGACTAATCTTATACTGTTATAGCCATACTGTGTATAAACTTCCACTTGTCCCTGCCAGCCTATGTCATAATTAAGGGGCTGGAGAGATGGCTCAGGGGTTATGAGCACATATTGCTCTTGCAGAGGATCCAAGTTCAATTTCCAGCACCCACATCAGCTGGTTCACATCTTAATTAAATTGAACTTTCTATCTACTCTAAGCCTAAAACCATGCCCCGTATACCTGGAGAAAAATGAAGAGATCTCTGTTATTGGTGGTCATTCACTTCAAGCAGAGCCTTGTTAGAGTGTGGCAATCCTACCATGCTCTCCAATCCACTTATTTTCCCACACAATCATTAGCAAGTTCCCTCTCCTTGAACTTCAGCTTTTTCATTCTCAACTATTGACCTTCCCATTTCACTGAGCAGACAAGCACCCAAAACACAGTCCCACCATCATTTCTATCAGTCTGCCAATATTTGAATGTCATCCCCTTACTATGATGAATTAGGCATGTTGTCATGTCATGTTAAGCCCTCCTCTTGGGCATTTGGGAGTACTTGATCTCATCCCTTTAAACATACGTGTAGACATCGTTCTTGCAGGTCCCCCTCCTCTCTCTCTCTCTCTCTCTCTCTCTCTCTCCCTCTCTCCCTCCCTCCCTCCCTCCCTCCCTCCCTCCCTCCCTCCTTCCCTCTCTCCTCCATTCCTCTTTATGGAAAGGGATACTTTCCATGTACTTTCCCTCTTTACTCAGTCATTTCCCACACCCTGTATACTCCCATGCTTCTGCACTAACAGGAAACCTCCTCTGAATTAGCTGTCTGCATGGTGCCTGCCACCTCCAACTCCTCTCCCCTGAGATCTCTTGAAACCATCCGATTGGGGCTTTCCCTTAACAATTTGCCAAAGCTAATCTTGTCAAGGTTGCCAGTCACCTTCTTGTTATCCTATACTCAGGTGGATTGGCTGAGCTATTTCTAGTCACTTGACTCCCAGGACCCCTTCCTGCCTTAATGTTTCCTGTAACGGAGTGAAAGGGGACAAGGAAAGAACCCAGTAGCCCAGCATTCTCCTTCTTTACTTCCAGCTGCCATGACATTAGCGACTCTGCCATGCGCTCGCTCCCCTCCAGATGAAATAGCAGAGTCCTCCGAAACTGTGAGCCAGGTACTTGCTCTCTCAGATATCTGTCTCAGTGCTGAGTGCTTTAGTCCAGGCTTTCAGCTACTCTCAGTATACTGAGATTTCTTGATGCTGGCCTTTCGAAGCTCTTCCTATCCTGGAACATCCTGCATAATTTATCAAGTGTATCTTCTACAAAATAAATAAATAAACTCCCATTTAGAAAGCTTCAATGTCTTTGCAATGCATCCCTTTACTTTGAAATAAAAGCCCTGCTCAATACTTACATGTTTTTGGTGTTAAGGGAAGTAGGGAATATGTTACTAAGACTAACAGCTCTAAAGGAAGGATAGGAAAAAAAAGATTATTTTACAGTAAAAAAAAAAAAAAATGTAAGTCACCCTAGGACCAGAGATGTAGCCCAGCTGTCAGAATGGCGGGTCATCTCATGCCCTGGCTCATCCTCTTTGGCCATACAACGACTTTTCCCTTGTTCTCTTATTTTATTTTTCTACTTTATTTACTTAATTCATTTCTTTTTTTTTGATTTTTTTTATTTATTACATTTGTTTGTGTGCACATGTGCATTTGTGTGTGTGTGTGTGTGTGTGTGTGTGTGTGTGTGTGTGTACATACTACACTCATGCCACAGAGACTGTACTGAGATCAGAGGACAGTTGGCTCAAGCTGTTCTCTCTTTCCACCCTGTGGCTCTCTGGGATTCAACTGTGTCAATAG
The DNA here is from genome assembly GCF_903995425.1 of Onychomys torridus. Taxonomy (NCBI): domain Eukaryota; kingdom Metazoa; phylum Chordata; class Mammalia; order Rodentia; family Cricetidae; genus Onychomys; species Onychomys torridus. The sequence continues at coordinate 102,904,142 of NC_050448.1, forward strand.
ACACTGTGACAGGCACACTTACTTACTCACTAAGCCATCTTGCCTGCCATTTTGTTTATTTTTGAGGCCATGTCTCAGGAAGCCTAGGCTGGCCTCAAACTCACTTTGTAACTGAACTGTAATCCTCCATTTCTCCAGTGTTTGGATTCCGAGCATTCACCATCATGCCTGGTTTATGTGGTGCTGAGAATCAAAGCCAGGAATGCCTTGGTGCTTTGCAAGAAGTCTACCAACTGAGCCACATCCACACAGTTTCTCCAACCTGATTATGAGCGATTATTTGGTGACTTCCGAATGTGTATGACAGTTCTTGATATTTAACAAATGCTGAATAAAGCTTATGACCTGAGAAAGCACAGCTTGGAGCTGTGCTGGTTGCTAGCATCGAGGTTCCACCACAGTGTATAGATTAAGGGACATATGAATATGTATGTTTGTATAAATACCTGAAAAAGACCACTGTCTGAACTTTGAAGCAAAGAAACATAACACACATTTCAGAGAATTCGCAAGTTCAGCCAAGGGAAGGGATAGACAGTGTGGTAGTTTGAATGAGAATGGCCTCCATAGCATCTTTGAATGTTTGGTCCCCAGGTAGTGTACCTGTTTGGGAAGGATTTGGAGGTATGACCTTGTTGGAGGTGTGTCACTAGGGTTGGGCTTTTAGATTTCTGAAGTTCACATCAGGCATCTCTGTCTCTGTCTGTCTGTCTGTCATCTGTCTTTCTCTCTCCCTGTACATCAGGATGTAAAGCTCTTAGCTGCTGCTCCAGCACCATGCCTGTCTGATTCTCTCCATGGTGACCATGGTCTAATCCTCTAAAACTGTAAGCAAGCCCCTAATTAAATGTCTTTTCTTTGTTTGTTTGTTTGGGGGTGTTGGTTGGTTTAGTTTTTTTATTTTTAGAGACTAGAACTCGCTTTGTAGATCACGCTGGCCTTGAACTCATAGAGATCTGCCTGCCTCTGCCTCCTGAGTGCTGGGATTAAACATCTCACCCTGACATACATTTATCTATCTATCTATCTATCTATCTATCTATCTATCTATCTATCTATTTTAAATAAGAGTTGTCTTGGTCCTGGTGTCTCTTCACAACAATAGAACACTAACTAAGACAGAAGTCTCAGTGATTAAGAGCACCCACATAGCTGCTTACAGCTACTTGTAACTCCACTTCTAGGGGATCTGATACCCTCTCTGCCATCTGTGGGCTCTTGCATGTACATGGTTAACATAAACTCATGCAGTCTCAGACACATACATGTAAATAAAAAATAAATCTTAAAAATAAATAAAATATATTCAGTCACTACTTCTTAAAGATTGTAACTTACTCAAAAAGATTGTAACATCTTTAAGTAGCAGAAATACTGTATATGATCTTAGATACAACAAAATCATCAAATATTTGAATAGACTGTGATGCACCTGTGCACTTGTATTAACAGACGTGTTTTAATATGTATATTGTGTGCCAGAAGCAGTGGTACAGGTTTTTAATCCCAGTGCTTGGAAGGCAGAGGCAGGTGGATATCTGAGCTTTAGGCCAGCCTGCTTTATATAATGAGTTCTAGGCCATCCAGGGTTATATAGTTAGACCCTGTCAAAAAAAAAAAAAAAAAAAAAAAAAAAATATATATATATATATATATATATATATATATATATATATATGTGTGTGTGTGTGTGTGTGTGTGTGTGTGTGTGTGTGTGTGTGTGTAGGTGGGTATGTATATATTTGTGTATGTATGCATAGGTACGTGTATATGTGTGTATGTATAGGTATATGTGTATATATAGATATGTATATGTGTGTGTATGGGGGTGTGTATGTATAGCAGTGTGTGTATGTATATGGGTGTGGATATATGTATAGATATGTGTATATAGGTGTGTATGTAAAGGTATGCATGTGTATGTATGTATGTATGTATGTATGTGTGTATAATGTATTGAGTGACATACACAAGGCCCCCATTTCTCCAGTTAGTCTTTGGTCTCTAACACCAGAGACTCTTTGTCATGACTACTGGAACCTGCAGCTGTTCCCTCAGACCTAAAATGAACCGAATACCGTGAAAAACATAAATGTTTTAATTTGTTGCTATAGCAATCATAAATGCTGGATGTATTCCCAGGAAGCTGGGGCTCCACCATGAGGATTCATCCTGCAAGACCTTCTGGTGTTTGTCAAGAGCTGCACTTCAAGGGAGAGAGATGGCACATTGTAAATGCTAAGTGGCCCTATCACACAACCAAGTTTCCTTATCTTCCATGCCCCCCATGTAGTCATTTGTATTTACTTTGTGGGTGCTTCTTCCTCTACCTCTGTATTTAGCCAGAAAACAGGATAAAGACCCTTCTTAGCCTGAGACAGTCTCAATGGAGTGGCCATTTTGGGTGGGGTTTGTAGTTGAAAAGCTGTAGCCCTGGTTCTATCCTACCTTGTAACTAAGATTTGAAACATTGCTAGACACTACAGCTCCCAGACAAAAGTGAGAGGGGTAATCGATCTCCACAGAGAAGTGGGACTGCCTCCAAATAAGCATCTGAGACCAAATGCATCAGGTCCAAAGCAATCTGAAAACTCATCCATCCAAAAGCTTTGCAGCCATCTCTATCACACCAATAGCTTGAAATGCAAGCCTCTGGCTTACCTGGGTCTTGAGCCAACTTCTGTTCATACTGAATGTAGACTGAACATCAGGAAGCTGAAATCAAGAGCCATCACAGTAAGGCTTTTTCTTTCCAATATTTTTTTAAGAGATTTATTTATTTATTTATTTATTCAGGAGAGGGCACCAGATCTCATTACAAATGGTTGTGAGCCACTATGTGGTTGCTGGGAATTGAACTCAGGACCTCTGGAAGAGCAGTCAGTGCTCTTAACCTCTGAGCCATCTCTCCAGCCCTCTTTCCAATATTTTTATCTTTTCTTTACATAAACCTTTTGTGCAGCTCAATCAGTTTTCTTAAATGAAATACCAAACTTCTTTCTCTAAGCAAAGGCATTATTGGATTTCCCTAGAATTCTGGAATTACCTTGTCCTCTGATTATTTTTAGCATTTACTGACTGCCGTAGTGATCATATATTAAATTATAATTTATGTATTATTAACACACTACACATAATATTTTTTGCTGCACCATATGGTGACTTATCTTTTCTCTTCACATCCTATTTCTCAGTAGCTATGTTATTGACTTTTTAAAGTCAGGAATTATATCATATATTTATTACCCCAGCATGTGTTGTACAAATTAATAGAAATGAAATAGATGACTATTGATCATTTGAGGAATTCACCAGAAATGAAAAAATCATTAGAAATGGGCATTTTGTTCAGAAGACCTTTTAAAAGAAACTGTAGGGCATGGAGGTATATGCCCATATTCCAGAATTTGGTGAGATGAGACAGGAGAATTACAGGTTTGGGGCTAGCCTGGGATATAAAACAAGACTCTAACTCAAAAACAAATAACAATCACCATTTATGTAAGTGATGGCTTATTGATACCATAGTACAGACAGTGATTCCAAATATTATTATTACCACCCTCTGGAGCTTGCAAATGAGCCCAGCACTCAACAGCACTTACAGAAAATCTGAATTCTATTCCCAGTACCAGTGCTGGACAGCTCATAACCACCTTTCACTCCAGCTCCAGGGGATCCAAAGTCCTCTCCCACCTTTGAAGGAAGCAGGTACCTGTAAACACATGATACACGCATGCACACACAAAATAAATAAATAAATAAAAATCTTAAAAAAATATATTTATGACCCTTCATATTTGCAAGTGTATCTCATTGGTCCTTGGAAATGTTCAGATTCTAGAAGAAAAATGAAGAAGGCAGGGGGCTCGGGACTGGTCTGGGAGAAGGATCAATAAACCCCTGTAAGAATTCTAGGACCATTGTTATACTCTAATCTAAGTCACTCTATACTGTATAAAACAGTGGTTTTTCAGGCTGTGCATTGCTCTTAGAGACCCCATTTTATAAACAGCTTTTGACTCCGTTCTTAGAAAAATGACTGTAGATTTTGGGTGGGCATAGAAACTATACCATCTGCCTGGCACCACTCATTTAGCATAGACTAATAGATGATTACTCCTGGGAATAAAAGGAGACGCCCTGTAAGTTTATAGTGATGTGACTGTAGGAGCCCCATTAAAATCGTAATTTATCAGGCATGCCAGACCAAGGGAAGGTTTTAACGCCCTTGTCTAGACTCCCTAACGTGATGGACACCTACTATTGTGGTGCCATGGTCCTACACCACCAACCTATCATCAGATACCTGGTGTGTGCTTCAAGGATCAAGGACTCCCCAACTGTTCCTTGAGCTTGGGCTCAGCTTTGTGCACTTGTGATGACTGCCTGCTTGAGGACCTGCTCGCCCAACTATCTGCCCATCTGGACCTGATCTGCCTAGCCCCTGTTCCTGGTGTGTTTTCTGCCCTCAGACCCCAGTCCAGCCTTTCACCTCACAGCTGAACTCCCTCCCGAGCTTTGCTCTTAAATCTGAGTCCAGTGGCTCCCAAAGCTGCTCCATCCAGGCACTGGTCTGGTTTATTATTATGTCAGATCAGCCCTTCTCAGCCCGCTTCTAATGCCTTTAAAACTCTGCTGCAGTCTGTTTGAGTTGTAGTCACTCTGTAAGCCATAAATCCATATATAGATACATTGGTGTGTTTACTATGTGCTGTGTGTTGTATTACATGGGAGTGTGTTGTGTAATATTTTGTTTGTGTTCTGACAAATAAAGCCTGCCTGGAGATCAGAGGGTAAGCCACTAGTTAACCAGAGAGGCCAGGCAGTAGCGGCACACAGCTTTAATCCCAGCACTTGGGAGGAGGAAGCAGGAAGATCAGGAGTTCAAGGCCACCCTGTGCTATATGAGAATGAACCCGTCTAAAAGAGAAACAGAGCCAGGTGATGCTGAACTCCTTTAATCCCAGCACAATCAGGAGGTGGAGACAGCAATATAAGGCCGGTGGAGATAGGATCTCGGCCCCCATTTGGTCTGAGGATTCATAAAGGTAAGAAGTCTCTAGTGTCTGGCTGTTCTGCTTCTCTGATCTTTCAGCTTTCACCCTGATATCTGACTCTGGGTTTTTATTGTTAAGACTAATTAGGATTGTGCTTCAGTGGGATATTTGTATACTATGTGAAGATGTGTTGCTGTGATTGGTGTAGTAAAAATCTGAACAGCCAATAGCTAGGCAGGAGAGGATAGGCTGGATTTCCAGGAAGAGAAAAGGAGAAGGAATCTAGGCCCGCAGGAGATGCCAGGGAGACACTGAAGAGGTTAGATATAGAGTACAGAGTAAAGGTATCCAAGCCACATGGCAGAACATAGATTAATAAAAGCAGGTTAACTTAAGTTGTTTTTTTAAAAGATTTATTTATTATTATTATGTACACAGAAGAGGGCACCAGATCTCATTACAGATGGTTGTGAGCCACCATGTGGTTGCTGGGAATTGAACTCAGGACCTCTGGAAGAGCAGACGGTGCTCTTAACCTCTGAGCCATCTCTCCAGCCCTTACGTCATAAGAGCTGGTGAGACAAGCCTAAGCTAATGGCCAACTTTCATAATGAGAAGTCTCTGTTGTTATTTGCAGTCTAGTAGTCCCAACAAAAAAGTACAACTGCAGGAGTTAGTATGAATAATTCAGATTAGAACAAAAGAATCTGGTCAGGCAGTGGTGGCGCACACCTTTAATCCCAGTACATGGGAGGCAGAGGCAGGCCGAGCTCTGTGAGTTCCAAGGCCAGCCTGGTCTACATAATCAAGTACCAGGACAGTCAGAGCTACATAGAGAGACCTTATCTCAAAATAAAAAAAATAAGATTGGAAACTAGAGAGATGATTCCAGAAGACCTGAGTTGAGTTGTCAGCACCTACATCAGACAGCTCACAACCACACCTGCAAGCACATGGTGTATGTACACCAACTCACAAAGGCACACACTTATACACACCAATAATAATTAGATAAATCTTATAAAAATTAAGATTCAAGTTCCACATTATTAAACTAGAATTTCAGTAGTATGTTGTCATGGCAAACAGCTTACAAACTTATATAATTGTGTAAACTGAAAAATAAGTGGCCATGAGCAATGACTATAAACTTATTTGTCTTTTTGTATCTAGCACAGACACTCGTTAAGATATAGCAAGTATTTCACATACTAGACAATGTGCTTTCGTTTTTTACTTTACAATACAGTGTGAACACAGATTTAGTAACAATTATGCAATATGTAACAAATATAATATGTTTCACTTATCATATTAGTGAAACATGATAAGCTTATATGGACATTTACTAAAATATACGTTCTTTCATTGTTGTTTCCTTATTTATTTTCGATAAGAGCTTGCTATATAACCCAAGCAGGCCTTGCATTTGCAACCCTACTTCAGATACTCAAATGCCGTGTTATTAGCCTGTGGCACCACAGCCAGCTCATAGATTAGTTTAAATGTGTGTCTACTCGTGTGTATGCATGTGTATGTGCAGGTACGTATGCATGTATAAACATATATAAGGGTCAGGGGTTGATGTCCAGTGTCTGTCTTCATTGTTCCTCCACCTTCTTTCTTGAGATGGGGTCGCTCTCTGTTTCAGCTACACTGACTGTCCATCAAGCCCCAGGCATCCTCCTGTCTCTGACTCCTCAGCATTGGACTTAGAGACAGAGTCCAGCTTTTACAGTGGTGCTGCAGGTCAAACATGTCCTCACATTTGAGTGACAAGTGCTTTACCAGCTAAGCTATCCCCAAACCTTCATAAACTCTTGATGATACCTTTTAGTTTGAAATTGAAACTTTAAATTAAGATCTTTGTAGAGTGTCATATAATTGTTAGACACACACACACACACACACACACACACACACACACACACACACACAGCCCTTGTGTACTTTCTCCAACTGCTCCTATTACCGAATTTTAAAAAGCTACAATATAGTATGATCATAATAGTGACAGAGACATGTTATGATCCACTAATCTTTTTCCAAATTCCCCTTTTGCTACTTTGTTGTTGAACTGATTTGTCGGCTGTGTGTGTGTGTGTGTGTGTGTGTGTGTGTGTGTGTGTGTGAAGTCCTATATAGAGAAGCGTAGTGACAGATGCCTATAATCCCAGCTACTTGGGAGGATAAGGCAAGAGGCTTTGAAATGTGGATAAATTCATATATCCACAACCACAGACAGGGCTTTAAACAGTTCACTTAGGCTCACCCATTTTAGAAACCTCCATTTCTAAAATGCTGTTCCAGAAGTGTCCTGTGAATGGAATTGTAGCATGTATAGTCTTGTGATATTAGTACTTTTGCTCACTGAAATTCTCTGAAGATTTATCTGAGTTGTTGCATGCATGAACACTTCATTCCTTAATTTCTGGACTAGTGAAAGCTGTGCTCTTAATCTCAGACAACAGAGTGTGTTCCTCCGTAATCCATTTTAAAAACCTAAACACATGTGACTCCCAGTGAAGGAGTGCCATGAAGTTAATACAGGCTTAAGGTTATGTCCGGGAGCGCAGTATGAACTTTCTGAATATGGCTCTGGGTGAGGCCCAGGGTGATCTTGTTAATGGGAAATATATAAACTTAGAAAATACTTCTGGGTTTATTCAGTCACTTGGTCGGCATGATTTTCTTTGACCTTGAGGGACAAGGACTGTAATCTTAGACCAACTGAAGCCTCCAGAAGTGGCTCCTGACCTTCTTCTCCACTAGGAAAATTTCCAGACTCCACAGGGCAATATGCCTGGTACATGAGCAGCCAATGTGCAAAGAAGCTGAGTGGGTCAACAGGATGAGGCAGTCCTTTAGGAGCCTGAGCTTGTGTTTAGACAACTTCCTATTTCGGATAAGATAATCAGGGAGTGTAGTAAGAATGTATCACTCATGGGGAGGCTCCAGGAAGCTATGAAAGAAAAGAAGGTTGAGGTATACTACTAACTCAGGCCACATTGGGCCTCACCACTACTCACAGAGCTCTAGAGAATGTGCAGTACTCTGCAGGAGGCATGCTTCTACAAGAGGAAACTGGAATGCAAAATGTGCAAATATGCATATAAGAATTCTACCAAGTGATGGAGTTTCTTTCCTTCAAGACAATAACGCTTGGTGAAGTCATGGAGGGAACACAGAAAAGGAAATATAGATGTGTATAGTATAAAAGTGGGACAACATATGCTCAACCCTGTTTGGGTTTTATTAATTAAAATTTGGACTAAGGATCTGTAAATAGAAGCAGAATCTTCAGAGGCAACTAGGAAAAATTTGAATAGCAAATTTCATTGGTTTGCAGATGGTGCGTAAATGTGATTTTGCAAAAATAGACCAGAAAGAACAGGGGGAATGAGACATTGACTTCAAAGACTGAGAAAAAAAAATCTAGATTCCAGAAGAGGAGCAACAATTTTCTTATTTTTGCTAAGAAATGCCTTATATGTTCATTTCAAAGACAATTAATTCAATGTTTTCTCTTTCATTTAACACATAAACAAACTTTCGGCTTGGGCCCCTGAGGTTCTTCCCTTCTTCTCTCATTTGGAAATGAGCAGCAGAAGAACAGGAAAGCTAAGAGAGGAAAATGAGGAAAAAGGATCGTGTGTAGGGCCTGACATGCTGGACATGTAATCCCAGCACTCTAGAGGCAGAGGCAGGCGAGATTTCTCTGAGTTCAAGGCCAGCCTGGTCTATAAAGTGAGTTCAACGCCAGCTGGGGCTACACAATGTACACAATGATACCTTGTCTCAAAAAAAAAATAATGATACTAAAAATCAATAATCATGTACAGGTCAACTACTGCACTGAGTATCTCTAACGTGAGCTGCCTCTCTGTTCTTTCTGGGTGAGAACAGGAGCTCTGGATGCTCATAGTCCCCTCTGGTCTTCCCAGTCCTCCTCATTTCAGCCCTCGGGTTCTCCCAGGTCACTTCCCAGTGTAGCCTACCCCTCTCAGTTCACAGCGGCCTGGGTCTGGCGCGAGCCCTCATCCTTTTCTCCCTAGAGGACACCTGTGACTGATCTCGTGGGTGGTCCTGTTCTAGAGCACATCTGAACAGAAGTGCCTCGGTTTTCATCCTGCCAGGGTTCTTTTTGTTTCTTTGTTTCTTGTTTTTCTGTTTTGTCTTTTTGGACAGGGTTTCTCTGTGTTGCCCTGGTTGTCCTGGAACTCACTCTGTAGACCAGGCTGGCCTCAAACTCAGAGATGCTCCTGCCTCTGCCTCCCAAGTGCTGGGATTAAAGGCATTCAGCGCCACAGCCCTGCCCCTTCCAAGATCCTTGACAGGGATGAAGTGTTTTCAGCATGTAGGAGGCCCTGGGCTTGACCCAAAACATTAAGAATTAAGGGCCGGGCGGTGGTGGTGGTGGCGCACGCCTTTAATCCCAGCACCCGGGCAGCAGAGGCAGGTGGATCTCTGCAAGTTCAAGTCCAGCCTGGTCTCCAAAGCAAGTTCCAGGAAAGACGCAAAGCTACACAGAGAAACCCAGTCTCGAAAAACAAAAAACAAAAGAATTAATAACTAAATAACGGTTCTTCATAGTAGTTGGGATAAATCCAAGCTCTTAATTTTTTTTTTCATTTTTTCTTTATTAAGAAATTTTCTACTCACTCCACATGCTATCTACAGACCCCTCTCCTCCTTCCTCCCATCCCCCAGCCCTCTTCCCAAGCCACCCCACATCCCCACATCCCCCAAATCGAGGTCTCCCATGGGGAGTCAGCAGAGTCCAGCACACTGAGCCTAGGCAGGTCCAAGCCCTTTCCCACTGCACCAAGGCTGTGCCAGGTGTCACACCACAGACATCAGATTCCAGAAGCCTGCCCATAGACCAGGGACAGATCCCGATCCCCCTGCCTGGGTGCCCCCCAAACAGTTCGAGCCAAACAACGGTCTTCCGTATCCAGAGGGCCTAGTCCAGTCCCATGGGGGCTCCACAGCCACCAGTCCACAGTTCATGGGCTTCCACTAGTGTAGCCGGTCATCTCTGCATGTCCTCCCATCATGATCTCGACATCCCTCGCCTGCAGCATCTCTCCTCTCTCTCATCAATTGGATTCCCGGAGCTTAGCCTAGTACCAGGCCATGGATCTCTGTATCTGCCTCCATCTGTCACTGGACAAAGGCTCTATGATGACAGCTATGTTATTTGCTAGGCTGGTCACCAGAGTAGACTGGTCCAGGCACCCTCTGGATTACTGCTACCAAGCTCTTAATTTAGTTTACTGGACAAGGGTCTTCACAATCCGGTCCTGTCTGTGGTTCACGCAGCATCAACAACCACTCTATATCCGGCCCTAAAGATGTGTTATTTTTCCTATCACTTTCCTTCAAACATCTTATGCTCTTTCCTTCCTTCTATAAGACACAGGTCACTACCCATACCCCTGACAGACAAACTGAGATTCTTCTGGACAGGGATGTTACTCAGGATAGAGTACATGTGTGCTCTCTAGGGTTTAACCCCTAGTATCCAGAATAAATGTGTACATCTATGCTCCACCACCTTTTTTTTATTCATTCAACAATTTTGTTTTTGTTTTGTTTAAGGAAGAATCACACTATGTAGCCCAAGCTGACCTCAAATCCACCATCCTCCTGTCTCTACCTCTTAAGAGCTAGGATTACAAACATGAGCTACACTTCCAAGCCAACCCATTTAGCTTTCCTTACTGAAGTCCTGTGATTGATGTTACTAAGATGTTAGTCCATACATTGCCATGATGCAAAAAAGAACATTTCAGATCATTTTCATATCTCTTTTTTGTACATTATGAAAGTGCAGTAAGTAAACATTCAATCAAAAACTTACTATGAACTGGTCATAATTCTTCCAGCCTATCAGTTTAGTTTCACAACTTTCCTTCAAGTTAGGCATTTTGTCTTTTTTAACTGACAATAAAACTGAGGTCGCAGGTACATCTTACCCAGGAGTCCCAGCTGAAAGTGCAAGAGTCATTCCTGAGCTTAGATGGCTCCAGGGCCCATTTTCCAGGTAAGTCTCTCTCTCTCTCTCTCTCTCTCTCTCTCTCTCTCTCTCTCTCTCTCTCTCTCTCTTAAAGACAGGCTTTTTCTGTTTAGCCCTGGTTGCCCTGGGATTCTCTCTGTAGACCAGCCTGGCCTCAAACACAGAGATCTGCCTGCCTCTGCCTTCCAAGTACTGGAATTAAAGTAGTAGCCTTTTCTTGTGCCACCATTACCTGGCCACATTAGGAAACAATGAATACTGTAAGACACAGCTATCTAGCTGGCTCAGCTGGTAAAGGTGCTTGCTCTTAAGACAGACAACCTGAGATTATCCTTGAGGTCCACATGCTGGAAGGAGAGACTCCCAAAAATTGTTTCTATCTTCCACATTCACACCAGAGACCATCACAGAAAAGCACAACAGATCAAAATTCAGAAGACCAGAGGTTGTGTGGTACCCAGTCCCAACTGATCCATCTACAACACAACTCCTGCATCTAAGGCTCAGGGCTCAGTGCAGAAGAGGGAGCAGGAAGATTGTAAGGTCGAAGGAACAGGAGTTTGCTGTGAGACTGTGTCTCCTAGAAATGTGAGAGAAGCGCTCTGCCCGTGATGCCTCATCAACAGGGCTACCTAAACAAGACCCAAACAAGGACAACATCAGTGGACATGCTAATGTGGAAGGGGCAGCAGGAAACTCTCAACCTAGACAAAGAACTACAGGTGACTGGGAAATGCTGAGCTTGGGAGAAATAGTCCTCTCCAGGAAAGAGCCCCTTAAATGTCCAGTGCTAATCACTCTGCCTTGAAGTCTTGTACATATAAGTAGCATTATATGGACTGAGAAGGTCCTATATATATATTTGTGTGTGTGTGTGTGTGTGTGTGTGTGTGTGTGTGTGTGTGTGTGTATTATTGGAGGGAAGGAGGCCAAGATTTTGAGAGGGAGCAAAGTGAGAGGTGGGGGTCAGGTTCATGGGATGGGTTGGAGGAAGAGAGGGAAGGTGGAAATGGAAATGATATAATTATTTGAGAAAAAATATAATACAATTGTATTGTGAGAAGGCAAAATTTAAAATTATTTTCTGGACTGGGGACATAGTTCAATTGTAGGCTGTATGGTAAGAATGAGGGCCTATATCCCACCTCAGAGTTCTCCCAACACACACACACACACACACACACACACACACACACACACACACACAAACACACCACCACACACAAGCATGCACTCACACACTACCCATTAGATTAAACAGCTCAGGTCCAAAGTGTGACATGTGCCTGTAATGTCAACATTTGGGAGATAGAGGCATGAGAACAGAGAGTTCAAGGCTAGTGTGTGGCTACCAGTGACTCTGTCTCAAAAAACCAATAAACAGGTATCTGGCTCAATCTGGCTCAATGTTAAGCATATAAAGAAAGGGAAAGAACATGAAAATGAACCAGGTCCTTTGTGTGACCTGGAACAACTTGAGTATTCACTTTTGATTTCATCTGTGAAATTTCTTGTCTGAAAAACAGAGATAAGAACCCTTTGCTTCTTGAGTTACTTACAACTAGATTAAGATCAATGAAGAGCAATTGCTTGCCTGGCATTTTTATTGTCAAAACAAGCTCCTCCAGGGTAGGCTAGGGCCACATACAGTAAGCACAGAGGACCACAAACATCTCAAGAAGCCATGGATGGGGCTGGAGATGACTCAGGGGTTAAGAGCACTTGCTACTTGCAGAGGTCATGGGTTCAGATGCCAGCATCACATAGTGGCTCACAACTGTCTCTAATTTCAGTTCCAGAGGATCCAATAATCTCTTTTGACTTCTGAGGGAGACACACATGTAGTACACACATATACACACAGGCAAAACATTCATATGTGTGTGCATATATATGACTATATATATGCATGTACATATATATATATATATATATATATATATATATATAAGAAATCTAAAAAAGTTTGTTTTCTTTTGTTTTGTTTTTGTTTCTGTTTTTTGTTTGTTTGTTTGTTTTGGGTTTTTTTTGTTTGTTTGTTTTTTTCCCGAGACAGGGTTTCTCTGTGTAGCTTTGCGCCTTTCCTGGATCTCTCTCGGTAGAACAGGCTGGCCTCGAACTCACAAAGATCCTCCTGCCTCTGCCTCCCGAGTGCTGGAATTACAGGCGTGCGCCAAAAAGTTTGTTTTCATAAAAAAAATTTTTTAAAGAAACCATTGATACCTTCCTGGGTAACTTCGGTGGTATCTCAGTACCGCCAACAAAGTCCTATGGTCTTGCAACATGATTTCAGCCTTGCTGATCCTCCAGTCTCAAGATCTTGCCTTTTTCACTCCAACTGACAGTAAGCCTTCCAGTGGGTATCACCCGCCACTCTTACAGAGGACCCCAGGAACACAGCAAGCTTTTATTCCTCCTGGACCAAGGAAATGCTGTGGTAGTCCTCAGCCTCTGACCAGTAAACTCTTTTCCTGCAATGTTTTAACCCAGCTTTGCAGTTTAGCTTGTCAGTCTATACTAGTGAATTCAATCAGATGAGATAGATAGTATCATCTAGCACATTTTACAGTAAGAAAACTGGAGTGAAAGTTGAAGTCTGAATTATCCAATATCTTAGGCAATAGCACATGTGGCAATTGAATACCTGAAATGTATCCAAATTGAGATATCAGTGATACTACGAAGACAGTACAAAGAGAAGAAATTGCCTCATTACTATTGGCTTACATTAATTACAGATTGAAATATTTTTGATATATTGTTTAAGTGAAATGCAGCCACTTATTTCCTTTCTTTGCTCTTTCCAGTGCTGGGAAATCACAGCCAGACCCTGGCAAGTGTTGTGCCACTGACCTACACTTCTAACCCTCATCTGTTTGCTTTAGTCTTTTTTAGCCTGACTATCAGAGAATTTAAAATTCCTCGTGTGTGGGGAGCCAAGGAAGTCCTCAGTGAATGTACATTGTTGATGTGGGCCCAGCCACATCAAGGACCAATCCCTCAGACTCACAGGAATGCCTGAGTCTCAACCACTCCACCCACAAGCCGCCACCCAGTGAAGCTCAAAGGGAAGCTCCTCTGATTCAAGTGTGAATATTAGCTGTGTGTGTGTGTGTGTGTGTGTGTGTGTGTGTGTGTGTGTGTGTTAGGGTTTCAATTGCTGCACTGAAACATCATGACAAAAAAGCAAGTTGGAGAGGAAAGGGTTTATTCAGCTTACACTTCCACATCACTGTTCATCATGGAAGGAAGTCAGGACAGGAACTCAAGCAGGGCAGGAACCTGGAGGCAGGAGCTGACGCAGAGGCTGTGGGGGCTGCTGCTTACCGGCTTGCTCCCCCTGGCTTGCTCAGTCTGCTCTCTTATAGAACCCAGGACCACTAACCCAGTGATGGTACTACCCATAATGGGCTGGGCCCTCCCCCATTGATCACTAATAAGAAAATGCTGAACAGCTGTATTGATAAAGGCATTTTCCTTAATTGAGGCTCCTTACTCTTTTAAGACTCTAGCTTGTGTCTAGCAGGCATAAAACTAGCCAGTACAGTGTGCAAAACCCAGTACCCACAGCTTCCTCCTGCAAGATGTTTCGAGCCTGAGACTGCTACCTACGGAGACCTGTAATGGAGCCTGGCTAGCTCTGCCCCTGTGCTATTCATAGTAAATTCGTTGAGGCTCTGGATTCATTCACAGCTGTGGCTCCATCTGAACATGCACAGCCCACCCAACCCCAGCTTTCTTTCTTCTCTCCCTTGCTGGCCCTAGTCAGGTTTCTGGGACCCAAGCTGTGCTAACCAAAGAAGTTATGTCCCATATCATGCTTCTATGGAATGGAGGAGTTTGTTTATACAAGTTGTTTCAGGTCACGTCGCTAGTGTCAAAGGCAGGATTAGAGCCAACTGGTCACAGGCTATCTATATTATGAGTTAATGTTGACTAGTAAATAAGAGATTTTAATAATACAATCGACCAAAACGCAATCAATTAACATACCCATAATTTGCCTTGTGATGCTTTGTAGGACAGATGTGTGGTAATTCCTGTAACACAGCCAAGCTTACCACATTATATTACTTGGAAACTGTGACTTTTCCAAGTTGAGGTCAAAAAGGAAATGGATTTAGTATATCCTCATTATAAATATCTGAGATGCTTCAAAGAGAAGAATACATTATTTTACCACCAAGATGGCTCAGTGGGTACAGATGCTTGCCATCAAGGCTGATAACCTGGGTTCCATCCCTAGGCCCTACATAGTAGAAGGAAAGGACCAATTCCCAAGAAGCTAACCCTGACCACCACACGTGCACCTCCCGTTCCACAATACAGAGGCACTAAACATCGTTTAATTAATTATTTTACATTTTAAATTAAAATGCAATTCATCACTTCTCCCCTTGCCTTTCTTCCCTCCAACCCTTCCCATGTCCTCTCCCTGTCTCAAATTGGATGCTTCTTTTTCTTTTCTCTTTTTTGGACTTAAGACGTTTTTATTGAAGAGAAGAAGTTTTTCATACAATATATTTTGATCATGCTTTTCCCTCTGCCAACTCCTTCCATATCCTCTCTACCTTTCTACTCACGGAACTTCTTTCTCTCTTTTTAGTTGCCTCCAGTTCTTTGTCCAGGGGTAGGACCTCAGGATACTTTTCACCTTTCCTGTTTGCATGTCTAACGATTTTGTCTTGTTCACGTCTGTTTTATGTAGCCCTTCCTAAGGTAGGCTGTCCCACAGCAGACTTCCTGGGATTCTGGCTCTTACAATCTTTCTGCCTGTTCTTCCTCAGTGTTCCCTGAGCTACAGATGCAGGAGCCTTGCTGCAGATGTATGCATTGAGGCTGGGCTCCCCACAATCCATTGATCTCTGCATTGTGTCCAGTTATTTTTTATTTATTTGTTTTTAATGCTTTCTACTTGCTGTAGAGAGACACTTCTTTGATGAGGGTTATAGCTACACTTCCCTGTGGGTACAAGGATAAGATTTAGAGTGTAGTTAAGGAATTATGCTGACCTAGCAAAGTAGTCATAGTAGATTCTCTTCTAAGACCCATGGGTCACTAGCCCAGGGTAGTTGGCTAGGTATGATTTCCCTCCTGTTGACTGGGCCTTATAAACACCTTTTTAAAAAAGAATACATCATAAATTTTTGACAGTACTTGTGTCTTCATTAAAACAAAATTAGTTTTATGGCCAGGGATATAGCTAGCCTGTCTAGTATGCATAAGGCCCTGGGCCCTGGATATGTTCACCACAGCAATCAAGCAGGTCTAAATGGTGCATGCTTTGTAATCACAGCACTTTGCAGTTAGAGGCAGGAAGATCCAGAATTCAAGGCCAGCCTCAGCTAGGAAGCAAGATCAAAGTCAACCTGGGTCACATGATACCTTTCCTCAAAACAATAATGAAAATTGGTTTTGCGAGGAATTAATTTTGTATACATCAGATGAGAGGGAGGGAGGGGATAGGAAAAGCCTTGCTCCAATGGAACTGACATTCCAGTCACAGGTTTGGGAGAGGAGACAGATATTAAACAAAGCAATTATATTAAATTAAGAAATTACACAAGGAGACGAACATAGAATGAGGACAGAGACTGGCAAGATGGTGGTGGAGGCAAAGGGTGCTGTTTCTAATAGTAGACCTGAGAAGGCTTCTCCGATATGCTGACATTTGGACTGGGATATAAATGAAGCAGTGGAGCCAGGCATGAAGTTATTTTGGGGATCAGCATTCCAGGCAAAGGCAAGCAGGTGCAAAGGACCTAAGGCAAGAGCAGAAAGCTAGTGTGGTCTGAGTGGAGTGGACAAGGGTAGGAAATGAAGTCAGAGAAAAGTGGGGCAGGGTTGTTCACATAAGGCCAGAAAACACTGCAGGGACTTTAGATTTCATTTTGATGGACGGTGGCAGCAATTTTAGAGGCAAGGAGTGAGGAAGTTCTTAGTCACATGGCTGGTTTTATGGAGAATAGGCTATACGATGTTGTGGAAATGGTCCAGTTGAATATATTCATATTGATTCCATGATAGCATTAGCGCAGGACATAACAAAAGTCCTTTGTGTTTGTTATGGCACTAAGGCTGCCACTAAAAATGTCACAAAGGGCTGGGCAGTGGTGGCACACCCCTTTAATCCCAGCACTTGGGAGGCAGAGGCAGGCGGACCTCTGTGAGTTCAAGGCCAGTCTGGTCTACAGGGTGAGATCCAGGACAGGCTCCAAAGCTACACAGAGAAACCCTGTCTCAAAACAAACAAACGCCAAGGAAGAGTGACAAGCAGAAAACCAGTAGCCATGGCCCGGGTGCGGTGGCTTCATTCCATCTCAGTTGTCGGGTCGCTCATTCTGGGTTTATCCAGCACTTCTGCATACTGGCTGAAAACAAAGTTTTTCTTTTCTTTCTTTTTAAAGATCTATTTATTTATGTATTTTATGGGTGTTTTGCCTGCATGTGCATGAGCATACCAGAAGATGGTATTGGATCCCATGGGACTACACATTTAGACACTGTGAGCCACAGTGTGGATTATGGGACCTCTGGGAGAGTAATAGGTGCTCTTAATTGCTAAGCCATCCTGCCATCCCGCTTGTCTGGTTTGTTGTTGTTTTGTTTGTTTGGTTGGTTGGTTTTGGTTTTTCGAGACAGGGTTTCTCTGTGTAGCTTTGGTGTCTGTCCTGGATCTTGCTCTGTAGATCAGGCTGGCCTCAAACTCACAAAGATCTGCTGGCTCTGCCTCCCGAGTGCTGGGATTAAAGGCGTGCACCACCACTGCCCCGCTTGTTGTATTTTTGAGACAGAGTTTCTCTGTGTAGCTCTGGAACTTGATCTATAGACCAGGCTGGCCTCAAACTCAGAGATGTGACTGCCTCTGCCTCCTGAGTGCTGGGATCCAAAGCGTGCCATGCACGCCCGGCTCTGCCCCTAACTGTACGTTAACTGCCTGGATAGACACAGTTATCTCCATTGTCACTCTCTCCACAGGTCAGGTCCTGGACCTGGAGGTCGTGAGTTGTCCCGAGTGCCAGAGCTGGCCTCTTACTCCTGTCACTTGCTACTGGTTACTGTTTGTTGACCCAGGGTAGGAGCACAGGCCTGAGTGTGTGTGTCCTAGGGCAGGATGCGGGAGAGAGGTGAACAGAGGAAGCAGTCCAGGCTGGCCTCAAACTTGCCAGGTAGCTGAGGATAACCCTGATATTTCAGAAGCTATCTTCTGAGTGGTGAGATTACAAGCAGGGGGTGTCATGCCCAGTTTTATGCAGTGCTGGGGATCTGAACCCCAAGCTTTAAGCATGCTAGGCAAGCACCCTACCAACTGAGCTATAGTCTTAGTCCCACCACTGGGTCTTCATTTATTTATTTTCCTTTTTTTTTTTTTTTTTTTTTTTTGGTTTTGGGTTTGTTTTTGTTTTTTGTTTTGTTTGGTTTTGGTTTTGGTTTTTTTGAGACAGGGTTTCTCTGAGTAGCCCTGGCTGTCCTATAAAACTCACTTTGTAGACCAGGCTGGCCTCGAACTCAGAGAGAAGATCCACCTGCCTCTGCCTCCCAAGTGCTGAGATGAAAGGCGTGTGCCATCACTGCCTGGCAAAACTTGTGTATATATATCTTGTTTCAAGAATTGTTTTTGTTTTGTTTTGTGTGAGACAGGGTCCCATTGTGTGACTCAAGATGATCTTGTCTCAGCCTCTCCAATGATGACATTACTGATATATGCCACCCAGACTATCTATTAAATGCAAGTTCCTTTTATATTTTGTGTTTATTTGTTTTGTGGGGTCAGTGGGCAACTTTGGGGTGTTAGTCCTCTCCTTCTACCTTAATCTGGGTTCTGGGGGTTGACTCAAGACTGCAGGCTTTTTGGCAAGCACCTTAACTTGTAACAGCCATCTTGCTGGCCCTAACCCTGAGCATCTACCAAAGGCTTGAGTCAGGCTTGGTGTGTCTCAGCTATGTGAGAGTCTGAGAAAAGCAGATCATTTGCTGAGTTCAAGGCTGACCTAGACAACATAGCAAGACCTTGTCTCTAAAACTAAAAATAAACAAACTTGAACATCACCAGCACTTGTTACTTTTTTTAAAATCATCAATGATAGAGAAAAACCTACTTCTCTATCTTGAAAAAGAAAAATCCACAACACTGCATCTTTTAACTACAGTTTCTTAATTTTATGTTTTTCTCAGAAGGACTTAGGAAGAGTTACCTATTCTGGGAAGTGAACCACAGAGAGAGGGCTTGATGTGGCAACGTAAAGTGGAACCAAAGAGTCAAGGTTGAAGAGGCAGGGCAGCATGGCGAGGACTTGTCCCTCCTGCTGGGGCCTCAGCAGCTGTGACTTCTCACTTCGCACTTGGCCTCCAGCCCAGCACCGACTACCTCCTCTGTTCACCTCTCTCCCGCATCCTGCCCTGGACACAAGCACTCAGGCCTGTGCTCCTACCCTTCTGTCCTCTCCCTACAACAGACGTCCCAGGTCATCCCTGCTAGACAAAGTGATTTCTATGGTTCCCGCCAGCCAACATCCTCCGAGGGGACCTCCTTGTGTTTGGACAACTTGTTCACCTAAATGAGAGATCACAAGCATTGGTCACCACAAGAATACACACTGTGGATGTTTCATGTTTAATATCTCAGAGAATAATGATGCAAGTACAGCATACACTTGATATTTATATCTTACCATCTGTGCTGGGCTTTCCTGTCAGATGAGCTTTAAATCTCCCACCTGGTCTGGTCACTTACTGGTTGTAGAAACCTCATCTCTTTTATTCTACGTTGCAGGTTCCTTAGCCAGGATCAGGCGAGCATCATCTGACTGCAACGTAAATGCGAAATGGCATCCTGTCTTGAAAAAATAATGCAAGACTAGGCAAGCATTTTTACGTATTTTCTTATCAGGCCTCAAATGATATCTTCTGTGTGCCTGTGGCTAGTGAATTAAATAAATGAGCTCATAATAAACATGACTCCAATTCTTTGCCACCACAGGCATCTGAGAACTTCGTCAAGGTATAGAAAAAGCTTAGTGTCCTGTCTGCATGCTTGCCTTCCTTTCTTCTTCCATTTCTTCCTCCCTCCCTCCCTCCCTCCCTCCTTCCTTCCTTCCTTCCTTTTTCTTTTCTCTTTTGATTTTTTGAGACAGGGTTTCTCTGTGTAGTTTTGGCTGTCCTGAAACTCACTCTATAGCCCAGGCTGGCAGAGATAAACTCTGCCTCCCTAGTGCTGGGATTAAAGGCATGAACTACCACCCCCCTGCTGGCTTGGTGGTCTTTCAATACAGCACAATGGTACTCCAGGCTGGCATTCATTTAAGCACATTCCAGGTTTAGAATCTCCATCGGTGTTTGTCCATGAAAAGGAACGAGAGCAGCCACCAGTACCCAGACCCCTAGAGTTATAGAATGTTGTCCCAGAGCCTGTGTTATTGAACTAAGAGCAGTTACCTTGAATCCAAACCTTGAAATCTGAAGTATTCTAAAATCATAAACTTTGTGGGCACTTGTATCATGCCAGAGGTAGAAATTCCACACCTGACCTGATGTACGAGGTCACAGTCAAAACATAAAGTCGGGGGGCTGGAGAGACGGCCCAGCAGTTAAGCAAAACACCAATGCATGCAAAACAACAACAAAACAAAACAAAAAAACATGGTGTCACTGGGTTTAGCTTTGGAAAAGCCCTGGGCTGTATTCTCAGCAGCACACACACACACACACACACACACACACACACACACACTCACACACACCACACACACCACACACACACACACACACACACACACACACCACACACAACACACACACACACACACACACACACACACACACACCACACGCATTCACTCACCCACACTCGCACCTAACAAAGTTCATCACTAAGCTATTATCACTGATGTGCGTGTTAGGGTTTGGGGTGTGGCTCAATGGTATAGTTCTTATCTAATGTTCTTTAATCCCTGGATTCAACCCCATAACCACTAAACAAACAAACAAACAAACAAATCCCACACAGCAGTGGTTCTCAGCCTTCCTAAGGCTGCAACCCTTTAATACGGTTCCTCATGTTTTGATGAGCCACAACCATAATACTATTTTCCTTGCTACTTCATCACTGTAATTTTGTTACTGCTATGAATCATAATGTGAATATCTATGTTTTCAAATGGTCTTAGGTGACCCCTGTGAAAGGGGCATTCAACCCCCAAGGGGTTACAACCTACAGCTTTTGGAACCATTGCCATACAGGAACAGGAAAATGAATTTTGTATCAAGACTGAATCTATGCTGACTCACATGTATCCATAATACTTTTTTAATCTGTGAAATTTGGGGCTGGTGAGATGACTTTGTGGGAAAAGGCACTTGCTGTACAAGCCTGAAGACCTAGGTTCAAGTCCCAGAACTCACACAGGAAGAAGAGAACTACTTGACCTCCGCCTCATACTGTGGCACACACCCCACCGCGCCATTATGTACACACACAATAATAATTTTGTAAATCATTAAAAATCCAAAATTTGAGACAGTTCTGATCTCACATGTCTTGGATTAGGGATGACCAACCTGCACAGGACATTAGCCATCAGCTCTAGACCTGGTCCAAAGAGAACGCTGAGAAGGGAGAGACATGAGGAATGGCTGTCTGACATCATCCTGTCGGGAAGGCAGGTGTTGGAGAGGACCCTTCACACAGCACTGGATGATAGGGAAGCGGAATCAGTCTGCAGCCGATAGAAGATACGGTCCCCTGACGATAATGCTGCTAGAATAGAGTGGTCTGAAACATCTCTCTGTGCTTCTTATTTCACTTCTTTTCATTGAAAAATAATCTCCTTCTCATGTTACCAGCAAAATTAAGAAAGAACGTCACGCGGCTAGTCTTGCCCATGTCTATGGGAAGTAAGAATGAGGTATTTTCAGAACAATGGGCTCCCCAACTAAAAAGATCTATTTTTTCCTGAAACTGGGGCCGAATCCCTCTGTAACACGCTTGTGCTGGCACTTCATACAGCACATTCTAAACATGACAGCTTAGAATTGCTGCTATACCACCCTGAATAGTCTATGCTACTGTTGTTTTTTCTTTTCTTTACAATTTTGCAACCCCCCCCCCCCCAAGGGACAGTATTCTAGGTTTTTTGTCACTCTGCTTCAATTGTTTTGCTGATCACGGTGGTTCATGCCTAAAATCCTCCTGGTTCAAAGGCTGAGGAAGACACTGAGTTTGAGCCCATCTGGGCTACATAGTGAGACCTTGTCTCAAAAAAACTAAAACAAAACGACAGTCAGGAGAGGTCTGTCCACTCCTTCAGCATCAAGATGGAACATTTTTACTTCCACCTCCCAATACCTTTTGCCTTCTGGCCTCCAGCTTCTGTCACTAATGCCCCTGTTCCTCCAGTACTAACCAAACTGGCCTCTGGGTTTCACCTCAGCATCTGGGCACGCTCCCATACCAAGGCCCTCACACCCGAGTTCTTAGGCCTGAGGTCTCTCCACTGTGCTCAGCTTTGCACCTCCTAGATCCTTGCTAAACCTTATTGCTTTCTCAGTGAACACAGTGACAGTTCTAGCAACCCCTGCACTGTGGCCAAGAAAGAGCATCTCTTGCCCAGGAGGAAGAGCTAGCCAGCCTGGGCAACACAGACTGTCTAAAGTAAAACGAAGAAAAGAACGTTTCCACACAGCTCCCACCTCTTCCTTGTGCTCCCTATTTTTCTTCCCGCCTTTGTAGTGTGTATCATCATCTGATAGAGTATGTGTGAATAGTTACCGACGTGTTGCTATCCTTACGCTACAGTATACCTTCAGGGAGGATAGATATGTTATTTTTTTCTTACTGATGTTTGGCCCTTGGTAGCTGCATAACTAATGTGAACTAATGGGTGAGAATGGGTGATATGCAGAGCCTCTGTGGTTGTTGTTTGGTTGTTAGATAGTTTCAGGGTTTTTTTAAATTAGATTATTTATTTATGATAGAGAATTACATGTCCACACAGTTGGGCTTGCCCGGCACCGCCTAACTATTTCCGGTTCCGAATAGCCATCTCCGGGTCAGACATCTCTCGGGAGGGGACTCTGTGGCTTTATGTGGTTGCGTAAAGCGCGTGTGCAGCCATGTACTCTACGCGCATGCGTGGAGTACCCACAGGAGTTCCTGTACCCATGCGCGGCCCAACCTTTAAAAAGCTGGTGCCATCTTGCATGAGCCCCCCTTATCTCTTCACCCACGTGTGTTTCCTGTCACCTCTATCTTCTTTAATAAAAACTCTTCTGTGGTCTTGTGTTCGGTGCGTGTTCCTCGCAAGGTAAAGCGCCGCTTAAAAACTAACAATTTATTTTTATGTACGTGTATGAGTGGTCAGAGGACAGCCTGTAGGCTCCAAATCTTGTCTCTACCATGTGGGTCCTGGAACCTGAACTCGGGTTGTCAGCAAATGCCTTTACCCTCTGAGCCTTCTTCACCTGGCCCTGTGTTTGTTTGTTGTTTGTTTGCTTGCTTTTGGAAAGAAGGTCTCGTGTATCCCAGTCTGACCTCAAATGCACTTTGCAGCCAAAGGTGTGTTGAACCTTCTGGTCCCCTGTTCCCATCTCTAAATGATCAGATGGCAGATATGCAGGTGCCTATTTTCTTGTTTCTTCCTGCATGCTAAGCAAGCACCATACAAGCTGAGCCCCATGGCTAGCTCCTAGACCTTTACTCTGCAACAGTAGATTTGAGAAAACCTTTTAAGGAAAGTACAATCTCTCAAAGAGCAAGAGCGACGGGTAGAGGGGTTCAAGATGGAAAGAGGACCGCTGAGAGTCTCCGAAGACAAACAGCCAGCTGACAGTCCTGGAGCAGGCTAACCCCTTTCAGTGTATTCCCCAACATTAACCTCAGATCCTGCTAATTCAGGAAAGCTCAAACCTCAGAAGCCCCACTGACTTCTCAAAACGCTGTCCTAGCCATTTCTCATTCACGTTAATAGAGCTCCCCTTTACCTCTCAGAGCAGCAGAGCCACCAGAAATTACTTCAAGGGCCTCAAAGAGAACAACGAGCTAAATATAGCCACACGGTACTGTAAAACGCAGCAGCCATGTAAGCCTGCCAAAACTGGAGCCCATCAACAAGGAACGCATTATGTTGTTCTTCATTTCAACCTTGATGTAGGAAAGGCTAAGGAACGAGTAGTCTCAACTCTCTGTGTTATACAGTAATTGGAATTTTAGGAAATGGGCCTGCACGCTAGACAAGCACTCTGCCGCTGAGCCACACTCCAGCTCCAGAACTTCAAATGACCTAGCATTTGAACTGTCCTTTCAAAGTGCAACCTGGATATTTAAAGGCAGGAACTATGTGACTCCAGACAAAAATACACTGTAGCACCCTGGAGGCTGTGTGTGCCTTCCCAGCTGCTGCGGGGACACTTGTGTGCTAATGGAATCTGCCTCCCTGCGGATAGCTCACTCTCTTCTGACCAGGGTTTCCAAGCACACTTTGAAAGCAAAGCATGAAGACGATCTTAAATCTACTTTTTTCAGGTCATTCCAAAGGATATCATCAGTAGAGACTACATGTCAACAATATGCAGCTTGAGGCCAGGAGGATGGTGAATGCAAACAGTCCCTCAGGCCAACGCAGGGTCTTCCAACACCAAGCTTAAGCATCAGCTTTAGGACAAGCAAAACAAACAGGCACAACTGCACCAAAGCAGAGCAGCTTTGCCTGCATATATAGCCTCCTCTCTTCCCTTAGCCAGGGAGGGATGAGGAGGGAAGCCCTGTTTTAGAGAATGGGAGAGTCTTCTCACATGGATGCGGCAGGCTGGAGATGGAAACGTGCACATAGCAAGGAGTACACTGGAAGATGAGAACAGATTTGTTCACAAGAGAATGTGATGCAGAGCTAACAGGAGTGCAAAAAACCAAGGGGTGTGTAATAGTTTGTTCTCTGTTAGAACCCAGGCCTGCACCTTCAGGCTGTGATAGGTTCTCAAGTGGCTTTTTAAAAGTATTTTTAACGTTCTCCATGTTAGCCAGGCGGTGGTGGCACACACCTTTAATCCTAGCACTGGGGAGGCAGAGCCAGGTGAATCTCTGTGAGTTCGAGGCCAACCTGGTCTACAGAGCAAGATCCAGGACAGGTGCCAAAGCTAGACCGAGAAACCCCCTTCTCAAAAAAACGCAAACAACAACAAAACAAACAAACAAAACCAAAACAAACAAACAAACAAACATTCTCCATGTTATCATAAGAGAAATCGACCTCAGTGATAGTTTCAGTGCAGAGCCAGGGCCTGAGGGCTTCCTGAAGAAAGTCTCAGGTCCACTGCAGACCCACTAAAGAAAACCACTGTGAGCAGAATTCAGCAAGCTTGATGACATAACACTTGCCTAGTATGCACCAGGCCCTAGATTCAATACCCAGAACTAAAAACATTACCAAAAGGGACTCATCACCTGGCACTGGGTCACCACCTCTAATGCCCAAGCTGACTGGGTACATGACCAGTTCCTGTGAACGAGTGAAGGAAGTAGGGAAGTAGGACAGACAGACAGACACCCAGTACACCAGAAAACCAGACATCACTGTTATTCATCTATTAACTACTAATTTGGGGTGGGAGGGGCGGTGAGGGTCATCAAGACAGAGTTTCTCTATGTAACAGTCCTGGGTATTCTGAAACTTGTTCTGTAGACCAGGCTGGCCTCGAACTCAGAGATCCGCCTGCCTCTGCCTCCCAAGTGCTGGGATTAAAGGTGTGTACCACCACCCATCCTATTTTTTTAGTTTTTTAAAGGAGGGTCAGGAGAGATTTCTTAGTGTGGTACAACCCAAAAATATTTTTAAAGTCTTAACAACAAAAGCAAAACAAAACCATAAAGCAGCGTCTTCCCCAGGCAACTAAACAGAAAGGGGTTTGGCTTTTGTTTACTTCAACACACACGTGAAATATAGTATATAGTCCGTGCAGTGTACTCACTGTACAATACAGAAAGTTTACAGTGAAAGATTAGAATGCTAGTACCACTTACATTGCATCAAATAAGTCTGCCTACTAGATACTTTGCTGGGTTAAAATGAATGTTTATGTACTATTTTGTGATATGTGGTGTCATATTTTTAAATTCTGAGTTGCAGGGAATTAAACTGAAGGCCTTATGGAAGCATATATTTTACCTCTTAGCTGCAACCCCTGACGTGTGTCTGTGTGTGTGTGTGTGTGTGTGTGTGTGTGTGTGCGTGTGTATAAGTCATATATATGTATGATCTTCGGCTTATGCTTTGTCTATAATATTTGGGGTCACTATACAGCACTTCAGTGTATTATACTATTAGTTTAGTTTATATTTATGTTATTTTTATGGTTTATAATTTCTCAGTGTGTCTTTTCTCTTTATGAAATGACTAAATTGTGATTTCATGTGACAAGCAAAGGTAGTGATATTTGAAACTGCTCTTAAAGGCAACGTTGAGAGCCACCCAGCAGGGAAATTCAGCTCAAGTAACAAAGAAACAAAGGATTGGTCCCTATTCTGCAGAGAAATAGTCACTTAAAAGTAACTTAGAGACTTAACAAGGACCACACTGAGAAGCACCACAGAGCTTAAGTCTTTAGGGAATGGGGAGCAATGGCGTGAAGACAACAGGAAGTCTCTCAGAAGAAAAGGAAGTTTTGGTCAACACAGACAAAGCAATGGCTAAAGGACACATTGGCAAAGAGTGGAGAAGGCATTCCAGGTTTGGAGAATGGCTTTTCTAGGGCCTAAGGAGAGGAACTAGCAAGTCATGTGCTGGGTGCTATCTGCCAGTTAACTTGGCTCAAGAGGAAGGTCATGTTAGGGCACAACAAAAATGAGGTTGACAGCAAGCCCAGAATGCTAAACCCAGAACTGCAGCAACCAGTAAACAAGGGATCCCAATGCATGCACAAAGAGGCAGTGAGATCATGAAAACTACAATATCCTTTAAAAAACAGTTGACGCCAAGTAAATACAGTTGCAGAAATGAAATCCATGGGCATGGGCAAAGGAAGGCATTTGAAACAGTGTTTATTATTATTGTTGTTATCATCATCATCATCGTTATTTCATCATTATTATTTAATTTTATATTAATATATTTTTTAAAGTTTAATTTAATTTTTAAATAATAATTTACATTAATATATTATATTTGTTTTGCTTTGTTTGAGACAGGGTTTCTCTGTGTAGCTCTGTCTGTCCTGGAACTCACTGTGTAGACCAGTCTGCCCTCCAACTCAGAGAATTACCTGCCTCTGCCGCCAGAGTGCTGGGACTAAAGGTGTGCGCCACCACTGCCCCACTTGAAGCAAGATTTTTGTGAACAAGATATATAGGAGCTGAAGAGATGGCTCAAAAGTTAGGAGCACTAGCTGCTTTTTGCAGAGAACCTGGGGTAGGTTCCCATCACCCAAATTGCAGCTCACAAATGCCCTGTAATTCTGGAGATCCAACCCTGTTCTAGCCTCTGTGGGTACCAACACACATACACAGTGAACACATACATGTAAGTACACACATATAAACATAAAATAAAGATGAATCTTTTTTTTTTTTTTTTTTTTTTTGGTTTTTCGAGACAGGGTTTCTCTGTGTAGCTTTGCGCCTTTCCTGGAACTCACTTGGTAGCCCAGTCTGGCCTCGAACTCACAGAGATCCGCCTGGCTCTGCCTCCCGAGTGCTGGGATTAAAGGCGTGCGCCACCACTGCCCGGCCCATAAAGATAAATCTTTTATTTTGAATTTTTTAGATATTTTGAGACTTTCTCTCTCTCTCTCTCTCTCTCTCTCTCTCTCTCTCTCTCTCTCTCTCTCTCTCTCTCTCTCTCTCTCTCTCTCTCTCTCTCTTTCTCTCTGCTCTGGCTGGCCTAGAACTTGATATGTACACCAGGCTGGCCTCAAACTCAGAAGAGATCCTCCTGGCTCTGCCTCCCAAGTGCTGGGGATAAAGACATATACCACCAAGTCTGGCTTTTTGTTGTCTTTGTTTTTGTCTTTGTTTTTGTTTTTCAAGACAGAGTTTCTCTGTGTAACCGCCCTAGTTGTTACACTCTGTAGACCAGGCTAGACTCAAACTCACAGAGATCTGTCTGCCTCTACCTACCTAGTGCTAGGATTAAAGGTGTGCACCATCACCCTCTGGCCATGCTAAATCTTTTTGAAAAATGAAAAAGATGTATTTGTTTGCACTATTACACCTTTCTTCAATGTTTTTCTCCTTAATGTGCTTGAACAACTCTGCTCTATTTACCCCAACATCACAGTGGGAATTAACTTAGCCTTTCTTGAACAAATTCTTGTGACAGTGGAAACTAAGATCCCGTTCATTTTGCACTGAGGTGTAAGGCTGTACCACTCAGGCTCAGTCTAAACAGAGAAGCCTGGGCCTGCTATATATTTTCACACAGGCCCTGAGCTATAATGAAGACAACGGTACCTATATTCATGTGTCACTGTCTTTTTTAAAAATTGTGTGTGTGTGTGTGTGTGTGTGTGTGTGTGTGTGTGTGTGTGTGTGAATATATAAATATATGTGGAGATGTGGAGATGTCCACAGAGGCCAGAAGCAGATGTCACACCTCACAGACATGGGGACTGTGGGCCATCCCACCTGTATGAGTACTAGAAATCAATGGAATTAAACTCAGCAAAAGATGCCTCAGTGGTTAAGAACACTGGCTGGTCTCCTAGAGGACCTAGGTTCAATTCCCAGCACCCTCATGGCAGCTCACAACCATCCATAACTCAAGTTCCAGTGGATCTGACACCGTCATACATACATATGGGCAGGCAAAACATCAATTCACATAAATAAAAAATGAACAAACAAACAAAACTCTGCAAAAGCAGCAATAACTCTTAACTGCTGAACTATCTCTCCAGCCCATGAATTGCATCATCTTTAACTACAGCACAACCATGCTGAAATAGCTCTAAAGATCTTGTGATGCTATGTTGTGGAGCACCAACCCTGTATTAAAATCTACAATCTTAAGAAACCATTTCTAAGAACCTATAATTGCAGGGCCAGGGAGCTCAGGAATCCAAGAGTGAACCGAAAACCAGAACAAAGCTGCCAGATAACAAATCCGGCCGGAATTTTGCCATGGCTTTGATAGCCCAGGGAGTGATTGATGACAAAGTGAAGCCTGCCAGGGACCAGGAGTTGGAGACAGCAGAGTCCTGAAAAGCAGCTTCTGTGAATTTAGTGCAGTGTGCTTGACTGTTTGGGGCAAACTGCTAAGTACTGAGAGATAAGATGGAGAGTGAGTAATTGAAATGGGGAGAAGAGTGTAAAGATTTCATTGTAGATAAAAGCAAAGAAGATCACTGAGTTTCTTCCCTAGAGACACTTACAGGTCTCACACTTCATTTCTGTCCTCATTTATCTGGTCACTAAGTGGGACTATAAACTATGACAGAGTCACAATGTATGCACATTTACTTTGACTAGCAAGCATTGTGAGGCTCACAAAGAGGTGGAGAGAAAGAGGAAGGGAAATGGAGACAAGGAAGGGATGAGGAAAAGTGTGATCATTTAATTGGCCTCAGAAATAGACTACTCAATGGGGAAGTAAAAACACTCCCTTTTCATTTCTGGCTCCTTCTCTGAGTGTGAGCATTGAGCTCCAGTGCAGCTTTGACCCCGAAGATGCATGTTTTTCATGACTTGACCTCTTGTACATTGGAGCCCAATAGAAGGAACAGAAAACTGTTTCTAATAACGGAGGGAAACTGGCTCTAGTGGCCTTAAGGAATTAATCTTTTCAGCTGGCATAGTGGTTTCATATAAGAAGGGAGGCTGAAGCAGGACATTTTCTGGTTCAAAGTCAACCTAGGCTAGCAAGACTCAGTGAGTGAGAAAGAGGGGGGGTGCTTTTTTTTTGTTTTTGTTTTTGTTTTGTTTTTTTGAGACAGGGTTTCTCTGTGTAGCTTTGTGCCTTTCCTGCATCTCACTCTGTAGACCAGGCTGGCCTCAAACTCACAGAGATCTGCCTGGCTCTGCCATCGGAGTAGTGGGATTAAAGGCATGTGCCACCGCTGCCCGGCGACTTAGCCTATTTTTAATTTACTACTTAAAGTACGAAAGGCAGTATAAAGGATGATGATAGATATTTAATATCATGAACTAATTAATACATGTTATTTTAATTTATTTTATTTGTGTGTGTGTATGTGTTTAAGACAGGATTTCTCTGAAGCCCTGGCTGTCCTGGAACTCACTCTGTAGAGCAGGCTGGCTTTGAACTCACAGAGAGCCACCTGCCTCTGCCTCCCAAGTGCTGGGTGGGATTAAAGGAGTGTGCCACCACTACAAAGCCATATTAAAAATTTCTAAAGTGGGGGCCTAGAAAGATGGCCCAGTGGTTAAGAGCACTGACTGCTCTTCCAGAGGACTGGGGTTCAATTCCCAGCAGCCACAAGGCAACTCACAGCTGTCTATAACTCTGGTTCCAAGGCATGTTTCAACACCCATGGCAAAACACAAATGCATAAAAATTAAAAAAAAATACTTAAAAATTTTTTTCTAAAGTGATTGCTGAAGGTAGAATACTTGCTTAGCAGGAATAAAGCCCTGGTTTGATTTCAAGTGATACTTAGAACCAGGTGTGGGTGTGCACACTTGCAATCCTAGAACTCTGGAGGTAGAGACAGGAGGAAGGTCATTTCATCCTTGGCTTCATAATGAATTCAGGGACAGCCTGGGATAGTCGAGACTATTCAAACAAAATAAAATAAAAATTTCATAAGTGGGTTTCCAAGTGTGTTTGGGACCATGAATTGTGTTTTGTGTTGTGCTGTCAAGATAGGCTAATACTATGTAGCCTACATTGGCCTCTGACTTGAGGTCCTCATGCCTTTGGCTTCTTCCTGTGTGCTGAGATAACAGATTGTGCTATCATGTCTGGCTATCGAGTACTATTAATCAAGGAAACTCCCAGTCATAATACTCTTAAGTACCACATACATTCTGTTAATTGTACATTGCTGTGCTCCAAGCTGATGAAAGTAACAGGCTTTTTGAAAAGTGCAATGCCTTCCTTCATTCAGATTTTTATGTGACTATCTCTATGAGATAGTTCTACTGATGTCCTGTGTTTTCTACTATTTGTTTTGTGCTTCCAAACTGCTTTATTAGGCGAAGCCAAACTGAGTGCATTCAGGTTATTTGGAATGGTTCATGATTGAATGTAGTGTCACATGTTCTGTGCAATTGCTCTACCATGGAATGGAGAGTTGTGTCATTGCTCCTCTGGGAACTGGGGACAGGAACTGCATTTGCAGTGTGAGCACACTGTGGACTCAACCATGAAGTGTTTAGTTACTCTATACTCCACTATTGAGACCTCTACATTGGCTGACGCTCCTGCACTTCCAAAGGGTATACAGTATTGAAATCTTGATCTGTTTCTTCCTTGGACTTCATAAGCCTACTGGGAATTCTCACAATAATCTTTCTTCCTTTAATGTAGTAGTTACTTTTTGCTTCTTGCAGTCAAAAATACAAACAATACAATTTACTTTTCATATGCTCTTGGATATTTGTTGAACAATTTAACATTTATCTATGCGCGTGTATGTATGTGTGTGCATGAATGTGTGTGAGTGTGTGTGTGTGTGTGTGTGTGTGTGTGTGTGTGTGTGTGTGTGTGTTGGGGGGGCAGGGTGTTCCCATGCCAGGAAGCACATGTGAAAGTGTAAAGACAACTTGTGGGAGTTGGTTCTCTTCCTTCTACCATGGAAAGCCCAGAGATTGAACTCAGGTCTTCAGGTTTCTGCTGAGCCATTTCGCCTGTCTGCTGTTGCAAATTGAATTTTGTAAATGCATTGCTGTGTCCCACATTAATCTATCCCTGCTTTGATTTGACAGGAGAAAAAAATGGAGCCAATAACCAATACCTAATGTCGATTTTGGAAGTTGAACAGCAGGAGAACTCCCATTTATTTTGGGTTCTGAGCATGTTGCAGAAATGGTGTGAGAACTTTGGGGCTACCTGTGCAGGAGCAACCAAGATGGGTTTAGATTTTGGGCAAAGCTGAGCAGTGGACTTTTCAAACAGATTATTTGAGGTCCCCAATGCATTATTAAATAAACCTCAAATTTTCACTTCACTCTCAGATTAATGGGTTCTAAAATCTGAGTGACATTATAAATCTTTGTGGGTTTTAGAACTTGAAATATGTTAAGTTGCATTATAGAAAATAAAGTTGAATTACAGAAAATAATGTATTTTTTTGAGACAGGGTCAAAATATATATCCCTGGCTAGCCTGAAACTTACTGTGTATACCAGGCTAGTCTTGAACTTACAGTGACTCCCTGCCTCCGTCTCCAGAGTTCTAGGATGAAAGGCACATGCCACCATATCTGGCTAGGAAATAAAATTATATATGAACTTTTGTCTTCTCCTCTTTCTTCTCCTTTTCCTCTTCTGATTTGGCTTTGTTGTTATTGTTTTTGTTGCTCCTTTTGAGATAGAATCTTGTGTAATCCATCGTGATCTCAAACTGCTATGTATCTAGGGCTGGTCTTGAGCTAATTCTCTTACCTCTGCTTCCCCAGTGCTGGGAAGACAGAAGGTCCACTCAACATAGTTGGCTCAAGTTAGAGTCCTTGTACATCTTATTTTGTAATCTGAGATTTGAATGTAAGGGAAAGAGAAAATTTTCTAATACTTTAGATGAAGCTTTATAAAATGCAAATTATTTGACCAGTCATTCCCATTACATTCTTTAGCTAACCCATCAGCTATCAAGATTAACTTTAAAATGTTCATCCAATTCTATGACATATCTTTGTTATATTAAAATAAGGATCAGGTAGGGGTCTACATCAATATTTATTTTTAACTCTGTGTGTGTGTGTGTGTTTGTGTGTGTGTGTGTGTGTGTGTGGTGTGTGTGTATGTGGTGTGTGGTGTGTGTGTGTGTGGTGTGTGTGTGGTGTGTGTGTGTGTGTGGTGTGTGTGTGTGTTGTGTGTGTGGTGTGTTGTGTGTGTGTGTTTGATGTGTGTTGTGTGTGTGTGTGTGTTGTGTGTGTGTGTGGTGTGTGTGTGGTGTGTGTGTGTGTGTGTGTGGTGTGTGTGTGTATGTGGTGTGTGGTGTGTGTGTGTGTGGTGTGTGTGTGTGGTGTGTGTGTGTGTGTGTGTGTGTGTGTGTGAGCGCGTGCGCCTGGAAGCTTGAGGCATCGGGTCTTCCTGGAGCTGTAGTAACGGGTAGTTGAGTTGCTCAATGTGAGTGCTGGGAACTAAACTCTGGGGTTCTGGAAGAGCAGTAGGAGCACCTAACCACTGAGCCCTCTCTTCAGCCCCCACCCCCATGCTAATTTTTAAGTACTTCTACACAACACATGCCCCAAATCTTGATTCTATTTTTAGAGATCAAACCAAAGTCTTGGCCCATATCAGAGTAAGCACTCTATGAAAGAGCTACATCCCCAGTCCTATATCACTATGACTCCTATATAGTCACAGAGGTGTGTGGATATATAAGGCCAGATCTATTGACATAGAAAGGAACTATCCAAAAAGCTAAGGGCTGGTGGGATGGCTCAGCAGGTAGGAATGCTTCCTATATACAAGCCTGACAGACTAAGTTTGATCCCTGAAACCATGGTGGATGGAGAGGACAAATCCTGAAGTGTTCTCTGACTTTCATATGCTCATGTGTGCACATTCAGACTTACATATAAAAGAAAGTCTTGAGAGAATGAAAAAAAGAAAGGAAGGAAGGAGAGAAGAAGGAAAGAAAGAGAGGGAAAGAAAGGAAGGAAAAAGAAAGAGAAGGGAGGGAGGGGAGGAGGAAGAAGGAAGGAAGGAAGGAAGGAAGGAAGGAAGGAAGGAAGGAAGGACGGAAGGACGGAAGGTTACCTATAGAGTCTAGGCACAAAAGAGCTTCCTCTACCTCCACATCACCTAAGGCTTTTGAAGTCGTTTTGGACATTCTCATTCAATTCACTCAGTAACTGTCAGTATAAGCAGGTAGAGTAAATACTGTCATCAACTCAGTTGTGTATATTTTCTCCAAATCAGTGTTGTCCAATCAAAATTTAATGTGAAGCTGGGCATGGTAGCACCCATCCGTATTCTAGCACATGGGAGGTGGAGGCAGGGGCAGACAGATCTCTGCAATTTCAAGATCAGCCAGGGGTCCATAGCAAGACAAAAAACAAAGTCAAAGAAATGTACACACATAATTAAAAATAAAATAGTATTAAATTAACCCCCTACATAATACATTTGGTCCAGTAGAG
Source organism: Onychomys torridus (assembly GCF_903995425.1). NCBI lineage: Eukaryota > Metazoa > Chordata > Mammalia > Rodentia > Cricetidae > Onychomys > Onychomys torridus. The sequence continues at coordinate 102,938,414 of NC_050448.1, forward strand.
AAAAAATGATTATTCCAATATAAAAAGATTACTTTTGGTGGGGGGGGGGGGTAAGGAGGGCTGGGGAGATGGCTCAGCAGTTAAGAGCACTGGCTTTTCTTCCAGAGGTCCTGAGTTCAATTCCCAGCAACCATGTGGTGGTTCACAACCATCTGTAATGGGATCTGATGCCCTCTTCTGGTATAAATGAAAATAAAGCACTCATATATATATTACTTTTTTTGAGATAGGGTGGGGCCTAGGTTTGCTTTGCAGAGCAGTCTGGTCTCCAACTCAGAGATGCACCTGTCTCTGCTTCCTGAATGTTAGGATTAATGGGATATACCACCAAGCCCAGCTCTTACAGTATCTTAAAAAAAAAAAATTTCAGGACATATTCTATATTTAATTAGTTCAAATTGGCTACATTTTTAGTGCTTATTAGCTGTGTTGGTATCAAACGATAAAGCTGAGTAATTGCAAGTTTGTGTTTTAAAATTTTAAGACTTTTAAAAAAAGATTTTGTATGTATGGGTATTTTGCCTGCTTCGATATGTGCATCACATAACATGCCTGGTAGGATGGATCCCTTGGAACTGGAGTTTTGTGAGCTGCCATGTGAATGATGGAAATTGAACCTGGGTCCTCTAGAGGAGCAGCCAGAAGTCTTAACTGTTAAGCTATCTCTTCAGCCCCTTCAAGACTTACTTTTATGCATGTTTTGCATGCATGTATGATTTTGTGTGTGTGTGTTTTGTGTTTGTGCATGGGGAAAGTACATGCATATAGTAATGGGCTATCACATGAGTTTCAGGGACTGAATTCAGGCCAAGCAAGTGGTTTTTACACACTGAACTATTTTGCCAGGTCCCCAGAAACTTTCTAACAAGCTTCCATTTTTAAAACTCTGTCTTTATATACTAAATAGGCTTTGCTGGGCAGTGATGGCGCACACCTTTTATCCCAGCACTAAGGAGGCAGAGCCAGGAGGATCTCTGAGTTGGAGGCCAGCCTGGTCTACAGAGTGAGATCCAGGACAGGCACCAAAACTACAAAAATACAGGTTTCATAAAAAAAGAAAAACCTTGCTTTGTCAACTAGTATTTCTCAAGTGCTACAGCAACAGCTAACGATGCTCTATAGTAAATGTTAATTATTTTTTGAGACAGTCTATATAACCATGGCTGTCCTGCAACTCTACAATTAGGCTGGCCTTGAACCTACAGAGACCCACCAGCCTCTACTTCTACCTCACCCACCCCAAAATGTTCAATTCTTTATTTAGTAGAGCTCCTTTAGTTATAGGGTGTAACAACTATATACAGGCTTTTGCATGAGTACATCACCCCATGGAGGAAAAAGAAGTACAGGCAACTTGCCAGGGTACTTCTATTTGGCAGTGATCAGCTGTTGTTCCTCAGCCAGTGACCCTCCCTGTGGGTCACAGAAGTGAAGATGCCTGACCACAGGCCTCACACAGTACACAGAAACTGCTACTCTGGTAGGCAGTGGGTCAAAGCTGTGGGAGCAGAAATAGTATACTGCCCCAAGGCACAGAGATAACTTTCAGGGGATTCTGATGGAGTCTAAGATGCCATTCCTTCATAGCTGCTATAAATAAACTTCTGGAAACAACTCAATTACTTAAGTTGTGTACATTTCTGGAAAACATAACAGACTTCAGTTTTCCTTAAGGTCCATTCCCAGACTCCATCCAAGCTCATCGCCCGGCACATCGCCTAACCAAAATAAAATGTTTATTTACTAAAAACAAATTCAATGTTTTCAACATTTTAATAAGAAACAGTTGATACTCTGATAGTCTGTTGTTCAAAGGAAGGAAAGATGAGAAAAAGAAATAGAATGGAATATTTACCATTATCTGCTTGTATCAAAAAGAAAGGATATGGGAATGGAAAAACAAGTTAGTTCCTTTGCAGCTGATATCCCTGCACTTTTATTTTTGTAATCATTTTGATTTTGTAAATAAAACAAAACAATAATTTTCAAAATCCATTTATTTATGAAATCATTAAGTTGACCTGCATAATTTCCACAAGAGTTTTAATGAAAAACAAAAAACAAAAAACAACTGTGACATAGAATGCATTTGTTTCTAAGAAAAGTCTTATTTACACATTGAGGAACAAAGGTTTCTTTTTGTTTTTTTTTTTTTTTTAATGTAGAACTCAGCAGAACATCCATCAAGCAGTCCTAGCATTCTAAGAACGCTCCAGAAAGGGAAACCCAAAGGGAGCTGCCGTCCTTCTCAATCATACTCAGAGAATCGAATGTGCTGACTGGCTTGTTGAGTCTTGGCCAGTCTAATCTTCTCAGCTTTGGTGATTAACTATGGGGAAAGAAGTAAGAAATTAGAATGTCTTGGACACTCCAAAATGGAAAAACAGTCCCAACCATAAAGTCTTACAATATCAATATCAGACTGAATGACATTTTTAAAAGCTGGGGGTAGAAAGACAAATGAGATCATTATGTTTTGATCAGATCAGTTACAGAGAACTGGAGTTTTTCATGAAATCGATTTGAAATCTCTGAAACCTCTATCTCCCTCCAATTACACTGCATAATTCAAAATCTTTCAACTGAAGTATCTGTCATTCCTCATTGAAGACTCACAATTTAGCATTATATTGTATACCCCTTGGACTTGTTTATTAATTCCTAAGACGAAATGGTATGAGTGAGATTCTATACCTCTGGGCTGTGTATTACTCAGGTTTGCTTTAAAAACTGCTTACTGGCCCAGGAATGCTATCGCATGCCTTTAGTCCCAGCACTCCAAAGGCAGAGGCAAGGAGATCTCTGTGAGTTCAAGGCCAACCTGAGAATCACAGTGGGATCTTGGCTGTCCTGGAACTTGATCTATAGACCAGGCTGGCCTCAAACTCGGAGAGTACTAGGAAAAAAGGCAAACGCCACCATGCCCAGCTTATTCATTTATTTTTGAGACCAAGTCTCACAGGGTTTCTCTGTGTAGCCTTGGCTATCCTGGAACTCACTATGGAGACCAGCCTGGCCTTGAACTCCCAAGTGCTGGGAGTAAAGGCATGCATCACCACACTCAGCTGTTACAACTCTTTTGTGCCTATTACATCTCCTAAAAGGTTTAAAATTTGCTTTACAAATGAAAAATTATGACTTCAAATAGTAATCTACTAAGACCTGTCTTTATTAAATAAAAATGTACTATATTATACATTATATAAAATACTATATATATTTTTTAAGGAAGAAGATTGTTTTTGATTCTCAAATTCTTTTTTTTTTTTTTTTTTTTTTTTTGTGGAGCTGAGGATCAAACCCAGGACCTTGCGCTTGCTAGGCAAGCGCTCTACCACTGAGCTAAATCCTCAACCCTGAAGATTTTTTTTTAAACATAGAAGACACCCGATTTAAACACTCCCAAAGCAGTTGCTGCTGCTTTTCTGCAGTGGGTCACTGTAACCCCGGCTAGTCTGAAGGTCACTCTTCTATCTTCTGAGTAGCTGGGATTGCAGGTACAAACTATTGTACCAACTTCCTTAACAGAAAAATTATAGCTTAGTTTTATTTTTCTCTTAAAAATATAGGCTCTAGAGCTAGGGATGTAGCTGAGTTGGTAGAGTCCTTGTCTAGAATACACAAAACCCACGTTTGACATCTAAACACCACATAAGCTTGGGTGGAAGGCCAGCCTACAAGTGCAGCACTCAGGTGGTAAGGGCTGGGGGATCAGAACTGCAATGTCTTTCTCAGCTACACAGTGGGCTTGAGGTAAGCATGAGACACCAGAGACCTTGTCTAAATCAGTCAGTCCACGAATCAAATCTTATGCCATATCTGATTGATAGGAGGTCATAACATTATTAAAATAAAACATTCTTTACAAGTGACAAGAGTAAAACTCAAGATTCCCCAGCACACCAATGATATTGTTCACAAGTAGGAATTCTGCCTTTACTGGGAAACAGCAGAAATTTTCATTGAAAAGGCCATTTTGAAGCTCTTCCAAACTATTGGGAGCTCACAGACTTTGGACTGACAGCTGGGAGCCTGCATGGGACTGCACTAGGCCCTCTAAATATGGGTGACAGTTGCATGGCTTGATGTGTTTGTGGGTCCCCTAGCAATGAGACCAGTACTTATACCAGGTACACAAACTGGCTCTTTAGAGCCCATTCCCTAAGGCACGAAGCCTTACCCAACCATGATGCAAGGGGGGAGGGGCTTGTTCCTTCCCTAACTTGGTATGCCAGCCTGTGTTGACTACCCAAGGGAAGTCTTACCCCCTACCAGGGGATGGAGGTGAGAAGGGGGAACAGGGTATGTAAAATTGGTGTGTAAAATAAAAAAAAAAAAAAAAATTAAATAAAAACCCTATCATTAAAAAAAGGCCATCTTGATTAAAAACAAAGGAAAGTGGGTGGTTAGAGACACTCTGGGGTAAAGGCACTTTCTTCAAAGCCTGATAACCAGAGTTCCATCCTTAGGACCCACATGGTCGAGGGTGAGCACTGATTCTAACTAGCTCTCCTTTAATTACCAAACGCAGGCTGTGGTACATGCACATCCACATGAAATCTAAAAATATAATTTAAAAAAATCACAGAATATTTACACAACTGAAGAGAAGAAATAAAAGCTTTATTTTGGGGCTGCGAGTGGTACTGTAGGCCTTGGTTTTGACTTCTGACTTATCAGTCCTTCCGCTTTGACAGATCCTTCCTTAAGTTCCCAATCCTTTGTGAGCTCATTTCCATGTACCTGATTTTCACATGTAAATATCTCTGTAGAGTAAACATACTCTGCACTGATTTACTTTTCTTTCAATCCTAAAACTGAACAGGGATGTGGTCCAGACAATGTGTCCTTCTCGAAACATGAACCGAAGAACTGTGGGGTTGTAAGTGCTGTTCTCCCACTCAAGGCGCATCAGTCTCTAGTGTGGAAACAATGAGCTGTCCTATCAGGAAGGAATCAGGCCAGAATCACTGACATTCTGCCCTTGTTTTGCATACATCTAACCCCCATTCCTTTAGCCTAAAACGCTGCGCTTCTGAACTCTCAAGTGCATGTAAAAGCTACCCGGTTTAATTTTCTGTGCCACACTGGTAATATTTATAGGCAAGCTAGGGGAGAATAAGGGGGTCTGCTATCCATGACTATTACTCTACTTGCGTGGGGGTTAACACATTCAGAGAGCACTAGCAAGCTCCAGCAGCTGGCCCAGCGGGGGGCACTTGCTTCCTCTCCTCCAGCACCAGAAAACAACACCAAGGACAAGTCAGAGTGGTAAACAAGGCAGCTGTGGTTCATTTTCTTCTAACAAACTTCCAACACCATTTACTTGGTGTGGAAGATCCATTGCATTTCAATCCATGCAGTCAGCTGGCTTCAGCTGTTCCTACCTAGATCATATTATTATTAATTATTAATTAACAAGTAATTACTATTAACAACCCTGATAATGAAGCATGTGAAAACTGGACAATGAGTAGTTTACATTTTTGTTGTTCAAGTTTAACTTTATAAATACCCTGGAAATGTTTATTTCTTTGCCCGAGACTAAGATGAATCTAAAATGAAAAATAAATTATTATAATTACTAGTTAAAAAATATAGACAATTTAAACAAAACTTCACACCAATTAGAAGAACAAATACTACTGGCCTGATTACAGTTCATTTATCTGTTCTGGACTACTGACTTTAACATCTGACCATCTCAAACAAGCTTTGAAATTAACACCTCCAAGACTAGAAAGACCCTTGAGAAAGGAAGGGGGCCTTCCAGTCTCAGCAAGATCAGGCTCCATTCAAGAAAAAGAAAAAAAAAAATTCACAAAGAGCAATAGTAGAAAATGTCCCTGTCAATCATCATAAATGCCAAAGGAGCACTGACGAAACATATACCAACCCAACAAGCACAAAGCATTTGAATCAGGGCTTTCCAAGTTCTTAACAGGTTCTTCTAAGCATTTTGACTGAACAATATTTAAAATCTGTTTTCAAAGAATAAACGGCATTCTTGGTGAGAAATTATATTAATATCATAGAAATAAAATTGTTGAATGAGTTTGTTTTAAATATTTTGGTTTGCTTGTACCACTTACTGATTTTCAGAAAAATAATGTTTTAATAACAAGAGTAATAATTCTCATTGTCACCGGGAACCTGATACATCAAGTCTCTCAATTCTATCTGCAAAAGATCATCTTTCTACAGGAATCATGCCCAACTACAAAACACAGCAGCTCCAAATCAAGACTGAATATGTTTAACATGCACTACTGCTTCAAAGCACAGAAAACTCTAAATTACAATTATGGATGCCTGTGAGTGAACGATCTTAATTTCATCTATTTTGAAGCCAGGAGAATCTGTATTCTTTCTCAGTCTGAAACAGCACTCTAACAAGAAAGCCAAAGTGAAAAAGTGTCCTCATTTATTGCTGTGATAAGATGCATTTAATTCTGTCCTTACCTTCTCCGTGCCTCTTTTCTTCTCCCGAGGTTGATTAAGTTTGGCTTGTCTATCTACCAAAATCTTCTGCCAGTACCTCTGCTCATGGTCACCTTAAAATCAAACAATAGCTCTGATCACTGAGTATAAGGATATACATTCTAATCTCACCAGCGGAGAATGTTTGGGGGACGAATGCTACATTTTGGACATTCCATTAGTCCAATGCAGAACAAATAGAATAATTATCTACAATAACAACTGTTTATTAAAAAACAAAACAAAACACCAAATTAGGTTTACCAGAAAGGAGCTCGAGGTTCCAACAGTGCTTCTTTCTAATTTCAGTCTGTGCATTCATTACTGCCTGAGCATCCTCGGGAGTTTTGAACCGGGCATGGCATTCAGTATCTCCTTCTAGCAAATCAACGTAAACAACTTCTGAGATTGTGGCCAAAATATCCTAGATGGTAAAGTTAAAGACTTAAAATCAACACGCAAGATGTCTCACAATAAATGAATGTACCTACAAAGGATGTCAAATGTATTACATCAATAAGCTACTCTGTAGTTGATGGGTAAATATATAGAACACTTGTAAAATACACAGAAAAACTCTTAAAAAATAGATTTGGATAAAAATGAGAAACAATCTAACAACTGATCAAAAATTACTTTCTCTCACTCTCTTGGAAGTCTATCCTTAAAACATGAACTTACATGGGGGCTAGCTAAAGGCAAGGCTTGTAGAGGGGAATATAAATGACCCCTCCCCCAGCAACCTGGCTGTAGATTAGTGCAAGAAAGATTAAAAGAAAGGGATTGAGAAGCTTATTTTCACTCACCTATACAATACCATGTTTGACTTAGAGCACATGGAACCATCTTTCAACGTTTTACAAAACCCACCAGGAAACTTAGGGTTCTTGAGTAGATTTACTGGCACACAGCTCTCAGTTTCCGATAAAATACCTCAGTAACCCTTCCGAAAGTAACCCTTTCTAAGCCAGCTGAGGTCCCCAACAGGGGACAGTTTTACCTATAATGCCCCACTGTGAAGACTAATTAAGAAGATTCTTGCATTTTTAATCTATTTTTTCTCACAGCAGGTTCTCTATGGAACACAATGCATTTATGCAGGAATGTTACAGTAAACTCAGTTGTCAAATTTCATTCATTAAAGCCAAAGAAATAAATAGATTTCCAACTGGAAAGAAACTCTTAAGTTTAGACTAGAATTTTCTAGGCACAAGGAGCTCAAATTATTTTAATGTAATGACTTTCCAGAGCCATAGAAGGAATTGAGGATCTGAAAATATTATTTCATTGTAGAATAAAAAGTTTATTAGTTAACAAGAAAGGATAATAGAGATTTGCAAGTTTTTGGACAACAGAAAGTACTCTTAACTCACCCTTAGCACACAATATACTGTGATACAAGAACACCCTTAGTGGGGAAAAAAAAAAAAAAAAAAGAACTGGAGAGAACTGTACCTGAGAAGTCCTCAAAGGTTTTATCTAGTTAATCAGATGAACTAGGATATAGGATACATAGTAAGAGATCAATCTGCAGTAAGTTGATGAAATTGTGATGTATTCTCTGGTAGTGGTAAGACAGTTTAGAGTACCAGAATTCAAAAGATATTTACTATATTATATCCACTATAAAGTCAGGCTAATCTACCCATGTGAAACCCATATAATGACATATCTGTCTGGTAATCAGCAATGAGAGCACACACAAATTACAGGAAAAAAAAAAACCCAAAAAACTATTTCACTATATTTTTCAATTAAAACATGTGATTAGTACAGTTCTATAGAAAAATAATGTAACAACTTAATATATAGTATTAAATGTCCTATGCTAAAAAGTAATTTATTTTATACAGTATGAAATAAAGTGGCTAGGCTGGGAAGTTGAAACAGGAGAATTGCTGGCCTGGGCCAAATAGTGAGTTAAGACAGCCCGTGCTACAATAAAAAACCTATCTCAGAAAAACAACAAAAGGAATGGTCATTTGGAAATCTTAGTCCTGGTTGATGAATATAAATCCATAAATACAGCAGCTGGTTACAACTTTTAAATAATCACTGAACAAGTATATTATGAAATACATTCTTAAAAAAACATGGCATCAAATATCTTTTTAAAACTCTTACAACTGAAAAAACTCTTTCAGAGCATAATACTGAATACATATTATTTCACCAACTGCAATTTGGAATCTCTGTACTCTTCTCCCCTGAAACTACACAGCAGCCAGCCATTAGTGACTCAGTGAGAAAAGGTAGTCATACTGTTCAATGGACCTCATTTCCTGAAGAATCGAGAGTCATCAGAGTTACTCAGACTCTACAAGCAGTTTATCAGAGAGGTACAAATTCTAGCTCGACTTGTTTCGTTTTCCGTATTATTTTAAAAACGGTTCACATAGGGATCATAAACATTACCCTGACTTGTTTCCTGCCAGGTAGAGGCTCTGCGCTCGTGATCTTCACAATAACTCCGTTCACGAACTGTGGACCTTGTGCACTGGCCTTCTCCTGGTTGCAGCACTCTGAAGGGCCGACTGCTGATGTGAGAAGGAAAAGGCCAGAGGTCACTTTCACACACCTGACATTTAACATGAGGAGCACTACCCTACAACAGCAGCAGTGATTTCTCAGGCTAATTTAAATAGTTTAGAATTGTGCATTTTTAATTAATATTAATGCATTATACTGCCCATTTGGAAATTAACATGAAGTAAAAGCATTATTGTCTTGAACAAAAGAATAAAACTTGAATAAAGGGGAACGGGGTTGGGGAAGCTGTGGCTGGGATGTAAAATAGATGAATTAAATAAATAATGTTTATAACTAAAAAATCCTTACTAATGTTACTGTCAATAAGACTAATTCTTTAATATGTTCGTGGTCAGGGTTCATCTTCCACTGAACCTGCAGTCTTTATTGACATGTCCAGGCACTCATGAGGAAACTCGTGGTAATGAAAAGGGTAAGCAGGCTGTTAAAAGCCTACTGTTTAATATCAACACTTCAATTTCTTCTTTTCCTTAACAAGAACCTCCAGTGCATTATGACACTAAATGCTATTTAGTGAGCCTCACCTTTCCCATTATTCACTCCAGACTTAGTAGCCACTGCACAGTCTGTTTCCATTTCTGACTCCAATTTTATTTGAGATATTGTTTTTTTCAGAGAAGCCATACTGGCTTTTTGCAGTGCCAAATACTCTTTTTTCAGATCCATCCATTCAGTCCTGTAAAACAAAAAGTGAGCTACTGAAATAGTGACAAGATGACTTAATCAGAAATCTGAAGCTGAAGTAAAGACAGAAATTCCCAGTCTTCCCAACTTTCCTTTCTTTTAAAATTGCACACTTAATTAGTTTTTAGGCCGTAAATCTATCTACTAAACATACAAATGAAGTTCCTTTTCATTAACATTCAGGTAAAATGCTTTAATTTTCCAGTTAAGTTCTTAATGTGTTTTTAATATTTTTTAATTATAAAAGCAAAATTTTGAGTTACTTCCTCTAAGTAACATTCTCTAGATTAGGCAACTGTGGGGAAAAGTGAGAGACTAAAATTCAAAGATTTGTTAAATTGCTTCCAATTTGAGAGATAACATTCCTTAGGATTTACTTGAATCAAAAGGAATTTCTAAGAAGAAAAAAACACCCCATGGAAGCAATTTATTTATTTACATCCATTTACCATGTAGATGTCTCTTCAAACAGCCAGGGCTCCTCCGGAGAGCAGCACAATGCCTCTCCTGGCTCTGTGGGAGCGCTCATTGTTACCCTAATCTAGGCCATCACACAAGCAGATAGGAGATTTTTTTTTAAAAGAGAAGGATATCTTGTGGTAATGGTTTTAGCAGTTAACATTGACATCTGTTTACTTCAAAAAAAAAAAAAAAAAAAAAAAAAAAATCCAGAGCTGCCCAGGATCCCCAGGACCTACTTTCCCTGAGAGCTGATGCATTAAAATAACAAAGGCTCTTGTAATGATTCTCTGAGATAGAAAGCCAAAAGGAATTCAGGAGGAAGGAGTAGTATAAATAGAAGTGGTCCAAAGTCACTGGCTTTCACCCTCCAAGCAGAGAAGGAGATTCTCTGGGCCAGCTCACAAAGGTACGCTATCTCCCTGACCTGTGTTGTTTCTTTTCTCTCTGGTTGTGCCTGTCTTTAAACAAGTTGCCTTGTGGGTGGGTTCCCTTCCACTTTAACATAGGAGTGCTTTCTGTGTCCCGGAAAAAGAGTAAGTGCTTCTATGTTTTAGTAGAAGTGGATTCAGTGTACACCTCTGGCGTGGACAGCTAACCAACCTTTGAGTATGAAGGAGTCCCCTCTGCTTTAACATGGGGACACCTGCTGTGTTGGACAAAAGTAAGTGCTTCCATGTTTGAGTGGAGGTGTCTCAAACCATTCGGCATGTTCTTAATTTAAAAATGTTGTTGCAGGTTAAGAAGCAGAACTTGGTAACTATAAAGACTGGGTTCCCCATCACTTAAACGTGGATGTACTTGCTTTGGAACTAAGAAAGTAAGTGCTTCCATGTTTTGGTGATGGTGAGTTTTCCTTTTCCATTCTCGTGCCTCCAAGAATTTCGCTGATACTGTTGAAGGGGCCTCCTTTCTTTAACATGGAGGCACTTGCTGTGAGTTAAAAAAATAAGTGCTCCATGTTTCAGTGTGGTGGCTCCTGCTTATCTTCACTCTCTACTGCAAATGGACTGTAGGCCATCACTGTTGCTAATATGCAACTCTGTTGTCTAGAGATTGGAATTGCACTTTAGCAATGGTGATGGACTGACTGCCTGCCACGGAGAACGGATGGTACTTACTTTGACAACACTCTCAACGGAATAACCTCTTCTCCCATTTTATGTCTCTCCTTATGCTTTTTCTTATGCTTCCTTTTCACTTTTAGGAGCGAGTCACCTTTTGTGTCTCCAGTCTCCTTCTCCTCTTCTGTAGAGCAGAATTCCAAGTCTAGAAAAAAGATTCCCTTAAGACCAAGTTGTGGCTGGGAAAGGGCAAAAACGTCTGTCTGCACTGTCTAATCCTAACACAGTACCTCTGCTTTCCTTGGAGACTTCAGAAGCGGCTTCGCTAAGGCCATCCTTCTGAGCCCCTTTCTTGGCTTTTGGCCTGGGGGGGAGGCAGTCTTCGTCCTCAGCGCTGCCCCTCTCTCTTTTCCCTGCTTTGACTTCAGGTAAGACGGACCCCTCAACCTTGTCTCGCTTCCTCTTTTTCTTTGCAGGTTGCTTTGGAACGTCAGGGGTCTCTGCTTCGGAGCCTTCAGAGGCAGTCCTTGGTCTCTTGGCTTTGCACACACCCGTGCTACTGGAGTCTATATTTGACTCTTTGGCCTGCACACCATCTTCCTTCTTTAGTCTGCCTTTCTTCTTCTTCTTCTTTTTCTTCTCTTCTGTAACAACAATGTTGGAATAATTAGGTTTTCTCTACAAATTCAATATGTACCTCCTGTGTCTTAGGTACTCACCAGCTACTCTTAAGGAAGGAATGGGTTTGTTTTTCACTGTCTTGGGAAATATGCCGGGTTTTCTTGGTGCTTCTTCGGGTGGGTTGTTAAGAAACTGAAAAACAGTATCAAAAAATGATTGCAAAAAATGTATTCATACTAATCCCGTGTTTTCTTTTTGATTTTTAGGGCCACACAGACGTACCTCAATGGCTTTTGCTGCTTGTTCTTTCGTTTCAAATTCCACAAAGGCAAATCCCTTGGGATCCCCTGTAGACTTGTAATGTGGAATACTTATGTAAACCACATTGCCACATTTCCCAAACACTCTTTCAATCCAGCTATGAGTAACATTTTTGGGGAGTAACTCCTGGATAAATCAAAAGTGACATGAACTCAGTTTAAGTAAGCATTCTTTAAATTCCTACATTTTATCAATAAATGGAAACTATAACCAAATTTGTGTATTTTCTTACCACATACACGGTGCGTTCCTCCTCATCCTTTGGTCTCTCACCTAGGGGCTTTTTTCTTCGGATTTTGGTTCCTTCTAAGTCCAACTTAAAAAAAAAAAATCCTTTAAGTACAGTTGAGTCATTAATTTGGTGTGATTAATGTAATGAAAAAAACCTTACCTCTACCACGGATGAGCTTTTCAATGCTCGTGCTATTAGCTTCCCATCAGTGGTTAACTTCTTCATTTTGTTAAAAGATACCAGAAGAGAGATGTCCACATCTAGTTGAAATGTAGGTGAAACTATGTTAAAAGTGGCGTGTGTTTGTGTTGCTGAGCAATCTCTGCTTGTGATTTTAAAGTACCCCATAAACATGGATATCCATATTAATTTTTTTCTTAATGTGCATTGGAACTGGGCAGTTAGGTGAGTGCTGGCAATTGAACCCAGGTCCATCTCTCTAGCCCCCCAAAGTGTTATGAGTAAAAAAACTTGGGAGTTTATGAGGAAGGGAACTTACATCCATCTCTAGATTTTTCAATTTGCTCTCGAAGAAACCTGTCCTTGTGAAGGTTTGCATCCCCAAACCAGAAGTCCACCTGCTTGGCAATATCTGCAAGCACCTGTTTAACCCTTGAGCGTTTCTTTTTTTCTTCTTTTCTCTTCTCAGTGCTTTCTTCCATAGTTTTTTTATTTTCAGTTTCCATTCTGTAAGTTAATATAGAAATGTACATATTACCCTTGATAGGGAAGCCACATATCTTTCTGGACAAGAGGAACTCAGTGGATAAAGTTAGGGTACCCACCAATGTATATTTTATATATATACATGGTATATACACAATATACACCTTCACAAGTATATGTATGTACATATGCATACATAGAGTATAGATATGTATGCCTCTGTTGCCTGAGCCTTCCTGCTGCCAGATGTGTTTCCAAGGAGCATCTCACTCAACCAGTCAACTTTTGGCATTTTTAAAGCTGGTCAGTCAAGTACCAATTTTGAAAGTATACAAGTAATAAAACATCTGGCCAAACAGTAAGGTGAATAATGTATAACCAGGGGCCTCACAGATTTCATTCCTACCACTCTAGTGGAACTCAGTAAAGAGCTCAATGTCTGCTTGAGCCCAGTGCTTACCTGACCTCCCAGCAGCACTTACAGTGAGAAATTCCTTCATTGCAGATCTTTCCTTCATAAAGTTTTAAAGAGTTTCCCTTTTCTAGTTTCTTTTACTGTGTTTTACCTTCATATGTTGTCTATGGCTACACTCATATCTTGGCCTCTGTTCTTGACTCATCCTTTCTGAGGATCCTGCTAATCAGTGTTAGGCTATATATATACCTCACAAACCACATTCTCTCATTAGTTCCACATTCCAACAGTCAATTGTATTTGAAATCTCCATTTGTTCATTTAGAGGATATCTTAAACTTAACATGATAAAAACAGAATTCCAAATTTTTTTAAAGATTTATTGTGTATACAGTGTTCTGTCTGCATATATACCCGCAAACCAGAAGAGGGCACCAGATCTCATTACAGATGGTTGTGAACCACCATGTGGTTGCTGGGAATTGAACTCAGGACCTCTGGAAGAACAAGCAGTGCTCTTAACCTCTGAGCCATCTCTCCTGCCCCAAGTTCTAAAATTTTAACAGATTTTTACCACACTGAGAAATACCAACTACAAGACAGAGAGTAGATCAGAGAGTAGTCTCAATTCCTCCCACTGTACAGCCAATTCATTAACAGTTGTACTAGCACTAGCTTTAAAATATAGCATGAACATTAACACTTCGCATTCTAATAGACCACTTACTCCAAGTTATTATCATATCTCACTTGAACTATCCAAGATCTTCCTTAATAGTCTATTTGATTCTACTACTGCTTTCTTATAATCAATTTTCTACATAGGCTAATCACTAAAATATGTAAATCAGGACAATTCTTTGTACAAACACTCCCAAAGAGTTCAAAGACCTTACAGTGATTTACTAGGTCCTATATAATCTGACCTGGACACATTTCTCCATCTTTATCTTCCACAACTCTTTTCAGCAAGCTTATAACATGTCACCCCTAAGTTCCTTAAATATGTTAAAGCCATTACGGTCTGCAGGCCTTTGTTCTTTCTGCTGTCTCTTTCCCAACACCTGTATAGTTTAATATTCACCCAGACCTGTGGATGTCACTGTTTCAGAGAGGCCTTTTCTTTTATCCAACCTAAAATAGTACCCTTGATGTCAAAATAAACTATACTCCAAACTTTTCTTTCTATGCTCATCACTCTCTGGAATTGAGTTGTCTATCTACCCCACTATAATCTAAATATAGAGAGGCACAGGCTTCCATTTGGTCACTACATATTTGGGAAGTGATTAAATATATTTAAAAGTACCCAGAGCTGGGCATGGTGGTATACATCTAAATCCCAGCACTCATGAGGTACTGGAAAGTGGACCTCTGCGAGTCTGAATCCAGCCTGGTCTATATCATGAAAATAAGGCAGTAAGCATTTCAAATTCTTTTCTAAGGCGGTAAGGTATGAATATAAATATAAATAGAGACTACAACAATCACACAGCAGGCTCTACTGCTGATGTTACTTAGAAAGGGCAGACTTCAAACTATACAGTTCTTTTCCATTAAAGCCAACAGTCCAAGGCAGTGGTTCTCAACCTGTGGGTTGAGACCCATTCCAGGTCCCATATCAAACAGAAGTTTACACTACAGTTCAGAACAGTAGCAAAATTAGTTATGAAGTTGCAACAAAACAGTTTTATGGTTGAGGTTACCACACTATGAGAAACTGTATGAAAGGGTTGCAGCATTAGGAAGGTTGAGAAGCACTGATCTAAATAAGGCATACTAGAATCTCTACAGCCACACTACCTACATCTACTACATCTAAGGCAGGGTACACACAAGAGTAGAAACACAGAATGTGGGGCTGGAGAGATGGCCTAGCGATTGGTTAAGAGCACTGACTGTTCTTTCGTTGGACCCCGGCTCAATTCCCAGCACCCACATGGCAGCTCACGACTGTCTGTAACTACAGTTCCAGGGGACCGACAACCTTACACAGGCAAAACAACAATGCACAATAAATAAACAAATTAAAAAAACAAAACAAAACCACAGAATGCCACAGTTTTCACTCCACTCTCTTAGCTAAGAAGCCCTCCTTCCTGTTTCTCTTAAGGGTTACTTCTGTAGCTTAGCATATTCCAGCACAGAATGATAAAATACACCTTCAATTTAGAACAAGATACAGACTAAACAGAAAGTCACATAAACTACAGAACAATTTAGCCTCCTTATACCGGGCCTGAAGAGACCAGTTAGTGCCATGGCAATACCTGGGTTACAGAGACCCTACATCTTTACCCTCTTCTGTCTGTCTCCCTCATGCTGATGGTTTTCCACATGCTAGGCCAATATCCTACCACTGAACTACTCCTCCTTGCCATACTCTCAATGCTATCTGTAATTCCCCAAGTTTCTATAATAACATTCCAAAGGAAATTTATCCTTTCCTTCCAAAGCCTATTCACCCTCACTAATGCTAACACTATAACCCACAAAGTTGATCAAGCAAGTTCTGTATGTGCTTGGAGTAAGTTTCCTCATCTCTGTGGTTCATAAAATGTGGATACAAATCTTATCTATATAATAGAGTTACTGTGAAGATTTATTAGAAAAAATGTAATTTCAGCACTTAAAAATGGTGCTGTGGAGAGGTCTGCAGAGATGGCATAGTGGTTAGGAACACTCACTGCTCATGAGGACACAGGTTCAGTTCCTAGAACTGACATCAAGGCTCACAGGCTCCTATAACTGCAGTTCTAGGGGATCCAAAGCATTCTTCTGACCTCTGTGGGCATGTGGTACACATGCATACATTCAGACACATATATACTTAAGTTAAAAAAAGATTCTCAAAACAAAACCAGCTGCTCTAAAGAACATAATATGTAGCCATGTTATTCTTTACCAATTGGTCACTAAATCCTACCAATTTGATCTTTGAAACGGCTCTCATCACCCTTTAGTGTTTTCCACAACTGTCATTAGAATATGATAAGTTTATAGCATACTCTAGAAGTCATCTATCCTTTACAGAAGGCTATGTGTCACCTGCCCATAACATTGATATGGTTTGTGAAGGTTATGTCCAAACTTGCAGCATTAGTAATTCCTTATCAGTTTTCCTGTGGTGTCCCAAGTATTAAAATACTATTAAATGGGCGTGGCGACACACAATTTTAATCCTAGCACCCAGGAGGTGGATCTCTGAGTCCAAAGCCAACCTGCTCTTCAAAGCAAGTTCCAGGACAGCAAGGGCTACACAGAGAAACGCTGTGTGGAAAACACCCTCCCCACAAACAAACATGATCTTGGAACAAAGAATAAAAAAATACTGTGAAACAATGCCAGTCACTTTATATACACTGTTCTAAGTCTTTACAATTCTACTATGTAGTGCCTTTCAACTTTTTAAAAGGAGGACAAAAGGTTCTGTAATTTCGTCAAATCTAGCTAGGTCAGCAAACCACTGATATGTTTGAATTTTATATTGCCTATCTTTTAGTAGAAACTTCTACAGTTTGTCACTACTCATATTATATTCTGATGCAGGAATTCTTAATCTGAAGTCCATGACACTTCAGGTGAGTTTCAAGAAATCTTAGGAATCTATGAGGTGGTTTTAAAGAAAAGGTAAAATCATGCTTGTACAAATACAAAATGAATATGGTAAAACTAAGTGCTACAAACCCATTTAAAGGAGCAAAGACCAGATCAGTATGTCGTAGAAAATTGAAATGAATGTTAGTTAACAGACACTGGTCAGGGCAATAACTAATTACATCTTATTCAGCAAACATGATTTCGATTTTTTATGGTTTTCTACAAGTTACAAAGTTGTGAAATTGTTCAAAGACAGTGAATGTCATAGATAATTTGGAAGTGAACTATACTAGATGTAAGGTAAAAAAATTTTCTCCCAATTTCAAAGTCACAGCTTTTGCTTGTAAAATCATACGCAAAATGTTTCCGTGGGTCCATGTAAAATTTCCAAAGAAACTTGGCCATGACATTTTTCAGGTTATGAACAAAAAGAAGTGTACCCAAAAGATTAAGAACCAAAGTTGTAGTCATGGCAAGACTATTGATTGAAAGGTAGCAAAACACTTAGTGGCCTGGATCTTTGCTCCCAATGAACCTTCTAGTGTAAACACCCTTTATAAAGCCTGGCTTCGAAGGACTACTAAACGTAGTCTTCTTGAGGACTTCCAGTCTCCGCCAACTGTCCACTCGTATTTTCCCTTAGCTCCTCATAAACGCATTCGGAACTTATACTCATCACTTATTGTTAGCTCCTTCTTAAAAGGTATTTTCTTTCTTTCTTTTTTTAAATATTTACTTATTATGTATACAGTGTTCTGCCTCCATGTATGCCTGCAGGCCAGAAGAGGGCACCAGATCTCATTACAGATGGTTGTGAGCCACCATGTGGTTGCTGGGAATTGAACTCAGGACCTCTGGAAGAGCAGTCGGTGCTCTTAACCTCTGAGCCATCTCTCCAGCCCCTAAAACGTATTTTCTATAGGAGGCTGAAAGGACGAACGGCTTGCAAAAGAGGAGACTTGATTTTACAATGCGAGTCCTCACAACCGCTGTCAACCCCAACCTGCCTGGGCTCCCACAGCACCGCTCAGCAGCTGCACTTCCGCACCGACGCCCTCCCCGAAGCCGGGCGTGCCCCCAAACTCCCAACGCTAAGCTCGGCTCGCCCCCTCGGTCCTAAGACTGGAACTGCAAGCGCAGCCAGAGAACTGCGCCTGCGCACAGAGTAGCCAAGCCAACGGACCGGCGGAGAGGGGGCGGGGTGAGCCGGACCACAGCTAGCAGGGGGGAACCTCAGGAGACCGGACTCAGAGTTTACACTTCACCGGGTCTGGACGGCTCTACAGGAGGCCATCTGCGACTTACTCTGTTCGCGTCCCCGAACCCGCGGTCAGCGACTGCCTTCTTCCACGCTTTCTGTCTCCCGAGCTTTCGAGTCGGCGTAAATTCGCGTCATCCGACGAGCGACGCGCTTCTTCGCAGCCAGCCCACTGTGGAAAACAGGGTCCGAGCCGCGGCTTCCGTGCTGACGTCACTGGCGACGCCTCTCGGGGGCGGGACCCAGGGGGCGGAGCAAGGCGGTGAGCGCCCTTCGAGGTGGAATTCCATTGGTGGTTGGCGAAGGGCGGTGGCGGGGTGGTGGTGGTGGGTGGGGCCTCAGCGGCACCGTCCCTGGTTGATGACGCCACGCCAGTTCGCGGGAGAAATTCGAAAGTGGATTCTGTGTCAGTGAGCAGGTGAAGACTTTCTTCTAGGGGATGAAGGGTGGCTAGGCCGGGAGACTTGGCACGGTTGGGAGAGCATGGACACTGAGTCACCTGCACGGAAGCGGCCCCCGGGGCGCCGTTAGGATGCTGGGTGAGGCGGTCACCATCGAGCCCCGTCCTCGTCGTGGTTGTGTTAGGGGCTGACAAAGGACCGAGGCTCCATGGTTTGATTTCGGGACACAAACCTTTGATTAGTCAAGACTTGACAAGTGAAAGTCATGTTTCTTTTAGTTATTTGTACTGGTGGTTTCTTAACAGGATGTGCGTGGTTTGGGCGGTGCTGGGGAGCGAACCTAGGACCTTGGGCTAGCTTGGTGAATGCTCTACTGAGCCACTGGAGCAGCTTTCCTCCTAGAGCAAGTTATGCCACGGCTTCCCGCTGTCTTCGCGGAAAGCTCTCACTCCTCAGCGTGACAGAAGACAGGTTGTATACATCCGATTCCTGATACTCATGACTCCCGCCTTACCGCTCACCTCGCCCTCTAGCGCTCAACCTGTACTGTGCTAGTAAGGGATCGGGCCGCCGCGCATACTGTTTCCGGTTTGGGAGTCGCCATCACTGAAGAGGGCTTGTTGAGCTCCAGAACCGGACTTTCTTGTTGAATAGATCAAGGATAGGACCTAAAATGTTCATTACTGACTAGTTTTCGTGGAGTGGTCAGGTCATGCCCGTGGAAACACTTGAAGATATGTGTACTCACTGTGTGCTTCAGTTCACCATCGATGATTTCAGATTTCAAAATTTGGCCATATATTTTTCTTATCTAGGAAAAGGATAGTTACAGTAGCTGCGACAATACTGTTCAAAAAAGTTTTTCTTCCTGGGTGTTGTGGCACATTGCCTGTAATATCGCAGCTACTCCAGAATTGTGCAACAGGCCAGATCCTGTTTCAAATAAACAGAAAGGACTGGGCATGTGGAAGCATTATTACTTAGCTTACACGGGACCCTGTTGTCAGCCCCTAGAGCTGAAAGGAAAGAAAGGAAAGATGTTTCCTTGAAGAGGTATAATATAATACGTATTTGGTCCAATGGTGGTGTTGTGTTACATTGACTAAGGTATATAGTCTGTCCTTTGTAACTGGATTCAACCAGCTGTAGACTGGAAATATTCAGGAAAAAAATTGTCAGTACTGAACATGCAGATTTTTTTTTTGTTATAATTTCTTCCTTTTTTCCTTCCTTCCTTCCTTCTTTCCTTCCTTTCTTTTTCTTTTTCTTTCTTTTTTTTTTTTTTAAAGACAGGTTCTCTCTTAGCTATGTAGTCTTGGCTGTCCTGGAGCTGTCTATGTAGATCAGGCTACCAGGCTAGCCTTGAACACACAGAGACCTACTTGACTCTGCTTTGCTGCCCTTGCTCTTGAATCAAAGATGTGTGTGCCAGCTGGGCTTGTGGTGGTGCATGCCTTTAATCCCAGTACTCAGGAGGCAGAGGCAGGAGGATCTCTGAGTTGTAGGCCAACCTGGTTGATTTTGGGGGGTGGCTTACTCTATAGACCAGGCTGGACTCAACTCACAGAGATCTGCCTTTCTCTTGCTTCCTGAATGCTGGGATTAAAGACAAGCGCCACCACTGCCCAGCTATCATTTTTTAAACAATACAGTTTAATCACTCACTATTTGCATATTGCTTATAATGCATTAGGTATAAGTAATCTAGGGATGATTTAATTATAAGCAAAAACTTTGACATTTATGTGAACTCAAGTGGCTACAGATGTTGATATTTGTGGTCCTGAAACTAGTCCCTGGATACGAAGGAACTGCTTTAACAGGAAAAATTTAAGACACAAGGGGGCCATCTTGTGGTGAGTATAATGCTTTAGAAAAAATTTGGGTTCTAAGGAGCAAAACATGTTGAAGGAAAAAAATCCATTTTCTGATACATATTAAGGCACTAGAGAGATGTTTACAGATTACTAATAAGTTTATGAATTTTACTTAGTTTTATCTTTATTTTTTAGTATGTGGTATCACTCAGTTGTGTCCTCCATGACAGATACACTTTTGTTTCACTTGGTGGCGAGATAGACTGATAATCTTGGAATTCTTTGGTTTCTGTCTCCAGTCAAGATTTATTGAGAAACTTTGTATTTGATACTTATTCTTTTTTTTTCCTGGTTCATTGACCATTTGCTGTTTTTCATTTTAGAGGCTATAAACTGTTGAATAAAAACTGATTATTTTCTGGACCTGACTGGCTTTTAATTTCAGAAGAAACAATGGAAAGCCAAGAATTTATTGTAAGTCTTAATAATTTTTCTTTTAGGGGGAGAGGGGCAGGGGACAGGATCTCACGGCAGGCTGGCCTCAAATGAGCTCTTGATGACACTCAGTGTCACCTAGGATTTCTGATCCTCTTGCTTTTTTCTCCCAAGTGCTGGGATTATAGGCATGCATGCCCATACCCTGTGTATGTGGTGCTGGGCTCAAAACCAGTCTCCTGTGTACCTGGCAAACATGCTACTAATTGAGCTACTAAATCTGACTAATTTTTTTCCTTCCTCCTCCCTTCCCTCTCCTTTTATTTCTTCCTTTCTCTCTCAAATGTCTTGTTAACATTGCTAGATTAAGCAAAACCAAAAGAAACAGGATGTTAAGTTAAATTTGAATCTTAAACAGTGAATAGTTTTCTAGTATAATTGAGTCCCAAATATTGTGCTATATTTTATCTGGCAAGCCTATGTCTTCTCCTCCTCCTGCTTATTTGTATATACTATAAAAGTCATTTGAAAAAACTTCTTTGGAAGCTTTGGACTAGGAAACAACATTTTTCACTTTAAGACTTGCCAATGGTGACATTCCTATCTATAGTGACACACTTGGTCTTAAGACCTTTTTGTACTTCAAAACAATATTGAAGACATTAAATAACTTTTGCATGTAGAGCTTCTATCTATAATATTATTTATGTTAGACATAAAAACAGTGTAAAAATACTCACTAAAAAGTGGCTAATATGTTACATTTTAATGTAAATTACGCTTTTAATGGTAAGTAACTAAATTTGACAGGGTCTCTTATTGGTCTGGAGCTAACCAATTAGGTTATATTGGCTGGAATCCTAGGTGTCCTCCTGCCTAGAATGCATCACCATGTCCAGCATTTTATGTAGACTCGGGCTCAAAGTCAGGTCCTCATACCCTCGAGGCAAATGCTTTTTAGCTGAGCTATGTCTCCAAACCCCTGCATCGCTAAGGCATCTTTTCCTCTAAATTTCTTTAACATTTGATTTAGTAACAGTTGGCTGGATTTTCACACTGTTTCTGTATTCAATCTGTAATTGAATCTGGCACCACATATAATGCTTAGAAACTCCATTCTACCACTAATGGAGGGGGAGTCTAAAGACAAAAGCAGTGTGAAATTGTTCTGACCTCAGGTGCTGTGAAGGTTGGGCAGACTGTCCAGTCTTTGGACTGTACTCAGAGAGCTATGTGAATAAGAAGTAATGTGTAACCCAGTAATTGTTTTTCCTTCCCACTGATGATGTGACAGGTCACAATTATTTTTAATGCTCAATAACTAAAAGACTCTTTAGGCTTTTCCTTGCCCTTTATTCCTTTGCCTTTTGGTACTACCAAGCTAGTGAGCTGTCTTCCTCTCCTTAAAATTGTTTGTTTCCTTTTTTTACGCTGCGGGTTAAACTCAGGGCCTCCTGATGCTGAGCATGCACTCTGTCATTGAGCTACACCTCCAGACTCTTTCACTGATACTGTTATTGTGGTGATAGCTGTGTTACTATTTTGATATGGGATATTTTATTTTGTATGGCCTATAAACTGTACAATATTAAATGTGTAAATAGCAATGATTTCTTCTGTACTTTTGGAAATAAGGTCCTATATACTCACCAAAAGATGAAGAAGTCAAAAGTGTGGCAAGATGGAGTTCTGAAGATCACTTCCTTAGGCAACAAGGTGAGTGCCAAGCAGTAGACGCAGCGTGGAACAGCTGTGTTCTTGCCTTGTCATTGAGCATTAGGATAGCTGTTGATAATAAACTGTTAGTTGTCCATACATTGCCATGATGTGAAAAAGAAAATTTCAGATCGTTTTTTATATGTTTTTTGTATATTATGAAAGTTCAGTAAGTAAACATTATTCAATCAAAAACTTAATATGAGCTGGTCATAATGCCTTCAGTCTATCAGTTTAGTTTGCACAACTTACCTGAAAGTTAGGCATTTTGTCTTTATTTTACTGATGATAAAACTGAGGTCGCAGGTACATCTTACCAGGGGTCCCAGCTGAAAGTGCAAGAGTCATTCCTGAGCTTAGATGGCTCTAGGGCCCATTTTCTAGTAAGTCTTTTTTTGTTTTTCCACAAGACAGGGTTTCTCTGTGTAGCCCAGGCTGTCCTAGAACTCCCTCTGTAGACCAGCCTGGCCTCAAACTCAGAGATGCTCCTGCCTCTGCCTCCTGAGTGCTGGGATTAAAGGGGTGTGCCAGCACAACCTGCTTTAGCTAAGTCTTTTTTTATATTAACTTATTACAGAAACTTGGTTGTGAGTTTGTGATATTGTGTGCATACTAATGACAGTCATGATCTCCTGATTAGACACATGCTCTTACATAAAGCTATTAAGACTCTTCACATTCTGTCTTTATTCTACTTCTCTGCCTTTGTAAATCAGAGGTTCTCAACCTTCCTAATGCTGTGATCCTTTAATATAGATCTTCATGTTGTGCTGACCCACAACCATAAAAATTAGTTTTGTTGCTACTTCCTAACTGTAATTTTGCTATTGTCATTAATTGTAATGTAAATCTTTTTGGAGATAGAGGTTTGCTAAAGGGGTCAGAACCCCCAGGTTGAGAACCACTCTTGTAAAGCTATTACTGAAGGAAGCTTTCGGTAGGGAAGAGGTTATTTACTTTTTTTTTTTTTTTTTTTTTTTTTTTCTCTGAGACAGGGTTTCTCTGTGTAACAGTCCTGGCTGTCCCAGAACTCACTTTTTGGACCAGGCTGGCCTTGAACTAACAGATCTCCCTGCCTCTGCCTCCCAAGTGCTGGGATTAAAGGCATGTGCCACCACTGCCTGGCTATTTATTGTATTTTTAAAAAATATTTAATTAATTTGTGAAAATAAAAGCTAGCTTTGTGGGTTGGAGAGATGGCTCAGTGGATAAGAGCACTGACTGCTCTTCTAGAGGATCCGGTTTTAATTCCTAGCACCCACATGGCAGCTCACAACTGTCTGTAACTCCTGTTCCAGGGGATCTGACACCCTTATACAGACATACATGCAAGCAAAACACCAAGTACATAAAATGCAAATAAATTAGTTAAAAAACACTAGCTTTGTCTTAAGCCTGCAAGTTCAATTTTTTTTTTTAGACAGGGTCTTATGTAAAACAGGCTGGTCTTGATCTCACAGAGAATCACCTGCCTCTGCCTCCCAAGTGCTAGATTACAGGCATGCACCACCACACCTGGCTTTATTTATTTATTTATTTTGTATATTTCTAAAGACATTGGAGTTGGAGTTACAGGCACTTGTGAGTCATCTGACATGGGTGCTGAGAATGGAACTCATATCTTCTGGAAGCAAGTATTCTTAACCACTGAACCATCTTTCCAGTCCATGATCTCATTTCTGATTGGCCTCATTCAATACATTCCAATTCTATTTCCTTCCCTGTTTCATTCAAGGATCCTTCTGGTAGGAATTACATTTTTTATTTCTCTTTCTCTCTTTTCTTAAGGGTGTAGAGGCTAGAAATCCACATTGGTGTCTCCTGTCTACCTTACATATTTTTTTGAGACAGAGTGAACTCAGAGTTCACCAATTGCTAGACTGGCCTCCTGTCTCTCCATCTGCCTCACATCTGCCATCACACTACCACTCCAGTCTTTTATATACTGGGAACTGATTTCAGGTCCTTTTGCTGGTTAGCACGTGCTCTACTGAGCTGCCCTCGGTGCCTGAGTCCTTGAATTTCTTCCTCTGTACCTCAGCTTTCATGCACAGGGGATGCAGTAACATTTGAAATAGATGTACTTTCAAATTCAAGTTACAGAATGATGTAATTCTTTTACTTATATGACAAATTTGTATTTGCTATTGAAGATTCTAAGAAATGCAAAAGAAAAATTTGTAACTTTTATCTTGTTTTGTAACAGGCCATTTTGTATGACGACAAAGGAGCATGTTTGGAAAGTCTATTTCTTAAGTGCCTTGAGGTATTTTAATGTGTTTACATTACTTCCCTTGAAATTTAAACATTTACTTAGATTCTTCTTTATGAATGTTGTTAATGGTTTAGTTATAGTACTGATGCTGTCTTATTGTTCGTATTATAGCTGTACCTTGTGCTAACAACAGCCTTTAGTTTTTATGACAGTGTTACGATGTTTTACATTAGGAATGCAGCACAGAAAGAATTAGTAGCATGTTGATCAAAGAATGATGGTTGTAGGACATATTCAAACCTAGGATGTGACTCTAGAATCAGCTTCTGTTGGGTGAGGTTTTGTTGTGTTGGGATGGGACCAAATGCTTCATGAACGTGAGGTGTGTATTCCACTGCTGAGCTCTGTCTTTAACCTTGACATGGTGGTTGATAGTCTTTGAAATCATTCCCATTTAAGTACTTTCTCAAAAAAAGAAATATGTTTTCTGTGTTTTTCTTGTATTTGAGGAAGGGAAGGAATTGAAGGCATTAGAACTGCTTTGTGCGCCTTCCAGACTCTGGAACACTTCCTGTGTAGCCCATGACCTGTGTCTGCTCCTTAACTAGAAACATAGACCAGCATCGTTCAGAAGATTAGAAGTTACCTAATATAATTTCATGTGTTAAAATTCATTAACATCACTATGTGGATATTTGGCCATGAAATCTTATGTCATTAATAGTGGTTGTTCTTTTAGATTTATGAAAGAAGGTCTAGGAAAGACATTTTCTTAGGAGG
This sequence comes from Onychomys torridus, assembly GCF_903995425.1. Lineage (NCBI taxonomy): Eukaryota > Metazoa > Chordata > Mammalia > Rodentia > Cricetidae > Onychomys > Onychomys torridus. Next base: position 102,964,128 of record NC_050448.1, read on the forward strand.
TGCTTAATTAATGTAGCTACTGTTATTTTATCCTAAGTAGTTTCATTACTAAACATTTAATATAATAGATATATTTTTTAAATTGATAATCTTAGTGTTTGACTCTAGAGTTGGTGACAAATTGATGACTTTAAAAAATACTCTTTTTCAGGGCATGTGATTATGTATGTAATTAAAATTAACAATATTTGTGATAATTATGAAGTTCTAATTCACATACATTTATAAGGATACAGAATTGATAACTAATGGCTTTGAGTTTTTAAAATATTGCATTTAGTTGTATGGATTCTAAGTGAATTATGTGAAAGGAAGCTTTCTGCTTGACTTTTTGTTCTTCTCATGTGATAAAGGGTCTCAGCAGCACCACAGTATATGCTGCTGAAGAACAAATTAGTGACGTTTTATTGCATTATTATCATTTTTTTGGGGGTTTTTGATGGTTAACTTGTGCATAATAATGAGTAGTTGAAGGATTAGTTACTGATTGATTTCTTTGGCAACTTTGTTGAATATTTGTTGAATCTTGTTCATTGCTAATGAGCCTGCTGGTATATATGGAAAATAAAATTATCCAAATGCAATTTTGATGTTTCTTCTTTTAATGTAGGTGAAACCTGGTGATGACTTGGAAAGTGAGCGATACTTAATCACAGTTGAGGAGGCTAAGGCTTCTGGAAGCCGAGCTGTTAAAACAGATGGTACTAGGGAAGCTCTGGAGTCAGGTCCAAGGTCATTTATATCATCAAGCCGGTCTCTTGGGTGTCAGCCCTCTGGCTTAAAAAGGAAGGCTACTGTAAGTTTCTGTGTGGAAACTAATATTTAAATGTATAATTATGAAGTTATTTTGGAAACTAGTAAATTTTTATGGTGGGTTACTGTTAAAATGGCACATCTTAGTTTATTTAGGTAGCAAAGTAAATGCAAGTTAGAAAAGTCTTACTAATAAATGTTTATATTTTAATTTAGCAAAATTTAAATGTTATTTATCTTGGGCAAGACATACATATTCTTTGTTATTACTTTTAGCAAATTTATTTCCTTATAGATAATGGTATAGCTAATGATTATTTTGATGTGTTTAGGGCTTTCAAAGACCATATAAGGTACCAAAGACCGTGACTGTTACAGAAAATGGTGAATCAGCTGCCTCGTTTGGTGATTTGGAACCTGGCCCAACATTTCCTTCTCTGTTCTCCAGCACACTTCCTTTGTTTTCTGCTGTTGGTCAGAAAGATATAAGTCATGTACCAGCAGACCATGAGAATTCTGTCAACTTCAGGAGCAGAGAGAGATATGACAGGCCTTTTTCACTTGTCTCTTCAGCCTTCAATATTAACTCAGACACACTAATTAAAGAGGACAAGTCTTGCTCTCCCATCACCTCTGAAACTCAGCATTCAGACTCCTTACTGGCCAGTGAGCCCGTGAGAAGAAATAGTTTGGAATCTTACTGTCCTGGAGTTTCACGAAACCTCCGAAGCAAAGCACAAATATTAGCTCTTCTGAAGTCCAAATCTACCAATGTGAATAAGGATCTGACCTGTGAGATTACAGGGCAATTTCCTAAAATACAAACACAGGGGTGTTCGAAACAAAAGGAAGAGTATGCTGAGAGAAAGAACTCAGGGAGTGTACGCTCTGAGCTACGGGCAGAAAATCCCCCAAGAACTACAAGCCGGTGGACCATATATTTACCATCCCAGAGCTCGCCCCCCTGTTCTCCTACAGATGAGAATGATACAGAGGACAAACCTGAAGCCCAAGAAAATGTGAACACTTTGAATTTGTCTGAACTTTTGGTAGAAAAAAAGGCAGAGCTCTTTGAAACATGTGCTGAAAAGGGAGAATTGTACAGAGACGACAAGCCAGTAGACAGTAATTGCCAGTACTGGAATCATGAAGAAAACTTAGGTGTGCCTTCATTCTGTGAGAACAACACCTTACTGGTTAGCTGTAGCAGTAAAGAAAATGTCGATTTCTCGTTAAAACCTGACATTCAGAACAGCGGCCAAGTTCTTTCTGATCAGAATGACAGTGTGTTTATGGGAGGAGTGCTTTGCACTGGAGGGAGTATCCGGGTGGCAGACACAGATGCAGCCCTGGAACACGGGTATCCGTCCTGTTCATCAGAGAGAGAACATAAACAAACTGAAGTTGAACCTTCTCTAAGTAACAACTCTAGGACCTCTGATGACGTTGCAGACATAGGTTCTAAAAGTAGAGCTGATACAGAAAGTCTGGATACTATTTACCAACCTTCACAACCATTTTTGGAAGTTTCTTTTAATTTGAGCAATTTTGAGACCAGTGACACTGATGAGGCATCACAAGAAGACAGCAAACTTTCCCAGGATTCAGAGAGTAGGGAAAAGGAAGTTTTGCTTACAGATGATTCACATGGGGACATAGGCTGCCAAGAAATTGCACAGAAACCCTTGCCACTCCTCTCCTCTGCCGGTGGCAGGCCTAAAGAGAGCCTCCCTGCTAAGGAGACCCTGTTGTCAGAGTTTTGTGATAGAACCTGTGTGGGTTTTTACTCAGGCCCCCATGAAGATACAGACACTGGAAAAGCAGCACGGGAGCAGTGTGGTGACACAGGGAGCAGTCTGGACTCATCGCAGGAGTGGGATGAGGAGGTACCAGGAGTTAGAGGAGAAGATGTGGAGAAATCTATCCAAAGAGATGGAGTTAAGGATGGTATTGTTTTGCCCTCAAATAAACCCAAAGGTATAAGTACAGGTTTACATAGTCCTTATTTTTTAAACACAGTCACTAATCCGGCTCCTGAAAACAGTGACCTGTTCTCAGAAGGTTCTCAGCCTCAGCCTTTTCTTTTGGGAAGTCACATAGATGAAAATGATGAGCAGATTTTATCATCAGTCTCTAGCAGTGGCATTAATATCCAGCTATTGAATACCACTCAGGATTACTCTGAATGTCGTGAACTAGATGAATCCAACACCCAGGTTTCTAGTTGTTTATTTTACCCTGTGGAAACAAAGCACCCTATTTACAAAGACAATGAAGCATACATTCCTGAATCCGACAATTTAGGAAGGATTAGAAGTTTGCCATGTGATCATTTTGAAGTGGAAACTACACAGAGAAGCAAACAATCCTGGGCTACTTCTAGAAATTCTTCAGATCTTTCTGAAATAATAAATAACATGTCCCTTTTAAAGTCACTGTCTGAGCATAGCACAGCTGTAGGAAGCTTGGCACCGATGTTTAAAAAGCACACCCTTCACCAAGAAGCTCAGCACATCCGAGACCCAGATGTCAGTCCTGAAGGTTAGAGTCACCTCTCTTTGGTTGTTCCCTTTGTAGCTCAAAAGAAGGGAAGATGCTGGCTCTCTGCTGTATTAGAGATTTGTATACAAGGTGGCTGGACATGGTGCCTTATTCCTGTAATCTCAGCACTTGGAAAGGATGGGCAGTATCAAGAGATCCAAAGTTCTCTTCAACTGTAGAGTGAGTTTGAGGCCGGTCTAGTCTATGTAAGACCGTCCTCAACACAGTGTAACCCATATGTTTGGCAGTGACAACTCTAGCATAGAGGATAATATAGTGATGACTAATCTCCTTCTACTGCAGTTCCTCAGTCCACTTAACATTAACCAGTCTCTAGGGCATCCTTCCTGAAATGCCCCATGTGTATGCAGAACACACATTGACAGGAATAAGCAAGGAGATGTTCAGGTTAAGCATACTAATCCAAAACCGTGGTGCTTTCCCTTTACATGTTTATCCATGTTTATAAGCCTGTGGTACAAGAGTGTCCTCTACTCCATTCTGTAATGTTTCTTTACTCCCATAGTGTGAAAGTGCCCTGACTCAGTATAGTTTACTCCCTAAATCCTACAATGCATACACGATAGTTGACAAATTGTCAGAACAATGTTACTACCAGCAAAACACTTATCAGTTTTGTAAAGTTCTCAAGTTCTTTGTGAGACACTTGAGAGTAAATGAAGTTGAGCCTCTCAGATTTTATAATCATCCTGCCATTTTCATGAATTCTCCCTACCTTTATCTGTTTATTTTAAATGGGTATTGATCTTAGTCTTGACTTGTAAAGTTTTTATGTATTGGCAATGTTAATCCTTTATGATATCTGTTGAATGTGTGTGTGTTTGGTTTCTTTTTGTTTGCTTGTTGGTATTTATAGACAGGGTTTCTTTGTGTAGCTCTAGCAGTCCAAGAACTTGCTCTGTAGGCCAGGCTGGCTTCAAACTCAGAAATCCACCTGCCTCTGCCTCCTGAGTGCTGGGATTAAAGGTATGCGCCACTACCCAGCTTATGTGTATGTGTTTAAAGATTTATTTATTTTAGGTGTAAGTACTCTATCTGTGTGTATGACTTTATATCCAAGAAGGGCATCAGATCCCACTATAAATGGTTTACAGATGGTTGTGAGCCACCATGTGGTTGCTGGGAATTGAACTCAGGACTTTCGGAAGAACAGCTAGTGCGGTTAACCACTGAGCCATCTCTCCAGCTCCAATGTGTGTATGTTTTAAGACAGCATCTTGTTGCATAGCTCCAACTGATTTGTTATATATGAAGGTAAATGATGCCCAGTGTTAAAATTAAATCTTTTTTTCCCCAGACAGGGTTTGTCTATTTAGCACTGGCTGTCCTGTAACTCACTCTGTAGACCAGACTGGCCTCGAACTCAGAGATCTGCTTGCCTCTGCCTCCTGAGTGCTGGGATTAAAGGCATGTGCCCACACCTGGTCTTAATTTTCTTTTTTTCAGAGAAAGTATCCAGTACTGTTTTTATTTTAAATATATTGAATTTTTGCCTTAATGTACCAGCCTATACAGAATAATACACCGAATCTTTACTCATACTCCAGATTAAACTATTATTAAGACATTTCTTTTTAAAATGTATTACTTCAGTTTTTAGAAGTAAATGTGTTTTTGGAACCCTTTGGTACATATGGTAAAAAAGGCTGTTTAATTTTTCCATCCTAGCCAGGAAATCACCTGCCTCAGTAGTTTCACGTACTCTGCTAGAGCATCCTCTTGAGCAGCGGACTTCTCAGCAGGTACATATATATCTCTCTTTAAACTACTGTTTGTTTCTTGTATAGAAAATAATATTTCATAAGTGTATAGCATATACTTTGATCATACTTTCTCTCTACTGCTTCCTCTTATGGCCCCATCATATTATTTATGCATCTCTTGCCATATAGTTGATAAGAATTGTCTTATTTAGGGTTGCTATTGCTATGATGAAACACCATGACCAAAAGCAAGTTGGGAAGAAAGGGTTTATTTGATTTACACCTCCATATCATAGTACATCGAAGGAAGTTGGGGTAGGAACTCAAACAGGGCAGGTACCTGTAGGCGGGAGCTGATGCAGAGACCATGGAGGGGTGCTGCTTACTGGCTTGCTCCCCATGGCATGCACATACTTTCAAATAGAACTCAGGACCATCAAGCCCAAGGGTGACACCACCGCAATAGGCTGGACTTTTCCTCATCAGTTACTAGTTAAGAAAATGCAGCTGGGCAGTGGTGGCACACGCCTTTAATCCCAGCACATGGGAGGCAGAGGCAGGCGGATCTCTGTGAGTTCGAGGCCAGTCTGATCTCCGAAGCAAGTTCCAGGAAAGGCGCAAAGCTACACAGAAACCCTGTCTCAAAAAACCAAAAAAGAAAAAAGAAAAAAACTGAAAAAAAAAGAAAATGCCCTACAGGCTTTTCTATAGTTCAATATTATTGAGGCTCCCTCCTCTCTGATGACTAGCTTGTATCAAGTTGACAAAACTAGCCAGCATAACTGATCCCTGGTCAAGTTGACACATGAATGCATTACTGTTAAGCTATAACTTTTTCTTTCTTGTTTATCTCCAAGATCATATATTAATATAAACATCACAATATGAAACATTTTTAAAAACCTAAAAAGTCCCATTGTCTTTACAAAGTCAAACACTTCATAATCTTTTTTTTTTTTTAAATTCAGTCTTTTTATTTATTTATTTGTTTATTTATTTATTGTGTGTACAGGATGTTTGACTGCACACCAGAAGAGGGCACCAGATCTCATTACAGATGGTTATGAGCCACCATGTGGTTGCTGGGAATTGAACTCAGGACCTCTGGAAGAGCAGTCGGTGCTCTTAACCACTGAGCCATCTCTCTAGTCCAAAAATTCAGTCTTTTTTGAAATCCAGAATCCCCTTAAAAGTTCAAACTTTTTAAACTGAGCTGTGAAATCAATTAAAAGTTAAATACTTCCTTACTTCAAGAGGGGAGCAGAGCACAGTCACAACCAAAGCAAAGTAAAACAAAACAACAGTATGAATAACTCATTGTCCAATATCTGGGACTCACTCGTGAGTTGGGCTCCTCCAAGGGTCCTGGATCACTTCTGGGTCTTTACCCTCTGCAGCACGTACAGCATGTCCTCTAGGCTCAGGTCGGTTTCCCTTTACCCTTGCTTCTGTTCCTGGAAGCCATCCCATGGTACTGGCTTCTCCCAAGTGCTGGAGTCTTGTAGCAACTGGGCTGCACTTTCATCAGTAGTCTCTCCCTTCTCTGCATGGCGCCTTTAATCCTGGCCCTTCAACTGCTACTGAGGGTGCACCTGCACCAGTGGCCTCTCTTGGCCTCACAGTGCCAAGCCTCAGCTGCTTCATGCCTTCACAACCAGTACCACTTGGGTGACTCTTATACCACCAAATTCAGCTGCCAACACAAGTTACAACTTTGGCCACCTCTGGAACACAGCTGTGTGCTGTCCTTGAGGAACCACTCTCCAGAAGATTTCACCTCAATGATGTTCGTTTCTTAAGCACAGCTTGATTCTTCAGCTCCAGCTGACCAGACTACAGGTTCTTCACACAAGTGGCCGGTAGAGTCTTTGTTTCCATCTGAAAGTTCACTAGCCTCCATTGCTTGCCCTGCTCTCAACATTTACTTTCCATTCTCCCGTGGAGCAGCCTACTGAGGTTTGAACACTCAATGGCTTTTCCAGCCCAAAGTTCCACAGTCCTTCCACAATCTTCCCCCAAACGCAGTAGACTAGACCCTTCTTTATCAATTACTCATTAAGAAAATGCCCTACAAGCTTGTTTACAGTCCGATCTTACTGAGGCATTTTCTCAATCAGGCTCCCTCCTCTCTGATAACTCCAACAGGTGTCAAGCTGACATAAAACTAGCCAGCACAGAATGTTTTGTAATTTATAACTGTAGCAGTACAGAAGGTTCCAAACTCCACTTTCAGTCCATTTGTTGAATGCTAAGCATTGAACAATAAGCATGCTGCCCTAGTATCTTAGCAATTGATACCCATTGAGCACAGCTATGAATGCAGTGTATGCCCTTCAGGTCCTATACAGCGTTTTTCTCAACTGAAGCTCTATGTAAAAAAGCATTTAGGTTGCATTGTCCTTTTACATGAGCTTTGGGATCTTTATTCCTAAGTAACAGTAGATTCACAGTGTATTTATCCTCTTGTTAATTCTTCCATCTATTAGAAATTAGTCCTTTAAGGATATTCTTTTGCCTTTTAAGCTATTTTATTTTCCCATATTCTGGGTGGGCTTTGTTAAAAAACCTCCTGTGGAGTAAAATGCTAAAATCCTCAAGGGGGCGGCAGAGAAAGCCATTTGAACCCTGAAAGCAGACCACATGGTAGATGTGAAGTCTCTGAGGGAGTTAGTCTGCATTGCAGTCACACTTCTGAGTAGAAGACTCATATATAGAGCTGCAGAGATCCCCCAGTCTACCTCATAGTTTAGTCTGACAATGCAAAGCAAAGTGCTTTCTTCATTTCTTCTTATTTTATTGATTGTTTTCTATATGCCAGGCACTGTATTAAATGGTGGTGATTCTTAGGTGAAGCAAAAAGGTCTGTGCACTCAACGGGCTTATAATATATTAGTGTACAATACTATATGTATACATTATGAATATATATGTCTTATACTTACAAAGTTCTTATTTTTAATAATTTACCTATAGCCTGTTGAGTTTCAAGGACATCAGGTGAAAGGATCGGCGACTAGTGGTGTCATGGTCAGAGGACACAGCATACAGCTAGGATGCAGTCAGTTTCCAAATAGCATTGACTATGAAAACTTCATGACACAGACTCCTGTTTGGACACCACAGTTGCCTAGCACTTGTGTGCAGACTAACTTCTTGCAGGTAAAAGTAATTTTTAGAGTTACATTTCACCAAGTTGCTTTCTGTTGGTCAGTACTAAATTTTGTAAATCCTTATAGAAAAGGAGTCCAAGGCTAAGTTGACAGGAACTATAGTAGCTCTAGTCAGACTAGCCAAGGCGCACATGCTTTCTGATTTGTTGGCATGTCTGTAATTTTCCGTTTTCTCCTCCTTTCAGCAGTACCAGGGTTTGAGGCCTTCTGCAGCTAGTGGGGTCAGTCAGCTCACATAGTCTTTCCTCTAGTGAGTACTTTGGTGTGCTTTTCTTCTGTGTCGCCACGCCTGTACTGTTCCTTACTCTTCGTAATATTATAATTTGTGGTCACCATTGCTTGAATTACTGAAAAAGAAACTTGCTGAGTGTAAATTCCAGCCTTTGAGAGGCTGAAACGGAAAAATTTCTGTTTGAAGCCAGCCTGGGTTGTATAGTAAGTTCTAGGCAATCAAGAAAAATGAACAATAGAGGAGGAAATTTGTATACTTGTGTCCGTTGCCATCTTTCTTTCTTCCTCCCTCCCTCCCTCCCTCCCTCCCTCCCTCCCTCCCTCCCTTCTTCCTTTCTTCCTTTCTTTTTTTTAAAGATTATATTTATTATGTATACAGTCAGTGTTCTGACTTTATGTTTGTCTACAGGCCAGAAGAGGGCACCAGATCTCATTACAGATGGTTGTGAGCCACCATGTGATTGCTGGGAATTGACCTCTGGAAGAGCAGCCAGTGCTCTTGACGGCTGAGCCGTCTCTCCAGCCCCCTTGCCATTTTTCTCATTATTGAGATATGTTAGTTATGGTCACAGGGTGTGGATTCTGAGTTTGTCACAAAATGACTAGACCTTCCAAGACAGTGTCTCTCAATAAGTGTGATGGATTGCTAACATACGGTGTTCTCCGAACTTTAAGATATGTTCTCTATTTCATCTCTTCAGCCTGTTTTTTTCATTTTTGAGACAGTGTATCACTCAGTAGGCAGGTTGGTCCGAAACTTACATACAGCCCAAGCTGGCCTCAAGCATTTAATGATTCTCCTACCTTATTCTCCAGACTGCTGGGATTACAGGCATGAGCTAACATGTACACTTCTAATTCCTAACTTTGTAATTTAAAATATTTTATATGTGGGCTATTATTCAAGTAGGATAATTTTCATTGTGGTTTTGAGTTGTATTTCTTGTTGACAAGTGATGGTGAGCATCATTTTGTATATCTGTTAGCCATTTGTGTATTCAAGATACAACATTTGTATAATGTTTGAAGAAATCTCTGTTTAGAGTTTAAGGCTAGTCTGGCTAAATAACAAGTTTTAGGGGCTGGAGAGATGGCTCCGAGGTTAAGAGCACTGGCTGTTCTTCCAGAGGTCTCAAGTTTCGTTCCCAGCAACCATATGATGGCTTACACCCATCTACAGTAAGATCTGGTGCTCTCTTCTGGTGTGTAGGCAAACATGCCAGAATACTGTATACATAATAAATAAATAAATCTTAAAAAACAAACAAAAAAGTTTTATGCGTGGTGGGGCTACCTGGAGAGACATTGTCTCATAAAAAGAAAAAAGAAAAGTTAAAAATTGAGCTGTGTGTGGTCATACCCCTGGGTGTATAATGACATTCTTGAAAGAGAGAGAGAGGTAGGGGAGAAGGGATGGAGGCAGGTAAGCAGGCCTGCCCCGTCATTTACCTTTTATGTTGCTTCAGTTGTGGTGTTGAATCTGAGCCTTGGCTGTGTGATTGTTGATTGCTAGGCAAGCTCTCTACCACCCAGTTATCCCTCAGCACCACCTGCCACTTTCAAATCCGATTGTTTGGGTGCTGAGTTAGCTTTGATCTTCTAGTCTCTTGTCAGATGAACACCTCTGCCCGTATTTCTCCAATTCTGTATGTGGTCTCTATTGATCTCTTCTTTTTCTATGCAGAAAATTTTTAGTTTCTTAGAACCCCTTTAACTAATTTTTCCTTTTATTGCCTTTTGCTTTTGGGTCATGTCATCTCTAGAATGGAGTCCATTATTACTGAGTCCTCCAATAAAAGGAATATAGAAATATGTCCCATTTCATTAGCTGCTTGGAGATCATTGGTGACCTTGGTAAGAACAGTTGCAGTGAAATAGTGTTTGTAGAGGCTAATTCAGAGAGAATTAAAGAATGAATGAGAGGTAGGAAAGTAGAATAACAGCTAACTCCTAAAAATGTATGTGTTCGTCAACCATTTAGCCCTCCACCGCCACCTCCACACAGGGCTGGGAAGCAAATCAGGACTTCACACATGCTGGGCAAGTGCTCTGCCATTGAGTTGTAGCCCCAGGCAGCAAACATCTTCTCACGAGCAGCTACCTACTGTCTATTGTACTGTCAAAATAAGCCTGCGAATAAAAGGCAAATTCTTGTCCTCATAATGAAGTGAGACTAATAAACAGATAAATACATGATGCCTGGAGGGGCTTAAGTGCTCCGAGTAAGCATAGAGTTATGTAAGGGGTGGCAGGACAGGTGGGTTGGGGTTCTGTTCTGTCTTGGTAAAGTCAGCCTTCTCTGATAAGGTTACACTGGAGAGAGATGAGAATGTCATGCCAGTATCTGGGGGGAAAGGAATTTGTGGCAAGAGACATACAGTAGTGAGGAGTGAGTGAGGGACAAGGAAGGTGGCAGAAGTGAGGTCACAGAGCAGTCATGTACATTGAAAGAGACTTGGCGATTAGAGGGTTTGGATCAGTGAAGAAAAATGATTGAGCTTAATTTTTAGAAACAGCTCTGGCCAGTTGTGGAGAATGTACTAGCGGAACAGGGTGGAATCCTTAAGTGTTTCTTCTTTCATGTGTATGGGTGTTTTGCCTGCATGCATGTCTGTGCACTACTTGCATGTCTGGTGCCCAGGGAAGCTAGAAGAGGGTGTTGGATTCCCTGAAACTGATCACTTGTGAGCTGCCATATCAGTGCTAGGAACTGAAGAACACACTATTTTTAATTGCTAAGCCATTTCTCCAGCCCCCCCCCCCCCCCCGTTTTGTTTTTGTTTTTGTTTTGTTTGTTTTTCGAGACAGGGTTTCTCTGTGTAGTTTTGCGCCTTTCCTGGAACTCGCTTTGGAGACCAGGCTGGCCTCGAACTCACAAAGATCCACCTGCCTCTGCCTCCCAAATGCTGTGATTAAAGGTGTTTTGTTTTTTGAATCAGGGTCTCACAGTGTATCCCTGGCTGGCCTCACTCACTGTGCAGACCAGACCAACCCTGAACTCACAGAGATCTGCCCGCCTCTGTCTCCAGAATGCTGAGATTAAGCACATGTGACACTATGCCTGGCAGTTCTTTATTAATTTGAAAAAGCCTAGAGTCCCCTGGGAGGAGGGAACCTCCACAGAGGAATTACTCAGATCAGATTGGCCTGTGGTCATGTCTTTGAGGAACTGTCTTGATTGTTGATTGATGTGGGCAGTGCCATCCCTGAGCAGGTGGTCCTGAGCTGTGTAAGAGCCAGTGAGCCAGGAAGGATTATTTCTTCATGGTTTCTGATTCAGTTTCTGCCTGAGTTCTTGGACCAACTTCCCTCAGTAGTAGACTGTTACCTAAAAGTGTAAGCTGAAGTAAACCATTTCCTCTCCTAAGTTGCTTTTGGTCATGGTTTGCCATAGCAACAAAAGGCAAGCTAGAGCAGTATTGAGGTTTGAACTTGAAAAGCTACAGCACAACTTAATGCTATTCTAGTAAGATTAGCAGTGAATTATATGACTGTTCATATCTGAGTATATTTAAAAAGTCCCTGTACTTGGAAGGAACATCTTGAAATGTGAATCAGCTATGCATAACCCTGAGTCCAAAAACATAAGAGAAAACTGCTCAGATCTGGTTGAGTATGTAGGAATATAGTTTTTACAGTCCATACATGAGATAGGGCTTGGGTTGAACCCCTTAGAATGGAAATTTACCTTCAGAACTAAGTCCTCCTAATGGAATCAGTCCAAATCAGAATGCCTCCCACTTCACAATAAATCCTAATATTTTTTGTACTTAAAATTATTGCTTATGTTAGTAAACTTTTCCTCGCCTGTCCTTTTTAGTGAAAATTTTATAGTTCTTTGCTCTCAATTTGTTTAGAATAGAGGTTACTAGAATTCAAACTAATAGAAAAGGCTGCAGTAAGAACATTTTAGTTAGTGATTTTCTTTTTTCTGGACAGGTGATTTCACCAGAACAAAAGATCTCTACATTGAGCCCCGCACCTACTTTTTCTTTTGACACAAGAAATGAAGACTCTGTGCTTGAGTTCTCTGAGGAGTGTCTGAGAGCAAGGACTTTCCCTGGTGATGTTCATTTTCTCCACTGTTATCTGGGAGAGGGTTACTGGGCCAGAAGGGTCAGGGGACCCACTGTCTTCCCTTAGGCTTTTTCTGTCATGGATATGCTTCCAAATGCCTTTTCCTATCTAGTTCTCACTCCCTCCTCTGCTATCTCTTCACTACCTCTGAAACTGTCTCTACTGTGGACAGACTTCTTGTAGCTAGAACACCAATGCTTGTTTCCCCTTTCTATCCTGCTGTGAAGTGGCTCATAGCAAATATCTCCTCAGCACCATGGTTGACCTTGGCATAACCTCTTCATCTCCTCTTTTTGCTTTGGGATACTGTCAGTATCAGGAACTCCTCAATGGCTGATGCTATCATTGTTCTTAGGCCTCAAGTGTTTACATCCATTTTGACTTTTATTATAAGTCATTTTCTGCTTCTTGAAAAGTATGTTGTTTAATAGGATCTCTTTTTCCTGATAATTTCATTAATGTATACTTTTCTTAGTCCGAAGTTAGTTTTTGTGATAGGCAAAGTTATAGGTGATTGGTTGTTTTTTGGCTATAAGTTGATGATTAGTATGAAAAGGAAAAAAATTTAATGTGAATCAGAAGTTGAGTGTGAGTTGGTTTCATGGTTGTGTCTGGTTGAAGGTAGGGGAAAAAAAGGGAGGGTAGAAGGAGATGCAAATGGGGTGGGGATGGGTGTGGGAGTATTGTAATATCAGCACTCAGGGAGAATTGCTATTTAAAGGCTAGCTTGGGCTACTTGGGAGCAAAAACAGGATGTGGAAGAGTTTGTACGGGAGGAGTACATCCTCTGAAGCGGGCTTGAATCTTTAGTTCTGTAATGGAGTTGTAGTTTTCTATCACTATTGCTTAATTAGGGTGTTGAATTTTAACATAACACTTCATTGAAAAGTATTCACGGACTCACTTACTGCTCTACCACTTCCAAAATGATCATCAAAATTTATTTCCTATAAAATACTGTCAAATAAAGTAAGACTCTATAATATTTTTAGATAAAAACTAATAATATTTAATTCCTATGCAGTTTTGCTGATTCATTAATATATCCAATAGATATTTATTGCTCTTTACACTTTCAGCAATGTCTATTCCAATAGCTGCTTCTAGATGGAAGGAATTATAAAACTCATTCAGACAAAATCCGATGTGAGTTCACTATCCTATCTGTGTCATTAATTTAACATATAAAGCTAAAAATCTTTTTTGTTGTGAAAGGTATTATAATTCATAAATACAATAAATTAAAGATAGTTACAATCAGGGCTGGAGAGATGGCTCAGCAGTTAAGAGCACTGACTGCTCTTCCAAAGGACCCGGGTTCAACTCCCAGCAACCACATGCCAGCTTGCAACTGTCTATAACTCTAGTTCCAGGGGATCTGGACAGACATGCAGGAAAAACACCAATGCACATAAGATAAAAATAAAGGAAAAAAAAGATAGTTACAATTACTTCATATTAAGTGAGCTATTTGTCTACAGAAGGTATGTGACTAGATACCAACTCACTCTGTTCTTTCTGACTGACCACTTGATATGCACTGTGATCTCTGACCTCATCTGAAAAGTGAGAGTGATGCAGCTTTTCTCAGACTCAAATGCTTTGAAGACTCTGTCAATACAATGAGCAATTAAATTAGATACTTAGTTGTGTAGAAGAGAAGGACTTGTATTGTCAGTCTTAATAGAGTCTTCAGATCTGTAAATTAAATTTTGAACCTTTAGATTTTGATCTGAAAGCATTTACTTTGGGAGGGGACAATAAAATTGTGTTATTCTTCTGTTTTTACACAGCAAGTCAGAACATCTGCCCTTGCCTGTGCCCCCACCATTTTCTAGAGTCTGGGTAATGACTGGTTACATTTGTATTGACCAGCATTATGCTTTCTTTCAGGATTGAAAAACACTGATTTTCTGGAGAGTAAGGACCGTCAAGGGTTTCCATTTGCAAGCAGAGCCCCGCTTGCCTTCATTACTTTACCACCTGGTGATGGGCCAGCAGTCTTAGATTCTTGTTCGTTTATGACTGATGGCGACGCACGAGAGCCTTCTGGTTCTCCTGTGTTGGACCTGTGTGAAGAATCGGTCCTTTCGTTTGCCCTTGGACCTGAGGACCAGGGTGAGCTTTCTTTCTGTGAAGGGTCTAGAGAAGGGACTCCAGATGTTTCACAGATTCCTAAGAATTCTGCTCAAAGCAAGTGGCTGAAATATCAGAACACTCTCCAGTGCAACTCAGCTTCTCCCAACAGAATTGACAGCGAAGTGACAGAGGGCCTCCTTGCTGAGGTGGTCTCTGGGATGCAGTGTCGCCACACACATGAGAGGCAGCGTAGTGCTGGGAATGGAAGCTCTGTAGACTCTGTGCACTTGCAGGTGATAAAAGGCATGCTCTATCAACAGCAGCAGGACTTTAGCAGTCAAGATTCTGTTTCCAGAAAGAAAGCTCGTTCTCTGAACTCAAAGCACACTTCCAAGACTGAGGAAATTCAAGCTATGTTAGGAAGTTCCTCCAGCTACAACTCCGGAGTCAAAGATTTACAGGTGAGGAAAGTGTTTTTCACCCAGTAGTTACTGTCTGCATTCTAACAGAAGAATAAGCAAATTGTTTGGGAACAGTTTACTTTTTGAGCAGATACCTATTTCCCAGGAATTATGAATATTAAATTACATTTTTAAAAGTCTTGGGTATACTGTTGGATATATGAAAGGTATTTAATAAATGTTAGCTCTTGTTACTCTTTCTGCCACGCCTTCCAGTACCAATCTCACTAATTGTTTTTCATTTTTGACTCTCAAATCAGTCTTACTTATAGGATTATTATACACATACATCTATTACAAATTTGCTAAAAGTCATTATTATAGTCATAACAGAAATAGAAATATAAAATGATCCATTTGTAGCAAAACATATCCAAAATCATATTAAGAGGCCATTGAGAAGAGTTAGTCTATTTAAGAGTCAAAAGTTCATGTAAATATTCTGGCTTTATTTGTTTTTTTATTTTAAATCATAAAACATGGATTCTAAAGATCAAAAGTACAATAAGTGTTTTCTTCATTACATATGAAAAAATTTATTGGTAAATGGTGTTTTTTTCACACCCCCCCCCCCCAGGATATAAATGGTTCAGAGCTATGCTTCCCAAGTGGGCAGAAAATAATATCAACTTATCTTCCTCAAAGGCAAGTTCACATACCAGCTGTTTTCCAGTCTCCCACTCACTATAAGCAGATCTTTACATCTTCTATCATAGGTATGGCTGTTATATTTTTATTCTGATGATTATCTAGTGTGATATTAGGACTACAAAAAAGAATAATACATTATAGACTTTCATAGTAAATTCTCCTCTGGAGATTTATTTTGCATATGTTTAACTCTAGAACTTATTAGTAACTTTATTCTAATGTCAGATCAAAATTGAACTTTAAAAGTGGGAAATTGCAATATTTTAAAAATAATGTCTTTTTATCTATTAAAATAGAAACAAATGAGCCCATTACACTTAAATGGAAATGTTAAAGTATGATGCATGCTTAGGTCTGAATGTTTTGAGGTGTAAGACTAAAACTTGCCTTTTGAAAGATGGATTGTTATAAGTTGTGGCAGTTATAAGTTATAAGGTATGCCTGTTAGCCCAGCACGTAGGAAACTGCAGGAGACTGAGAGCTTGAGATCAGATTGGACCTTGTAGCACAAATACTAATTGGTCTTATACTAAAAACCTGGAGCCAAATATCTGGGTAAATGCTTTAAGATCAGAGACAACAAGCCCACAGTCACTTCTTACCTCGCCAACTCCTCAGCTGAAAGGGGAAGATCCTGTCTCCACGAATCCTCAGATTCTGAGTCCTCAGCTGAAAGGGTGCTGAACTCTTGTCTCCTCCTGCCTTGTATTCCTTTCTCTGCCCAGTCATATCACTTCCTGTCTCAGTCTTCCTAGTGCTGGGATTAAAGGCGTGTGACTCCCAAGTACTGGAATTAAAGGTGTGTGCCACCACTGCCTGGCTGTTTCTCTTTTAGACTGGATTAATCTTGTTAGTCCAGGGTGGCTTTGAACCTATAGAAATCCAGATGGATGTCCGCTTTTGGAGTGCTAGGATTTAAGGTGTGTGCCACCACTGCCTGACTTCTATGTTTAATCTAGTGGCTTGCTCTGTCCTCTGATCTTCAAGCAAATTTTATTTGTTAGAGTACAAACAAAATATCACCTCAGGACCAGCATAATAAGACGGTCTCAAAACCTAAGTAAAATAAGGTAAATAAATATATGATGTGGTTTCTAAAAGCACAATATTTATATGTATTGAAATGTTACCGTGAGGTGCTAGAGAGATGGCTTAGCTATTAAATGTGCTTTCAGCTCTGGCAGAGGACCTGTGTTCCATTCCAAAAGCCCACGGTGAAATGGCTCACAACTGTCAGTAACTCTCCTGGAGCCAACACTCTGGCCTCCTTGGGTACTGTAGTCATGTGCACAAACCCACACACACAGGCACACATATATGAACATAATTAAAAATAATCCTTCAAAAAGAATGTTACTGTGAAATACATTAATGTATACAATGAATATGCAGCAATTATAAAAAGTGTAGATGACTGTCAGGAAGTATAATAGAGTCTGATAGATAAGGGCTTAATAGATTTTGTCTTGGATACATTATTGGGTTGGCTGGGAAGCTGCGTTTTTTGTTTTGTTTTTTGTTCCAATGTGGCAAAATTGAGACAATAATAAAGTACAAAAGGGATTGTTAGGGAGCTGGCTCAGTGGTTAGAGTACTCAGTGCTTTTACAGAGAGCTCAGATTCAGTTACTGACACCCACATGGAAGTACAACCATCTGTAACTCCAGCTTCAGGGGATCTAACTCTTTTTGATCTCTGTGAGCACTGCACACACTTGGTGTGCTTACATACATATAGGCACTCACATAAACAAATCTTTAAAATAATATAAGTTATAGAATTATGTTACAGTTGAGTGTTAAAAGGGTATTTTCAAATTGGCTAGGAAACAGTGCACTTGATACAAATACAAAATAATTTTGTGTTTAATTTGTAGCTCTTTTTTTTTTTTTTCTTGTAGAGCATCTGAATATATTACTGTTTGGATTGGCACAAAGGTTATACAAAGCCCTTTCCAAAGTTGACATATCCTTTTATACATCATCAAAAGCAGAGACACTGAAAAGTGGAAAAAGTAATTCACCATCCTGCCATCATAATCAACCTGCCAAACTAGTCATGGTTAAAAAAGAAGGCCCAAATAAGGTACTGTTTCTGCTCCCTCCCCACACTTACATTATGCATAGTTTAGGTACTATGGAAACTGAGACGTGAGTTTTCTTTGTGGCATAAGTAGTATAATAAGCTCTCAGTACTTTCCTAATGAAATGAATGATCTGTGTTCCAGGATACAAAAACAGGAAGGTAATCTTCAAAAATTTTAGGAACTTACTGCATAATAGTGGATGGAAACTAATACAGGGAAGAAAATTACATATATAAGGCGAGAAGAATGTACCTAAGCTGTAGTGTCAGCACTGAGAAAGGGATTTGCTTGAGGGTTTAGAAAATGCTGAGATGAGACAGGAAGAAATGCAGGTTGAAAACTTCTGTACCAGCACTAGACAAGGCCAAGAGAATAGAAAAGCATGCTGACCTAATGTGTGTTGTGGGTATCACAGAGAAGGGTTAGGAACACATTGGTAGCTTTTACTCATTTGTGAAACTGCTTTCACCCATAATAACAATTAAATCATTTTACTATTTGCATGCATCATTAGTTGAATATATTAGTTGAAAAACCAAATCTGGGTTCTGTAGGAGCAGCAAGTACTTTTAATGCTGAGCCAACTCTCCAGCCTCTCAAATAAGGTTCTGTTCTCAGAGTGATATACTCTTTTGATAAAGAGAAAGTAAATGGAAAAGTAGGTACTTTGTAATTTTAATGTATTGTTTAAATTAATAAGTGATTTACTTTTTGGGATACATTAATAACAGGCCGCCTTTATAAAATGCTTGACAAGCATAATGCAGAAAACAGTAGAAAAATAGAAATAAATTTTTTCACTAAATTCTAATATGCATGCTAGCCAAAACACTGGACCTTAAATTCTTTATATCTTCTTTTCCATTAGGGTCGTCTCTTTTATACATGTGATAGGCCCAAAGGTAATCAATGTAAATTTTTCAAATGGCTTGAGGAAGCAACTCCAGGTCAGTTATCACAGGATGAGTCTCAGCCCAACATGGTTTTTAATGATGTTAAGAGTATTGGCTCGTATTTAAGAAGTCAAAAGATACCAGTCTATGAGGAATGCCAGCTTTTGTTGAGGTATGTTTTATGGTACCATAACATGTTCTGTAATTATATCAGAGAATAGCAACCCTCACAGAATTGCCTACAGGTACTTGGGCTGATCCTAGAGTCTTGCACATGCTATGGCATCATTCTCCTAAGCTACATTCCAAACCCATCAATGATTTTAAAAGAAATTGAGATGGTGTCTTAGGGTTTCTATTGCTGAGAAGAGACACCATGACTATGGGAACTCTTATAGAGGAAAACATTTAATTGGGTGGCTTACAGTTTCAGAGGTTTAGTTCATTATCATCATGGTGGCGGGGATATGGCGGCATGCAGTCAGATGTGGTGCTGGAGAAAGAGCTGAGAGTGGGAAAGGAACTACATCTTGACCCTGCAGGCAACAGGAAGTGGTCTGAGACACCAGGCGTGGCTTGAGCATAGGGGACTTCAAAGCCTGTCTGCACAGTGACACACTTCCTTCAACAAGGCCACACCTACTCCAGCAAACCCACACTTCCTGGTGGTGCCACTCCCTGAGTTTATGGGGTCAGTTACACTCACCACCACAGATGGGGAAGTATATATCAAGGAGACAACTTGATGCATAGTATTTTAAGTGAAGTAAGGCTTTAAAGTTATTTCAGTCCTCTCTAAACATCAAATGATGTCAACAGTATCAGGACAACTGACAAAAGGTAGTTTGTTTTGTTTTCTCCTCTCTCCCTCCCTCCCTCCCTCCCTCCCTCCTTCCCTCCCTCCCTCCCTCCCTCCTTCACTCCCTCCCTCCCTCCTTCACTCCCTCCCTCCCTCCTTCACTCCCTCCCTCCCTCCCTCCTTCACTCCCTTCCTCCCTCCTTTCCTCCCTCCCTCCCTCCTTCCCTCCTTCCCTCCCTCCCTCCCTCCTTCCCTCCCTCCCTCCCTCCTTCCCTCCCTCCTTCACTCCCTCCCTCCCTCCCTCCCTCCCCCCCTCCCTCCCTCCCCCCCTCCCTCCCTCCTTCACTCCTTCCCTCCCTCCTTCACTCTCTCCCTCCTTCACTCCCTCCCTCCCTTCCTCCCTCCTTCTCTTCATGGCTGTTCACAATCCTAAGGGAAACCCTGTTTATAAATCCACTGTAACAGTTCTTTACAGTACAGGGATAGGTCGTCCAAGCCTGAATTATAGAGCTGATAGGATGAAAGTGGGCTCACTAAACAACTAAACGTAATGATAGTTTGCATGGAAATGAAAAACTTATTGAAAGCTTACAGATGATAGGGTCTTTCCCAAGGACTTTGTATATATTATTTCCTCATAACAATAATGTTTAAGATTATTTATCATTGTGATTTTACAGCTATATAAACTTAGAAGGTCTAGCTTCTAAATACCTTTTCTGTCATTATTATTATTGTTGTTATTATTTTGTTTTTTCAAGACAGTGTTTCTCTGTGTAATAGCTCTGGCTGTCCTGGAACTCTCTTTGTAGTTCAGGCTGGCCATGAACTTAGAGAGATCTGCCTGCCTCTGCTTCCTAAATGCTGGGATTAAAGGAATGCACCACCACTGCCCGACCGCGATTATTATTAAAGCTGATGACAGATCTGTGAATTATTCTCTCTCTCTTTTTGTTATTTTTATTTTTTGGATTTTTTCCTGACAGAGTTTCTCTGTGTAGCTTTGGAGTCTATCCTGGAACTCACTTAATGGATCAGGCTGGTCTTGAACTCACAGAGATCCACCTGTCGCAGCCTCCCAAGTGCTGGAATTAAAGGCATGTGCCACCACTACCCAGCTGATAGAATATATTTATATTTTACAACATCTATGAAAGTAAATAAACATGTACAATTCTAGTTCTTTGCATTACATGCCATGTTAAAAATTAAAATAATTCTTCCTTAATATTAAAATTCATTTAAAAAATATTTTTAGCAATATTTATGCATATGATATGTTTCTGTATGTATGTGCACGTATTTGTGTATACTGTATGTATGTGTGCATGTTTGTGGGTGGGTACTATATGTATGTGCACATTTGTGGGTGGGTACTGAATGTTTGTGTACATGTTTGTGGGTGGGTACTGTATGTTTGTGGGTGGGTACTGTAAGTATGTGTGCATGTTTGTGGGTGTTTGTGGAGGTCAGAGAGGTTATTGGATCTGTTGGAGCTGGAGTTACAAGTGTTTATGAGCTGCCAGGTGTGTGTGTGGGAACCGAACTCAGGTCCCTGGAAGAGCAGGAAGTGTTCTTAACCTGAGGAGTCTCTTAACCCCTCAAATTCACTTTTATTTTTTGTTCTTTTTTTATTTTTTCAGGAAAGGCTATGAATTTCAGAGAAAACAGTATGGTAAACTAAAGAAGTTTGCAACTGTAAATCCTGAATTTTACAGTGGAACAAAAAGTAAGATTTATCTTAAGCTGAGTCGGAAGGAGAGCTCTTCAATTTATAATAAAGGTAGGCAGACTTGCTCATGTTCATGATTGTGTTCCACACAGCTGAGCATCTTGGTTAACATGCAGCTCTGCAAATCCTTTATAGTAAAGAGAATTCCTAAAGTAGAAGTTAATAGTGCCATACAGTGAAAATTGCGGTATAATCATTCATAAATAGCATACTTTAAATTTTTAGAGTTTTTAATCCCAGCACTCGGGAGACAGTGAATTGAGATCAGCATGGTCTACAGAGTGAGTTCCAGGACAGTGTGAGGCTACATAGAGAAACCCTTCTTCAAAAAACCAAAAACAAGCCAGGCGGTGGTGGCGCACGCCTGTAATCCCAGCACTTGGGAGGCAGAGGCAGGCGGATCTTTGTGAGTTCGAGGCCAGCCCGGTCTACCAAGTGAGTTCCAGGAAAGGCACAAAGCTACACAGAGAAACCCTGTCTCGAACCCCCCCCCCCCAAAAAAAAACAAACAAACCAAAAACAAAAAAATTTTAGAGTTTTTAAAAATTTTTTTATTTCAGCTGGGCGGTGGTGGCACACGCCTTTAATCCCAGCACTCGGGAGGTAGAGCCAGGCGGATCTCTGTGAGTTCAAGGCCAGCCTGGTCTACAGAGTGAGATCCAGGACAGGCACCAAAACTACACAGAGAAACCCTGTCTCGAAAAACTATTACTACTACTACTACTACTAATAATTCCAGAAGCTACTTTATTGAAGTTACACTACATTCTTGGTATCATATAAATAATAAAGTAATTTAACTTTGTGTGCCACCATGGCCCAGCATTCATGACTTATTCTTTCTTTTTTTCTTAGTTTTTCAAGACAGGGTTTCTTTGTGTAACCTAACAGCCCTGATTGTCCAGAATCCACTCTGTAGACCAGTCTGGCCTCAAACTCACAGAGGCCTGCCTCTGCCTCTGCCTTTGTCTCTGCCTCCTAAGTACTGGGATAAAAGGTGTGCAATTCTTACCCCAGTCCTCACAAAGCTTGGTATGTTGTAAGCGTCTTTATTTATTTTTTTATAGATATACGAGAAGCTTTTGTGGGTATAGTCCTTGAATGGAAATGTTGCATTATAGGTCATGAGACTGTGACATGCACCTTTATTTTAGAGTTCCAAGCTGATTTTTTATCGAGTGTCGTCCTAGTACAGGAGACCCTGTGGATCAACCTGCTCCAGTGGGAGCACAGAGAACTCATGGCTTTGTTTCCCAGCTCTGCTCGCCAGTGGTTTCAAAATGCTCGTTAAGAACCCGCTCAAACCTAGTATTGCTTGCCTAAATGTTAGCTAGCTGTGGGCAATCAAGGGGGCTAAGTTGAATTCTTTTATTGTGGCATACATTCTTCTTGCTGGTTTGCTACTTGTTGCATCTCATAGACTGAGGCAGTTTTACCAGATAAATACACATTTTAAGTTATCTTCTTGGTAGATGAAAACATTTTTCCTATAGAGAGACCCTTCAACTAGAAGGGTCTTTTTCTTAAAATGTATTATCAGTATAAATATATCAGGTTTACTGTTACTAATATTTACTTGGTAAGTCATTTTCCAATACTTTCTTTTTGTGTTTTTATAAGTATGTTTCTTTTAGACATATTCTAGTATAAAAATTTTACTTATATGGTGCACGCCTTTAATCCCAGCACTCAGAAGGCAGAGGCAGGTGGATCTCTGTGAGTTTGAGGCTAGCCTGGGCTACGGAGTGAGTTTGAGGAAAGGTGCAAAGCTACACAGAGAAACCCTGTCTCGAAAAACCAAAACCAAACAAACAAAAAAAAAACCAAAAAAAATCCAAAACAAATTTTACTTCTAGATTATGCTCAATAACTAGATTTATTATGATCGATAAACTTGTATGTTTCTATAAAGTTGTATTTTTTATTTATTTTACTTTTTCTTATGCTTTTTTCTATTTTATTTTGTTTGTTTTTGAGAGAGGGTCTTAACTTTGGTCTGGCACTCGATATGTAAACCAGGCTGACCTTGAATTCAGAGATCCACCTGCCTCTGCTTCAGGAGTGCTAGGATTAAAGCTGAGCACCACCATGCCATGCTATGTTCCTTTCCCCTTTTAATTATAAAAGCTAAAAAAATAAAATTTGTGTTTGGGAGTGTTTTGCCATGTGGATGCTAGAGATTGAACCAGGGTCATCTGCAGTCAGTGCTCCTAACGTCTGAGCCATCGTTCCAGCCCCACCCTTTTAAAAAAACAATTTGACTAATTTACTTGTGAGTGTGTGTGTGAGGCAGGTACACACATGCTGTGGCACATGTGTGAAGGTCAGGGGACAACTTTTCAGGCCAGTTCTCCCTACCTTGTCTTAAGGCAGGATATTCTTGTTTCTGCTGTTGTGCAGTGTGTGCGAGCTTCTGGCCTGCTCTGCCTCTGCTTCCCATCTTACCCCATAGGAATTCTGGATTACAGACTTACCCACCCTACCCAGCTTTTTACATAGGCTCTGACCGTCAAAGTCAGGTCATCGGGCTTGAACAGCAAATGCTTCTCTCTCTCCCTCCCTCCCACTCCCCTCTCTCCCTCTCTCCCTTCCCACCTCCTTTTGTTGTTTATTTTATTTTAATTTGAGAAAGGGTTTCTCTGTGTAACTCTGGTTGTTTTGGAACTAGCTCTAGAGCAGGCTGGCCTTGGTCCTAGAGAACCTCCTGCCTCTGCCTCCCAAGTGCTGGGAGTAAAGGAGTGTGTCCTCATGCTCAGCAAGAGTTCGATTTGTAACTGCTTTTACCTCTTGAGCCATCTCCTTGTCCCTTTACCCTTTTCTATGCTCTTTTAAATCCTTTTCTTCCTTGAAAAATGGGTAGTTGAAGCAAGTACTTAGAAAGCATTCACATGCCTTACCTGTTTACCCTGACTCTATCCCTCACGGTCTCCCAACTGCCTCCCTCCAGATGATCTTATCCAAACAAGGGCTGCTCAATGTATAGGTAAGTTCTTATCCACAAACTTACTAATTCTTGAGTAGAATTGAGGAGTTACTCCAGTGTCATTAAGCTGACTGTTGGAGTTCATCAGTAGTTTTTATTTGTAACAAGACTTTCTGAATGAAGGAACATTATGTCGAAAGGTTGATAGAACGGATTGAATGTCCATTATCTGAAAAGCTGGATTCTAAAATGCTGCAAAAGCTACTTTTTGAGTGATGACGTGATACTACCAATAGACAGTTCTGTACTGGGAAAATTACTTTGTATCTGTATCTATATCTCAATTATGAACATATTGTATAAGGTCTGGAGAGATGGCTCAAAGGGTAAAAGCACTTACTAGGAAAGTGAGGACCTGAGTTTGTATCCCCAAAACTCACATAAAAGCCAGGTGCATGGGATGAGCATCTGTAATCCCAGCGCTACCATGGGGAGATGAGAGACAGGGACAGGAGAATCCCCAGAAGCTTGAGCCAAATGGCCTGGGGGAGGTAGTGGAAAGAATAGTAAAGAGACCCCACATGGTGGAAAGCAAGACCAACACTGAAGGTTGTCCTCTCCCTTCCATACAGTGTGGTACATACACACACAGATTTACATACACAACACACATAATTTTTAAGATGTATTTTTATTTTATGTATATGTGAGTACCTGCCTGAATATATGTGTATTCTCTGAGTTTTAGTGGTCTGATATCCAGCATGGTAACAGCAGTCAATCATAATGTATCTTGTACTTGAAATCTGCAAAAGGTGGAGATCTTAAGGGTTCTTACCATGCACACAGAAGTAACCATGTCAGGTGCTGGATATGTTAATTAGCGTGGTTGTGGGAGTCATCACACAAGACATATCAAGATGTGTTGTAACTGGAATTGTAGTGCAGTGGTAGATGGGTATATAACATGTACAAGGTATTAGGTTCAATCCCTGCTACCACCCCAAAATGCCATGCTGAATATCCTAACTAGCTGTAGTTTTGATTTGTTTGTTTTGGTCAAACTTACCTCAGTAAAACTGGAATTTGGAAATGTTTGGCCTTTCAGGTGATCTTTGGGTGATTTCAAAAACCCTTGACTTCAAACTAGACACCTTCATCGCATGCAGTGCCTTCTTTGGGCCATCTTCGGTCAATGAAGTGGAGCTGCTGCCTTTGAAAGGCTATTTTCCTTCTCATTGGCCCACCAACAGTAAGTATCCTGTCCAGCTAATTTCTGTCTATCCGGAACAGCAGACACAGGAGGCAGAGAGAACAAGAGTGCCGTGTGTGGGCTTGCTTGACTGAAGCCAATGAAAGGACCCATCTCCAGTTCCTAATAGTTCGTGCAGTGTGGTAAACATGCATTGTTTCTCTCTTGAAACAGAACCCTGACCAAGAGCAGCTTGTGGGAGGAAAGGGTCTGTTTTGGCTTACTGGTCCATCACCAAGGGAGGCCACTGTGGCTGTTCAAGACGTGGGCATGGAAGCAGGAACTAAAGCAGAAATCAGGGAGCAGCACCGCTTACTGGCTAGCTTCCCATGGCTTGTTCAGCCTACTTCTTTATACAGCCCAGGGTCACCTGCCCAGAGGTAGCATGGCCTACAGTGGGCTGGGCCCTTCCACTTCAGTCATAAATCCTGAAAATGCCCCGCAGGTTTGCCTATAGGCTGGTCTGATGGAAGGATTGGTATTTTCTCATTTGGAGTTTACCTTTTCCTGGTTTGTGTCAAGTTGACATAAAAGTAACACATGTATGAATGTTGAATTTGTAAATATTTCTATAGAACTAACAAAATAATGAAGTCTTTAGGGGCTTGAGAGATGTGTCAGTGGTTAAGAGCAATTATTGCTCTTGCAGAGGACCCAGGTTTAGTCCCAGCACCCACACAATAGTTAATCATCTGTAAGGGCAGTTAGGATCTGGCACCTGCTTCTGACCTACAAGGGCACTGGGCACACATGGAGTACACGTATACATGTATGCAGAAAAAACACTATCCACATAGAAAAAGAAATCTTGAACTATCACTTAGTATTTGGTTAAGATTGAATTTTATATATTTAAAAAATGTAAACATTGGACATGAGTCCTTTTTCATATAATTTTATTTAGATGAGTTCTAATTTTCTTGGTCTTTGAAGGTATATTTAGTAAACTGTATCTTTACATTGAGAAGGTTTTAGAGATTTGAGATTCAGCAGAATATAATTTTTATCTTGAGTATCTAAGCTATTTTGAGAAGTTCTCTTTTTAGATGCATTTATTTTTATGTGTCTGAGTGTTTTGCCTGCATATGTCTGTGCCACACATGCCTGCCTGATATATGCAGCAGTCAGAATGTGGCACTGAGACCCCTGGCACTGGAATTACCGATGGTTATAAGTTGCCATGTGGGTGCTAGGAATCCAGCTCTGGCCATCTGGAAGAGAAAAAACTACTGAACTGCTGAGCCAGCTCTCTAGCCCCTCTTGAAAAAGTTTTATGATGACACACTACCCACTTATTTTTTTTTTTAGTAAGGGAATCTTTAGATCTGGGCTACATAAGACTTGTCTTAAACAGGAAATTATAAGTTCCCTGACATTTAAGGTCCTGAGAAGTCTTGTAGCAGAAGAGACTTTATAAGTTTACACTTATCTAGTTCTATGAATATGGAGACTTCTGGAGACTTCTCTATACATTTTAGTCTCTATTTCTGATAGTTGAATTTGGTCCATAGTGAACTAAAGAGACAGCATTTAATGATCCTAGATTTCTAGTATTTCATGTTTTTAACCTTTGATCTCCCACCACCTTCCAACCCCCTTTTTGGTTGAGACAAGATCTTGCTGTGGAGCCCAGGCTAGCCATGAACTCACAGAAATCCTTCCTCCACTTCTGGAGTGCTAGGATTATAGGCATGCATGACTTGCTCTTTTCTCTCCCTTTATTTTGTTTGTTTGTTTGTTTGTTTGTTTGCTTATTTATTTATTTATTTATTTAATGAGACAGAGTCTTACTATATAGACCTGGCTGGCTTCAAACTCACAGTAATCCACCTGCTGTTGGGATTAAAGGTGTGATCCACTCTACTCAACTGATTATTTTTTTTAACTGAATAAACATAGTCAACCAGTATGAACCCAACAAGAGCCCAATTAACATTTAGTCACTTTTCAGGTGGACATTTTTGTGTTTGTTGCAGATTCTTTCTTAGCAATGTTCGCATTCTAATTTTCTGTTTTCCATATGTTTAATAAATGATTGAGGAAGAAAAACAAGAAAGTTTAAAAATTGCATACACTCCTCTATAGCACAAGCACTGTGGAAACTAGAGAGAGCCACCACTGTCAAGCAGTGCCCCACCCGCCCGCCCGCCTGCCCTCACTAGCCCTGTTCTTCACATTGTTTTGTACATTGTTCCAAGTGTGATAGCAGTTACACAGTTCATGTGTGCTCACACTCAAAATGAGTGTAAAAGGTAGACGTTTAAACACCTCTTCATGTTCCGAAAATTTCATTTTCTGTCATCTGACTAGTTCGGAGGCTAGCCTCTGAGTTAGAAGGACATTTAATCACTTTGTTTGTGTTGGTTTTATTTACATCTAATACTCATTTTCTATGTTGTCTCTGTAGTGACAGTCCATGCATTATTGGTTTGTAATGCCAGCACAGAGTTGACCACTCTGAAAAACATTGAAGACTACTTTAACCCAGCTACTCTTCCAATAATGCCACACCTGTTAACAATGTAAGTCATTTTTTATCTTTGGATCATTGGTATTAAATTATGATGTCCTAGTATGCTCTGTATTGTTTTCTAGTGCTATGATAAACACTATAATAAAAGCAAGTTGGGAGGAAAGAGTTTATTTCATCTTACGGCATATAGTCTATCGTGAAGAGAAGTCAGGGCAGGAACTCAGTACAGAAACCTGGAGGCAGGAACTAAAGCAGGGACCATAGCTTATTGGTTTGCTCAGTCTACTTTCTTTTGCAACCCAGAACCCTCTGCCTAGGGGTAGCACCACTTACAGTTGGCTAGACCCTCCCTGATCAATCATTAATCAAGAAAGTGCCCCACAGATTTTCTCATGGATCCTATGTGATGGAGGCATTTTCTTGATTGAGGTTCTCTCTTCCCAGATGATATGAGCTTGTATCAAGTTGACAAAATAATTAACCAGTCCAAATGGTGACTGAAAGTGCAGTAACAGAACATTAGGTATATTTTACCAACAAAATTTTAATTATCTTTTAGATTAGGAAATTGCCATGTATTAAAAGTTAAGCATAAAACAGATGTGGCTCAGTGGTGAAATGCTGTCAGCATGTATGAGGCTCTGGTTTTGATCCCCAGCACCAAAAATAAATAAATAAAATTTGTAAGAGGAAAGAAAAAATATATGTATTACTTCCCTTCCACCTGCTTATTTGTTGTGGTTTGGGCTCATACTGAAATTTATTCCTCTTTATCCCCAGGGGTAACTTTAAAAGGATCATTATAGTGTATAATTTTATTCATCTTGTATGGTTTTTACTGTGTATGATATATTCCCTGAATGCATGTATGTGCACCATGTGTGTACCTAGTGTCTGAGGGGGCCAAAAAGGCTATTGGATCTCCTGGAACTAGAGTTACAACCAGTTGTGAGCTGCTCTGTGGGTAATGGACTAGAAGTGGATTCCCTGGAAGAGCAGCCAGGGCTCGTCCCCTCCAAGCCTTCTCTCCAGCTGCTTAGCTGTGTCTTTATGCTGGACGTCACGGACAGTCCAAAGAATGATTGGGTAGGGTAGATGTTGGAACTGCTTTCATTCTAATTACCTGTATCTCACTTTTAAGTTTCCCTAACTCCGAGGCTCTTTTTAAAAAATCAGAAATATGGCTCAGCTACAGCTCATTTAGCCACATCTTTGAGGCCCTAGGTTTCATGTTCATTACCACATAAACCAGCTGTGGCAATATATTGTACTCTTACCACTTCTGGTAGAGGTAGAGATAGCAAACACATGAATTCTAGTTCATCATCCGCTACATAGAGAGTTCCAGGTCAACTTGGGATACATGAGACCCTGTCCTAATAAATCATCGAATGAATTAAAAAAATTGGAAAGTCAATTTATACTTAATATATTAAAATGAGAAAAGTATGTTTTCTTGCACTGGGCATTCAACCCCATACATGCTAAACAAGTGCTCCATCACTGAGCTACAGTCTCAGCACCCCTTCCAGTTTGGATTATTATTATTTATCTTGCAGCATTACCCTTCTCTTTGGCACAATGCCCTAGGTTGTTGTTTTTTTTTTTTAAAGCCTTGTAACTTCATTTTTATATATTTTATATAACAATAAAATCCATTTTCCTATTATAATTTTACCTGATTTAGAAGCTATGTTAATTATCTAAGCCAGTGTACTACCTATTAGTGCTGTGGTTTTGTGGAAACATTTCAATATTTACTTATCTTTATTTGGGATAATTCCTTTTTATGTGAAGAGTATATAAATTAATATGTAAATTACTACAATTTATGCCAGCATATAGTAGGTATTCTGTAAATATTAGTTCTCTTGAACCCTCCAGATTGAAGCCTATTCTCCAAAAATGTTCTCTGACAATTGTAAAGTAAAAGCTAAGTTATGAATGAGTCCACTCACACATTTCAAAAGTCCCTGTTTCTGATGTACTCTCTTTTTACTAGGTCTCCGCCAACTACATTTAGCAATAAAAATGTCAGTAAAAGAAAATTTATCCCACCAGCTGTTGTAAATATTAAAACAAAAATTGAACTCCTGAACCTAGAAGCAACCCTGCAGTTAGCTAGTGAGTTGATTGACGTACACACATTGAACAAGGATCAAGCTACAGCACTAATTCAGATAGCTCAAATGATGGCCTCCCAAGAAAGTGGTGAAGACACACTGGAGCCCTGCACCCATTCCCTGCCTATCACAATTATCCATGGTAAGAAAGACATTCTTGATAAATATAAACATTTATAGGTTATTCTGCTCTTTTGTAGTTTTCTAGTGGGTAAGAATGTATTATTTTCATATCCTGGCTCCATCATTTATTGGCTGTATGTAACAGGGTCTGTGGGGGTCCTGCTCCTCTCCCAGGGTCCAGGAATAATATACAACCAGCTGTTAATTTAATCTTTGATGATATGAAGTGAATCTACATACACAAAAATTCTTTAGTCCATACACTTTATTCCTCTGAGTCAGTTCTCTCTCTACACAGCTTCTATTCTGCTCTCATGCCTAGCTACTTTCTTGCCTGATTTCTCTCTACATTTATCTGTCCCCTCTATGTTCTATCTAATTCTCTCATCTTAGTTCTGCCCCTTCTATGTTCTCATCCATCTAGTTCTTTCCCATCTCAGCTCCTCTCCCATCTCCTTTCTCTTCTTGTTCTTCCTCATCTTGTTCTTCCCCATCTGTCTCTTCCTCATCTTCCATCTCATTCCTCTAGTACTTTCTTCTAGCCCTTCAATCTAGTTCTTCCCCATCTCAGTTTGTTCCTCTCCAATTCTTACCCATCTAGTTCTTCTATTCTCTTTTCTCATTTCCATCTCGCCATCTGAAAATAAAACTGCTTTTTTATCCCTTTGGCCCTTATCTCTCTCTCCAAGCTATCTCTGCTCCTGCCATTTCTGGTGAGTGTCCTTGGTTGCTAGGCAACTTGGCTAGGCATCTTCCATCATAGCTAGATGTACCTGTAAGTTGGAACCCTTTAGTTCTGAGTAAATTGTTCAGGGTAGCTCTAAAGCTAGAGATAAGACTTTGGAAAGGGAGAAAGTTAAGCTTAATTAGCACATCCTCCAGGCCTTCTCAAATAGATAGTTTGGATGCTTAAGTCTGTTCTTAGAGAATCTGTGAGGTATCTCAGGTAAGATACTTTCATCCATCTGGGGATGGTCCTGGCCAGATGCTGCTAATGATGATAATGACAGGAAGGCCTGAAATTAGGGATACTGGCCATGTCACTGCACAGAAGGTTATCTAAATATTCCTCTAGTAGAGGGGAAATGGTGCCCATTGAATGATGGAAAAGCTGCAATAGCACATGAGAAATTCATAGCAGGAAACAGCTAATAATCAAAAGCCAATATCACCAAGACTCTGTGAGCCTCAGCTTGACCTATGGAAGGCCCTTGGCTTCTTTCAGGCATTAGCTTGTCATAATCAGCTGAAATCCCACTTCATATTTTTTTTTTGTGGCTCGCAGCATATATGATCTTGGATAGATGACTTACTTTTTAGCTTTGATTTCCTGTTCTGTAAAATGTGGAATAAAAATAGCACATACCTTGTATGGTTTATGTTTCAATGATTAAATATATAGAGAGGAGTGTACAGTGAGTGTATGGGGCCCTCAGTAAAGTTGCATTTATTATGTTTTTTTGGTTGTGAGCCTAGCCTTTAACAGCTGAGCCATCTCTCCAGCCTGCATTTATTATGTTGACAAGTGCTAGGATTAAGGGTATGTGCCACCATGCCCAGCTTCCACGTAGTTTTTCTAAGACACACATTCTTACAAGTCAGTCCAGTTGCTTAAAGATCTTCAGTGTCTGCCTGCCAGCTTCAAGAGAAATTTCAAAATTTTTAGCTATAGTGGACTTACAATTTATCCTTTTTTGAGACAATATAGCTTCACTGTCTTGGAAACTCACTATGTAGACCAGACTGGCCTGGAACTCACAGAGAACCACCTGCCTCTGCCTCCCGAGTCTGATTTGTCCTCTTATGGTTTATTCCTTAACCTAGCCCAAGCCCTCTTTCTTGCCTCTTTGCTGTGTACCTGTGGAAATTTCTAAAAGTGCTGTCAACATGCTTAGCTGACTTTCTCTAGAGTGTCAGTGTGGGATTTTGGGAGATTTAGTTCTGCTTCTTCTTTCTTTAAAGGACATCTTCCCATCTCCACCAGGGCAAAGATAGATAGTTTTCCTTCTCTGGTCCCATAATAGTGTTACCCTGTTATCATTATCTCTTTACTTATTTATCCTGTTTACTGTAGCCTTACTGAAGATGAAAATGTTTTCTTTATCTGTTTATCCTCTTGCATAGCACATAGTGGACACTCTTTTTAAAAATATATTAATTAGTTAAATGAAGGAAGGTGAGCTAGAGAAGATATTGCTTGTGCATTCATAAAAAAGTTTTTATGATATTTTAGGTGTTTTTGGAGCAGGCAAAAGCTATTTGCTGGCCGTGGTGATTTTGTTCTTTGTACAGCTGTTTGAAAAGTGTGATGCTGGAACAATTGGAAATGGAAGGCCATGGAAACTTCTCATTTCTTCTTCCACTAATGTAGCTGTTGACAGAGTGCTTCTTGGGTAAGTATGACAAGTAGACTTAAATAACTGATATTTTAGATTATTGTTGAGAGGCAATACACTGTGTGTTCCTAGTGTCCATATGTATTCTTACTGCCTGACAAGAGCGCAAGGCCATTGCTTCTGACCCAAGAGTTATGAAGTAGTAACAGTCTAACTTCTTAAGAAGTAATTGTTCATTTATCTGACAGTTTATCTTTAACAGTTTGGAATAACCCTATAAAATGCAAGTTCAGCTAAGGTCATGTAGGGCCAGAAGCGTGTTGCTGAGGGAAGCAGTCTGGTGAGCCCTGAGCATTCCTTTGAAAGGCATTTTTCAGGGTTGCAAGTTAGACTAATGGGGTAATGTCTTCCGCTGGAATTAAAAGGATGATTGACCACTGCTTATTGCTAAGAGTAGAGGATTTCCCACCTCATTGCCCCTTAGCTGTACAATTGAACTCATTGCTGTAGTTAGAGTTTTCCTGCCTGGCCCAGTCAGGACAAATCTCTCTTACCCGCCAGTCCCACAGTCGCTCAGACCCAACCAAGAAAGCACACAGAAACTTACATTGTTTAGAAACTGTGTGGCTGTGGCAGGCTTCTTGTTATCTGCTTCTTCTATCTTAAATTAACCCATTTCTGTTAGTCTATACTTTGCCACATGGCTTGTGGCTTACCAGTGTCTTTACATGTTGCTTCTCATGGCGGCGGCTGGCGGTGTCTCTCCCCAGCCTTCTACTTCCCAGAATTCTCTTCTCTCTTGTCCCGCCTATACTTCCTGCCTGGCCACTGGCCAATCAGAACTTTATTTACACAGAGCGATATCCACAGCACATTGCACATGCAGGCATCTGCTAAGATGCTCTACATCTCCTGGTGGATCTTGGGGTATAAGCAGAATTTCTCTGTCCCACCCCATTCTCAAATAATCACTCAGGCTTAATATAAATTACAAATGCTCAGCCGGTAGCTCAGGCTTATTACTAACTAGCTCTTACATTTAAGTTAGCCCATAATCCTTACTTATGTTTAGCCATGTGGCTTTGGTACCTTTTCTCAGTATGGCATTCTCATCTTGCTTCCTTGTGTCTGGCTGGTGACTCCTGACTCCACCCTTCGCATTCACAGCATTCTGAGTTTGGCTTTCCCTCCTAACTTCCTGCTCAGCTACCGGCCTGTCAGCTTTTTATTAACCTATGAGAGTAATACAAATTCATAGTGTAGAAAAGGATTATTCCACAGCATTGGGGACCAAAGGACTCACACACACCATGGTGCTTATGCTATTTCTTGTCATAAGTAAAAAATCCTTTGCCTCTGACTCATAGGATTGCTTTATTATCATAGACATCAGTTAAATTCCAATCCCCAAACCAACAATTATAGGCCATTCTCTTGCTCATACACCTGTATGTTGGGCCTGCCGACAGTCAGCTGGGTAGCTGGGTAGAGGCGTACAGATTTGTGGAGACAGTGAAGAAGACAGAAAAGAGTCGAGAGGTCTGCCGGTCAATGCTGGACAGCCCTGAGTTGATTTCACAGCCAGCTTATATACAGTCTTGAAGGACAGAGGTAGAACACTGCACAGCACAGGCATTCAGCCACTATCTATCCTGCCTTGCATCAAGGAGCAGGCAGTTTCATTTTCTATCTCAATGTACCTCTGGCTGGCATCGGCAGCCTGCATCTAGCTAGATAGTGTGTTCCTTCTTGTGGGCTAAACAGGACTTTCTCACAGCCCTTCAAGGAGGCTCTGTGGGCTAATCAGAACTTTCTCACTGCCTTGGAGCAAATAAGCTTGAACTCTATTGACTCAAAATACACTTCAGATTCAAACTGGGAAACTGAGTCACTTGTGGGCTCTCACACCTGTATAAACACATTAACATAGCTGAACAATGTAAGTTATGTCATTGTTTTAATAAGAGGGATACAAAGAAGCCAATAACAATGTAAGTAAATATAAAAAGAATTTCTCTCTCTCTCTCTCTCTCTCTCTCTCTCTCTCTGGGTGTGTGTGGGGTACAAGTGTATACCTTGACATGTGTAGAAGTCAGAGGAGAATGTCATCTCCTACTTTATCACTCTGCCTTATTACTTTGAGGCAGAGTCTCTTTCTGAGCCTGAATCTAGCCTCTGTCCCTCATAGTACTAGGTTATAGGTGATTGCATGACCATGTCAGGTTTTTGGTTTCTAATGTGGGTGCTAGGGATTTGAGCTCAGGACTCATGCTTGCATAGCAATAGCAAATGCTCTTTCTTTTGATTTCTTGTTTTTTGTTTGCTTGTTTAATTGCAAAGAAGGCCTGGTAAAATGGCTCAACAGGTAAAGGGGATGAAAGGGGGCACATGTGTGCCCAGATTGGCATGAATGTGCACACCCAGAGACAATAAATAAGTATATTTTAAATGCCAAGGAAATACTCAATATTTATCAATAATTTAGTATTTATCTGAATTTCAACATAAACAACATCTTTATTTATAATTCATGACTCATATATCTAGTCTTTTTGTTTAGTGTGTGTGTGTGTGTGTGTGTGTGTGTGTGTGTGTATGTGTGTGTGCACCACAGCATACATGTGGAGGTCAGAGGACAACTTCAGGTCCAGGGTAGTATATGATGGCCTCTTCTGGCCTTCTCAGGCACCAGATACACACATGGTACACACACATACATTCAGGTAAAAAGAAATCTTAGAGCCGGGCGGTGGTGGCGCATGCCTTTAATCCCAGCACTCAGGAGGCAGAGGCAGGCAAATCTCTGTGAGTTCGAGGTCAGCCTGGGCTACAGAGTGAGTTCCAGGAAAGGTGAAAAGCTACACAGAGAAACCCAGTCTCGAAAAACCAAAAAAGAAAAAAAAAGAAAGAAATCTTAAAGAAATATTTAAAAAAAAAAATTAACTTTAAAAAATTTTTTATTTGCCAGGTGTAATGGCACAAACCTTTAATTCCGGAACCTGGAAGTCAGAGGGAAGTGGATCTATGTAAGCATCAGTCTAGCCTACATAGTGAGACTCTGCCTAATTTTTTTAAGTCTTATTATGTGGTGTATAAGGCTGATGTGTGTAGCACAACATTACATGTTTCACAGCCAGAGGATACTATGAAGTCATTTTCTCTACTACCTTTACATAGGTTTCAGAGATGGAATTCAGGTTTCCCAGCTTGCATGGCAAGGATCTTTTGCCTAATGAGCCATTTCCCCAACCTTAAAATGAACCCTTCCATCAAATTAATGTGGTTGCTGGAAAATACTTGGGTTAGAGAAATGAATTAGTAGTTAAGAGCATGCACGGCTCTTCTAGAGGACTGGTGTTTGTTTCTTAGCACCCATAACAGAAATCAGCTCCAGGGGATCCAACACCTCTGGTCTCTGTCTGCACACACTCACACTCAGACACATGCATATACCCAATTAAAAAACAAAACTAAAATATTTTGAAGAAAGTATGTAGATTATATATTTTCTATTTCTTCATGGATCATGTTTATATCCATTCACATTTACTTCCTAAACATGGAATTCAGTAACACAGCATTATGTGTTGTTTCATGTCTTGCTTTTTAAAAGAAAAATTTAAGAAAAAAAAATTTTTTTTTTTTGCTTTTTTCTTGAGACGGCGTCTCCTATACCTCAGAGTTGGCTCTAAGCCACTGTTAACCAAGGACGACCCTTCAACCTCACCTGCTAAGTGCTAGGAAGTCAGGCGCATGCCACCATGCCCAGCTATGCCTGATTTTTCTTTTTAAAGTTAAAGTTTATTTTGGATGGGGATGAAGCTCAGTGGTAAAGCACTGACCTAACATGTACACACACACACACACACACACACACACACACACACACACACACACTCACACACACTCACACACACACACACACACTTACTGGGTCTTACTCCATGGCTGTCCTGGAACTCACCTTTTAGATCCGGTTGGCCTTGAACTCAGAGACTCATCTGCCTCTGTCTCTGAGTGCTGGGATTAAAGGTATGCAGCACAACACCCAATGACTTTTTATAATTATATTTAGTGATTTGCTGATACCATTATTCAAGTGAGTTTTGATCAGTAAATTACAAAATTTTACTAATATAAATTATATTGTGACAAAAATCTTTAAGTCTTTATATCTATCTCTGAATCTTTGTTTTTTAAATAACTTTTTAAAAAAACTATGTATGACAGAGACAAAGAGAGGCACAGATATAGAGAGGGAGACAGACAGCTTGACAGATGGACTATGGGCACACCTGTGCCACAGAGCACACATGGAGGTGTGAGAACAACTTTCAGAAGTCAGTTCTCTCCTTCCACTGTGGGTTCTGTAGATCAAACATACCTTGTCTGGCTTATGCAGCAAGCTCTTCTATCCACCAAGCCAGCTTGCAAGCTCAGGAAAATGCCCTAAGCTAGGGTAAAAATAGAAACATCTTACGCTTCTTGATATATTTTTAAAAATTGCCCACTGGGAAAGTTTTGCTATTGTGCACTCTCATCAGATATCTAAGAGTGACTAAGGACAACAGTTTGTTTGTTTGTTTGTTTGTTTTTAATCTAAGATAATGAGGAATTACCTGGGACTTAAATGGAAAGAACAGACTAATTGCTTTTACTTTGAGTTTAGATATTTCAAATTGAATGATATAACTCTTAAAATACAGTTCTGTGCAAAAAATAATAACATGTTTGTGCACATCTGTATGTCTAGTTCTCAAGAGGCTGAGGCAAGAGCATTGAGAGTTTAAGGATAGTCTGGGCTACATACTGTCTTTAAAGAAAAGTTCACAGGGTTGGAGAGATGGCTCAGCAGTTAAGAGCACTGACTGCTCTTCCAGAGGATCTGGAATTCCCAGCACCCACATGGCAGCTCACAACTGTCTGTAATTCTAGAATCCAGCACCCTCACACAGATATACATACATTCAGGCAAAACACTAATGCACACAAAATAAAAAATAAATTATATATATATAAGAAAAGCTCACATTAAAATAATAACATGAAACTGTGTTTTACACTCTGCTTTGTAAGTAAAGGGAATCTCTTTTGTCTTATTTTCTTTAAGGCTTCTCAGTCTTGGGTTTGAAAAGTTCATCAGAGTTGGGAGTGTTAGGAAGATTGCCAAGCCAATTTTACCTTACAGGTGAGACTGCTAAATCCTAAAAGTTACAGAATATGCTAAGAAGTATGAAAATGGGCCCACCCAACATCTACTCCATCTGTGATCTGCTGGAGCATGACGGAGGTGGGGGGCAGGGGGCTGCCAATCTTCATGACACGGGATAGCAATGGGATGTCTAGGAAGAGTCGCAGTGAGGGCCCAGCGTTGGTACAGCAAAGACCAACTGTTCTTTGCAATAAACGCCTGCATGGAAAGATGTATGGAGAAGGGGTTTACTGCGAGACTCGCTGTGTCACACTGCAGCTTCCATGATGAGAGCTTCCCCTTCTTTTTTTTCTCTTAAATTTTATTTTATTCATTTATTTTCTTGGTGGTGGGAGATGGGTAGGATTGGCAGGCATGATGTGAAAGACACAAATAATAAATAAAAAGAAAGTTAAAGAAAAAAGGAGTATGAAAATGTTATGGTTTTTAATCTTAAATTTGGCCTTTGATAGCTTTAGTTTCTAGTTAAATTAGGAAACCTAAGTAGAAATTCTAACTTAGAGTAAACAAAGTAGGTGTGGTGGTGCCTGCCTTTAATTCTGGCTCTTGGGAGGCAGAAGCTGGTGGGTCTCTGTGAGTTTGAGGTCAGCATTGTCTCCATAGCTAATTCCAGGACCCCTAGGACTAGACAGTGAGATCTTGTCTCAGAAAAATAAAAACAAGCAAACAAACATAAAAAGTGTATAAGAATGTATAAGAAATGAAATGAACAAAGAATATTCTTTTATGTTACTCAATTTCAGCTTGCATGCTGGCTCAGAAAATGAAAGTGAACAACTGAAAGAACTACAGGCGTTGATGAGGGAAGACCTGACTCCTGTAGAAAGGGTTTATGTGAGAAGAAGTATTGAGCAGCATAAACTGGGGACCAACAGAGCCCTGCTGAAGCAGGTGAGGTGGAGCTGTGTCAGCCCTTTCGATATGTATGTTCTGCTCAGATTCTTAGTTGTGGGATGGATGATCTTGAATTCAACAATGTGTGCCTCCTGTGTCCTTACAAACTCTACCTAGTGCATGTTCTGATTGCTGCAGACGTTCTTCAAGTTGGTGATGAACATCTTGTTCACCGTGCCTGCGGCATTCCTTCTTCTGCCTTTACATAGAGGCTGTAAGACAAAAATGGGGAGCTTTGAATAAGTTCTCGATATGCTCAGTAAAATTAGTTGTATTCTAGGAGAAAGAAAAAAAGTTTTACTCTGGGTAAAATATCAGAGTGTAAATTTGTCTTTGATGTGCTCCTGGAGAACCAGGTCTCTCAGGATCTGTCTGTGCCCACAGACCCCAGTAGCACTCCACTGCTCCCAGGCATTGGGTGCCAGGTGTCCGGACTGTAACAAGAAGTATTATCTCCTTGGTAAAGGGCATCTATGGGTAGGAGAGGAAGATCAGTGGCTTCATCCTATGACAGTGGTACCTGAGGAACAGAACAGTGGGTGAAGAAAAAGGAAAGTCATTGGCTCCCTTAGACCACATAGACATTGATCATTTTCTGCAAAGAGATTTTGAGAGACCTGCCTGTCTGAGACCTTGTCTTGGTCAGCTATTGCTGAAATCATGCTGCTGAACAATCGGATCTCAGGACAACGTAGAACTCCATGTCAACTGCTGTGGCTCAGCTTCGACTGTGAGGCAGTCTCGTTCTTTGTGCTCTCTGCAAAAGACCTTGTACTTAAAGCAGCACAGGCTAGACCTTTAGAGCTTCTGTTCATGTCCAAGCCCACATCAGTGAGGCAGGGAAATGGCCTCCACCTGCCTCTCTGGTAGTAAGCACTGCTAGTGTGCTGGATGTCATACAAACTTACAGGGAAAGCAAAATAGCAAGTACATGAGAGGGCTGCATGTTAGGAGTCCCCAGAATACTCTTTGTTTTTGTTACAGCATCTTACTGTGGAGCCCTCCCTGCCTGACCTGAAACTCACAGCGATCCCGCCTCTGCCTCCCTAGCAGCTACAAGTTCTCAGAGTCCTTGAGATTAATTTTCTATAATCAAAGTTGTAGAATTTACTCTATGCCACCTCTACTCAACCAAATGCTGAATTTGGTTGTTCTCAATGAATACGAATTGCCATTTATGTAAATTACTCAACTTGCTATAATAACAATATATAAGAATAGCTGCTGCCATGTGGTGGTGCCCCACGCCTTTAATCTCAGCACTACAGAGGCAGATAGACTGATCTCTGTTAGTGTGGGGCCAGCCTGGTCTACAGAGGAAGTTCCAGGACAGCCAGGGCTACTCAGGAAATTCCAGGACAGCTGTCTCAAAAAATAAAACAAAAAGAATAGCTGCTGATATTTTTTGATAATTTTTAGTGAAAGCCCAGTTATAACAGTCTTTTGCTTATTAGCATTACCTATTCACAAATGAAACTATGTTAACAGTTAAACTGCACTAACTAGTCCAGTCAAGCAGACAGACCTGATGCTCCTCAGTACTCTGACTTTACAATAAAACTTTCAAAGCATGCTTTATTCTCCTACTTCCTAGTCAGCAGTGCAGTGTCTTACTAGTCCACGCTCAGCAGTGTAAAATGAATTAAAAGATAAAAATGGTCTGGCCTGGTGGCGCTCGCCTGTAATCCCAGCACTTGAAGGAGGCAGAGGCAGGGAAGTCTGTGAGTTGGAGGCCAGCCTGGTCTACAGAGCGAGTCCAGTGCAGCCAGGCAGGGCTGCATAGAGAGACACTGTCTCAAATAATAACAACAAGTTAAAATGAATGTAATGCTTAAGGGAAAACCTTTGTCTTTTAATATTTTTAAAAGCTTATTGATTTATAAGATTTTTTTAAAGTTTTTTTCTTCTAAATTGCTTTTGTTAGATATAGTTTCCAGAAATTAAATAACAAGTAGTGTTTCAGAGTTGTACCAAGAGAAGTGTATAAGCTACAGATTGAATATTTTTAAAGAACTAATGCTTACACACTAGGATTTCTAAGGCCAAGTGGCTTTCAGTTATTTACTTATTTTTTATGTTTATATGTATGTGTGTGTGAATATATGTGAATATGTAGGTACCTGCAGAGAGCAGACGAGAGAGTTGGATTCCTTGGGCCTGGAGCTATAGGGTTTGTTTGCTGTCCAGTGTGGGTATTGGGAACTGAACTCAGGTCCTCTGGAGAAACTGTAGGTACCTAACCTAACCTACTGAGCCATCTCGACAGCTCCCAGATTTCTTTTTAAAGTCACACTTTTTTTCTTTTGCTGTTTGTTTTTAAGATTTATTTGCTTATTTTAAGAATGAGTGCTCTATCTGCATGTACAACTTTATGCCAGAAGAGGGCATCAGGTCCCACTAATAGATGATTTTGAGTCACCATGTGGTTGCTGGGAATTGAACACAGGACCTCTGGAAGAGCAGCAAGTGCTCTTAACTGATGAGTCCTCTCTCTAGTCCTAAAAGGAAGTAATTTTAAAAAGGAGATCATCTGTTTATTGGACTGCTCTTGCTATGAGGTGGCATTATACTATAGATAATAGGAAGGGAAATTGTGTGTGTGTGTGTGTGTGTGTGTGTGTGTATAAAATTCACACAGTATATAGGTGTATAACTCATAGATAGTGGACCATGAGCATGTCTAATTCAAAAATTAATTGATTTTGCTATTGTATGTTATATAATAATTAAATATTAGCCTTTCAAGCTCTGTGCCTTGAACACAATGGTATTTTGATATAATATTTAAGGTTTGTACAATTCAGATACACTAAAGGGTAAAAGTACATTTGAAGTTTTATTTTATTTGAGTCAGGTACTCACTGTGTAATCCACGCTGCCCTTGAATTCCTGATTCTCTTACCTCAACCCCCTGAGACTGGAATTACAGGCATGGCCTGCTTAGACAGCTACCTTCTTAAGTAATCACAGTGTTATAGTGTTCATAGGTTAAGCAAAGGATAGTTTCTTAGCATATTCTGTGTTCTTTGTGGAAAACATGGGTTAGTGTTGATAAAATGTGATACTGTTGATTCAGGCTCACGTAGAAGATGAAGTCATCCTTGAAGCTTCCTGAACCATTCCTGCTTTAATACATCCTTTCTGTTGTAATAGCAGTGAACATGTTCTGGCTAGTGACCTTATAAAGTAGCTCATTTTCTGTAACACCTACTTTATATGTGAGAGTAATGAAAATGTAGCAACAAACTGACAACTGATTTCTAATCAGCAGGAATCAAGGGTTGGTTAGTCTTCTGACTTAGCCTTCAAGTTCTCCAGGAAATTCTTGATTTCCTTTTAATAGCCATTGGTTAGTGATATTTTTGTTTTCTGGGCATGGTAACTCAACCGTAATCTCAACACTCAGGACAGAGGTTGAGGTAGGAGGTTGGAGGCTAAGTGTGGGCTACGTAGAGCATTGTAAGCTAGCCTGGTCTCTACACACTTTTTTTTAAAAATAAAGGTCCGAGTCGTTGGCATTACCTGTGCAGCCTGCCCGTTCCCCTGCATGAACGACCTTAAATTCCCTGTGGTTGTGCTGGACGAGTGCAGCCAGATGACAGAACCAGCCTCGCTCCTTCCAATTGCAAGGTAACCCGCTCTCTTCCCAACAGTACACACAAGTCAGTTAGTGCAGACCTTTCCTGGGTTCAGTCTCTCAGCAAAGACTTGTCAGAATTCTTAACAATTCAGTTACTAACTTTAGCTTTGTAAATAATAAACTTTTTCAAGTAAATATATCAAAATTTTGTGAGCTTATAGCTTAGCTGTTGGAATCACACAGTCCTTAGAGCCTTAGGAGCATTAGTGCTAGGACCCTTAGAGGACTTCCCAGATGTGTCAGCTACTTTAGTGGTTCCTACCTCCACTGGACAGTGTCCTCCAGGTCCCTTTCTTTTGTGTGATTTGATGGTTTAGCTTTTGAAAGTATTTTTTAAGTTTATGAAAAAATATATAGACGAGCATATTGAAAACGAAAGTTTGTCCCCAGAAATGTTTAAGATTTATTTATTATGTATACAGTGTTCTGCCTGCATACCAGAAGAGGGCACCAGATCTCATGTGGTTGCTGCGAATTGAACTCAGGACCTCTGGAAGAGGACCAAGTGTTCTTAACTACTGAACCATCTCTCCAGCCCCTGTCCCCAGAAGTTTAAGAGTATAAAAACTAACCCTTTATAGCCAGTGGAGAATTGTGCTTCTAAAGCGTCTTTGAGGCTGGAATATAGTTCATTGGATACAACATGTATTTAATGTGATTCCTGGACTTAATCCCCAGGACCATGAAGACTAAAAATAGAAGAGTCCAACACAGTATGACCAGGAGACCTTGCTCAGTTCCCAATTGATGAGTCAGTAGGGCACCATTTGTCGGGTCTTACCTGGGACTCAGGAGACTCCTGGGCACAAGGTTTTTAGCTTTTTACTGAAATGGTCCTGGGCAATCAGAGTGATTTGGTCATTCTCCAGCAGCCAGGTTTGGAGGGTCACTGAGGCCCTGGGTGGAGCACGGAGTGTTAACACAGTTCTGCTATATTCTAAACACATTTCGGCCTTCATTTGATCCTTAACAGCCATGCTTGGAGTTACTACCTCCAGCTTACTGGTAAGAATGTAAAGCAGGGAGAGCTACAGATATAACAGATAGAGTT
Organism: Onychomys torridus; assembly: GCF_903995425.1. Classification (NCBI taxonomy): domain Eukaryota; kingdom Metazoa; phylum Chordata; class Mammalia; order Rodentia; family Cricetidae; genus Onychomys; species Onychomys torridus. Next base: position 103,007,352 of record NC_050448.1, read on the forward strand.
GAGATTTGGATACAGGTTTGTATGTGAAACTAGGACTTCCCCACACTGTCTTGTTCCTACTTAGAATGACATTTTGTCCTGAGGGCCTTGCTTATCTCACTTCTTTTTTTTTAAATTTATTTTTTATTTTATGTCCATTGGTGTTTTGCCATGGGTGTTTGGTCCCCTGGAACCTTAGTTACAGACAGTTGTGAGCTGCCATGTGGTTGTGGGATTTGAACCCGGGTCCTCTGGAAAAGCAGTCATTGCTCTTAGCTGCTGAGCCATCTCTCCAGCCCTTATCGCACTTCTACAACGGAGTTTAAGCCAAGGAATTCCAGGACAGCTTAAGAGTTTCTGGGGTCTTAAGATCACTGTTTCTCAAATGTGTTCTGTGAAACACTAACTCTATGTAGAGGCGAAGGGCGCTTAGTACATTTTGTGTGGAAAAAATGTATGTTAAGTGAACATGTGTGTGCACATGGGTGTGTATGTCAGTGTTCACCCATGTATACTCAAATAGATGTACATGTGGAGGCCAGAGGTTGGCATCTAGTGCATTCCTTTGTGGTTCTTCACATTCTTTTCTTTTCCTTTTGTAATTTTAAATTTTTATCTATATGTATGATATTTTGTTCATATGTCTGTATCATGTGCATCTTGGAACTGGAATAGAGTATGGACAGCTGTGAGCTGCCCTGCGGGTACTAGGAATCAAAACTTGTCCTCTGCAAAAACAAGTGCTCTTAACCACTGAGCCGTCTCTCTAGCCGTCTCCACCTTAGAATCCACAGCTTACCATTTCAGCTATCTGGCCAGTGAGTCCCTGGGGTCCTCCTGTCTCTCAGCTCCCAGAACTGGCATTATAGATTTGTACTATAATGTGTCCAGCTTTTATGGCAAGTGCCAGCATATGAGCTCAGGTCTTAGAGCACTTTACCCACTGAACCATCTGCCTAACCGAGTATTCTCTGAAGTAATATTTCAAAACCTTTAAAATGCCAATTAGCACCGTTGAACCTTGCTAGCTCTTAGGCCACTTTTGACACGTGAATTCTAAGAATACATTTAGGAAAGTGCAATGAATGATGTTAGTATACCCTTTCTCTTTGCTTAGATTAATTTTCTAAATTGTTTCTTTTTAGGTTTGAGTCTGAAAAGCTAATTCTCGTTGGAGACCCCAAACAGCTGCCTCCTACAATTCAGGGTTCTGATGCAGCTCATGAAAATGGATTGGAACAAACTCTTTTTGATCGACTTTGCTTAATGGCATGTACTTCTAACTACTTTAAGTTATCATGGATTGTATACTGTGAGGGTGGATAAAGGATGGAGGTATGGTACCTTATCCTTGTTCTTAAATACTTTATAATTGGAGTTCCTTGGAAAGTATTCATCTTAAAGACAAGTGGAATCCTCTTGTTCTAACATGCCTTTAAAACAGAAGTGTTTCTTAGTGTACATTGCCTTCCATTATCCATGAGTGTTCCATTTAAGAGGAACAGTGAAGTGGCATTTCATCACAGTACCAGCAACCACTACCTCTGTCTAGGTACCCAGCAACCATTACCTAGTAATGGAGAGAAAAAAAAAAAGATTTTTCTGTAAATACTTAAATTTTTATTTATTTTTTGTTAGCATGCCAAAAATGGTTTTCACTGTGACATTTCACTAATACACACATGTCATTCTCTTTTGTTTATTTTGTACACCCCTTCTCTTCCACCCCTGCTGGTCTCCATCATCCCCCAATAGTTTCCCTTCAGCTTTCGTGACATTTGTATTCAATTACTCTCTGTTCTCCATTCTGCTCTCTTCTGATAGTCTTTCTGCTTTCATGTCCTCTGTGTGTGTGTGTGTGTGTGTGTGTGTGTGTGTGTGTGTGTGTAAAGAGTAGATATATTTAAATGTACATTTCATATATGAAAAAAGTACAGTGTTTAGCTTTCTGAGTCTGGCTCATTTCATTGACATTCTGATTTCTAGTTCCATCCATTTTCATACAAATTACATAACTTCATTTTCTAAGTTGAATAAAACTGTTGTATCTATGTACCATCTTTCCTTTACAAATTTGTTTTGTTTTGTTATTCTTGTGTAAGTGTGTGTGTGTGTGTGAGAGTGTGTGTGTTTCATGTGCCAACTTTCTGGAGTTGTTTCCTCCTTCCACTGTGGGTCCCAGGGACTGAACTCAGGTCATCAGGCTTGCCTGGCAAGCCCTTTTCAGCTGAGCCCCAGGTTTTCCCTATGCACTCCTCTATTGGTGAGTAACCAGACTGCTTCTACATGTTTGCCGTTGTGAATAGTGGAATAAGAAACATGACTATGCAAATATGTCTGTGGTTTGCTGACTTAGAATCCTTCAAGTAAAACCCAGAAATGCCATATCTGGATCATAGTTTCATTTTTTAATTTATATATAGAAAAATATATTTATATTTAAAAATTTTTTAAGGAACTTCTATACTGATTTTTCATAGTTGCTGGATCACTTTTCACTCCTACCAACATGAGACCAAAGGGTTTCCTTCTCCACCTGCTTGTTCATTTGTCACCATGTGTCTGCTTTTCTCTTTTTACATTTTATTTTTGAGATCGTATTTGTTTTTATACGTAAGAGTGTTTGCCTGTCTGTGTACCATGTGTGCAGCGGGCAGAAGAGGGCACTGGATCCCCTGGGACTGGAGTCAGACAGTGACTGAGCTGCCATGTGGGTGCTGGGGATTGAACACTGGTCCTCTAGAACAGCAGCCAGTGCTTTTAACCTTGGCACCACCTCTCCAGTCCCCATCGTGTGTTTTCTTGATGCTAGCCGTACTGACTGGGTGAAAGGCAATCTCTTAAAGTTTTCATTTGCATTTCTCTAATGGCTAAAGATGATGAATGCTTATTTTTTGTCTTTTTACATTTATTTCTTTTGGGGGCAAAGTAGGGGGCACACATGCTGTGGTACAGGTGAAGTCACCAGACATCTTGTGTAAGTTCTCTCCTTCTACCATCCGGGTTCCAGGGATCATAATCAGATCTTCAGGTAACAAGTACCTTTACCCGCCAAGCCATTTTACTGTCCCAAGATGTTGAACACTTTTAAATGTATTTATTGACCACCTGTTTTCCTCTTGAGAACTGGGTAGTCAGTTTGCCCGTTTGAGTATTTTGGGAGAGCTCTGGAGATTTCAGATATTAACGCCTGTCAGATGTATTCTTGGCAGATTGCCTTCCATTCACCAGGCTCTCTTCATTCTGGTCACGGTTTATTTTGCTATGTAGAAAACTTTTTAATTTCATGTAGTCCCATTTGTCAATTCTTATTTATTTTGGGTGTCATTCGCATCCTTGTCCTTGCCTTTATTTCCTCTACTTGTTACAGAGTTTCAGGTTTTATACTAAGGACCTTGATCGAGTCTGGATTGGTTTTTGTGCAGGTTGAGAGATACACCTTCAGTTTCACTCTTGCACGGTGTGTTTCCCCAGTGCAGTGCTGAAAAAGCCGTCTTTTTCTGTGCAAGCTCTGATACCTTTGTGGGTTCGTTTCTTGGTGCGTTCTTCTGTTGCACGGGTTCGTGTGTCTGTTTCTGTACCAGCATCGGCTGTTCTTGTTACAGTGACTCTGGCGGGTTGAAATCAGGCTTGTGAGGTTCCCAGCATTGATTCCTCTGCTTGGGATCACTTTGGCTAATTGGGATCTTTTGTGGTGTCAGTTGAATTTTAGAATTGCTTTTGGGTTTTGTTTGTTTTCTAGTCGTGTGAAGGATGACTGGAGTTTTGATGAAGACAGCATTGAATCAGTAAATTACTTGCAGTAATAAAGCCATTTTCTAATGTTAATTTTGCCAATCCGTGTATGAGAGGTCTTTTCATCGCCTAATGGTTTCCATTTCTTCTGCGTCTAAAAGTTTGCATCACAGAGCATGCAGAGAACTTCCACATATCTGGTTAGGCTTATTCATAGGCATTTAAATTTTTATTATAAATATGAATTCCTCCCTAATGTGATTATTTTTGTTTGTTTGTTTGGGGGCGGGGGTTGAGACAGGTTCTTAGGTAGCCCAGGCTAGCCTTAAACTCACTACATATCCTTAGGCAACTATTCTTCCTGACTCTTTCCCACTTGCTGTGACACCACTCCCAGACTTGTTTCTGTTGACACAGTTCATTATTGCTGTATAGAAAAGTGCTGATTTGTATATGTTGATCTTTATTGGTAAGCTGCTACTTTGCTAGAAGTATTCATCAGGTCTAAGAAGTTTCTTTGCAGTCTTTGAGTTTAAGGAGATTATGTTATCTGCAAATAGGGATAATTTGACTTCTTTTCTTTTTAAATTTATTTAATTTTTTTTCATTTTACATACCAACCACACTTCCCCCTCCCTCCCTTTATTCTGTTCCCCTTAACCTCCCTCCCACCCCATCTCCCATCCACTCCTCATAGGTGGTAAGGCCTCCCTTGGGGAGTTGACATACTGAGCTGGGGCAGGCCCCTCCCCACTGCATCAAGGCCTAACAAAGTATCCCACCATAGGGAATGGGCTCTAAAAAGCCAGTTTGTGTACACAGGAAAAGTCCTGGTCCCACTGCCAGGGGCCCCACAAACAGATCAAGCCACACAACTGTCACCCACATTCTGAGGGCCTAGTTCGGTCCCATGCAGTTTCCCCAGCTGTCAGTGCAGAGTCTGTGAGTTCCCATTAGCTTGGGTCAGCTGTCTCTGGGGTTTTTCTCATAATGATCTTGACCCTCCTTGCTCCTATAATCCTTCCTCCCTCTCTTCTACTGAATTCCAGGAGCTCGGCCCAATGCTTGGTTGTGGGTCTCTGAATCTGCTTCCATCAGTTGCTGGATGTAGATCCTATGATGACACTTAGGGTAGTCACCAATCTGACTACCAGGGAAGGCTAGTTCAGGCACCTTCTCCACTATTGCTATGAGTCTTAGATGGGGTCATCCTGTGGATTTCCTGGGAGTTTCCCTGGCACCAGGTTTCTCCCTAACCCCATAACGACCCCCTCTGTCAAGATAGATCTCTTTCATTGCTTTCCTTCTCCGTCCCTCTTCCAACTCTGCATCTCAGCCATCTTGATCCCTCATGTTCCCATTCCCCATCGCTTCCCCTCACCCCCACCCCAGTTTACCCAGAAGATCTCAACTACTTCCTCTTCCTGATACGATCCATGTGTGTCCCTCTTAGAGTCCTCCTTGTTAGCTAGCTTCTCTGGGGTTGTGGATTGTAGCCTGGTTATCCTTTGCTTTGCATCTACTTATGAGTGAGTATATACCATGTTTGTCCTTCTGAGTCTGGGTTACCTCACTCAGGATGATTTTGTTTTTCTAGCTCCATCCATTGCCTGTAAATTTCATGATGTCATTGCTTTTTACTGCTGAGTAATACTCCATTGTATAAATGTACCACATTTTCTTTATCCATTCTTCGGTGTATGATCTCCCTAATGGAGTTGAATTATTTTGTGCGTATTTTATTGGGAATTTTTATAGTTGTGTTCTTCATGTATATTGGTGTATAGTTCTCTTTTTTGTGGTGATCTGGTCTTCTAGTACTGAGGTAATGCTTGCTTTGTAGACCAATTTTGTAGAACGATGTTGCCTCCAAATGAAACCTCATACCCGTTCAGCAGTTACTCCCCACACCTTCCTGCCTCCAGCCCCTGGCACCCAGTAGTCTGCTTGTACGGATTTATCTGTTTTGTGTTTTTATCTTAATGGAATTCTACAATGTATATCTTTTATATCTGTCTTTTACTTAGCATAGTTTTAAAGTTTGCCCACTGAGCTATCTCACCAGCCCACACTGTTTTGTCTTGTCTTAAATCATCCCTAATGGCAAATTTGTACTTACTAAATAATAACTTCCCATTCCTCCTTCCCTCCTGTACCTGGTAACCTCTGGTCTTCTTTCTGGAAGGCTTGGTTTGCGATCATCAGTGATATCAGAAATCACTGAATATTACGTTGTGTAGCTGCACATAATTTAGTCACCTCTCTATCATTGTAAACCTAGTTACTTCTATTACAAGTAATGGTCCTTGCAGTATTTTTCTACCTGTGGCTTCATCCTAGGTTTTGCATGTGTGCTGATTTAGACTTAGAAACTTCACCAAATCTATACCCCTTAGAGTAGTGAGACTTGATGTCTTCATTGTTTTTTATGTTTCTCGTAGAAGATGCTTTGTTCATGAGGTCATTAACTCTACACTTGCTATATAAGTTTGTTGTTGGCATTCTTTGCACCTACTCAAGATGTTTTAATAACAACGGGAAAGTTTGGCCGATAGTGTGTTCCAGAAGCTTGCTGGAGTGGTGAGACTTGGATGCAAGGACACAGTAGTGAGAGCTGGAGCTGCTTTGAATATTCTGAATGAGACAGTGGCTTTAGCAAGTAAGAAAGTGAACAGACTATCAGTAGCTCTTTCTGTGCTGGCAGGTGTTGAACGTGGGGCCTGGTGTGTACTAGGCAGCACCATTGCCCTGGGCAGCAACACAGCCCTCGTTTCACCTGGGGTTTTGAGATAGTGTCTGACTAAGTTGGCCTTGAATTCCTGGTGTAGTCCAGATAGAACTTGGACTTGTGACCTGCTCACCTTAGCCTCCCTAGAGCTGAGATCACAGGCTTGTACTCCAGGCCTGCCTGAGGTTAAAAGACCTTCATTATTAGGCCAGCCTCCAGGTAGATTATAAAAGCATAATGTTGTGGGGGGAGCGAACATTAAGATTTGATTGACTCTCTATTTTGTGGTCTTATAGTCTGTGAACACACTTTTCATAATGTGTTTTAAATATTTTATCTGTAGTTTGTTCACTCATTGTTATAATTTATCTAAGAGTGTGATGTAACACGAAAATGTTTTAAATGTGGTTTCTCTTTCCTAGAAAAAGGAAATGCTGTGTTTTAACTTTTTGTTTTTCTCTATCTAAATTTCTTAGGGTTACAGACCCATTCTGTTGAGAACCCAATACCGCTGTCACCCTGTGATCAGTGCCATAGCTAATGATCTGTTTTATGAAGGAAACCTCATGAATGGCATTTCAGAGACCGAGAGGAGCCCTGTGCTGGAGTGGCTGCCCACGCTGTGTTTCTACAACGTAACAGGAGCAGAACAGGTGAGTGACATCAGTGTTGATGGGAATCACTACTTAATTTCTTGGTTTAATGCTATTGTTGTTTGCATGGTTTCACTCAGTCTTTCTGTAGCCTTTCTGGGAAGATAATTTCAGATCTGCTTCCTACTCCAGGTCGAAAGCGAGAACAGCTTTCAAAATGTGGCAGAAGCTGCTTTTACACTCAAACTAATCCAATCACTGATCGTAAGTGGAATAGCGGGCTCCATGATTGGGGTGATAACATTATACAAGTCGCAGATGTACAAGGTGTGTGCTACATATTATGATATTTGTCACATAGTAAACATCATAGTCTGTATTATAATATTTGGTGTTACACTAGCAGTAGTTCACTTTGGTGCCTGAGACCTTTGGAACTGTCATTTGTGTACTTACAAAAGAACATCCTGATGTATTTTCTGGCCTGGATTTTTTCTGCATAACTCAATGTAAACCTAACAAGGTTTAATTAAATTCACTTTACAGCTGTTGGGACAAAATGTAAATAAACAGATTAGAAGACGAAAATGTGGTGTATGCTTTGTGTCTGGGGACAGATGGAATTGAGGCTGTTTTTCAAAATGTTCTTGCATTATTACATTTCATCAGTAAATTAAGGATGGATACCAGGTATTAATGTACATAAGAGCCAGTTACTTCTAAGTAGATTTTTATAGTCTTTTCTCTCTTAGTATTTTTTCTTTTTCATTATTAATTACTTCTCCGTTCAGATTAGCATATAAAAATAAAATCCTTGCAATAGGTTAATCGTCATTTGATTATTTCATAAATAAAAATAATACTGTCTTTTTTAATTTTAGAAGCTTTGTACCTAAATTCATATGAGTCATAAGAAAGATAAAAAATGTTTCTGAAGTAGTTTACTCCAGTGGTTGCATTGTTGACCAGTTTGGGGACTAAGTTCTTCATGATCTCTGTACTTCATGAGCCTGTCCTTTCTCTACAGATTTGCCACTTACTCAGTGCTGTGGACATTGGCCATCCTGATATTAAAGCTGTGCAGGTGTCCACAGTGGATGCCTTTCAGGGCGCTGAAAAGGATATCATTATTCTGTCCTGTGTGAGGACAAGACAAGTAGGATTCATTGATTCAGAAAAACGAATGAATGTTGCATTGACCCGAGGAAGGAGGCATTTGCTGATTGTGGGAAGTTTATCCTGTTTGAGGAAAAATCGACTATGGGGGCGTGTGATCCAACACTGTGAAGGTAAAATAAAAATGTACTTATTTTAAGCATTTTTAATCAGAACTGACTTTGTGGGGTTAGTTAACCTGGGTGGTTAGTGTGGTTAGTGAGGAATAGCTGTGACTCATGTCCCCTTGGGAGATGCCCGAGGGCACAAGAACATGGAGACCCCTGTAAAGAAGTGTTCTTATGTTCGTATCTTTTAAGGAAGGGAAGGTGGATTGCAGCATGCAAGCCAGTGTGAACCACAGCTAGACCATCTTCTTAAAGATTATTTTGAAAAACAAGCAGAAGAAAAACAGAAGAAAAAGGAAAAAGAAAAATCTAAGGATAACTCTCATTAACAGAAACAACAGCCAAGCATGGCCAGGAGTGTTGGATTGTTGTAAATTCAGAATCTTTTTACATTGTGTATTTTTAATATTTTTGTTTATTCTAAAGCCCCTAATACAAAAAGTTACATTATTTAAATAACATGCCAAATAAGTGCATGTAAAAATTTGCTCTTTAAAAAGACCTGCATTTTATATTCAGATAGGCAGATGTTTGTGTGATAGACAAATGTCTTGTTTTTACAAGAGTTAGGAAGGCATTCAGTATGCATAAAAAATACATGATGGTCTCAAAAACACAGCCCTGGTCAAGACCACTAGCAGTTTCTTCTGACCTGGAATATTGGGATTGAAATACATGAATTGCCCCGGCATTTAAAACTAAAACCATTAACAATAAAAACTTAAATAAAAAAATACAGGAGAGAAGGTGAGACACAGCACTATGCCGCATACAGTAGGTGCTGTCAGTCTCCGGGGAGTGGACAGGACTATGCCGCATACAGTAGGTGCTGTCAGTCTCCGGGGAGTGGGCAGGACTATGCCGCATACAGTAGGTGCTGTCAGTCTCCAGGGAGTGGACAGGACTATGCTGCATACAGTAGGTGCTGTCAGTCTCCGGGGAGTGGGCAGGACTATGCCGCATACAGTAGGTGCTGTCAGTCTCCGGGGAGTGGGCAGGACGAGCCACTTTCAGCTCTCCTCAGGTCTCCTCCCTGTGCATTTATTTGCATAGTACTTACTGGTATATATATAGAATAAATGGGTAATGTGCAAAATAGAAAAATGTACAAAATACAGAAGCTATATAAAAGAAAACAAAATTACTTAGAAATCCACTATTCAGGTTATCATTAACAAATTGGTCATCTTTCTGTGCTTATAGTCACTGTAAATATATACATGTAAGTTTTAGGCATTGTTAATAAAGGAATGTATTCATATACAGATGGAAAAAATGGCAAAGTCTTGATCATAATTGATATCAGTGTATTTATTTTTTAGCAAATAAAACATTTTAGTGACCCAAGTCATTTAGTAATTATTTAAGAATTATTTTAGCATTTATTTCAAGAACACAGAAAATTATTTCCTTAAATTTCCTTGTAATAAAATCTTCCAGTCTAGGGCTGGCAGGATGGTGCAGTGGGTAGAGGTACTTTGCTGCCAAGCTTGACCCCTGCAGCTCATCCTCTGACCACACACATGCCATGGCCCACAGGCCCACCCTCACACATAGACTACATAAGTTAGTGTAACCAAAACATGGTAGCTGATATGTACACTGAGAATGATGATTGTCTCTGTGGAACTCTTATGTGAAAGAAAAAGTAAATCCAACCATAGTTACTCTGTTTTCATTTGGGTGTGGGTGTGGGTGTGTGGGCATGTTCACGCTTATGTGTGTACATGTGTGAGTGGGGCAGGTGAGAGCAAGTGTCTGCTATTACTCCATACATTATTCCTTTGAAATAAGGTCTCTGGGCTGGAGAGATACCTCAGGGGTTAAGAGCACTGGCTGCTTTTCCAGAGGTCCTGAGTTCAATTCCTAGCAACCACATAGTGGCTCACAACCATCTGTAATGACATCTGGTGCCCTCATCTGGCCTGCAGGGATACATGTAGGCAGAACACTGTATATGTAATAAATAAATCTTAAAAAAAAAAAAAAAAAAAAAGCTGGGCGGTGGTGCACGCCTGTAATCCCAGCACTAGGGAGGCAGAGGCAGGTGGATCTCTGTGAGTTTGAGGCCAGCCTGGTCTACAGAGCTAGTCCAGGACAGGTGGCTCCAAAGCTACAGAGAAACCCTATCTCGGAAAAAAAACAAATGTTATTATTACCAACTATTAGGATAAAAAGAAATGAAAGTTAGTTAGACATAGAGTAACTAAGCTCACACCTCTCAATGGTAGACTAGCATTTAATAGAGGGATGTGGAGAAGAATGGGATGCCAAGATGAAGCCACACACACACACACACACACATACACACACACAACCAAGAGGAATGGACAAATGAATTGAAAAAACATCAATAATTTCCAGAATTTAAAATCCTAAATCATGACATGACACTAATGGAATTCAGGTGTTTCTGGTACATGGACTGCTCTCACCAAATGTGAGGTCAAACTGTTGACCTTGTATACATCCTAGTTCACAAATGAGTCTGTCAGATACGCTAAGCCTAAAGGCTGAAGATGATGCCCCAACACTGCGGAGAAACCTCAGGTGACTGTCCAGGCAGCTGGCTGTTTCTGTCAACTCACATTTTTTTTTGGAAGCTGCTTGCATGCGCTTCCTGTTTTTATTTTGTTAGGTAATATTTCCTTCTTGGGTCTCTGAAGGAGTTGAGGATTAGATAGTTAAAGCTTTTCTTGGTTAACTCGAGCAAAGGTTTCAAGTGATTTTATTTTCTAAGACTAACACAGAGATATGTCTTTTATTTACTTTAATTTTTAATGTTTATTTTATTATTTTTATGTACATAATTGTCTTGCCTACATTTATGTGTGTATGTCACCAAAATGCCAAGACTTATAAAACAAAGAATTTTGAAAGCTATAAGAAGAGCACCGATTCTCAGAGGCAGGTCTGTAAGAGACCTTAGTAGAGATTCTGAAAACCAAGAAAGGATGGCATGAGAGTTCAAGCCCTGATTGTGAATAATTGCTAGACAAACATCTAGTAAAAGTGTCTTCTAAAATTAACAGAGAAATTAACAAGCACTTCAAGACAGGCACAAACTAACCAAACTCATGACCGCCAAGCCAGCATTGCAGGAGATATTAAAGGAATCCACACAGGAAGAAAAATCACAATTGTGAAAGTACAGAAAAGAATACATTTCATGAGAGGAATAGATGAACAAAAATCTAGTGAAGAATCCATGTGTTCAACTCAGAAAACCCTACTACTAATAAGGAAAGAGAGAATAAAAGAACAAACACGGATGGAACCAAACGGAAACGCAGGAGCTCAGGAGCCAGCCTGTCCCTCTCAACAACTCAGGATGTAAACTGTCACTTAAAAGACCTAGCTAGCTATTGGGCTGAAAAACAAGATCTAACCATTTGTGTCTCTAAGAAAAACACCTCTCTGGCAGACATGCACAAAGAGTCAAATGATGTTAGTTGGTATACCAAACCAAAGTTATAATTAACTCTGGTAAGGTAGACCTCAAGCAAAATGGTAAGATAAAAGAATGTCACTGCATTTTACTGACAGGACTAATTCATCATGAAATAATGCTGTACTCAAGTTCACAAAAGCATAGCAACCACTCTTAGATATGAAAGGCAGATCTGTCCAGTTACGGTAATAGCGGGCAACTTCAATATCCCATGCTCATTAATAAGGATGATTCAACAACACACAAATCAGTACATGTAACACAGACTCATGGGCAGCAACCACATGATCATCTCAATAGAGACAAAAGGGTTTTGACAAAATTTAACGTCCCTTTGTGATAAAAAGTCCATATGGAAACAGGAAGGAATATACCTCTAAACAGACTCATAGGGAAGAGGAGGGTGGGTAATAGGGAGGTGGAATGGAGATCAGGTGGTAATAGTAATAATTTGTGTGTGTGTGTGTGTGTGTGTGTGTGTGTGTGTGTGTGTGTGTGTGTGTATGAAATTGTCAAAGAAGAAATTTGATTTTTTAAAAGGCTATTTTGGCCCGTTGTGGTGACACACACCTTTAATTCTAGTACCCAAGAGGCACAGACAAGATCTCTGCAGATTTGACACCAGCCTTTTTTTACACAGTGAGGAGTCCCAGGCCAGCCAGGGCTACAAAGTGAGACCTGCGCCTCCCTATAAAAGGCTACATTATGCCAACCTATAGTCTACATTATACTAAAAATAGAGAGAATTTCGCCAGAAAACTCTTAAATCTGATAAATGCTTTCAGCAAAGGGCCAGAATACAAGTCAACATTAAAAACTTAGAATTGTTTCTTTATATCAGTGATAAAATTTTCTAAGAAGTTCCAGGTTGAAAAAAAAAAAAAAATCTCATCCACAATAGCTTCAAAAAACCAAAGTATCTGGCTGGAGAGATGGCTGAGTGATTAAGAGCTCTTGCTGTTCTTGCACACGATACACCACAAACATGCACACACACACACACACACACACACACACACACACATATACACACAATGTTTTATTCTGCAGTAAAGAAGAATAAGATTATGACATTCCCAGAAAAATGAGAGGACTGGAGATTGCCATGTTAAATAAAACAAGCCAGATCCAGAAAGACTAACATTTTTCTATTATATACAGAATGCAGAGTCTTAAATGAGAGTTGAAGGGGAACTATGTAAGTAGGAGAAGGTGTTTAAGGGGAGATGGGGAGGCAGGAGAGGGTAATGGGAGAAAGACAAATACGTTTTATTTTGAGGCAGATCTCTACCTATCTGATACGGAAGCCGAAGGGAGACTATTTGGGGAACACAGAAAAAAAGGGGTAATGGGTGAGTGAGTGTGAGTAAAGTACAGTGATAAGTATTTATGAGGATGTCATAAAAAGCCTTATATTGTATACAAACAAAAGTTAATTGAGAGACTATAATAGAAGGAAGGACTCCAGCGTGCTACTCAAAGCAAGGAAGAACAATGCTTAACTGAAGTGTATTAGTAGCCAAGCTGGTTGTTCTTACAATTCTCATGATTTGATAATCAAAAGTGGGTTGAGACAACGTGTTTGTTTTATGATTCTCTCCTCTGCAGCCAATCCTGTGTTTGGAAGCCTATATTACAAGTTAAATTCTGAAGTTACAAAGCCCAGTTTTAAACTTCAAAATAAAACGTAACTTTTGGCATTATTTTTTTCACATTTGAGAAAACACGTTTGATTTGAAAATGCCAAGGCAAACCCCCAAGGCTGCATGCTCTCAACTACAGTTTAATTTGAAGGCAGCTGTGAAGTAGCTTTATACTAATTAGATTTTTTATATTAAATAAGAATGAACTGGAAATTGGTGATTTACTTGACAGATAATTGGGCTTTGAAAATTAAATAATTGCTCTAAAAACATTAACTCAGCACTGATTTGAAATGCCTGCTTTGTTATTACTCATGAGCAGAAAGTAAGTTTGGTCCAAGTTGCATTAATATGATTTGATTACACAGTCAAGGAAAAAATACTGCCTACCTCTCCCTAATCCTCCATTCTTTCCACCCAGAAACACTAGTTGTGTTCATTGAAGTTTAAACCTTTTCTGTTAGTCTCTAAGTAACTGGTTTTCCTTAATTTTCTACTTTCTAATTAAACAAATGCAAGTGGGGACTGGAGTGATGACTCAGAAGTTAAGAGCACTGGCTGCTCTTGCAGAGGACCAGGGGTCAATTCCCAGCAACCTCATGGCAGCTCCCGATCTTCTATAGCTCCAGTTCCAAGGTTTCTGACACCCTCCTCTGGCCTTTGTGGTTAGTACATATGCAGGTGGTACACAGACATACATGCAGGCAAAACACCCATATACTGTAAGATTAATCAGTTTTTAAAAATTGCTCTGTGTGTGAGAGAGTGAGAAGAGAGGAGAGAGATCAAATGGTGTCTTTCGTTGTTCTTGTGGCTCCTTTTGGGTATTGGAGGACCTATGTGATATTTTGAATGAATGATGGTAACCTTGAGCACCATGGTGCCATCACATAGGTACAGAATCAGGGAACAGCAAAAATGTAATGAACAGCAAGCAGGCCAAGGAGATTTGCTGATCTCGGCACCCTTGGATAAGATGATACTTGCTTTTATGTGCCATGCATGTGGAGTAAGCAAGCTAACTGAATGAAGTACCAAGGACAGAGCAGGCTGCGTGTTGGTGAAGGAGCTGACACAGGCAGCTTCAGCATCAATTTTGACTGTGCTTTGCGTCTATAATTTGGTTGTGGCATTAGCATGATATGTGAGCAATAAGTGCTATCCACCAAGTGATGAGAGAATTAAGGACAGGGCTGGGGATGCAATTCTGTGTAGGCACTGGGCCACATGTACAAGACTTTGGCTTTGATCAGCATTGCTGAAAAAAAAAATGCAGTGACCAGACAGACTTTAAAACAAAACAAAACAAACAACAACAAAAAAACCCACCACCTACTTTACCACATTTTCTATAGATTTGTTTGTTTGTTTTTGAGACAGGATACCATTCTATGGTTTTGGCTGCTCTTGGACTCATAGAGATCTACCTGCCTTGCCTCCCAAGTGCTAGGACTAAAGGCATGCTTTCAAAGTCAAGAGGAAGATACTAAAAGTTGACTGGAAACACTTGATTTGGGATGCACATGTTGGTGTGGAAAATGAGGTTATCCATGGGCTTCACCTTCAGATCATGGCTGCGTTTACTTGATAATACAAGCCTGAAGGAGAAATAGCATGTTGTTTGTGTTCATTACACAACACAGACAGACAGCCCTTCACTCACTGAGTAATGGATACTCTTCAGCATTAACTCCAGTAAACAATTTAGATAAAAATCAAGAAAAACTGCCTAATTTAAATCAAGCCCATTAGTCAGGTTCCAATTAGGAATGCTCAAGCTAAGAAATTCAGTAGGATTTTTTAAAAAGATTTATTTATTATGTATACAATATTCCTCCTGCATGTTGCCAGAAGAGGGCACCAGATCTCATTACAGATGGTTGTGAGCCACCATGTAGTTGCTGGGAATTGAACTCAGGACCTCTGGAAGAACAGTAAGTGCTCTTAACCTCAGAGCCACCTCACCAGCCCCTCAATAGGATTTTTAAGAACTAATTACAAAGATACGTGAGAACCAAAACTCAACCAGAACAGAAATTAATAAAGCTAAGGCAGGAGGTACCAGAGTCCCAGAGCTGGGAGTGTTCAGCGAGATCATGGGAAACAGTCGGTAGGCACCGGGATCATAGAAGTTCTGCTGGGAGCTGGGGGTGATGGAGACAGGCTTGGGGTTTCAGGTCCGATGCCGGCATAACAGACTCTGACTGCCACAGGGATGCTGGCCCTTACTAGACAGGTGATCTTCAGCAAAAGCTTCCTCGTGTGTAAGCTTGAGGATGGCAACAATGTCTTCTTGGGATCTACATGAGGATGAAGTGGAGTCCCATGCTAGTTCCTATCCCGGTATAGTTCTGGCTCACTGTGTGTCTGCTTCTTTATAGAAGTTCCTGGATCTTGTGGATCTGCTTTTTTTCTTTTTCTTTTCTTTTTTTTTTCCCCTAGAAGTTTCTATTACCTCAAAAATTTTAGCAGGTATGTGTTAGAAATTAACCTTTAAAAAAAGTCAGAAAACAAACAAAAAACCTGGGTGTAGTGACACTCTTCTTTAATCCCAGCACTCAGGAGACAGAGGCCAGCAGATCTCTGTGAGTTCAAGGCCATCCCAGTCTACAGAGGGGGCTCCAGGACAACCAAGGCTACATGGAGAAGCCTGTCTTGGTTAACATTAACCAATGACAAAATGTCAGAAGAGAAAAGGCTATCATGTCCACAGGCTCCCTACCCCCAACTCCAATTCCAACTGATCCAATCACCTTGATGATTAAAGAGAAATGACTGCTTGGTCGATACAGTTTTTTCTTCTTAAATATAAAATTAGAAGTTGCAGTTGTCAGTAAATTGTGGCTGAAATCGCTGTCTACTTGTACTTTTGTAGCCTGATGCTTGAAACCAAAGACCATTCTACTAAGTCTAATGGACTACTTGTGTGCATTTTTAGTCATTCTTTGAAAATTCCGTGTGACTTTTTTTTTTTTGGTGACCCGTTTTATAAGGAAGTGAAAAATCATGTTGGGGAAGGCAAAGGCTGCAGTTTCTTAGTTGGTCTATTGTGAACAGATGATCTGTGCCCAGGTGTCAGCATGGAGAAAAGCATCACCAAGTTCAGCAACAATGGGAGCCAGAGGAAGCCAGAAAACAGTGTGGTTCTTTGGGAGTGGTTAGATATTTATCTTGAAACACATGCCCTTCCCCTAATGCAGTGTCCTCAAGCCTTTCAGCTCAGCTTCTGAGGAAGTGTTCATCCAATAGAACTCAGGTGACTTGAAGGATTTGCCAAGGATAGAATTCCAGATTCACGAAAACAACAAAACTGTACCCCCCCAGCACACACACACACACACACACACACACACACACACACACACACACACACGCACACACACAGCCTTTTTGTAGTGAAACTTACAGAAACTGTTCTATTTGCAGCAATCAATGAATTCAGATTCAGATTTAGTTAATATTGATGTAGAGGTTTTTTGTTTGAATTACTAGGTTGTTTTGTGCTTTCAAAGTTTCTTGTTCTTGGTAGATTTTTTATCACAGTATTAGAAACTATCATTTCAATTTTCCCTCCTGATTTTTTCTACACAACATTGCATTGTGAGATTAGTCCTTCTCTTCTAGGGAAAATAGGCTCTAAAATCCTCAAAAATAAGACCATGGTGGACTTACCAGGGACAACACTCTTAAAACTGAATTGCCCTCTCCCAGGAGCTAGCTATTAATTGCAATATTTTTATTTATTTAAGATTTCTGCTTATTTAGTGTATCGCTGTGAGTACAGCCTCATTGCGTCTGTGGATGCCTCCAGGAGCTGGAGTTGTAAGCCGTCATGAGTCTGAGAGCAGTGGTCAGTCACTCCTAACTACCAAGCCATCTCTCCAGCCCTGTCACTAGTACTTTATACGCAGGATCTAATAAGAAATGAACAGTTGGGAACCAGTGAAATGGCTCTGTAGGTGAGGGAGATTAGCACCAAGCCTGATGAAGTGAATTCTACATCGATATGGCTACTCATAACAATTATCATTTGCTAATAATACCTCATTGTTCAGAGAGGGGGGCGTGTCGGGGAGGTGCATGCCTTTTATCGCATCTTTAGGGAAGCAAAGGCAGGCAGACCTCTGAGTTGGGGGTCTACAGAGGGAGTACCTGGATACACAGGACTACAAAACCCTCTCTCAAAAAACCAGACACACTGGAGAGGCGCACGGACAACGTTTATCTGTGCACACACGGTGTGGATTCGCTGAGACGCACAGCTAAGCCCTGTTCACTGTCTGGAGTCGAAATCTTCTTAATTATTGGGCCCCGTCGTCGCTTCTGGTTAGACAACGGAATTCTCAGAACAGACTTGAGGCCCCCGTGCCATTGTTCTCAAGCTTGGCTGCCATCAGAACCCCGGGGGCAAGTGTTGGTCAGTCTATCTCGTTTATATTCGCCGTCTGAATCCGCAGGCTGGGCACCGCGCATCTGGGAGTGGAGACTCCCGGGCAGGCAGGGCGTGGGGAGGGACGCCGACCGCCAGTCTCCCCGCAGGCCCCGGGAGGCGTCGTACTGCCAAGTCCCGCCAGGGGGAGCCGCGACCTCGCCTGCCCGCCCTGCGCTCCTGCGGCTCCCGGGCTGTCGAGGCTCAGGTGTGGCCTTCGGCCGCCGCAGCCCCCGCCGCCCCGGGCTGCTGGAACCCCTCCCCACCGCTGGGCGCTGGAGGAAGGCCCGGTGCTGTGTTGTGAAAGCCTTCTCCGCCCCGCACTGCGCCTAGGCGTCCATGAGTGAGGGGTGGAGGGGCACGCGGGCGAGCTGGAGAAAAGAGGCGCTGGCGGCCTGAATACCTCCTTTAAATTACTGCTGACACCTCGGTTCCAGGCCCCTAAAATCTCAATCAACAATCCATTAGAACTCAACAGGAGTAAAACTAAATCCTCGTTTAAGTGTATTTATCCGATCTCCTTTCTCTCTTTCAAATGCTAAATCCATTTCAGCATATGCCCCTTCTTTCTCTCGCCTTTTTCTTAAGACTGGCAGCCCATACCTCTCTTGTAAATATGAGAGATGCTAATCATATGACATATCACGTCTCCGTCGGAGCCGGAATAAAGCCTTCAGATTTGGGATCATTGCCTCCAGACAACAGCTTCATCAGCCGGAAAGTTGGTTTTTTTCCCCTTTCCTTCAACTCTCAATCCCCTCTTTGTCTGGAGGAAAATGCGGCCGACTCGAGCCACCCAGGCCATATGGTTCACTCTGTATTTTTTTAGTTGAATTCTGAATTGTTTCTGTGACTTGCGAAGTTTTTTTTGGAAGTGCATATAAAGAGGTAGAAGAGCTACTTGTGCGGGGAGTGCTGCCCGGCGCGCCGCGGCCGCCCCCTCCCGGCCGGGAGACCCAGCTCCGCCCAGGCCTGCACGAGCAGAAGCACGATCTCAATACAGGGAGCAACTGCAGAGCCGGAGAAGGCGGCGTAGTTCGCCCAAGTGCCAACCCAGCGCCCCTCTCCCGGCTTGGCACAGAGGGTGTGCTGGAGAAACACTGGGGAGAATGAATGAAAGAACAAGCCAGCTCTATAGGTGTACCTATACCCTGAATTGTTGTGGTGGGCTTAAACATATCTTGGCACCTCTGAAAATTAATTGCCTTCCCTCCCCTCCTCTTGCCACGCTGTATGACATTACACTTGTGCATTGTCTTCATAGCACGCATCATTTTCAGACGCCCGGAGTTTCAACAAAATTCTGTTTGTTTGAATGTAAGCTCCATGTAGCTGTGGAATGGTGCCCATGTTGTGCACCCCAGCGTTGCCGAGGGCCGGCCCAGTGCTAGGATGCCCTAAAGAGTATCCTTGAATGCGGGAAGGAGGGAGAGGCAATGAATAAATTAA
This sequence comes from Onychomys torridus, assembly GCF_903995425.1. Lineage (NCBI taxonomy): Eukaryota > Metazoa > Chordata > Mammalia > Rodentia > Cricetidae > Onychomys > Onychomys torridus. The sequence continues at coordinate 103,026,642 of NC_050448.1, forward strand.
GTACATATCTCATTCCCCGGAAGCGTAGATTAAAGAAATCGTGTCTGCTAAAATTCAAACTTATTTGCTCCAGCCTCACTATACAACACTTAAAGACAAGAAATAACACTCTTGTTTATTTCTCGAAGTGTTTTTAGGTTTTTGTTTTTGTTTTCCTTAACGGGAAAATGAGAGGGGGGAAGATCAGCTTTCAAGATCTTCATCCATTTCTCTGCATAGGTTGGTTTTTTTTTTTTTTGTTTTTTGTTTTGCTTTCCAGGTTGGAGACAGTTCCTGAAGGCAGCAGGCTGCCAAATTTCCTTTCTCTCTAACTCCTAACACAAACCCCAAAGGGCCCTTTCACCAAATCATTACATTCTACAGAGGTGGTCAAGCTAGCACCGCTTTTCATGAAATGGAGAAAGAAAAGGGTCCTTGAAGTTTAGAAGATGCCCAAGGAAAGTCCTTGAATGACATCAAAAGAATGAGTTTCCATAGCTGTTGAAGCGCGAGGGCAGTGTATCCGCACAAAGGGGACGGGGCACCAGGATGGGCCCACTGCTCTGTCCCAGGACAATTGGGTCACTGAAATAGGGAATTAATTACCATTGGAGAGTGGGCAGCCCATTCACTACTGGCTGAGTTTTATTAAACGCCAATATAAATAACAAAACAACTCTTGTGGCTGCACGATTCCTACACGCCAAAGGAAGGATTATGCCGAGGATTAACATCTTAAAGTCTATGAGACTTTCTGACTCAGGGCTCGGGGCTGGTAATCGCGTTTGTCTCCTGGTTCAGCGATTAGTGCTCTTACTTGCACTTTCTCTGGATAGCCAATGTCCCTTTTTGCAGGCACACAGGCTTGGGGAGGAGTTCTCTCCCTAGAAGCCCCCCCCCCCCCCAATTTCACACTCAGGCATCGGGCCCGTTCTTTCTCCTTCACCTGAGTAAAACAAGCAGGGAGCTAGCCGGGACAGGCAGGATCTCTTCCCAGTGAGTTCTTTCCTTCGTGGGGGAGAATTAGGGATGAGAGTCTTCCAGGCTCTGCCTTCCCAAGGGCCAACTAGGCGAAAATGAGTGGAAGACCTAGGCTGGGCCTGTCCCGCACTTACCGGACCCGGTGAGGCAAGCCGGGTCACCAGTGTGTTTGGCTTGGAGTCACCCAGAGCACGCTGTGAGGCTTGGAGCCGTGGTCTCAGACCGGGGAGAAAGTCCTCTGACCTCAATTGTTCCCATCTGGTTTCTCCGACGCAGAAAGAGGGGCTGGCACTGGGATGAGGGAGCGCAGCCAGGCAGTGGGGACCCCTCCAGGGCTCCGTGGAAACCGCACCCTCCCCTCACAGGATCTAAGGAGGAAAAGGGAGACTCCCAAGTCTGGAGCTTGGGGCAGGACTCAGCAGGTGTGAGTTTACACTACTTCCCGCCGCTCCTTGGCTGCAGAGGCGAGCTCTCCGAAAGCGGAAGTCCCTCCTGCCTCCACCACCAAAAACTAACCTTAAAATCGCAGGGCTGGGTCGGGAGGTGGCGGTGCACACCTTTAATTCCAACACTCGAGAGGCAGAGGCAGGCGGATCCCTGAGTTTAAGGCCAGCCTGGTCTACAGAGTGAGTTCTAGGACAGCCAGAGCTACACCGAAAAACTCCGTCTTTAAAAAAAAAAAAAAAAAAAAAAGGTGGGGTGGGGTGGGGATTGTGGGGATTTAGCTCAGTGGTAGAGCGCTTGCCTAGCAAGCGCAAGGCCCTGGGTTCGATCCTCAGCTTAAAAAAAAAGTTGCAGGATTATCTTACAAAGAAAGCTGATTGTTCTCACGCCAGTGACCCGAGCTCTGGAAACTGCACCTCTAATTCGCAGGGAAGCCCCAGAAACCCTACAGATATAACATATTGGGATTTGCTAATTTAACTTTCTCGCCATCTTTCCGCCTTGCCTTTCGGGCAGCTCCCTCGGAGGGTTGGGATTGGGGCTACACAGCAGTTTCTTTCTGCAGAGTGTAGACACGCGCCCTCTTGGCGTCGTCGCGGGACTCGAATAGTCGTCTGTCGAAAGTCTGGACCATTTGTCCTCTCTTGCCACTTGTGAGGTCGAAGTGCTGACCTCCCCACAGAGACACCTACCCTAAACTTTAGGGCTTTGGGCCATCTCAAAGTTCAAGCTTCTCAGAAGGAACAAAGGTTTTCTAAAAATCTCCACCCCTTGACCCCTCCCCTAACTTCAACTTTTTCTCTAGCTACACGCAACCCGCCTCCTTTCTAAGGCTTGGTTGGGGATGAGTTTAAATCACTAGGCTCCCATTTCTTGATAACAGCATGCTTTGAGCTTTTGTTCTCTTAAAGTAGGATTGCACACTGAAAGAGGGACTGAAGACTAACAGTTTGACCCTTGAGGACAGTTCACGCTCTGGCCAGGCGCTGCCTTAGGTCGCCAGCCTCGCCGGGGCTATTCACGAGATCCCCGCCCCCTTCACACAACATTTCAGCCGGGTTTCATCTACACAAACTTTCAGACCACACAAGTGCCTCTTGAATTTATTTAAGTTAAAAGAGTGCTCCAAGGATCTAGCTAAGGATGTTGGTCACGTCTTCGCAAAGCTGAGTGCAAATCCAAATTGCTTTTTCTTTCGTTTTCTGAGCAAAACTGAGCACAATCTCGAACAAACAGAAGTCTGCTGTCCAGACAATTGAACACGGTCAGTTAGCTGGCCTCTGGGGTGCACAGTATTGTTAGCTTGTCTCCGGACTTGTTTCTTTTCTTTTTTGAATATTATTTTTCTAGTGAAAAATATGTATAGAAGTGTTTTGGTATTAAGAGCTAGCAGAAAGCTGGACCTTGTGGCACAGGACTTTATTCCCAGAACCCAGGAGGCAGAGGCAGGGGAATTTCTGAGAGTTGGAGGCCAGCAGTCTCCATAGTGAGCTCCAGACAAGCAAGAGTTAAAGGGCAAGACTCTGTCTCAAAAAATTAGAGGAGGTGGGGGTTGGGGAGGGGAGAGAGAGACAGAGAGACAGAGAGACAGAGAGAGACAGACACAGAAAATAACTCTTGAGAGCTACTGGCACAAACACACGTAATTCTTAGTCTCCAAACATTTACATCTGTACTTCACAACGTAACCTAAAACACACTCATCACATAAACCAAAGAGCTTTGTACTCAAAAAGTGAAAATCTGTGAACCCATAACATCTTGATGTTTAAATGAATTGGGGATTGATAATATCAAAACCTGAATATGCACATTATTCTAAGTTTCTTGACACTTTTGAAATGTATTTTTGCATTCTTTGAAGAAAAACCTCCATAATAAGAAATGTGCAGCCAATCTTAAAAACTATTTTACCATTTGTCAACATCCGCTCAGACAATTCTGTGTGCATTATTTGCATGAACTGCAGACATAGTATGGATTTGTCCTTTAAAAAAAAAAGATTTGTTGCTGGGTGTGGTGGCACACACCTTTAATCCCAGCACTCAGGAGGCAGAGGCAGGGGGATCTCTGTGAGTTCAAGGCCAGCCTAGTCTTGCACAGTGAGTTCCAGCTGTGTGGTTACACAGAGAAACCCTGAAATATTTGTTTATTCTATTTTATATGTATGAGTGTTTCGCCTGCCTGCATGCATATATACTCTATGTGTGTGCCCAGTGTCTGTGGAGGCCACAAGTTGAGGGAAGAGGGTGTCAGATCTGGAACTGGAGTTAGGGATGGTTGTGTGCCTCCATGTGGGTGCTGATTACTGAACCCAGGTCCTCTGCAAGAGTAACAAGTACTGTCAAGTAAAGTGCTAAGCCATCTCTCCAGCCCTTTAGGTGTGGATTTGGCAAAGGGAGGCCTGTACTTACTCAGGGAATCGGAACAACATAAAACAATAGCAGCATTAAGAAATGGGGAGTCAGACACCCCCATGCTGCTAACAAGCAGTGTGAGAATTCCATCGTGTGTTCCACTGGCACTAAGTGTTAGGCCCAAGTTGATGTCATTGTTATTCTGGGCTACACAAGGCTCATCAGCTTTCCCTTTAAAGCTTGTATTTAACTGAATTATGATTATGTTCTGCCAATATTTTGTCTTTAAGTCACCCAGCACTCCCTGCTAGGCAAAGAAGAAGAAGAAGAAGAAGAAGAAGAAGAAGAAGAAGAAGAAGAAGAAGAAGAGGAAGAAGAAATTTGCCCATTTCTACTGATACCCAAATAAGCCTTCCTTTGTTTTCTGCTGCATTAATTTAGTAGCTTGTCTTTGCTGGCAGGCAGCCCCTGTGGAGAGGTGGAGCTATCCCCAGGCTGACACAGCAGGTTCCTCTCATCACCCTGGTATTTGTTTTTAATGGTCTTTGATCATTTCATCAGATCCTACTGTTCCCATCCTTTACTCCACTCAAGTTTATGAACAAACACAAACTCAGCACTCACTCCCACAAGTTCCTCCAGCTCCCATCCTTCCGGCCAAGGCCAAAGTGGCCCTGAGTGGGTTTTCTTTTAGGGGGATGTGAAGAGTGGTTAAGGGCTCGGTGTCAACGGTCGCTACTTATAAAATAGTGACCACGTGCACCTGCAGCCTGTGGAGTAGCCCCAGAGACCCCAAAGAAGACACTCTGAGAGGGCCAGATGCTGGATGCTGAGGACACAATGTGCCTTTTCATGTCCAGCACTTCAGTCCTATCTACAAGGGAAATCAAGCTGTTCTGAGAGGATCTAGCGGTAACTAGATGAACTAATGCTTTTAAATTTAAGAAATTGGTTTTTAAAGGAAGAAATGAAAACATGTATCAAAAAACAAATTGAAAATCACTTCCATTTTGATAGAAAAATCTGAAGGTTGGGGAGCTGCAAAGACCAAGAGTCTTGCCCGGGACCTTAAATTTCCTCTTCCTCATCCTCTGCACTCCATCCAGTCTTGCTCGTTAGTACTCTGGGGAAACCGAGCCAACACGCACACTCCCTGGCAGCACTCTTCTCGGAAATTCAACTTATTTTCACGTTGCCTTCGGGGATGCTCCGCTTCTGAGGGTTCCGAGACGGGGAGTGGGGCACCTGCGGATCATCTCTTTCTCTGACTCGGGTAGACTGCTAAAGTCACTCTGAGACGCTCCTAGTTTGCAAAAAGTATGTCCAGGGGTGGAGTCCCGTGACACCCACGACTCGTCCAAGATGGTACTCTGCCCAGGACTCACTTCTGGGGCTCTGGTTCTGCGCCTAGGAGAAATCTGTAGAGTGACAAGAGGGGCCGCGCGCGCGGCGTCGGGGGAGGAAGCTAAGGGGGAAGAGCCGAGAAGCAATTTGGAACAAGTTTCCTCTCCCCACCCTCTCCTGTGGTTGGAAAAGCTGGAGATTCTGGAGGAGGGGCGCAGTGTCTCAACACCGCCCCACACAAGTGGAGCCGAGGTCACACAAGTGTCAGCGTGGCCCATTCGCTTCTAGGAGCAGCAGCCTCTGCCACCCACACGGGAAGTCACACTGGTCTAACCTATTGTCGATACCCACTCCCTGTTGCACCAGAAGCCCCCCAAATTATGACAGCGCGTGAAGCCTTACTGTGCAGCAGGTCAAGTGAGTGCGTTTCTGTCTTTAAATGCCTATCAACTGCTCTCCCACCGATCTCCTCTTCTTGGGGACGTCTCTGTGAATTCCCACCCTCCTCACGGTCCTACTCGAGTTTCTCCAGAACTCAAACACACTCGCTCACATAGTGCCTACTGCCTGGGCCCCGTATGTACCCCTTCCCTTTCCTAACCAAACGAAGGTTTTTATGTTTTGTTTTTGTTTTTGTTTTGTTTTGTTTTGTTTTAAACCGTCTACTATTTGATTCAGCCCCAAAGAGGCTTTGCCTTCTCGGGGATTCTGACCCCCATTAACTAATTCCGCGGCTCCCATGGTCCGCGAGGCCAGACTGCAATGGGTGGGACGCGGCTCCGCGCATCCCGGCAGGGGCAGCCCCTGCTGCCTTGAGGACCCGGGAGGGAGCTATACTCCGGGTGCACCCCCCTCCCTGCTCCATGGGCCCCCAGCGCTCGGGCCCCTAATGAGCTGCTGAAAGGGAGCGGGCTCCGGTGCGCGTGGCTCGCAGGCCTCCCGGAGTCCCGGGAACACTGATTGGCCAGCTGCGCCTCGCGACCTCCTTTCATTAATAAATTAGCGGCACGCTCCAGCCGAGCGCGAGCTACCAATCACAATAGACAGCGGCGGCGACAACGGCCGCAGCTTGAGCCGCCGCCGCCGCCGCCGCCGCAGCTTCGGGAGCTCGGGCTGCAGCCTGGAGCGCCAACAGGAGCTTTAGAACCATTTTATGCTGATTAGATAAAGGGGGGACGGAGGGGAGGGGGTGATGGAGGAGGAGGATGGATGGCCGGGCCAGGGGAGGGGGAAAGAGACTAAAGAAAGGGAAAGAAATGAATGATGATAATACGATGAAAAGAATAAGCTGGGGAGGGAGAGCGGGGGAGCAGGAGGAGGAGGAGGAGAGGGCGGGGGAAGGGTAGGTGAGGAGGGGGCCCCGGGGCAGATCTGATTGTTTTCTTGGTGGTATATAAGGGGTTTTAAGGAGAGTCGTGTGCCAGACACGCAGCCACTGAACCACAAGCAGCTCGGCTTTAACTGGAGTGCCTGGGAGTCGCGTGCCAGCAGCCGCACGGCCAGGGACTGACTGACAGACAGACACGCACGAGCACGACAACACACGAGACCCGGGCGGGCTGCCGCGGTCGCCGGGGCTCTTGGCAAAGTCACCCAGCAGAGAGGCCCCCCGCAGAGGTGCGCCTAGGAAGCGCCAAGCCCTCGGCGCTCCAGAGGAGCGAGGGACAACGCTCTTGGTTCCCGGCTGCGGGGACATTCCCGGACACACACCAGAGCAGCAGCTGGTACCGGCGACACATCTGGAGCCCAGTAGGTAAGTGCGCGCTCCGCGCCTCTCAACTTCGCTGGCAGTTTCCCCGCACAGGCTGACTTTCTTCCGGTCGCCCTAGACGCAGTGGCATCTGTGACCCGCACAGTGCACGGTCAGCTGGTGGCTCAGCCAAGGGCCCTCCTCCCCATCCATTCTCGCCTTCTTTACGGGTGCACCTTGCGGGGACCCGACAGAGACACTTCTACCGGTCTGTTCTGGTAGTAAATTTCATCTGCCTCTTCTTTTGCAGGATGTTCGTCAAATCCGAGACTCTGGAGTTGAAGGAGGAAGAGGAGGTGCTGATGCTGCTGGGCTCGGCTTCCCCGGCCTCGGCGACCCTGACTCCAATGTCCTCCAGCGCGGACGAGGAGGAGGACGAGGAGCTGCGCCGGCCTGGCGCGGCGCTTGGGCAGCGTGGGGCGGAAGCCGGGCAGGGGGTGCAGGGCAGTTCGGCGCCGGGCGCTGGGGGTTGCCGGCCAGCGCGGCTGCTGGGCCTGGTGCACGAGTGCAAGCGGCGCCCCTCGCGCGCACGGGCGGTCTCCCGAGGAGCCAAGACGGCGGAGACAGTGCAGCGCATCAAGAAGACCCGCAGGCTGAAGGCCAACAACCGCGAGCGCAACCGCATGCACAACCTGAACGCGGCGCTGGACGCGCTGCGAGAGGTGCTGCCCACTTTTCCCGAGGACGCCAAGCTCACGAAGATCGAGACGCTCCGCTTCGCCCACAATTACATCTGGGCGCTCACCGAGACCCTGCGCCTGGCGGACCACTGCGCGGGCGGCGGCGGCCTCCAGGGGGCGCTCTTCTCCGAGGCCGTGCTGTTGAGCCCCGGAGCCGCGCTCAGCGCCCCGGGAGACAGCCCTTCGCCCTCCTCTTCCTCCTGGAGCTGCACCAACAGCCCTGCGTCTTCCTCCGCGTCCTCCAACTCCACGTCCCCATACAGCTGCACTTTATCGCCCGCTAGCCCCGGGTCAGATGTGGACTATTGGCAGCCCCCACCTCCGGATAAGCACCGTTATGCACCTCACCTGCCCGTCGCCAGGGACTGTCTCTAGAGGGGCGGGCGAGCCTCCCTCTCCAAGTCCTCTCCCTGGCCCTCCTCCACCCGCTTCTCCCGCCCCCACCTTCCACGCCCTGGACTCCGCTGCACAGAGCAGAGGTGGCCGTGGCCATCCCTCGGCTGCTGGTGCATTCTTCGGCTGTGGGTTAACTTCACCCAGACAGTCTCTGATTTATTGAAGATGTGAGGATTTATGGTCAAAGAGGATTGTGGCATGTGGGGTTGGCATGGGGGGTTAGGAAGGGAGACTTCGTGAGACTCTAAAGACAGACACTGAGAAAAGATGCCATAACTAAGGAGTCTGCAGAGCGGACTGGCGCTCCTCCCCTCTCTGAGCTGCTGGAGGAGAACTCCAGTGGCAGTTCGTGTGAATCTCACAGAGGGAACGCAACGGGTCCCTGTGATCTTTTCACCTTCGTTTCTACAGAGATGTTAATGTCAGTGGAAAGAAATGTATCTTAGCATCTGAATGAATTTACCGGTAATAATATTATCCACACATTCGCAATGGCTGGCATCTGCTCTATTCCCATTGCAGTCTGCAGGCTGTGGGAACTTCACCTGTCAAACCAAACTTTCCTTCTCTGAGATGCACTTTGTTCTTTTTCCCAGATTCCTCACAATGCCTATTGTCCCGCCCTTCTCTTTCCTTTTTTTTTTCTCTCCATTTTGCCATCTGTCTCTTATGATTTATAAGGGGGAAAAACTTGTTTTGTTAGAGGGCCAGGTTAGAAGTCATTGTATAATTTGTAGGCTTTTGTAAGGATTGAATGCAAGCGTGGAAATTTAGGCTGAACTCTCTATCAAAAGGAAAAATGTGGAGGAAAAGGGAAAAATCAGGAGGGAGGACTGCTTCATGCATTATTTATCTCGACCTCTTAGGGGAGAAGGAACTCCCCCATCCTTTCAAAAGATTAAAAATAAATCAACAGTCTGAAAACCTAAGCAGACACGGGGCATTACCAGGATCAGCCACACACGTGTTCCCTTCTATTTATTTTGAAGAAAATTTTCATGGGGAAAGTATGTATTTTTTTGTATATTCTACAGAGTTTATTCTAGTATGTATTTGTATTTACATCTTGAACAAGAAAATTGTTTTGTGATTAAGCTATAAATAAAGTATATAATTTTCATAAATTTGTATTGAGTTATTTTTTGCTGATGTCTTTAATGCAGAGTGAGTTGTATTTTACTAAAGTTCTTGGCATGTTGAATTGAGTATATTTGTATTTCTTGGGTAATGTTTGGAATTTCACTAAAAAAATTACAAAATATGGAATCAAATTTGAAACACCAATACTGAGATAAGAGTGTATGTAATTCATCACCAACCCAAATTTTGCCTTAAGAAATCACTTCTTAGAGGCAGGCAGATCTCTATGAGTTCAGAGCCAGCATGGTCTACAGAGTGAGTTCCAGAACAACTAGGGCTACACACTGAGGTCCTGTCTCCAAATAAATGCATCATTCACTTCCTAAGATGGGGAGGTAATTTAGTGGTAGAGCACTTGCCCAGCATACCAAAGTCCTGGATGTCTAAATGAATAAATACGTGTTTAGTCAAAGAAAAGAATAAGGGGTGTGTGTGTGTGTGTGTGTGTGTGTGTGTGTGTGTGTGTGTGTTAAATAATAATTACATCTCAACAGGCTTCAGAGTTCAGAAAAACTTTGATTTTAATAATGGTTGGGTCGGGCACACCTTTAATCCCAGCACTTGGGAGACAAAGACAGGGGATTGATGTGAATTGTAGGCCAGCCTGGTCTACAGAGCGAGTTCCAGGACACAGCCAGGGCTATATAGACAGACAGACTGTGTGTTTGTTAAGAAAAAGTAAGAAAAAGAGGAAAAGAAAAAAGAAAAGAAATTTCTTGGTAGTGTGTGCAGCTTTTTTTTTTTTTTTTCCAGTTAACTTCTGCTGGATTCACCTTTCATCTTTAGATAAATGGTAGGAACTGTGTACTATCCCCAAGGACTCCCACTTCCAGCTCTAACTTGTGGAACATAACAATATATTGTTAGTTTGTTATGGCTGGCTGATTTTGTACTAGCCACTTTGACAAGCTAGTTGGCTTCCAAAGGTGAAGTTCTGGAGAGAAGGAGACATTCAGAGTTGGCTCAAATACAAAGGGTACACTGAAGGAAATAGCTCTGCCTTCTAAACTTCCTTAGAGTCATTTGAAGAGGAGGCAAAAATGACGCCACTTACAATTCACTCTCAAACACTTCGATGGCTGAAAAACGACCAAGTAAAAGTTGACCACATTCAAGAATCAAGTCCCAGGTGAACAGGTGAACACAACAAAAATAAAATTATGTAATTAAAAAAAGTTGTTCATGTACTTTCTTCCTATGGATGTCATATTTGATTTTGTCCTGACTAAACCCTCGGTTCCTTTGCATCAAGAAATAACTGCTTCTTCTGGGGTTTCTGTCTGAAATTCTCCACAAATAAGGAATTTTCAGTGTTTAACACCTTTGAAATTTTTAATTTTTTTTATATTTATTTTATAAGTACGGTTTTTTCCCTATGTGTATGTCAGAGCACCATGTTGTGCAGTGCCTGGAGAGGCCAGAAGAGAGAGTTACCACCATGAGATTGCTGGGAATTGAATCTAGATCATCTGGAAGAGCAACTGGTGCTCTTAAAAACCACCTTCCCAGCTCCAGTGTTTAATATCTTCATAGTTACATTTTTAATCAAAGGAAGAATCAACCCAAAGATTTGTTCAGCTTTCATACTGGACAAAAAAAGGGGGGGAGAGGTCTGCTGGCCCCACCCCCTTCTTGTGATAAGCTAGGAATTGAACCCAAGGTGTCATGGATGCTAGGCAAGCACTTTATCAATGAGCTGTTCTTCTGCCTCAAAAACAGTCCCTTGTAGTTTAGAACCAACCCATTGTTCACGGGGTGATGATATGTTTTGGGAACAAAGTGGTATTTTTCTTATTCATGTCTGTTCTTTTAGTACTTAAAAAGCTACCCAGCCAGCAGAGGTTGGCAGTGAGAAAAGTCGACGACAACAAGGTTTTGATGCCAGGTGTGTCATCCTGTGTATGATGATTACAGTCCTACATCGCATCTTCTTTGGAAAAAAACCCTGAAGAAACAGCAGTTGAGAGCCAGGCCTTAAGCAGTAGAGGGCACAGCCATGATAGCTTTGAGTAATGGTAACATGGTCGATGACTCACCGCCAGGCATCTGGTAGCTTCCCCTCTACAGTTTCTCCAGGCCCAGAGGTTTGCCTACTTCCTGAAGGTGGGGTCTTGCAGGTAGTCCACACATACGCATCACATGCTACACGCCAGGGGTTCTGGCTTCGTACCCAGAGCCCTACAGAGCTCTTTCTTTCCCCATTTAATAGAAGGTTACCATACACCAGATTTGGTGTAGTTGTTTTTATGGTGCCCAATCATCATCAATAGTTAAAACATCAATAGTTAAAAATGCTGTTCTCGAGGTAGTGATGGCGGCTCAGTACAGAGCATGCTTGCTGTACAGTAGGACCTGCATTTGATCCCTGGCGTCCAAGTAAAAAAAAAAAAAAAAAAAAAAAAAAAGCCAGGCCAGGCAGTTCTGCTGCAATCCCAGCGCTAGAGAGGCGGAGACAAGCAGATTCCTGACCTTTACTGCGTGGTCAGCTAAGCCCAATCGTGAGCTCAGGTTCAGCGATACCCAATTTTTTCTTTCGAGATTATTATTTAATGGCAGCTTTTCTCCCTTCCCTTTCTTCCCTCCAACCCCCCCCCCCCCCCCCCGTGCACCCCCCCCTGTTCTTCAAATTCATGGCCTCTTAAAAAAATTGCTATTGCATGCATATCTGTATATGTAATACACATATATTCCTAAACATAACCTGTTAAGTCCGTATGATGCTACCTATCTGTATGTTTTCGGCGCTGACAGTTTGGCACCGAACAGCCAGTTGGTGTGCTCTCCACACCCATAGAGTCTCACCAACGTGGCAGCCCACATGTGAGCTGAACAAATATGGCACCAATGAACGCGAAAACCGGATGGAGAGCAGCAAACGAGGCCTCAGCGCTACACACAGACTCGGCTTGATACAAAACAACAAAAGGTGAGCAGGGACGAGGGAGAGGCCTGATGTTGACTTCTAGCTTACACACACACACACACACACACACACACACACACACACACACACACACACACACACACACTGCTGCTCTTCCTGGCTCACTTAGCCCTGGGAGTTCTCCATGTCTAACTGTCACTCCTAAAGCTAGTGGGCTGAGTCCTTTCAAATCCTTGTAAGGATGAACACAGGCAGAGGATAGAAGCGGCTGCTGAGTCTGCAGTTGGCACCAGAGCTTTCCCATTCTCCCTGCTCCACACTGTGAGGTCTTGGTGAGCTGGGTCTGTCTGCCCTACGGTCTCGGTGACTCGGGACTACGTCATTCATTCCAGCTCGGCAGGCTCTAATGAAGACAGACGCTCTTCTGGGGACAGTTCACTGCGCTGCGCTGCTGTTCCCAGATCTTTCTAGCAGTGGGGCTTAGTTTCGGTTGGTCCTCGAGAGACAGTAGGAGGTTTGACATTGGATGCATTATTGGTTGTAATGTATAAAACGATCTGAGGCTGCGAAGTGGGGAGAAAGAGCAGGACCTGGCCCAGAGAAAGGCCTGAGTTCAGAGGAGCAGCTGGGGCTTATGGGCGGTTCCAGGCTCTGTTGGAGGAGAGGGTCGTCGGTGGCCTTGGCCGCTAGGGCTGGGTCTTCAGTACAGCTCGGGAGGCCTTCACGCCCACGCTGGCCTCCGCAGAGCCACTGGATGGTCGCGGTCGCAGGTGCTGAGGCTGAGGAAGGGCTTGGCTCTCAGATCTGACTGGGAGCTGTGGCGCCCCTCAACCCCGAGCATCTCCTGCATCCCACAGCCGTGGGCGGGTGGTGACTTCTGGGCACTGACACCTGGAACCCGTTAAAAGCTCCTTCTCGGGCGGGTCCAGGACCCCCCCCCCCCAGGCTCCCAGGCAAGCTTTGAATGTATTAATTAAATAAAGCAGGCTGCCCTTGAATCGGCCAGTGGTGGGAGCTCCCAGGAGCGTGAAAGTCCTGGCCTGCGAATCAGCAAAAGAAATGTGTGAAAGGAGAATTAGTGAAATTAGGTTAGGCCAATAAAACGTGAGGGCTGCAGCACCCCTCCCTTCCTGCTCCCCAAGCCTGAGGCTAGAAGAGCTATCTGGTCTGATCTCATTGTTTCCCGCCCTGGCAGGGGGTTCATTGTGTGATAAATAATTCCCCCTCCGTTTTCTTTTATTCTTACTAAAAATGGGTATTTGCATAATCAGTGCTTTGAAGTGGCCAGAAATCAGAGGTTTGTGTGTCCCCCAAGTCTGCTATTGGGAGTGAAGCAACAAAGCTCGATCCAGATCTCTCTTTCATTTCGCTGCGAGCGTGTGGGGCAGACTGTCACTAACAGCAACGTTAAGCCGCTGCCTCCCTTTTAAAAGGATCTACTTTAATGATTAAACTTAAGGAATGTCCAAAGTGTGTGCGTGTGTGAGAGATGAACGCTCTCACCCCTCTCCGGCTTCTGCCTTCGGAGTTCATTGTCCGCCGAAGTTTGTTTTCCAAGGCTCTTGAGGTGGGGGCGGGGTGAGCCTGGATTCAGGCCGTCCCACGTGGCTTGGAGAGGGTCCCTACAGGGGTCCCCAGGGACCTGGGAGGCAAGGTCTGCTGTAGAGTATCTTTCTGCACCCCTCCCCCTCCCTCGGCGTTTGATTTTTCCAGTTTGGTTTCTTCAAGCAAAGGTGGACCATGTTCATCTAATGGAGGATCCGGATCAAAGTAGAGATTCAGTCTCCGGGTGCAATCTGAAGGTGGGGGTTGGGGGGCGCAGATCGGGGCCAGTTTTAGCGGGTACCCTTCCCGGGATAGAAGAGACGCAGTCATGCGGAAAGCAGAACGCCAAAGCCGGTGTGTCGAGCTATTATTATTCCCACTGCAAGGTGGCCGGGTGGGAAAGTTTCCTGATGGTGCATGCTCTGTAATAAATGACTTTTCCTCCTCCCAGGACCAAGGTCCGAGGGTGGGGAGGTGGGGACGGGTGTGCCTGCGATCTCTTACTTTTTAGAGTTGGATTATTGATGTGAAGCTCCTAGACCCAGGCCCAGGCTCAGCCTGCGTACAACCACCATCTCTCAGCAAGTGCAAATGGATGTCGGGAAGCAGCCGGACCCTGGGAACACTCTCACCGCCAGAGCCGGGTTCTTCTCCTAGCCCGCTCTTCACCTCCCGGGTCATTCTCCAGGTGACCCACCAGCTTTGGATCTCAAAGCTTCAGCGGTGGTCCGCTCACCTGCCCTCTACTTACCCTCTGATTTTTTCTTTTTACTTTTCAAGGCTGTAGCTGTGTAAGTGTTTGATTTTCTTTGTATCTACAGTTAAAAGAAAAAACAAAACAAAGTCGATACACGTTAGGAGAAAGAAAGACAGGGTCTCTCCAGTGATTCTTCCCGACAGAAGCTTGTCCTCAAGAACTGGCTTAGGGTGTTAAGACTGCTGGTACCTGGCGGACACTACAGAGTACACCCAACTCCAGAAATGAAGATCTGAGAGTTAACGCCGTCTCTAGACTCACGCCTCGTGGGGAAGCTGTTCCCACTGCAGGTGGCCTTTGAAAAAGGACTAGAGCTCTCTGGCAGATTCCATCACCCAGTTGTCCGCAACGCCCCTCCCTTTCTAACGAAGCCACCTTCTCCCATTTGTCCCCCTGCCCCTCTTCACCTTGCCCACTTGTCCTCACACCGTCATTTCCATTCCCGGTGCCCTTTGCTCCCTACCTGGAAGCATGTCTGGAGACGTTACACAATGGAGAACCCAGATCTCGCGATTGTATTTGATGTAGGAACGAACGAAAGCGTGAAACTCCATAGAAAATGGAAGCAGGAATCTTGAAAGTGAGAGCTGAGAGCCGGTTTCCATGGCAGCACCTTGCAGTAAAGCTTAATTCTATGTGACAAAGAGGTCATCTTCCCTTTCAAACGTGTTTATGATCCTTTTGTGTATTGTGTTTTGGCATAAAAGCTTGTGTGCCCTGACAGGGCTCGGCAGGCCTCTCTGTGACTCTCAAGGGGGTTTATTGCCTCCTTGGCATAAGAATAGCAGAAAGAAGCCAAACCAGTTCTGTTGTGACAAAGGAGGGATGCTATAGCTTACCATCATTTCCCCCTGTAATACATAAATCTCACTATGCATCGAAGCAATTAAAAATTAAGAATTATTTTTGTTTGTGTTTTCCACAACCTATTGCATTTGCTGAAAGACCTATGCAAACCAACCTGAGAAGACAGATACAATGGAAGGCTACAATTCATTTATTTCTTGCTTTATTTTTACCAATCATTTTGGAGAACAAGGCAAACATGGTAAAAGCTTTAAACATGCCTAGGAAGCTTTGTAGCAGGATGGCTAAGCACCAACTTGAGAAGAATGTTGTATTAACACATTTGTGCTTCTCCTACCCCAAGGTTCTTGGAATATGGCTACAATGTGTTATCAAAAATCAAGTTTATCTAAAGTAGTCCTAGCTTTTCTAGCTTGGAGGCAGATGAGGAAGAAACAGTGTATGTTGCTGATGAAACAGCAATGCTCCTCCAGGGTCCTCTGTTCAAAACCAGTTTCTCTTGACTTAGGAGGAGGGTCTCGAGATTATGTCTGTGTAACAATAGACGCGTGCACAGCAAAGATTTCCAGTGGCGCCCTTGACAGCGTCTGCAATGGAGCCCCATCATCTTCATTGGATATAGAATGCTTCACCAGACACCTTCAGCTACTGGGAAACTGACTTTTATTATTCTGTACGAAAATAATTTGAAAGGGGTTTGTTTCCGTGCTCCATGGCTGCATGCTCAGGTACTTTAGACTGTTGTGGTCTCCAGCACTGGCGCGGGGTGGTGGGGGAGGGGATTTCTTTTCTGGATTGCCCAAGTGTTTCTTTTTCAGGACATAGCTGTTATGTGCTCCAGCAGATGAAGCTGGACTGCACAGGGCAGCCTGCAGTAGTGCCTCCCTGACCTACACAGTGCTCAAAGCTTTGTGGATATTGCCTAACTCCCAAGCATTAAGATAGTGATGACCACAAGCACTGGAAAAACAGGTTGATGCAAAACTGCCATCCTGACATTGATGTCAACACTTTTTGGTTAGCACTTATTCCTTGGGCTTCTCACTCATCCCTTTTATTTGTAATGCATCTTCAAATTCTAGACATTTTTTTTTTTTTCAAATTCAAAAGGATTAGGATCTCAAAAGAGCATTAAAGCTGTGCCCAGTGGCATGGCACACACCTATAATTCCAACATGGGCAGAGAAATCTTGATTTTGAGACCAGCCTGGGCTAAATAGGGAGGCCCTATCTCAGAAAAGCTAAATCATAACAAACAATGCAGGACAAAGTATCATTATATTATTATAGAATTATATTATTATATTATATTATTATAGAATCTATGGTATCAGATGACTTGCCTGGTTTCCTTTCATGTATTTTAAAATTGGTAGTAGTAGTAGTAGTAGTAGTAGTAGTAGTAGTAGTAGTAGTATTGTTGTGTCTGTATGCATGGTATGTATGTGTGGGCACATGTACCACAGTGCACGTGTGGTGGCTAGTTTTTGGAGTCATTTCTTCTTTTGTAGTCTTGTGTGGATACCATTGGGTTTCAACTCAGGCCATCAGGCTTGTGTGGCAAGCACCCTTTACCCACTGAGCCATCTGGCTGGCTCATCATTCCATTAAAACAAAATCTTGGGCTGGAGATTTGGGTCAATGATTAAGAACATACACTGCTCTTGCAGAGGACCTAGGTTCAGTTCCCAGCAATTCACAGTGGTCTACAACTCCATCCCCAGAGGATCCAATTCCCTCTTCTGGCCTCTGTGAATACCATGCACATATGTAGAACACATACACACATGCAGACAAATACTCATACACATGAAATAGAAATAAATAAATCAACAGTTTTTGAGTGTACAGTATAATTCACTAGTGCTCTGTGTATCACATCATTGTATAAATGGAACAATGTTTACAAATTTCTACTATGACTTTTTCATTCAGCAAACCCGAACTTTGTACCTACAGGACTGTAACTCCCCACTTCTCCTTCTCCTCAGCTCCTGGCCACTGATAGTCTACTTTATGCTTCTGTGAGTTTGACAGCATAGTGTATTTCACATAACAAAAATGATTTCACTTTCCAAGCATGAAAGGCAGTGTTTTTTGTTTTTGTTTCCTCCCATTTGACTAAACTTCCATTTTCACCTTACTGGTGTTTGTATAAAACCCCACCCCTCACCATATCCAGTCCTGCTGATCAATTACATGGAGCCCTTCTTCCCTTTGCACAGCCGCTCATCCAGGGCCATTTTCCAGAAGTGCTCCCACTGCCTGGGCCCTTGTCCCTCCTTAGTGACGGTATCTACTCCTGAAGAGTCCTATAGGTAATGTCTTAGGGTTTCTATTGCTGTGATGCTGTGAAGAGACACCATGACCACGGCAACTCTTATAAAGGGATAGAAGATTATAAACATTTAACTGGGGTGGCTCACTTACAGCTTCAGAGGTTCAGTCCATTATCATCATGACGGGGAGCCTGGTGGTGTGCAGGCAGACAGGGTGCTGGAGGAGCAGCTGAGAGTCCTACATCTTGTAGGCAACAGGAAGTCAACTGAGACACTGGGCGGTATCCTGAGCCTAGGGAACCTCAAAGCCAGCTCCCACAATGACACACTTCCTCCAACAAGGTCACACACACTCCAACAAAGCCACACCTCTCAACAGTGTCACTCCCTATGAGATTATGGGGGTCAATTATACTCAAACTACCACAGGTCGTTATGGTTTTGTCTCACTTGTTCTAGGAAGGGCCCAAGACAGTTCTACAGGGCTGGAGGGTTGTTTGAAGAGTAGATGGATCTTGGGACACATGGATAAAAGTCACTGAGATAATGAAGCCTAAAAGGGTCAAAGGTATGGTCAACTCTATTTTCAAAAAGCTCTTAGTTTTTAAAAAGCTCATATTGGTGATCAAACTAGCCTCAAAAGCACAGAGATCTGACTGCTTCTCCTTCTGGAGGGCTGGGATTAAAGGCATGTCCCATCTTTATTTTTTATTTTATTTTATTTTGCATGTCCCATCTTACATGACCTCCTTAACAAGCTTTTTATGGCTATCTCTTTAAAAGTGAAAGCCAGGGACTAGAAGAAAGACCCAGTAGGCCAAAGCCCGACTTGCATAAGCCTGGAGACCTGAGTTCAATCCCTGGAATCCACATAAAGCGAGAAGGAGAACACAGACCTTATGAAGTTGCTGTACATACATGCATCCATATGCTGAGAGTGACGATAAATACAAATTTAATAAAATAAAAGGTAAAAGCTTAAGGAAGGCAACCAAAAGTATCCTTCAAGCTACGTTAAGTTTTCTCACTGACGTCTGACTTGCCATGTATCTTTGAAGAGAAGCCGAGTATTTCAGTGGTGGGGGCTGGGGTGGGGAGGTGTCTCTTTAAGCTGATTCCAGGTGTGGGGAGCATGATTTCTCTCATTCACAGACTCACCCTCATCCTGCCTCCTCTCCCCCTGGCTCCCTGATCTTCACAGGTGTTTCTTGATTTAGGCAACATGGCTCTGTAAGCCCATCACATAGTCATTTAAAATTGCTCTTCTTGGGGGAAAACAGATTAAGTCTCAGCTCTTCATGAATAGCTCTGCTCCTTTTTAATAAGGAAGAGCTAGACTGGACAAGTGCCGACGGCATATTTACCTTCATGAGCTAAAAGGGGGAAAAAAAAGTTAATTACTGCTCCGAGCAAGTTAGTCTGGCTGTCCTGAGCTGTCTTTTATTAGTTATCCCCTTCATTAATTTTCCTCACTGGATTTGCTGCTAATAGCTGCCTGGTCCAGCCATCTCAAAGCTGCATCTGTGCCATTGAGCTGAAAAGTAGGAGCCTGGCCAAAGGGGGATGGAGATGGGGTGAGGGGACTCTATTTACAGATCAGTTCTGATTAACATGACGGGCTGGTGTGCTGAAGAGGGGAGAGGGTGGCCTCAGAGCCTAGGGCTGGAGAGCAGAGGGAAGGCCGTGAAATCTGAAAGACCCAGAGGAAAAGGCTTTTGGATTCTCCCTTCTCCTACATGCCAGTGTTCCTTGAGCACCAGCTTAGATTTATGGGCTGATACAATGTGCTACTTTCACTAGAAGTTGTAAAAACATGTATATTTTATTAAGGAAACTTACTTTTCTTGTGTTTCCCTTTAATAGCTTACAACCTCCTAAAATACATTAATTCAGTCATAGGCAATTATAGAATGATATTGAGTTTCCATTTTTTTTTATTTAAGATTTATTTATTTATTATGTATACAGTATTCTGCCTACACGCATGCTTGCAGGCCAGAAGAGGGCACCAGATCTCATTATGGATGGTTGTAAGCCACCATGTGGTTGCTGGGAATTGTGCTCAAGACCTCTGGAAGAACAGCCAGTGCTCTTAACCTCTGAGCCATCTCTCCAGCCCAAGTTTTCATTCTTGACCCACATCAGAGGTATATTGTTTTGGTTATACCCAACTGTATTTATTTTTCATACATTATCATTGACAAGCATCCTCTCATACTGACTTAGTTTGGACTGTCTCCCCTCATGAGAATGTCAACTTCAGGAGGACAAGTTTGTGTTATGTTAATGCTGCTGGCTCTAGCATGAACATAAATGCCCCCACAGAGTAGAGGTTCGAGAAATGTGTGTCAGAGCTGGATGCAGCGGCACTGGCCTGAAGTCCAGCTACTCAGCAGGACGAAGTGTGAAGACTGTTTAAGATCATAAGTTGGAATCCAACTCAAAACAAATAAATAAACACTAGAGATATTTAAAACTGAAAAGTATTTGAGGTAAAGTCAACGAATGAAGAGATATTTCCACAAAGAATAGTTTTACTTCCTTGTTTATGTACATAATAGTTTAGTAACCAGTGAACTTTGTTTTTGCTATGAAGCAAATAAGTAAAGCATTGGCCTCCATTTGTAACACAGGCAGGCACCATAGCAGGTCTACTGATACATTCATTTCCCCTGCCTTATGTAGTAGTTCATCTTTTCAAGGTGCGCCTAGACTCTTCAAGGACTTCAAGCCTGCTTTCAGTGATACTGTAAGATCGTGAGTCGGGGTTCAGAATATAGTATCTGTAAATATAATTGCGTGAATAGCAAAGAGAAAATGGGAACATTTTCCTGCCTTTGTTGTGACACACTTGAGCCTGAATTTGCATTGTGTTGTTATGATCAAACAGATGACATGTCAGTACTCTGTTATGCGCAAGTTTTTATGTCTATCAGCTCAAGTTCTGATCTCACTTCTAACATATATTAACTTTGTCTTATTAAAAACAAAAAACTCAACTTACCTTGTTTCTTTTTTTCAAAAAAATTTCTTCTTTGAGAATTTCACACATATAAACAATAAAATATGATCATATCCATCCATTTTCCACTTCTAGTTCCCTGTTTTCCTGTATCACCCAACAGGTCCCCCTCCAACTTGGTGTCCTTTCCTCCTCTCCTCCCCTCTTCCTCCTACATCTCCATCTTCTTTCACATCACCTACTTGGTCACTAGGTTCAACTGGTGCTGTTTGCATGTGCATAGGTATGAAGCCTTCCACTGGATGAGGGGCAACACCCCCAAAGAAGAAGGATCCTCCGCGCTAGCAGCCAGTTGCTCCTCAGTTATAGTGAGGCCTCGTGAGCCCCTCCTCCCCATGGATGCTGGCGTTTTTGCTATCTTGATCTTGTGCAGGCCCTGTGCAAGCAACCACAAAAGCACTGAGTTCATGGGTGCAACAGCAATGCCCTGTCTAAACAGAAGACAGCATTTCATGGCACCCCTCTCTACCCTACATTTTTTCCCACCTCTTCTTCCCTGATGTTCCCTAAGCCTCAGCAGTATGTGTGTGTGTGTGTGTGTGTGTGTGTGTGTGTGTGTGTGTATGTGTGTGTGTGTGTGTGTGTGTGTGTTAAAGATGTCCCACTTAAAGCTGAATATTCAGTTACTTGCTCTCAGCACCATGACCACTTATGAGTCTCCATGTTGACTACTGTCCACTGCAAAAAGAAACTTCTCTGACAAAGGCTAACAGCAGCCCAGGCCTATGGATATCCATATTTAGAAGGCAGTTTGACAATGTGACCATTTAGCAAGAAAAGACCTGTAGGTTCTACCCTAGGGTCTATGACCTTTCCAGCCATAGGCTTTGGACCAGGTTTGCTACTACATCCCTAGTACTCTAGGGATGAGTTTTATCCTTTGGAATAGGCCTCAAATACAGTCAGAAAGTAATTGTTATCCTATAATACTCATGCCACTACTGAACCAGTAGGCTCACCTTCCCTGGAAGGTTAGTACAGTAGCACACAGGGTTCAGTTCTTGGTAAGATCAGTGACATCTTTCCCTACCATCAGCCCGCATATACCTCCAGGAACTGTGAAAACTAGCCAGCAGGGAAGATGTTTGTTGGTGTTTGAGACTGACTCTCTACATTCTGTAGTTAAATCATGTGGTACCTTCAATAAGAGTCTTAGCATGTTGTTTTGGTGGACAACCAAGACCAATGATTTAGTCTGTGTTGTTTGGGAGAGCTCCAGGGCCTCCTGGACCAAAGACTCATGGGGAGGTAGCCCGTGTCTGGCACTGTGATTTTTGTTTAATGATCTGTGTGCGCTGTTTGTTTCCTCTTTGTCACCTCGACACAAGCTAGAGTCACCTGGGAAGATGGAGTGTCAGTGGAGGAATTGCCTCCATCCGATTGGCCTGTAGGCAGATCTGTGGGGCGGTAATGATTGGTGTGTGATGGATGTGTGAGAGCCCAGCCTACTGTGGGTAGTGCCTTCCTGGGTTATATAAGGAAGCTAAGTGAGCAAGCTATGGGGAGCAAACCAGGAGGCAGTGTTCTTTTCTGCCTAAGTTTCTACCTGCAATTCTTTTCCCATCTTCCCTCAAGGAGGGACTATAAGCTCTGGACTGACATAAACCCTTCCCTGCCCAAGCTGCTTTTGGTGGTGGTGCATATGGCAGCAATGCAGACAAGCTAGGGACCATCTCTTCTGGGAGTACCACCTACAAAGGGGACTTCTGATTATCACTGCCCCCAACGTTACTTATTTTTATGTGTGCTGTGGATGATTGATTGATAAACAAAACACTGATTGGCCAGTAGCCAGGCAGGAAGTATAGGCAGGACAAGCAGAGAGGAGAATTGGGAGAACAGGAAGGCAGAGTGGGAGGAGATGCCAGCCTGCTGTCCAGGGAACTTCGTGTAAAGGCGGTAGGTAAAGCCATAGAACACGTGGCAACATATTGATTAACAGAAATGGGTTAATTTAAGATAGAAGAAGTAGATAACAAGAAGCCTGCCACCGCCATACAGTTTGTAAGCAATATAAGTCTCTGTGTGTTTACTTGGTTGGATCTGAGCGGCTGCGTGACTGGTGGGTGAGAGAGATGTGTCCTGACTGTGGGCCAAGCAGGACTGGAAAAACCTTCAGCTACATATGTGCATGAGTGCTTTGCCTACATGTATGTATGTGTACCATGTGCATGCCTGGAGTCCTCAGAGGTCAGAAGAAGGAGTTGTATCCTCATCATGTGGGTGCTGGGATCCAAACCCAGTTACTCTGCAGGCCATCTTTCCAGCTCCACCCCGGCTACATTTTGAAGTTAGTTTATTAACTAGTGGGATTCCATAAGACTTTATCATGCATCCTCAATTTTGCTTAATCCACCCTCCTCTACTTCCTTCTCTCCATCCCTTTACCCCCACCCCTGCTTAAACCTTTAACCTCCAGTAATTTTCTCTTTTTTAAAATTTTGTTTTTATTTATTTTTAATTTGTATGAGGGTTTTGCCTGCATGGTTTTATGTGTGTTATGTGCATGCCTGGTTCCAGCGGAGGCCAGAAGAGGGCAGCATCAGATCCCCTGGAACTGGAGTTACAGACAGTTGTAAGCTGCCATATGGGTGCTGGGAATTGAACTCAGGTCCTCTGGAAGAGCAACCCAACCAGTGCTCTTAACCGTGGAGGAGCCATCTCTCCAGCCTCTCCATTCTTCTTTCATATACTGTGTTCTACTAGCCTTTCTAATTGTATTTTTTAAAGCTTTATTTATTTATTTATTTATTTATTTATTTATTTATTTATTATGTATACATTATTCTGTCTGCATGTATCCCTGCCAACCAGAAGAGGGCACCAGATCTCATTTCAGGTGGTTGTGAGCCACCATGTGGGTGCTGGGAATTGAACTCAGGACCTTTGGAAGAGCAGACGGTGCTCTTAACCACTGAGCCATCTCTCCAGCCCTCTGATTGTATTTTTTAACTGGGTTGTGAAATAGTGGTTTCCACATGACTTCCCTCCTCTCCCTCTCCCCATCCTCCCATCTTCCTCCCTGCTTAAGCATTTCCTCCCCCAGAATTCCCTCTTAGTGTCTCCTTTACCTGCAGTCTACTCACTTGGTAGCCCAGGCTAGCCCTCAAACTCGCAGAGATCCACCTGGCTTTGCCTCCCGAGTGCTGGGATTACAGGCGTGCGCCACTGCCGCCGCCAAACATTTTCTCTCACTTGTTGCTGGGCTGCGACATTTCTCTTTCTGAGATGAGCTGGGCGGTGATCACAGCTGGATTGGCTAAGCGGAGCAATCCTACACTGTATAGCATCATTGTGTTCAAAGATAGACCACACTTACCACAGTAGTTCCACAAGGTTTATAACAGATAACCTGGACTTGGTGGCACACACCTTTAATCCCAGAACTCTGGAGGCAGAGGCAGGTGGATCTCTGTGAATTCAAGGCCAGCCTGGTCTACATAAAGAGTTCTAGGCCAGCCAGAGCTTCATAGTGAGGCCTTATTTCAAAATAAAGCAAAAGTATAGCAGAGCTGAAATTTCCTATAGCCTAGCCTAGCGGTGTCTAGTTAGGGTCACTGATACTACACTTACATAGATTTTTTTTTTTGAAATAAAAAAGCTTCACAAGGACCCCCCAGATACAGGCATTTTCTTCTCTTTTACAGAGGAAAACAATGACCTTTAAATAGTCCATCTCAATTGCCAGGCATGTTTCACTCTCCCCGTTCTGAATCCTTGTCATTTTCTTCCACATAGTAAAGTCTGACCTAACTTCTCTGCTATCTGTTCATTTGTTCCTAAGCGGAAGCACACTGTCTGAATGATGCCTTTAATGGTAGTTCAATTTTTTGATAGCTTTCATTTTTCCTTCCTTAGGCCTCAAGATTTATATATTTAGTATTTTCATATGAAACTTAATGATTAGTCAGATTTTTAAGAGAAAATTTAATGCTGTTTTAATAAGAACTATGGATTGGAAAGTGTGTCAAATATAACAAATATAAGGCATTGAAGGTTGATCTAAAGTGGCCAAAGCTAATGAGGGAACATTTGGGCTCCATCTAGAGATGAACTATGGATATAAGCGCGACTTGTTTGGGGTCCCCAGTGTCCTGGGGAGACTCAGCTTCTCTCTTCTAACTGGAATGTAGTTGCCTTTCCGCCATACTTGCACTTTGTGGCTTTTCGATTGTTTACACCAGGAGGTCCCAGGTAAGAGACATGAACAGTCTTCACTAGCGGTTAAGGGCCTCGCTCTGCAGCTCTGGCTTAAGGCATGTACCACCGTGCCAGGTGATTCTTGTGGTTCCCCATTCTGCCCAGGAACCTGAAACCCATGTTTGGTCAAAGTAGGATCTCTGTAAGCCAGTAAGAGTCGTTCCAGTGACTCGGGATGATGTCCGGGGATACTGCAGTTAGCCTTCAGTTATCTGTTGTCCTCTACCGCAGAGGACGTCTGCTGTGGGCCTTTCTGGGAAATGCCGGCTGCAGTGGAGAGCTGATTAATCCAAAGACCCACTCACTCCCGGAGCCTATCTTGGCTAATGTAGACCCAAAGGGCGGATCTTTTGCCTCATACTGAGTTCACTCTGAAGACTCATGCAGCTGAGACACATTGAAGCCACAGTGTCATCTCATTGGCTCATCGGGCTCCAGTTCTATATGTCTCATAGCCTCAGGCAGCTAGAGTGGCAGCTATGTTTCTCTTAGACTGTCTACATTCCAAGTAGAAAAAGAAGGAGAAATGTAAACTCCAAAGACAAAGAGGAGAAAAATCAGTGAGAGAGGCTTTGATTGTGTTAATGGTAAATCGCCAAGGTGGAAATTCACCAGCTCCTGCTATAGAGTCCCAGGTTGTCTTCCTGGTCTTGGATTAACACGTGAGATCACTGATGTACCTGTCACACGTGTATTCTAACTAATGATCTTAAAGGTGTCTATGTTCCCTGCAACTGAAAACTTTCTAGGATCAGAACCCTACTTACATTGTACAGAAGGCAATACAAAAATGGCGCTCTAAACATTCTCATCTTTTAGTTACTCAAAGTAACACAGTGGCTTCTGCTGAGAGATTTTGAGGATGTCATTAAAGTTTCAAATCAGGTGACACTGAGATTTAGACATTATCCAAGTGGATCTAACTCAGCCAGATGACACCTTTTAAAAACAGAGATTTGCTCTGACTAGATATTATTCAGTGTTCTGTTGCTGGCTTTGAAGGTAGAGGGTAGCTGAGGGTGATCCCTGGCTAACAACCAAGAAGAAATGGAGACTTCCATTCTACAAGTGTAAGGGACAGAATTCTGCTAGTAACGGAAATGGGTTTGGAAGAAGACTCCATGCTTGTGAGAGCATAGCCAACTGCATATAAATTTTAATTTTCTTAGACCCATGAGCAGAGATCTCACTCACAAGATCCTAATCTCTGATCTATAGACCTGTGAGATCATGAGCTGATATAGTGTTAATCTGAAGTGCATTGATAGATGGCCAACACATGCTGCTTCCAATCTAATAGGTCTCTCTGATGCTGTATGGTGCTTTGGCCCTGATGGCAAAAGATTTTGTGATTGTACATTATCAGAACCAGATGCTTTTGGAAAACCATGTTTATAGAATCCCGATGGAAAGTCATGATGTTAAGTGGGTACAGAAATGGAATCATAGGAACCTGGAGAGAAGGTCATGAAACAAAATGTGAATGAACGGCACTAACAACACAGAAAGGGGATGTTATCAATAAACAGGAATGGAAACAACTCACATGCACAGAGCGAGTACTAGCTAAGTGGGAATGGACACTAGTGCAGACCACTGTGGTTCTGCTGGTTGAGGGGATGAAAATATGATGCACAAACAGTAGCCGCAATGACAAAACCACCACTAAGCCTGGAACATCCATGCTGGGCTAGGTGGTATTTTAGAAACTTCTAGGCGCTCTTTCTGATTCTTACAGTTCATCTTCTCCTTAGTCACTGGGCAACAGGCATGAAGAATAATCCCGAGTTAATCAGGAAAGAGAGAGGAAATTAAGGACACCATTTTGGCATCGGAAACTTAAGCAGCCCTTTCAGCTTCATTGTGGACTTTAGATGCTTTGTATATTAAGTAGGAGACACATTTTTTTTTTAAACTCATGAAACATGAAGAAAGCTATGCTAGATGGTTACTAGATATTTAAAAAATAACCCATGCTTGGACACTTGCTTTGCAAGTGTGTTGACCTGATTTTGATCCTCAGCACCCGCTTGAACAGGTTTAGTGGTCTGTCTGTAGTCTAGCACAGAAACAGACCACTAGATCCAGAGGGCTGCTAGACAGAGACGGGATTTACAGAGCAAGTTGGCTAGCTGGACTAGCTGAACCACTGAACTCTGGGGCATTCAGTGTGAAGATCGGACTCCATATGCACTTGCACACTTGTACACATGCACCCACACACGTGTGTACTAAATGCCAACACATAGGCACATGTATAATACACATGTGACTTCATGTGTTGAATACACACACATATATGTTGAATGCACACACATACATGCATGCCACAAACATATGCACACATAGAATTAAAAAAAAGCACTTGAGCATGATTAATCTCAGCACTCAGGAGGCAGAGGCAGGTGGATCTCTGGGTGTTCAAGATCAGCCTGGTGTACATAGGAAGTTCCAGTCCAGCCAGGGCTATACAGTGTGACCCTGTCTCCACCTATATATATATATATATATATATATATATGTGTGTGTGTGTGTGTGTGTGTGTGTTTCATCGGAAGCATGGCACATAAGAATACAGTTTAGGAGACTATTATTTGCCCTAGAAGATTGGGGTTCAGTACATTTTGGCTACACAGCAGTAGAGTACTCCTAGAGATAATGACATCCCATCTCCAGAGTGGCAGAACAGATGTCCCTCAAGTCTCCCGGGTGTGTGACTTGCAGATCCATAAACAATGACATGAACCCGGGGTGGCACAACACTAGTATCATTGCTTTCCCTGCTTTTGATCCCTGTACCACAGATGACTTAGTTTTAGTGAAATAAACACTAGAAACTCCCACAGACCAGAAGAGGGACAAATCTCTGTAAGTGATGGTGCATGGTTCAAGCATTTTTGTTATTTTAAAAGCCCAGACAAAACCCAATGAACAACTGCCCCACACCTCCCCCACACCTCCCCCACACCACCCCACATCCCCCACCCTGTCCATGCAGGAGCCAATCCCTTTTCCACAGTCATTATCATTCAGATGAGTCTTTTCTGAAACAAAGATGTGGGCTTGGACACAGCTTCTTCAGACTCGGAGAATGCCTTTCTTATTTGGATTTACAAATAAAGAGGGCCCTCTGGATCTAATTAAGAGAGTTTCACCTGCCATCATTTATTCATTCACCTCACAAACATGAAGCACGTGCTGTGTTCAAGGCGGAATGCTAAATACTGGTTACACTGAGAGTTGGCCCACAATGGACCAATCATAAACTCATACTCTTAATTAATTTTGTGATTTTTAATGATTTAATTCTTTCAGCCACTGAGGCCTTATTAACTAGGAAGTGCCAGGCTAGGCACAAGGGTTGCCAAGATGAACTCACAGCCCCTGGTTTTATGTGCTCATAATCTAGTGGGGGTGTGTGTGTGCGGGACAAATAACTAATTATTGTGCAATTTAAGTCTCATCGGAAAGGTCTGCAGAGGCTTAAAGGAGAGAGAAAAGGAGGAGGAGGAGAAGGAGGAGGAGGAGGAGAAGGAGGAGAGAGAGAGAGAGAGAGAGAGAGAGAGAGTTACTAGGAAAGGTTGCTCCTAGGGGAGTCACAGGTCTTCTTGAAGAGAGTCTTGAAGAACAAGACAGTTTTCCAGGCTGACGCAAGTACAGGGAGACAGGTTGGAGAGAGCAGGTCTGCTTGCCTGGGAGAATGGGATTCTACCTGGAGATCAAGTTGGAGAACTATGGAATGAGAGAATCATGCTTGAGAACATTTAGCGAACAGCCAGGTGCTCTTGCCGATATTAGAACAGCCTTTAAAACAATCCTCTTACTAATTCTGTGAGAATTTCATACAATGTATTTTGGTCATATTCACTTCGTTCTCCCAGTTCTTCCCAGATCCTCCCCAACTTCGGTACCCACACAGCTTCATGTTCTATCCTCTTCTCTGTTCTTTAAGAACAAAACAACAACAAACCCCAGGCAGTCCAGCTTGCGTTGTCTGACTACTCTGGGGCATGGGGTCTGACCTGGAGTTTAATACATCTACTAGGTGTCAGATCATTAAAGAAAAGTGACTTTCCTTCTCCCAGAAGTTATAAAACACCCACAGCTCTGCAGTTAGGGTTGGAACTTCCTATCGACTTCTCTTTTCTATGCTGGGATTCTGCCTGGTGTGAATTTGTACGAGTCTTGTGCATGCTGTCACAATCACTGTGAGTTCATATTAGCATCTTCCCTGTTGTGGCTGGAAAACACCATTTTCTTGAAGTTATCTGCCATCTCTGACTCTTACACCCCGTATCATAGATCCCAGAGCCTTGAAGAAGGGGTGTGACAGCAACATACCATTTAGAGCTGAGCATTTCTGACACTTTGCATGTTGTCCAGTTTTGGGTCTCTGTGTTAATTACCATCTACTGCATGAAGAAGCTTCTCTGATGAGGGTTTTGAGATGCACTGTTCTATGGATATAGCGATTAGTCATTATGAGTCATTTGGCAGAATAATATTAGTAGGCTTTCTCATGGGGCCTATGCCCTATCTAGCCTCAGGTTCTTGGCCTAATTGACAGTGTCAGGTCTCATCTTGTGGATGAGCCTGAAATCCAATTGAAAAAGTGATACTCCCATAACATTTTTGTCACTATTGCAAAAGTGGGCCTATTTTTGCCAGGGAGGTTGTTATTGTAATTCAGGATTCATAGCTGGGTGATATAAATGACTTTCCCTCTGGTAACATGCACTGCACCTTCAAGCACTGTGAATGTTAGTGTGGGATGAAGCATCCAGGTAAGGTCCAGCTTGATTTCTCCATGTTCTATGAGTGTTCAGCAATAAGAGCTTACTTTCAGGTTCTGAAGGGTAATTAAGAGCATTGATTGGTAATTGGCTGCAATGTTTGTGGGTCTATGGGTCCCCACTCACAAACAACTCAAAAGGAAGTAACCCATTCCTGGTACCAGGGTTTTTATTTAGTTAGTGAGTATGGGATATCTAGTTAGGGTATTGTCCTGTATTATAGGGTAACTCCACTTACAATTTCTTTCTACATGTATTTTTATCTATTTTAGGAATCTCCTACAGTGATAGTTTTCCATGTGGTCTTTCAAAAGGCCTTTTGTATTAGTTATGCCTCCCATATTTCCTCCCCTACCCTCTCCTCCCACCCCACATAATTTAATCCATTCCCCTCTGTTTTTAATATTTTATTTTATTTCCCCTTCTTTGAAAGATTCCCCCATATCTTCTGGCCTCTTGCTATGGACATTTCAAAGGAAACATACATGTCTTAAGTTAAAAAGCTAGCATCCACATAGGAGAGAAAATGTGATTTTTTTTTTTTTTTAAATCTGGATTACCTTACTCGGAATGATTGTTTCTGGTTCCATCAATTAACCTACAAATTCAATTTTTTTCTTAATAGTTAAATAATTATTCCATTGTTTGAATGTGCCATTTTTTTAATTACCCATTTATTAGTTGATAGACATTTAGGCTGTTTCCATTTCCTGGCTATTGTGAATAGAACATCAATGAACATGGATGAGCATGTATCTCTGTAATATGATATAGAGTCCTTTGGGCATATGCTCCAGAGTGGCAAAGCTGGATTTTGCAGATCTATTTTCTGCTTTTGGAGGAACTTCCACACTGATTTCCACAGGGGCTGTACCAGTTTACATTCCCACCAGAAGTAATTAAGTGTCCCCCTACCCAATCATTGACAGCTTCCGCAATCTTCTCTTTTGTTTTGATCTTGGCGATTCCGATTGGGGTAAGAAACCTCAAAATATGGCTGGGCATGGTGCTGCACGCCTTTAATCTCAGCACTCAGGAGTCAGAAGCAGGTGAATCTCTGTGAGTTTGAAGCCAGCCTGGTCTACAAACTGAATTTCCGGACAGCCAAGGCTACACAGAGAAACTCTGTCTTGAAAAACAAATATAAAAAAACAAGAAACAAACCTCAAAGTAGTTTTAATTTGCATTTCCCTGAAGAGTAGGGACATTGAAACTTCTGTTTAGTTCCATGCTCTGTTTTTCAGTGGGGCATTTGGGTTTTGTTGTTATTGTTTTGATCCTTAGGTTTTTGAGTTCTTTCTGTCAGATGTTTAGCTGGTAAAGCATCCCCACCCCATTCCATAGGATGCTTCTGTATTTGATGTAAGGTGTTCTCTTTGGTACTAAAATTATTTAGTTTCATTGTGGTCCTATCTATTAGTTGTTGGTCTTAATGTGTTTGCTACCAGGATCTTATTCAGAAAGGCCTTTCCTGTGTCCATGAGTTCAAGCCTATTCCCCAGTTTCTCTACTTTCAGATTCAGGGTATTGGGTGTTACGCTGGGGTCCTTGATCCATTGTAGTTGAGTTTATGCAAGCCAGAGATAAGGATCTAGTTTCTTCCTTTTACATGTGGCTCTTTTATCAGGACCATTTGTTGAAGAGGCTGTCTTTTCTCTAGTGTATAATTTTGGTCTCTTGGTCAAAAATCAGTTATCTGTAAGTGCATGGACTTGTGGCCTGGTCCTCAATTCTTCACTGTAGCTGACCTTTAAATGCCTCTACTAGGCTATTTTTATTATTATAGCTCTGTAGTGTAACCTAAAGTCTGGAATGGTGAAATTAC
Source organism: Onychomys torridus (assembly GCF_903995425.1). NCBI lineage: Eukaryota > Metazoa > Chordata > Mammalia > Rodentia > Cricetidae > Onychomys > Onychomys torridus. The sequence continues at coordinate 103,057,825 of NC_050448.1, forward strand.
CACCAGTTCATTGTTCAGGGTTGTTTTAGCTATCCTGGGTATTTTGATCCTCCTGCCTCAGTCCAGAGTATCTGGGACTCCAGCTGCGCAGTACCACACCCAAGGAGTTAAGTAATCTTGGAAAAGTGAATTTAACAGAACTATATTGGGGAAAGAGGTAGGGTAATACTGACATCAAATGCTGTTCTTGGGGCTTAAGGTGTCGGTCAGTGGTAAGGTATTTGCAAGGTATACACCAAGTTCTAGGTTCATATCAGCAGTTGCATCAAAACAAATGAAAAACAACACTTGGTCCTTTTCTGAATACCAACCAAAATGTGACATTTTGCAAAGTCCTTCACAGACATTACTTCTGACTCTTAAAGCAGTGTCCCCAAGGTGGATCTTTCAAACAAACAAACAAACAAAAAATTATATGTGGGGACACCAAGGCTCCCAGTGGTCAAGAGGACTTAACTGGGACCAATTTGCTTATGAGTGACAGATTTAGATGTATTTCTATCTAATTTCCTAGACACTGCCCTCCACGGAGGCCCTAAAGTGTCTATAAGCAGCGAGAATGGACTTGACCACTGACCGAAGTTTGCCAGGCACTGCCTGGAAGGGAAGGACCGGGAAGGATATGCAACTCCAGGAATTATTGCAGAGTGCAGCATTTGTTTACTAATTTCTTTTTATTTTTTTAGTCTCAGGGAAGGAGAAAGAAGAAAAGTTATAGAAAATGGGTGTGGGAACAAGGCAGAAATAGTGAAGGCAGGGTACCATTCCACAGCCCTGCCATCTCATGCAGAGGAACCAGCTGGCTCTCTAATTAAAGCCTTTGTTTATTGAGGCAAGAATAAAACACTGGGCTTAGTGATGTGCATGTCAACTGGATTCATATCAAGAGGGATAGTTATATCATTAGATCTTCACCAATTTATTCACTTAGAAGACATGCCCAGCAAGGAAGATGTAGTCAAGAGAATATTACATGAAAATCTGAAACCAGTCAGTAACGGGGTGTTCCTAAATTTTTGAAGTGAGACAGTACCATCATCACGTTGCAGTGGCCATGGGGTTGAGCCCCTGCAGTGCCCCACAGTTCATAGCTAAGCTCTGGAACGTTATAGCACCTAGGGAGATCAATGCATCAGAAGTTCTACTGTGAGCATAGCATCTCAGCTATTATCCTGGGGGTCTGTTCTAGAAACCATCTTTTGGGTGTGTTTCTTCATTTGTTTCTTAAGTCCCACCTGCTGAGGGTCGCTCCTTAATACTGAAGAAAATACACTCAAAGTAAATTTGTCAACTGAGAAACAGCCATTCACAGTCAGTATTTTAAACCAGTTTGAAAAACAAAAAACAAAAAACAAAAAACAAACCCAAACCCCCAGGCTCAGCAGTTGGGAACATAGACTGTTTTTGTGGAGGACCTGAGCTTGAATCTCAGCATCCATACGACCACCTGGTAAGTTCAGCTTCCCAGAATCCTATGTTCTCTGCTGGCCTCACTGGGCACTTGCATTCATGGGCCCACACCCACTTCCCAACATACACATAATTAAAAATGAAATAATAAATATTAAAAAAATCTTATCAGCTTGAATCTAGACTTGGGTTTCTCTTGCTTTCCTAGTCTTAGCACTTTTGATAAGAAATGATTTTGGTATGGTTGTGACTAAGGAAATTGCTCAAATTCTTTTGTAGGGTCAAAATATGGAGTATTTAATTCATCTTCAGCAATATGGAGTATGTAATTCATCTTTCCAACAGAAGACACTGAAATAAATAAGCAACCCTGCATCCAGCTCTGCTTTAGTAATTGCATGGCATTGGCATGACCAAGCCAGAATAATATTTACTGAAAACATCATTTTCTTGATTACTGAAGTGGCTATTAAGATGAGTGGCTATAAAGACATTATCTTTCCTTTTTCATTTTTCAATTTTGTCTTTTAAGCATTTGAGATGCAAACTGGTTGGAAGATGTTTGTAATTGGACCCTTCTGGGCAAATCTTTAAATATGATCGAAGAGATAAAGGTCAATACATACCAAAGGACCCTTGTGCTCAGTTCATCCCGAGTTGCATTTTAATCAAACTTTTAAAAACATTGAATGACAAAGTCTTTTGACATCTTGGGCAATTTAGAATTGTCTATCCTCTGGTCATCAGCTGTGATTTAGCAACCATACTTTAAAAGTTGTTGACCCAAGTAGGTTGGACCTTAAACAACAGTGTTTCTGATCACCTTGCATGTCCCCTCTCCCGACTGGGAGCCTAGTGTTGAGTGCAGTAAAAGCTTATCCTTGGCAAGGCAGAGCACTATAGACTGTAGTGTGATTCACCCTTGTACCTAGTTACTTACATCCAAAGATGCTCAGGAAAACTTTCCTGTTGGTTGGCGGCATCCCAGCTTAATTCAGGTAGGAAAGCGGGGCACTGCGGAGTGGAGAGAAGACAGGAGGCAGAGGGTGGGCACAGGTCTCTCACAGCGAATGTTGTCAGTCATCGGAGCTGGGGAGCTCTGACTAGCCAGCCCTGTTTCAATCTGTCCTAGTTGGTGTTGGTCAGTAAGTCCCGAGCATTTGCAATTGCTTTTGTCAGGACAAAATGCAGTTTTGAATCTTTGCACATGTTATATGGCAAGAACTTCCAAGCTTTTTTGCTCTGAGCCTTTATGTTTCCCCATTGACAGATCTTGTTAACTTGTCTAGGGTGAGGCTGAGGCTGGCGCTAGGATGCTTGCGTGTGGGCCCAGCCGGGCTCTCTGCATGAGCTCGCCCTGGAGGCTGGGGAAGGATACAGCTGGCCAGAGGCTCCTGGCCCTTGTTTTCCATCCCCTGCAGGTGGCTGGGTGACTGCCGTCCAGCCCAAGGGAACATAGCTCACAATCCAGGTGCTGAGTCCAGAGAGAGTGTTCCCTATTGAAATCATGTTGGGAACATGGCCCCTCAAAGCCAGTCGCTGTGTGTTCTTCTGTTTTGTGGAAAAGACCATGGCAAATGTCTAACAAAAGTGTTTAAACGGTCCCTTTCATTTTTGGTGATTTGTGGAGGGAAAGGAGTTTAAATCTCATGACTGTCTTTAACAGAGAAAATACATGAAGTCCAATGTTGACTCTTGATCATATGGTATTCTTAAACACACACACGCTCATATAGAGTGTGTACTATGTGTGTATACACTATATATATTTCACAGAATAGAGATTAAAACAGATGAAGACCACAAATTAGGATATTCTTTGACTTGAAATCTCTAGGAATATAAAAACTGTGCTTTAAAATTATAATAATGAAGAAAATTTTAATAATGGTTTTGCCCAAAAATATGAAACTAGAAAGAAAACACAGAATTCTTTCTAATCAGTATTATTTATGGTAAGGTTTAAATGTAGGATGTAAATTAAAGTCTTTCTAGTTAAAAATAGTTCCTTGGCAAGCAATGGCCCTTTCTTATGTATTTTAACTGCTACAACTGTTTCACGGGACACCACGAAACATTTTGATACTTAATTTGTCTTCCTGCTTTTGAAAATTTCCCCTAAGAACAAGAGTAACAGTTACATATTTGACTGTGTGAAAGTAATTCTTTGTGTAAGGCAGTTATTTGCCTCTGCCTTGTGAAATAAAGGTTATAGCCTTGTCTTTCAATATGAGCTTTATGGCTATAAGAGATTTATTGAAAATTTGATTACTGTGTGGCTAGGACAATAGAGCAGCAGCCTTGATAACTGGACACTGTGGCTGACCGATCTGAAACTTCCTCCGATGAAGCCCATTGCCTGGGGGCCAACGGCTGCTCATTTATTTCACCAAATTTAAATCAATCCTGGAGGCAATCAGACAATAAATCGTGTGTCCATCTCTGGTAATCAAGTTGGCATCTTCAACAGCGAAGACTTGTACAAAGATTTCACAGCTCCCTTTTCAGGCTGGATTCCTCTTTGTGCTAGCTCATGCAGGGGATAAAAACGGTGCTTAGCTGTAAAATAACATTCTTTTTCTGTTCTCTTAGTACACTCCCTGCCTTACCACCTAGAAGTCGAGATGAGGGTTTTCAGCTCCTGTGAGACTGCCACTTAACTGCTTGAGGGGGATTCTTTTGTCTGGGCTTTGGAACAAGATAACCGACTTAATCTTCCTAGAAACACGTGAGTCGCCATGTATCATTTTAATCTGTAAAACACTAGGGCTGAGTAGTGTCACATGCTGATTTTACTTTTCTATGAGAAAGTGACTCCCTGGCTCAATGATGGATTGCTTGTTCCCTTTAAACAACAGTCAAGATGGTGAATGCCCTGGGGTGATAGACAAGAGTGTGCAGTGGGAAACGGGGCAAAGCTGATGGCCCAGTTCAAGTTCACCTGACAAAGCTGGTGCAGTTTGCAAGCAGCATTGGCGAGAGGATTATTCACACTTGCATTATATTTCTGAATGCATTTTCTCTCCCGTGCAGCTGCAGAGCTCCGGCACACTGGAGGCTTATGCACCATAATAAAGAGATTTCTTTTCTCTCTCATTCTCTCGGTTTTTTTTTTTTTTTTAAAACATGTTGCACCTAGTTTCCACAGAACTGTTCAGGCTGAGGACGTCTGTATATCCAAACAATACAGAACCAAACACCGTTTTCAGAACAATAGCCCCATTAAAGTCAGCAATGCTAAAGTCAGTAATGCCAGCCTGGTATTTCTCATCTCTAAAGGGGTAAAGACTAAACATTTTTAAGCTGAACTTAACTCCTGAAACTCAACTTTTAAAACAGAATTTTACACACTCAATAAGTGTGAGAATAAGATCAAAATTAGTTCACATTAGAAAAATGATAATGGAATTTTCCGAAGACCTCTTTGCATTCTCAATGTTCATCTGATGAAGAGTGAGATACACTAAAGAATGGAGAAAGAATCTGGAAATCATTGAATACACTAGTACACAAGGTTTCTGTATAAAATAAGGGTTGGACTGAGGAAACTCTGAATTTTAATTTCTTCCAGCCACCAGACTGCTGAGTAACTTTCTGAAGTCCAGAGGCTCAGACACTTTCCTATTGCTTCACATCTTTGTAGCAAGAAGGAGGGAGCAATAAGCAGTTACTGAAAACGTGAGAGTCACAGACATTCATCTCCAGCAGCTCCCTCCCTCCTTTCTTCAGTTTCTCACCCTCTTACTAAAGCATTGGCTGTTTAAGAAGACACTGTAATAAAAATGTGCTACACTGCAGGCCTGGTGAGACATTCAGCCATGTCCCTAAGGCCTGCAGTGATCCCAACCTGCCTTTTTGCTCTTCCCCATACTATTCCAGGATGTGTCTGTATGCACAACACAGGGTGGGCGTGGTGGTGTAATTTCTGGGGTGAGGTGTGACAGACACTATGGTTTCTGCCTGTCTGGCTGCTGGATTTCTCACTCTGCCTGAATCAAACTGTCAGGTCCTATGGAGGAGGAAAAACAGAGGCCGCTGACCCCCATGGCTGTGGGAGAGACAGTGGATGCATTCTTTCCAGGCCCAGTTAGGCTCTCTGATGATGACCACCCCCACTGACATCTCTACTATTATCTAATAAACCCCTCGTCAGAACTACCTAGCCAAGCCTACCCCAATTTCTGATCTGCAGACACTGCAAGGTAGCTAAGAAATGCAGGTTTTAAGACCTTGTGATTAGGAACTATTATTTGTGTTAGTGATAGTGTTAGGTAAATAATAGAAGACACTTGGCATGCAGCTCCAGTATGGATAATATGGTCCAATCTTAGATTAGCATTGGTGCTGGCTGAAAAATGACAGCTATTCAATTATTTTGAGAGTTTAAAGTAGACTTCCATAGATTGTAATGGGGCCTGGGAGAATAAAGGCTCTTAGGGAAGATGTTTTTCACTAGAAAGTTGGAGAATTAATTTTTATCTAGCATACAAAATAACGGACGTTATTATGACATTTTCTTTAAAAATTTAAAAAATTTTTTTAGGGATGAGAATGCTGTGTGTGTGTGGAGGTGAATGGACATATTTTACCAATTGGCTCTTTCCTTCCACCTTTTTGTAGGCTCCGGGGTTTGAACTCAGGCCACAGACTTGTACAGCAAGTGCTTTTATCCACTGAGCCACCTTGAGGGCCCCATTATCACATCTCCGTATACTCATATTTCCCCTCACTGTTGTTTCCCTTCACTTCTCCCCCCAAGTATTGCCTCTTCAGCTTTCATGTCACACATACGTGTTTCAATCTAGATTGTAATATGACCAAATGTACAGTATCCGTCCTTTCCTCTCCATTACTCTGGTGCTGTAGGAATCCACACCAGAAAGATGCAGGCAGCCATGCTGACTAAGTCAGCTAAAGTATATGAGTCCTTTACTAACTGGCAACCAAGAATGGGCTCATGAATAAAAGTATCTTGGTGTTGAAGCTCAGGGATACAGTGTTTTTAAAGGTAAAACTCACAAAGAGCATAATTCACGTCAACGTTAGATGGGCGCCAAAATAGCCTTGGTTTCTGGCAGGGTGCAGTAATTATTTCAGACATACCATGACAATTATTTTTTTTTAAGATTTATTTATGTGTATTATGTATACAGTGTTCTGCCTGTGTGCCAGATCTCATTACAGATGGTTGTGAGCCACCATGTGGTTGCTGGGAATTGAACTCAGGACCTCTGGAAGAGCAGCCAGTGCTCTTAACCTCTGAGCCATCTCTCCAGCCCCCGTGACAATTATTTTCTACTTATACTTTCTTTAGTTATTTTAATTTACATTAATTATTTAGGTTAATACACTGGGACCACCGTCAAGGTCATGGGAATCTCAAATGTGTTACCAAGGCAGCTGTAACTGTTGGTGGGTAGAGGGCAGAGAATTGTCTAAGCAGGTATGGAGTCAGGAAAAAGATGGTAGTCACTTCACTGTGACTTTCCTGGGGAGATGTGAGCAGATGTCTGTTTACCCCAGACAGCACCAACAGCAAACCAAAGCAATTATCCCATTCAGTCTAGCTTAGTGAATCAGTGAAGTTTTTGGGTTACTTACAGGAGCATGGGTGACTCAAAGCCAGCTACTGTCACCAAAAAGCCTACCCCAGCATGCGTGATGATTCATGAAAGCGGTGTCCTTAGAGCTAGCTCCCTGAAAGCTACTCTGGTCTGGTCAGAGACTATCCTTCCCAGCAATGTTAACTGCTTATGTAACCCTGGGAAGGGCCTTGTGAGCTTTTAAGTTTTAAAGCTTCCAAACACCTTAAATTTGTTTACTTTCTGAGCTCTTTACGTGGAGATAACATGAAGATTTGTCTGAGTTCAGCTTATTTTGCTTAACATTTTCCTGCAATGGTATACTTTCATTGTTATGGTTGGATAATAGTCCATTTTGTATGGATAACACATTTTCTTTACTTACCATGGGCGTCTGGGTTAGGATCTTCTGCCCTGGTGTGTGTGTGTGTGTGTGTGTGTGTGTGTGTGTGTGTGTGTGTGTGTAATATTTGCTCTGCCCATGACCTTGGGCAATATGGCCAGAAGGAGGTGGTGCTTCTTGCCATTGTACATACTGTATGTGACCTCTTAAAAGGAAAGGGAAGGGTCACGAGGCCCCTTCTCCCTGGTTCCTGCTTCCTGGTGTGAGCGGACTGCCAGGTGGATGACTTTAGCTGTTTACTTGGTTCTGTATTCATGAATGTATTTCCTCAATTTATATCCTAATAAATTCCATAATACTCCTTAAGTAGACTCCTGTGGATTTCTTGCTTATGTATGTGTCTTTGATCATGTTTGTGCTTATGTGGAGGCCAGAGATCTAATCATCTTCCTCTCTCCTGCCCCATCTTATTTTTTGATACAGGGTGTCACGCTGAACCTGGAGCTTTAACAATTTGGCCAAATCCACTGGCCAATGAGTGACCTGAACTCACAGGAATAAAGGGTTTGAGGAGGAGGACCAGGGATGAGAAAATAAAACAGACAAGCTGAAACCAGCTAAGCAAGTTTATTAAGAAGTACAGTATCTCAATGGGACAGAGTCAGCAGAAAGCTAACTAAGCAATGTTGGAAAGAAGAACACAGGATGCCTCAGCTACCACTGCCTTAAGACGGATGACCACAGGCCTTCAGTGGGGAGAGTTGGGCTCCTAAAAACCACAACCTTGACTCCTTTAGGGCTCTGGTCCCAGCCCTAAGACTGGATCTTGCCATGTCTGCCCCTGGGCAAGAACACAGAACCAACATTCCCTCTGTCCTTTCATCAGAGCTTCTGAGAAAGCCTTGCATAGTCCTAGCTCCCAACCCCTTCAAGCCATTATTTCATATCTCAACTGTACCAGCTTAAAATAGCTTGTGTTGATTGTCTCATGGTTCTTTTAGGGCAGGAGACTGGACATAGAGTGGGTAGCCCTGTGCTCAGTGTTTCACAGGGCTACCATCAAGACAGTGACCAGGCTATATGCTCATCTATCTGCAGCATGACCAGGGAAGAATCCATTTCTAAGCTTGCCAGTTTCTTCTCAAATTCCTTTAAGTAAAGAAAATAATAAATAGTATATTGGAGTCTGATAGTATTTTTCTCCCAGTGAATTTTGAGGAATAGATTTTATTTCCTACTTTAAGAGTCATATTTTCCAAATATTCTGTAATAAGCTTGTATGTGTCCTATCCCAAAGTAATATTGAGTAACTCAAAGCTAGGCATCGTGGTATATGCCCTGCAATCCTGCCGCTTGAGAAATCGAAGCAGGTGATATTGGGAGCTAGACCGACCCAAGACTTTCTCAGAGTCCCTGATAAAAGGACAAAGGAAACATTAGCTCTATGTCCTTTTCCAGGAGTGGACAGGCCATTCTAGCAGGAGCTGGGAAGACATCAGTGCTGAGAGCTATGTGGACTGCAGAGGTCCAGCTCAAGCAGTTTCGGCATAAAACAATATTAGCAGCTTGTATGGAGACTGTTCCTGTGATATGGTGTCAAAGAATCTGGCTGCTTTCCCCCCCCTCTCTTAAGAGCTTGTTTGAGGCTAAATTAAAAACTAATGGACTAATTCTTTGGTGGAGGCAATTTAGGCAGCATAACACTAAATCTTTGGTGTGGTTATTGTTATTACTATTTTAATTTAGTTAATTTATTTTATGTGTGTAGGTATTTTGTCTCCATGCATGTTTGTGTACCACGTGCATACTTGGTCTTCTCAGAGGCCAGAAGAGGGAATTAGATCACTTGAGACTGGAGTTACAGGTAGTTGTGAGCTGTTGTGTAGGTTCTGGGAATTCAACCTGGGTTCTCTGGAAATATGGCCAATGTTTTTAACTTCTGAGCATCTTTCCAGTCCCACAGAGTTATTCCTAATGAATGGTTTGCAGATCTACAATGGAGAAGAACAAGTGAGGCAGAAATACAAGATGTACAGTTTGAAGAGAAAAAGAGCACCACTGAACTTAATGTTGTGGGCAAGGTTTGTGCTGTAAGAGATGAGGGCATTAGTGCCATTAAGGAGAGGCCTCCTGCACAGCATGGGATAAAGAGAAGGGTGCCTTTGGGCAGGACCCACCCAGCTAAACTTGCAACTTGTGAAAGGAAAAGACTACGGTGTGTTCTGCTCCAAGAACACAACTCCAAACAGAATTCAGAGGGGTCAGGGATCATTCCAAACTGGCAGCCAAGCTTGGCAGTGTGGTCCATGTGGTGCTGGCTTTAGGATCATGACGGGTGAATGAGGGTGAGAAGGGATTGCGAATTCTTCCTCTGTGGTTTCAGAAAGCTGTGGAGGCAGTGTATGAAGGAAATCACTGTATGAAGGTCCTGAGAGGCTGACGTGTGAAGCTGTGAAAGTGAAGCCTAGGTTGTAGTTGAGATCTGTATTCGTTATTTTTCTGATGTTGTGATAAAACTATTTAGAGAAGAGAGTGTTTTTTTTTTTTTGGTGGGGGGGGCTTATGGTTCCAGAGGGACGAGTCCACCATGGCAGAAAGACATGGTAACAGGCCGCAGGCATGGAGGCCGGAAAAGAAGCTGAGATCTCTTTGCAGAGCAAAGAGAGTAAACTGGAAATGGCATGAGTCTTTAAAACTTCAATGCAGGGGTTGGGGATTTAGCTCAGTGGTAGAGCACTTGCCTTGCAAGTGCAAGGCCCAGGGTTTGGTCCTCAGCTCTGAAAAAAAAAACAAAAAAAAAACCTTAAATGCCCACCTCCAATGACATACTTCTGCTAACCAAGCCACACCTTCTAACCCTCCCCAAAGTGTTCCACCAACAGGGGACCGAGTGCTCAAGTACTCAAGACTATGGGGGGACATTCCACATCCAAACTATTAAAGGACCACAAAATGTTGGAGATGCCAAAGCTGTGAGGTCTCTGCCAAGGAGAGCAGCTAACAGGAAGTGGAATCAGCCCGAGAGAGAGAGAGAGAGAGAGAGAGAGAGAGAGAGAGAGAGAGAGAGAGAGAGAGAGAAATGTACGAAGTCAGCAAAGCTGAAGGGGCAGAGCCACCCAATCCTCATAAAATGAAAACCCCAGACTCAAGATCTGGAGCTATTGGATTTGGTATTTTCCCTGATTGGTTTCTATCTTGCTTTGGTCCAGTATTTCTTCTTCAATATTATGCCCCAATTCCCCACTTTGTGAGTGGTAATGTATATCCTGTGCCATTCTAGGTTAGAAGTATGTGATCTGCTTTTTGATTTTCACAGGGGGTTACAGTGAAGAGTCTTTAGTCTTAGAAGCAACTTTGCACTTTGAAACAGTACAGAGACTGTGCAAAACCATGAGGAAAATTTGAAGCTTGATGAAACGCATTTGTATTACATGACCAGGAGCCTAACAGGCCAGTGGGTAGAATGTAGTGGTGTAAACAAGAATATCCCTAGAGTCTTGGGTATTTAAAGATGTGGTTCCCAGGTGATGGTGCTGTTTGAGGAGAGGAAGGTAGTGCAACTGTATTGGAGGAAGTCCATCACTGGAGGTTGGTTTAGGGATTAAAAGCCTCATGTCATTTCCAGTGCACCTTACACTTTCTTTGGTTCAACCCTGGGGTTCTAAATGTGAGTGCTCAGTTTTCTTTTCTTTTCTTTCTTTTTTTTTGTTTTTTTTTTTTTTCCTGAGACAGGGTTTCCCTGTGTAGCTTTGCGCCTTTCCTGGAACTCACTTGATTGCTCAGGCTGGCCTTGAACTCACAGAGATCAGCCTGGCGAGTGCTGGGATTACAGGCGTGCGCCACCACCACCCGGCTCTTTTCTTTTCTTTTCTTTTCTTTTCTTTTCTTTTCTTTTCTTTTCTTTTCTTTTCTTTTCTTCTCCTCTTCTTCTTGTCCTTGTTTTTTGTTTTGTTTTGTTTTTCAAGATAGGGTTTCTCTGCATAGCTCTGGCCATCATGGAACTCACTCTGTAAAGCAGGCTGGCCTTGAACTCAGAGATCTGTCTCTGCCTCTTGCATGCTAGGAATAAAGACATGTGCTACCACCATCTAGTGACAGCAAGTGCTCAGTTTCAGTTCCTGCCACCATGCTTGCTGCTTGCTGTCAGGCCTCTGCTCCACCGTCATAGACTCTTACCCCTCTGCAACCATGAGCACAAATAAACTCTTGTATAAGTTGCCTTAGTTGCGGCGTTTTAACAGCAACAAAAAAGTAACATTTGTTTTTCCTGGTATGGTTTTAATAAAGCGGTGTGCCCATACATTCTCAGTTCACCCCAGTAAATTTATAGGTGGCACCCCATCTAATCAAGGAATGCCACTTATTAGTCTGTGTTGTTTGGATAGGTGGTGTTTACTTCTCCACTCAGGGACCTGGTTATCCTCTACCCTGACCTGGAATCAAAAGTTGCTTATAAGACAGAATCTCCCTGGGCAAGTCTGGAAAAAAAAAAACAAAAAAACAAAAAGCAAAACAACAACAACAACAAAAAAACACTATTTGAAATACAGAATAAGTCAGAATTGGACATAGCTTGATCTCAACAAACATCCACACTGGGCCCAGACAAGGGAGGAATGGGAAGTAAAGTCACAGTGGATTGGGGGATAGGACTGGTCCAGATCAGCACGGCTCTTGGCTATGTGCCCTGAGCAGAGACTCCACCTGCTTCCTTACTATGAGTCCCTGGATTGGTGATTGAGGGATGTCTGGAGCCCATCAGCAGCTGATGGCCCTGATGGCCTGGAGGCTTTGGAGACCAGGGAAGAAAGTTGTTGTGGAATAATCCTTTTGTACACTGTGAAGATTTGTCACTTGGATTGGTTTAATAAAAAGCTGACTGGCCAGTAGCTGGCTGGAAATATAGATGGGACAACCAGACACAGAGGAGGCTGGGAAGAAGGAGGGCAGAGTCAGACAGAGGGTCACTAGCCAGCCAGAGAGTAAGCAAGACATGCCAGAGAGGTAAATCCCACAAGCCTTGGGGTAACACATCCATTAACAGAAATGAGTTAATTAAGTTGTGAGAGCTAGTTAGTAAAAAGCCTGAGCTATCAGCCAAGCATTTGCAATTAATATTAAGTCTCTGTGTTGGTTACTTGGGAACTGATGAGTGGGAAAGAAAAGTATGCCTACAGAAATTAGCACATTTTATTCCAGAAGGAGCTGTTGGAGTGGAGCTTTTTAACAAGGCCTCAGTCTCACAGGTAGGGGCAAAGTAGATTTCCTTGCCTTATATAGATGAATTGTTAAATGGTCTTACTAATAAAAAAAAAACCCAGAGCCAGATATTGGGGGTTAAAACCTGAAAGATCAGAAAAGCAGAAAGAAGCCAGCCATGTTCTCACCACTTGGAGATTTGGCAGAGGATCCAATCAATAGTATCTGTTCTTTCTCAGTGGCTGTCCATTTCCCTTTCTCTGCCTGTCACTCTCACTTCCTCAGCATTTTTGGCTGTCACATCCCTCCAGTCTGTCACTTTTGCTTTCTCTGTTTGGTCTTCTTCCTAGGATGTACAATTCTTTGTCCATCCCTCTACACAAATTCCATGGTACTCCTCGATGACCCCTCACCCCAGACATCCATATAACACTGTATGTGATGGTTGATATTGATGGCCAGTTTGACAAGATCTAGGATCATCTAGGAGATAAACCTCTAAGCATGTCCATAAGGGATGGTCCAGATTATGTTAACCAAAGTGGGAAGACATCCTAAATGTGGGTGGTGCCATTGAGGCATTTTCAGCCCTCCCTTTGTACAAATCTTTTAGCAGGAAATAAAACTACTAATCATGTGTGCAGAAGATCTATGGGGCAAAGAGTGGGCTGTGGTGATCATGTGGTATGTTTCCATTTCTCTATCACATCTTTCATAGATAGAACTGCAAAGAAACCCAGAACACAGAGTTATCTTGTATCACACACAAACATATAATAAAGATTGGTGAATTCATCTCAATGAAGCAATTCTCTTTGTGTTGTTGTTTGTTTTTGCTCTTTTTGGGGGCTTGCCACCCAGCTCCCAAATGAATCACACATGGAGGCTTATTCTTAACTATAAATGCTTGGCCTTAGCTTCGCTTGTTGCCAGCCAGCTTTCCTTAACTTAAATTATCCCATTTGTCTTTTGCCTCTGAGCCTTTTATCTTTCTCTATTTCTGTATACCTTTTCTTTCTTACTCTGTGTCTGGCTATGTAGCTGTGTAGCTGGCCCCTGGTGTTCTCCTTCTCTGGCTACTTCTTCCTCCTTCCCTCACAGATTTCTCCTTCTATATATCCTCCCTGCCTGCCAACGCCTCCTGTTCCTTTCTCCTGCATCACTATAGGCCATTCAGTTCTTTATTAGACCATCAGATGCTTTAGACAGGCACAGTAACACAGAGTTAAACAAAGGCAACACAAACAAAAGTAACACATTTTAAAATAATATTCTACAACATGTATGGATAACAGTTTTATGAACAGTCAAATGTTAAAAGAAAAATAGAAATTGGAATCTTATCAGAAGACTCTGGGCTTTTTAAATATACAAGGAACTCTCAAGTTAGGAAAAGAGCAATATTGTCAGTTATAATAGACAATGACCAAAAACCTCCAAACAAACAAACAACTAAACCCACAAAAAAAAAACCCAAAACAAAAACAAAACAAAAAACCCAAATCACAATGGCTTAAATGACAGAAGTTTTCAGCTGAGCGTTGTATCCCTTATGTTGTCGTCACCATACAACTCAGGACCTCCAATATCACATACAACTGTAAGACCTAGACAGCCCCCTGGCATGTTCCTGTGTCAGAGGGAACAGGTCTGTAGGATTTTGTCCTGGAAAGCAAGTGTGGGCCTGGAATTGACACTTTTCAATTTCCCTGGTAAGTCAACAGCTGGAATCATCCAGTGGCTGAAAGGATCAATATATGCCATGCTGTGTGTCCTGAAGTAGGCAGATCTGATGCTGGGCTCCTGAAGTCCTGTCAAGCTGCCAACCTACAGCCTACATATTGCTTGGTTTCTCTAGTGAAGGTCTGGTCAGAGAGAGACGACGGCATATTTCATTACAGCTTGCATGCTGGTTATTAAAGAAGTAAAATATCCCCCGCTTCCCAAAATTTGTAGTGACGTCTTTCTGATCAACTGAGTGAATTTGAGGGTCTGTAAGATAGATGAGGCCTTTTCCATTGCCAGTCACCCAACCTAAAAGAGAATGAATACATCTGAGCACCACATACCCTAGAAATGTACACACATGCAAGTTTACACACATGTGCACACACACATGCATGCTTAAAGAGATACATTTAAAACTTGATCATCCTGTGGTTTATATTTATTAAGTTTCTGCCAAGGAATTTGAGATGAATATCCCAATTATTAATTTAAGGAGGAGAACTGAATACTATATTGTTACATGTGTCAAGTATGACATACTGAGATAATGAATATTCACAGAATTGTAGAGCATAAAGTTCATTCAGAATAATTATTAAAATCTCAATGTTGAGCATTTCTCTCTTGATTTAGAAGCTTCTTTATGCCTTATTCACTTATAGGTAAATACTGCTTACCCTACACTTGTTTATCAAGCACAGACACTGTACAGAAAAGTTTTAGACACTAAGTCCATAGTAGTGAACAAGATAAGGAAAAATGTTTGTACCAATTGAGCAAACATTTTCATGAAGGCAGACAGATCAGTAAACTATGAATATGTAAAACATTCAGTGTGACAGCTATAAATGTTATGAAGGAAGAACAGTGGATTAAAGAGTTCTTGTTAGAATATTCACTGACATGAATTATGGTGAACACAGTAACCAACAAACTGAAATATCAATATTAATGTGGATTTAAAGAAAAGTCAGTTTTAAGTACACACATCTTTCTGTTTTAAAATGATTGCAATTATGAAATTCAATTATCAGCTTTCACTATGGATAAAGGGCTAGAGAAAAGAAAAAGTGGAGATGATTTTAAATTCAATTAATTGATTATTATTAATTTGCCTGTGGAGGTGTGGTGGTTTGAATTAAAATGTCCCCTATACACCCATAGGGAATGGCACTATTAGGAAGTGTTGCCTTGTTGGAGTAGTGTGGCCTTATTGGAGGAAGTGTGTCACTTTGGGGGTGGGCTTTGAGGTCTCATATATGCTCAAGCCATGCCCAGTGTGACAATTCATTTCCTCTTGCCTGTAGATCAAGATATAGAACTCTCAGCTACCTCTCCAGCACCATGTCTGCCTGCACACCACCATGAAGATAATGAACTAAATCTCTGAAACTGTAAGCCACCACAATTAAATGTTTTCTTTTATAAGATTTACCATGGTCATAGTGTCTATTCACAGTAAGAGAAAATCCAACTAAGACAGGAGGCCAGAAGGAAGTGTCAGATAAGCTGGAACTAGAATCACAGACAGTTGTGAGCAGCTAGCCTTGTGGGTACTTGGATTGAGCCCAGGCCCTCTATAAGAACAGCAAGGGCTCTTAACCACTGAGCCATCCTCAGTCCATTGAAAAGAGTCGAGAGGATTCTAAAGTGAAAGGCAGTAATAAGAAGCTGATTTTATTCACATCCACTCAAGTGAATAGAAGCTCCTAGGGACCACTCTGTGACTGAGCCCAAGAGACCACAGCATGGATAATGAGATGCTTAAGTCACTCAAGAATCATTTCCTACATGCAGTAAAATCAATTAACCTTAATTCCAAATTGTACCCTGCACACAGAATGGTCTATGAAATATGATTAATGATTAGGGAAATCAGTTGCAATATTCAGAATAAAAAGTAAACACCTTCTTTACATACCTTGTAAATCAACCACAACATCTCTGTGCTTAGAAAACTCATAAGAAAAGTGGCCATAAGCCAAGCCATATTCTGTTGCTTTGTACTCAGTTTTGACTACTTTAGTGTTATTTGATAACTTGACAAATTCTCCCAGTATGTAAGGTTCCACACTGATGCATCCCTTTATAGTCTTGTCTTCCAAAATCTGAAACATAAAGATGAGAGACAGTATACACAATGGTGAAGTGTAGTGGATAGCCATCCCAGCATTGGCCTGGAAGTTCCAACCCCCACTGAGGCTTCAGTAATGGTCATGCCCACAAGGTGGGGCGGAGGAGGAAGCGGAAGACCAAGGATCGGGAAGAGCTCTCTCTCTTGGTTCCTGGACTCTGGACGCTGGAGGTAGACCGAGCAGAGTTCTCCAGAGAACACCGCCCAACTGCGCTATACCCTTGCCAGACCCTGTAACCTACCCCTTCATTAGTAAGTTACTCCAGAAAATAAACCTCCCTTTTAACTACGTGGAGTGGCCTTAATAATTTCACCAATATCTGGCGCTCACGTGGGGCAAATTCCAAAAGCCTAGGCGGCTCCCTTCCTCAGCCTCCTCCCCGGCTGGCGGGTACCTAAACCCACCTGCAAAGTTCCATTTAACCAGGGGACACCTACATGGTTCCATTCCCGAAAAAGGGAGCAGCTAGTCCAGTCTCAGTTCCCTAGCTTATCCCCCAGACCAGCGAAAACCGCTGTGAGTGAGATCTTCCCACTCCTCTGAGTGCCGTTTCCCCGCCATCTTGGCTCCTGCCTTCAGCTGCCACCAGCCAAGGTCGCCAGCAGGCCCTGCTTTGGAGCTATACCAACGCCTCCTGCTGGCTGAAAAGTGCTACGGCACCCCTGAAAACCACGGAAAGGTAAGCTTCTTTCAAGTAAAAGTACTTGATAATTTTACACCTTAAAACTGACTAACAAATTTTGAGTAATTCTTGTAATATGGCTGACAACATTACCTCACAAGAATTTAATAACCTTTTTGCCTGTATGATGAATGACATTTTCCTGAAAATATACGACCTCCCTAAGACATATCTGGCCTGTACCATTTTGACATTCATTATAATAATTCACACAGTGTTCAAACACTGGTTTCATAATAAGAACAAAGATGAGTCATTATTGGGACTGATACAGGCTTTAAAAGATAGCAATGAAGGCTTACAGAAAAAGATTCTGTCTATGGAATCTGCTGACCAGGACTTACATAAAAAGATTCTCTTTCTGGAATCTGCTAACCAGGAATTACAGGTTTTAAAAGATAGCAATGAAGGCTTACAGAAAAAGATTCTCTTTCTGGAATCTGCTAACCAGGATTTACAGGCTTTAAAAGTTAGCAATGAAGGCTTACAGAAAAAGATTCTTTCTCTGGAATCTGCTGGCCAGGACTTACATAAAAAGATTCTCTCTCTGGAATCTGCTAACCAGAATTTACAAAACAAGCTTGTACCCAAAATTGCTTTTATTGATAATAAATATGAGTATTTAATGGATAGAACACTAACTCTCCAGAGTGAAGTTGTAGCTACTCAGACAATATATAAGGAAGAAAAATTATCATTACTTGATAAGATAAGGTCCATGGAATCATGTGTTTCAGAAGAACATAAAAACTTCCATGATTCCATGAAAAATCTGGAATCCCTTACAAGAGAGGAGGTTTACTCCCTGGAACAGACCCTAGGTACTCGTTTACAAGCCCTGGAGGAAACTCTAAATAAACATGACAAGGGACCTAATAAGCAGAAGGGCAAGACCATACAGGTTGTAACATCTCCAAATGGCTCTCATACAATGGCTTATCCTGTTATCATCCATGAGAAGCCAGCAGATGACACACACCCTGAGCCATATACGCCATATACATTACAACCAATTTCAACAAGGGACTTTAAAAATATAAAGGAAGCAGTAGTTACATATGGGATACACTCCACATACATAAAACAGATGTTAAATTCGTGGTCTACCTCACATAGAATCATTCCAGATGACTGGCATCAGTTAATTTCAGCTGTTCTAGAATATAGCCAGCAGTTACAGTGGAAAAGCTGGTTGAGAGAAGAGGCAAGAAATTTAGAACAACAAGGTAAACTCAGAGGTTTTTGAGATCTCCCAAGATCAAATACTTGGTGAGGGATGTTTTGCTGACAGGAATGTACAAGCCATTTATGATGAGCATACAATATCCCTATGCCGTACAGCAGCTCTAAATGCTTGGGAAAAAATTCCAGAACCTGGAAAAGCAACTGAAGTATACACAAAGATATTTCAGGGACCACATGAACCCTTCACTGATTTTTTACAAAGGCTGAACACAGCTATAACAAAAGCTGTATCAGATAAAGAATTAAGAAAAGTATTAACTGAGTCCTTGGCATTCGACAATGCTAATGCAGAATGCAAAAGAATACTTACACCATTAAAGATCAGATCAGCTCCTTTGGAAGAATGGATTCAGTATACTAATAGTGTTGAATCTCTTAACTACAGTAATGAGGCTTGGATAGGAGAGACAAATCCCAGAGGTGTAAGAAGGCCCCGTGGTACCAAATGTTTTAAATGTGGTACACCAGGTCATATAAGTAAAAACTGTACATGGGGTAATCCTAGAAGTAATACTCCTTCTAGGAATAGCCTAAACAGAAGACCCCAACCACCTCCTGGATTATGTAGAAGATGTGGCAAAGGCCGACATTGGACCAGTGAGTGCAGATCAAAAATAGATATACGAGGCAACCCTTTATTAGCAGGAAATGCCTCAGGGGGCCTCTTGCAGGCCCCCAAATCAAATGTGGTAAGAACATTCCCAGCCACTGTGGAAGACATTCCTCTCCAGGACAACTGAATAAACCAATGTCTAATGTAAAAACTGATACTGCAATGGATGATAAAACAGCTCTGATAGATGAATCACAGTTTACAAAGAACACAATAAAACAAATATTTTGGCAGACTTCCATAAATGAACAAAGGCCAAAGCTTAGAATTCGAATTAATGGCTTGGTTCTGGAGGGCCTGGTAGACACAGGTGCGGATGTGACTGTAATTACACCAAAATCATGGCATCCAAATTGGCCTCTTCAAGAGGTAGATGTCCAACTTTTAGAAATTGGCACCCTATCTCAGATAAAGCAGAGTTCGAGATGGGTTGAATGCATAGGGCCAGAAGGACAGAGAGGAAGGCTGAAGCCATATGTAGCAAATGTAGCAGTAAATCTATGGGGCCGAGATCTGTTACAACAGTGGAATACCCAGATTAAAATTCCTACACTCTCAGAAAAGGAATACAGGCCAATGCATGTTTCTAGGAATAATATCATAACATGCTATAAAAAACAGTCACCAACCATTCAGGCTGTACACAAACAGAGCACAACTGCTGTTGAACTCTCAGAAGTACCAACTGCCTTACCTTTAAAATGGCTAACTAATAAACCTGTCTGGGTTGGACAGTGGCCTTTGACAAAAAAGAAGCTAAAAGCTTTAGAACAGCTGGTTCAAGAGCAGTTAAATGCTCAACACATTGAAGAATCTACCAGCCCTTGGAATTCTCCTGTATTTGTTATTAAAAAAAAGTCTGGTAATTGGAGAATGCTGACAGATCTGAGAGCTATTAATAAAGTAATTCAGCCAATGGGTTTCCTACAGACTGGGATGCCCTTGCCCTCTCTGCTACCCAAAGAATGGCCTATAATAGTTATTGACTTAAAAGACTGTTTCTTTACCATACCCTTACAAGAAAATGATAGAGAAAAATTTGCCTTCACAGTTCCTAATTATAACAATTCTCAGCCAGTCAAGAGATATCAATGGAATGTCCTCCCACAGGGAATGTTAAACAGCCCTACCTTATGCCAATACTTTGTGCAAAAACCATTGGAGTTAATTCGTGTAAAGTTTCCACAATCCATAATTTATCACTATATGGATGATATCCTATTAGCTGATCAAAGGTTAGACACATTAGAAAGCATGTTTGAAGAAGTAAAAAAAGTTTTGCCTCGCTGGGGACTGCAAATTGCTCCTGAAAAAATACAAAGAGGAGATTCTATTAATTACTTAGGATATAAGATAGAGTTACAAAAAATTAGACCCCAAAATGTACAACTGAGGAGAGATCGATTAAAGACTCTTAATGATTTTCAAAAGTTGTTAGGAAGCATTTCCAACTTATTGGGTATCATGGGAATACCCAAAGATGGACTACAAAATTTGGCTAATACTCTAGAAGGGGACAAAGAATTAAATAGTCCAAGAGAATTATCAGCCGAAGCTGAGAAGGAATTGGCTCTAGTAGAAAAGACAATTCGAGAAGCACATGTGGATCGTGTGGATCCAGAACTTAAATGTATTCTTGTCATATTCCCCTCCAGACATTCCCCCACAGGTATTTTGATGCAGAGGGACGATATTATATTGGAATGGATATTCCTACCACGTAAACCAAATAAGAAATTAAAGACTTATATAGAAAAGATCTCTGATTTGATTCGAAAAGGTAAATTAAGACTTCGTCAGTTGACAGGAATGGACCCAGCAGAAATTGTAGTACCTTTAACTAATGAGGAAATTTCGTCACTATGGAAAGATAATGAATACTGGCAGAGAGCCTGCAGTAACTTTTTGGGAGAGATTAACAACCATTATCCCAAAAGCAAGAGAATAGAATTCATAAAGAAGACTGAATGGGTCCTTCCTCACATTGTACGACACAAGCCAATTTCTGGAGTCCTCACATTCTATACAGATGCAAATAAATCAGGGAAAGCAGGATACAAATCAGGAGACTTAAGTAAAGTGGTACAAAGTCCATACAGCTCTGTACAAAAGGCAGAACTGTATGCCGTTCTTATGGTACTGATGGACTTCACAGAACCCCTCAATATAGTCACTGACTCTCAATATACAGAGAGGGTTGTTTTACACATTGAAACTGCTGAATTTATTCCTGATAATACAGAATTAACTTCATTATTCATACAATTGCAGGAAATCATCAGAAAAAGGGAACATCCTATATATATAACACATATCAGATCCCATACAGGTCTGCCAGGACCTCTAGCACAAGGTAATGATGAGATTGATCAGTTACTAATATGTAATGTGCTAGAAGCCTCAGAATTTCATAAGAAACACCATGTAAATGGCAAAGGTTTGAAGAAGGATTTCTCCATTACTTGGCAACAAGCTAAGGATATTGTGAAAAAAATGTCCTACTTGTTCCTTCTATAACCAAACTCCATTACCTGCAGGAAGCAATCCAAAGGGTATACAAAGAAATGAAATTTGGCAGATGGATGTGTCTCATTTTGCAGAATTTGGAAGATTAAAGTATGTACACCATACCATTGACACCTATTCAGGATTTCAGTGGGCAACTCCTATGAGTTCTGAAAAGGCTGATTCTGTGATTGCACACCTATTAGAAGTTATGGCCATCATGGGAATCCCTGTACAAATTAAGACAGACAATGCCCCAGCATATGTCTCCAATAAAATGAGACAGTTCTTTGCTTATTACAATATAAAGCATGTTACAGGTATACCACACAATCCCACAGGCCAAGCAGTCATAGAAAGATCCAATCGAACTTTAAAGGATATGCTAAATAAACAGCAACAGGTAACAATGACTCCTAGAAATAGATTGCATAGTGCTTTATTAACCTTGAATTTTCTCAATGCTGATGAGAAAGGAACAACAGCTGCGGAGAGACATTGGACGACAGACAAAACTCCTGAGCTAAACCAACCGGTTTATTTCAAAGATGTGTTGACCTCAGAATGGAAACCTGGATATGTCCTACGTTGGGGAAGGGGTTTTGCTTTTGTTTCCGCAGGAGAAGAAAAGCTATGGATACCAACAAAATTAATAAAAATTCAATTTGAACAGGAGAAACCCCTTGATGAGGAGAAGTAAAAGATCATCCACCAATGTGACATCTCTTCAGGTTGTAAGAAAAATTTAACAATCAAAGGTTGGGGTAGGGTTCTGTTTTTGTCTTTCCAGGATAATGGAAATACCCATCTTCCAGAAATCATAAGCCCTTGGATATCCGGATGTTTACAGCAGAAAGAAAGAATCTATTGGTACCAATCTACACAGGGTAAGATATCACTGTCTAACATCTATATCTCTATCAATCTAGAATAGTTGTGGTTCCAATTTAATTATAAACCAAGCTGGCTTTGGAGATGGAACTGGCTCACTCCTTCTCTAAACCCAAGCATATTGATAAAAGAAAAGGTTGAGAGATTCTTCAGTCCCATATCAGAAGAGCCCTCTGGTGTGAGACAGAAGGAAACCAATTATAAGGGACCATTATCTTCAAGATTCTAATTCTCTCCATGCTTACTCTTGATTTCTTGGAATCCTTTCTTACATGTCATGACATCTTTAAATCCAAACCTTCCATTCTGATAAAAAAATAAGTTTTTTCCAATAGCAATCTCTGAAGTCTCCAGAAGGAAGATGGGGCCCCAACAACAACAACTCTACCCAATCCAGAATGATGCCATGGTAATCATCATCATACTACACTTTTTGCCAAATTTTCAGATAATCTTACCCGTTACTCTGAGAGTTGCTGCAGAATCTACAGTTAGTCTAACTGAGATTTAACTATCTGAGCTTTCTCACAATACCCAACAGAGATACCATCGCTCCTTAAACAGCAGGAAGCAATTCTAAGAAAACGACGCCCCTTCTCGCTAAGGTTTCATATTTCTCAGGGTTATGGATAATGGTTCTAGGGTTGGGGGTGGAAGAAACTGTTAAACTCAGTACTCTCCTTAAGGAAAGAAAATATGTCTCAAAAAAAAAGGGGAAAAGAAGAAATGGAATGGATAGGTATAAGATATTATGGTAGACAGTAAACAAATTTAGTAATATACCAGCCTTTGCACTGTTAGGAATTCTTATATGTTGATACAAATATAAACTTTTTACATTCCTATTTAAGATAATTTGTATATTGATACAAATACAGAACTATGTTTGTTATATTGTACACATATTTTTACTCTTATGTGAAATATTTGTATATTGATACAAATGTGAATTTATATCTGTCATACTGTATGTATGTTCTACTTCTGTTTAAGATATTCTGTATACTGATATATATTTAGGATTATTATCATATTGCATACTGCACTATACATTCCTACCTCTGTTAAAGATATTTTGTGTATTGTCACAATTTAAAGTCATTGTCCTTTTACTGTGCATTTGCTTACAGACTGTTTGCCTTATTTATAGGAAGCTTAGTCCTTAGGTTGTTTAGGTAGATAAGACTTACATAGTTGTTGTCACCTATGCTTGTCATCTCTATAATTATGTTAGTTAGGTTATCCAGATTTATAAATACATAGGTCAGATGGACAGGTAATCTTCAAACACTTCATGGACCTAGAGAACATGGCATTTAAATAACTTAGAATTCTGTTGACGTGAGACATAATTGCTCCTGGCAGCACCAATTTGTTCCCGAGAGAATGTTGGGCTTCTAAGACATTTCCATTTGGGAGTTTGTCTTCTTGGCACAAAATGGCCTACTGGGCAAAGAACTGCCCTTGCCTCAACTGCTGACAGTACAAATGCTGTCCTTTCTGGACAAGCGGGACACAAGGAAAGCGACCACTATACTTTGCCAAGACAGGGTAAGATGGTCTTTCAGAATTCCTGCTTCTGAAAATGGTCTGTCAGATACTCTAGGCCTGTAGCCAATTTGAATGCACCAACGATGCTGAGAAACATTAGGTGACTGTCCAGGCTGCTAGCTGTCTCTGTCTACTCTTGCAAGACTCCCGAAAGTTGCTTGTGTCCTTCTCCCATTTCTCAGGTATTATTATATTCCTTCTCAGGTCTTTGATGAGGTTGGAGATTAGCAGTTATAGTTACAACTTAGTATATATACATATATAATATCTTAGATAGGATATAGTAAGTATTAGACTCAGATTCTTTAGGATAGGACACCTTTTGGAATGATCTTTGTAACACGCCACCTACCCATGCCCTAGACTTCCCTGGATTTTACTATGTGTTTTTTGCTTGATTTTGTTTGTACTTATTGTAATTCCAACTTATCTAGGTCATTATCCCTCATTACTCCTGGACAATATTTGATAACCATCTCTTTGTATATAGTCTTGTATTAGGTTAGAACTTTCTTATTTAGACAAAAGGGGGAGATGTAGTGGATAGCCATCCCAGCATTGGCCTGGAAGTTCCAACCCCCACTGAGGCTAATGGTCACGCCCACAAGGCGGGGCAGAGGAGGAAGCGGAAGACCAAGGATCGGGAAGAGCTCTCTCTCTTGGTTCCTGGACTCTGGACGCTGGAGGTAGACCGAGCAGAGTTCTCCAGAGAACACCGCTGGACTGCGCTATAACCTTGCCAGACCCTGTAACCTACCCCTTCATTTGTAAGTTACCCCACAAAATAAACCTCCCTTTTAACTACGTGGAGTGGCCTTAATAATTTCACCAATAGTGAAGGCCACAGTCTCTGCAGTAG
Organism: Onychomys torridus; assembly: GCF_903995425.1. Classification (NCBI taxonomy): domain Eukaryota; kingdom Metazoa; phylum Chordata; class Mammalia; order Rodentia; family Cricetidae; genus Onychomys; species Onychomys torridus. The sequence continues at coordinate 103,082,568 of NC_050448.1, forward strand.
GGTAGATCTCAGTTTGGACTGAGTCTTTGCTGTGTAGACTTATTACTCTAGATTTCAATTTCCTCAGAGATAAGTCTAAGAGTAATAATAATAACTCTTTAGTTTTGTTAATAGGATTAAATGATAAAAAATAAAGTACCTAGCATTACCTGTAGCATAAAATAGAATCTAAAGTGATTATTCTTCATAGACTAAATTTCTCACTTAAAAGAGTATATACCACAGGTGCTGGACAGATGGCTCAATGGTTAAGAGCACTGGCTGCTTTTCTAGAGGACCTGAGTTCATTTCCCAGCATCCATACATTGGCTCATTTCTATAAATCCAGTTCCTGGTTTCAATGGCCTCTTATGGCCTCCATAGGCATAAAGCATACAATGGTGCACAGACAATGCAGACAAAATATTCATACACATAAAAGAAATCAGGGCACTATGACTTCACCTCAGGCTGGCTTGCAAGAGTGTATGAGTGGATCATGCCTTGGCACTAGAGGCTACTATCTCATGCATTGCCATATGATGAGAGTGACTTACAGGTTAGTATCAATGCCTGTTAAGATGCTTGAATACTTTCTGACATGAAGACACAAATCAGATGATATTTGTATTATAAACACTAAAAAAAATGAGTCAAGGTTTCTCTGGCCAATGAAAAAAATCATTATAAACATGAACACAGGAAGGAGCCAATCTATCTAGAGAAACAGGGTACTCTTAATCCAAAAAGGATAAAGTAGTAGGAAGATTTGCCTTCATCTTTCTAAAGTAATGTTTAGCAAATAAAGAATGGTTTCAATGTCCAGACTAGAGGAAGGCAGATTAGGACAAATCTAAGAACTACCTAAAAATTATTTGAAAGTGAAGTACTTATGTTTTTTTTTCCTTACTAAATGTGTTTAAGCTACATCTCAGTATCACTTAGTTGCAAGGATTTGGAGAAAGAAATACAAAACAAAGGGTTATGTATCATGCTGAAGGAATAATTTGTACAAAATACAACCTTGAGGGTTCCTTTGAGGAGAGACAACACAAAGAGAAAAGTCTAGTAAGTATGCTAACTTAACCAGATGTTAGGAGCAACTGTTACTCTAATGTCCCCCATTGGACTGTCTAGTCCAAATGAATGTGTTGGAGGGGGACAGAGGGTCATTTCCCCCTTTTTAACAGGATGAAGTTGATAAAGCAGAAGAAGGAGCCAAGGAACTGGGTGTGTAAGATCTTATTACAACCATGCTAGAAGTAGACTTGTAATAGAAATATAACCTAATGTATTTTTGTAGACTTATGCAATCAGCCAAACTCATACTTTTTAAAGCCTTACCAGCAGCACTGTAGATGGGATGTAGAATATCTGCGTTGGGATCTTTTGTTCGTAGAGTCTCTTGTTAAATTCCATCACGTAATGTTGAGCTGTCATCTGCCGCTCCACGTCAGTGAAGTGGTGCCGGAGCCCCTTCCACTCTTTGTATTCCTTCCCAACGTATCTATGGATGGACAGAACCCACAGAGCAACATGTGAAATGATCGCTGCTAGAGAGTAAGTGACAGGTGATAGGAGACATGCAATTTAAAAGGCATTTTCTGTTCCTTATCGAATCAGTATCGATTATCTTAACTTCCGATTTAAATAATTTTATAAAAGCCATTTCTACACCAGAGCACAACAGCCCATGCTAGCTGGTCTGAAATGATACGGGAATATGGAGGGAAACTGACCTCTCATTGTAGCAGTTCCTCACACCTCTGTGTAAACCAGGGTCAACACGGTGTGCTCTGGAGCCCGATACTCTGTCATCTGCAGTGTGGTCTTAAATATATCAATTAGTCAGTGTGAAGTCCTTCTCTATCCCTTCCTTGTGTGATTTCGTTCTTGTGAATACTGACTTTACCAACACCTACTATGAGCACACCAGTGTGCTATTTCTGAGGCTACTGAGAAAAGTGTGAGATTCAAGACATGTAACTTCCAAGGGCTCATAGTCAAATTAGACAGAGACTATACAAGGTAGTAAGTAATTAAATATGACAGTAATTATAGTACTGTATTCCACTGTAGTGATCTCTACTATCAGTTAGCATGAATTTATTGGTAATGTTTCATGTGCTTGGAGTGACCTACAAAAACCAGAGGCGTTGTCAGCATCATAGACCATAATGAGAGCAACCTCCCCACCTAGAAATCTCTGAATACAGTATGTAACTGAACTCAAGGAGGCTACAGCTCTGAAATTCAGACTCCTTAGGATGACAGGGGACCTGGCAGTGAAAAGCGCACACACAGGTGGAGTCTCTGCAGCATCAGAGAGTATCCCAATGAGAAAGTGTCCTGAGAGGGACACCCAAGGCTGAATGCAGGTCTGCAGAGGGTTTGAACCAATCCAGAGTTTCCTTTATTGACTGAGGCCAGAAGTGTGTACAAAAGGGCTGCCCCTGTGGGGTGCCAGCACAGAAGCATATCTGGAACATTCTTCCAGAAGTGTGGATTGTCCCTCTATGAATAGGGAGACACGTTTCTTCTCACTTTATGCTATTTTTCCTTAGCATGGGTTTGTTAGCATCAAACTCCTGTGGCCACTTCTATTTTAATATGCAAATGTCTTCATTGTTTCTTCCATTAGATACCTTCAAGTATGTGACTGCCATTGTTTATGATTTCTATTGTTGCTACTGGGAAGTCAGCTGTCTATCTAACTGACGTTTCTTTGTATGTAAATAGTTTTGCTTTGCTTTTTTGATTGACTGTAAGATTTAAGATCATTTCTTTGTTTTAGGAAGTCTGAAGTCTCTTCTTCCTTCCTTCCCTCCCTCCATTCCTCCTTCCCTTCCTTCCTTCTTTTTTTCCTTTCATAGCCTGTTTGAATCCAATATAATTTTTGTATTTGAAAACTGGTGTCTTTTGGCAATTCTGGAAAATAATGAGAAAATTTCTGCTCAAACACTGCTTCTGTTCTCTTTTCTCTGTTACATTCTTTCAATCAGACATGTCTTAAACCTCCTCGTTCTGTTCTCTATGTTGCTTATACTCAACAAATTTCTCATTTCAGAGCATCCTGTGATATCTTGGTGCATTAGCTTCCTGGGGTTGGCACAGTGAAGCACACAAAGGAATCAGATTCTGTCATAGTTCTGAAGCCCAGATGTCCCAGATCAAGAAGCAATAGGTTACTGTTTTCTCTGCAGGCACCAAGGAAAGATCTTCTCTGGACCTTGCTCCTGGTTTGTGGGATCTCCTTGACCTAATTTAGCACAACTATAATCTTCATATGCACTCTCACTGTGTATAGGCCTACCTCCAAATTTCTTTTTCTAAAGGACAACAGCTGTGGTGAATTGAATAAGAATGGCCCTCATAAGCTCAGATATTTAAATGCTTAATCGTCAGGGAATAGAACTGTTTGAAAGAATTAGAAGGATTAGGAGGTGTGGCCTTCTTGAAGGAAGTGTGTCACTGGGGATGGGCTTTGAGGTTTCTAAAGCCTGTGCTAGGCCCAGTCTCTCTGCCTGAGGATCAGGATGTAAAGCTCTCAGCTCCAGGACCATGCCTGCCTACATGCTGCTATGCTTCCTGCTATGATGATAATGGACTAATCCTCCTAAACTGTAAGCAAACCTTTAATACCAATACTCTTGAAATTGTTCCACACCATAGAAGCAGAAGGAATATTACCAAACTCCTTCTATAAGGCTACAATTACCCTGATTCCTAAACCAAACAAAGATGCAACAAAGAAAGAGAACTACAGACCAATCTCCCTCATGAACATTGATGCAAAAATACTCAATAAAATACTGGCAAACAGACTCCAAGAACACATCAAAACAATTATCCACCATGATCAAGTAGGCTTCATCCCAGGGATACAAGGGTGGTTCAACATACAAAAGTCTGTCAATGTAATACGCTATATAAACAAACTCAAAGAAAAAACCACATGATCATCTCACTAGACACAGAAAAGGCATTTGACAAAATCCAACACCCCTTCATGATAAAGGTCTTTGAGGGATCAGGAATACAGGGAACATACCTAAACATAATAAAGGCAATCTACAGCAAGCCAACAGCCAACATCAAATTAAATGGAGAGAAACTCAAAGCGATTCCACTAAAATCAGGAACAAGGCAAGGCTGTCCACTCTCCCCATACTTATTCAATATAGTACTTGAAGTTCTAGCCAGAGCAATAAGACAACATAAGGAGATTAAGGGGATACAAATTGGAAAGGAAGAAGTCAAGCTCTCCCTGTTTGCAGATGACATGATAGTATACACAAGTGACCCCAAAAATTCAACCAAGGAACTGATACAGCTTATAAACACCTTCAGCAACATAGCAGGATACAAGGTCAACTAAAAGAAAATCAGTAGCCTTTCTATATACAATAGACAAACAGGTTGAGAAGGAAATCAGAGATACATCACCCTTTACAATAGCCACAAATGATATAAAATACCTTGGGGTACTCTAACTAAGCAAGTGAAGGACCTATATGACAAGAACTTTAAGTCCCTTAAAAAAAGAAATTGAAGAAGATGTTAGAAAATGGAAAGATCTGCCATGATCATGGATAGGCAGGATTAACATAGTAAAAATGGCGATCTTACCAAAAGCAATCTACAGATTCAATGCAATCCCCATCAAACTACCAACACAATTCTTCACAGACCTAGAAAGAATAATACTCAACTTCATATGGAAAAACAAAAAACCTAGGATAGCCAAAAGAATCCAGTACAATAAAACAACCTCTGGAAGCATCACGATCCCCGACCTCAAGCTCTACTATAGAAGTACAGAAAAACAGCTTGGTACTGGCATAAAAACTGACATGTGAACCAATGGAATCAAAGACCCTGACATTAGTCTGCACACCTATGAACATATAATTTTTGACAAAGGAGCCAAAAATGTACAATGGAAAAAAGAAAGCATCTTCAACAAATGGTGCTGGCATAACTGGATGTCAGTGCGTAGAAGGCTGCAAATAGATCCATGTCTGTCTGTCACTGTGCACAAAACTTAAGTCCAAGTGGATCAAAGACCTCAACATAAATCCAGTTACTCTGAACCTGATAGAAGAGAAAGTAGGAAGTACTCTTGAACACATTGGCACAGGAGATCACTTTCTAAATATAACACCAGTAGCACAGACACTGAGAGAAACAACCAATCAATGGGACCTGTTGAAACTGAGAAGCTTTTGTAGAGCAAAGGACACAGTCAGCAAGACAAAGCAACAGCCTACAGAATGGGAAAAGGTCTTCACCAACCCCACATCTGACAGAGGGCTGATATCCAGAATATATAAAGAACTCCAGAAATTAGACCTCAAAATGCCCAACAGTCCAATTAAGAAATGGGCTATAGAACTGAACAGACAATTCCCAACAGAGGAAGCTCATATGGCTAAAAGACATTTAAGGAATTGCTCAACATCCCTAATTATCCAGGAAATGCAAATAAAAAAAATGAGATACCACCTTATACCTGTCAGAATGGCCAAGATCAAAAACACTGAAGACAGCTTATGCTGGAGAGGATGTGGAGCAATGGGAACTCTCCTCCACTGCTGGTGGGAATGCAAACTTGTACAGCCACTTTGGAAATCAATATGGCACTTCCTTAGAAAATTGGGAATCCATCTCCCCCAAGACCCAGCTATAGCACTCTTGGGCATATACCCAAGGAATGCTTAATCATACCACAATGGCATTTGCTCAGCTATATTCATAGCAGCATTGTTTGTAATAGCCAGAACCTGGAAACAACCTAGGTGCCCTTCAACTGAAGAATGGATAAAGAGAATATACATATACACAATGGAGTACTACTCAGCAGAGAAAAACAATGGCATCATGAGGTTTGCAGGCAAATGGATGGATCTAGAAAAAATCATCCTGAATGAGGTAACCCAGACTCAGAAAGACAAACATGGTATGTACTCACTCTTAGGAGGATACTAGATGTAAAACAGAGATGACTAGACTGCTACTCACAACTCCAGGGAGGCTACCTAGAAAACAGGACCCTAAGAAAGACACAAGGATCGCCCAATGACAGAGAAATGGATGAGATCTACATGAACAACCTGGATGTGAGTAGGGGTAATGAAGGGCAAGGTTTGAGGGAAAGAAAGCTTAGGGGAGCAGGAGATACCAGATGGATCAAGAACAGAAAGGGAGAACAAGGAATAGCAGACCACGATAAATGAAGACCACACGAGAATAGGAAGAAGCAAAGTGCTAGAGAGGTCCCCAGAGATCCACAATGATACCTCCACTGTAGACTACTGGCAATGGTCGAGAGAAAGCCTGAACTGACCTAGTCTGGAGGTTGGATGGCCAAACACCCTAAACTGTGGTGCTAGAACTCTCATCCAATAACCAATGGAAGTGGATGCAGAGATCCTCAGCCAGGCCCCAGATGGAGCTCCAAGAGTCCAACTGGTGAGAAAGGAGGGACTGTAAGAGCGTGAATTGTTGAGACCAAGATTGGAAAAAGCACATGGACAAATAGCCAAACTAATGGAAACACATGAACTATGAACCAAAAGCTGAGGAGCACCCAACTGGATCAGGCCCTCTGGATAAATGAGACAATTGAATAGCTTGAACTGTTTGGGAGGCACCCAGGCAGTGGGACCCAGACCTGTCCTTAGTGCATGAGCTGGCTGTTTGGAACCTGGGGCCTATGCAGGGATACTTTGCTCAGCCTGGAAAGAGGGGACTGGACCTGCCTATATTGAATCCACCAGGTTTAAATGAATCCCCAGGGGAGTCTTGGCCCTGGAGGAGATGGGAATGGGGGGGTGCTGGGGGGAAGGTGGGGTCTGGGGCGGGAGGGGGGAGGACAGGGGAACCCATGGCTGATATGTAAAATTAAATTAAATTAAAAAAAAAAAAGAAATACTTTGTTTTGTAAGTGTTGCCTTGGCTGTGGTGTCTCTTTACGCCAGTAGAACAGAGACCGAGATCTGACAGTAGTGGGGTATGGGTTCATCCTACTCCAGTATCACTTCATCTTAACTATAGCTGGAATGGCTCTTGTTTCCCCAGTATGAATACTGAATTTCCACCTATGAATTTGGGGTGATACAATTCAGCTCGTAGCACCTCATTCTACCACTTATATATGACTTGGGGAGAGTTCTTAATATCACTGTGGCTTAATTTCCATCTCTTAATGTCCATCAGGACAACAGTAACACCTGCCTCACAGGATTTCTGAAGATTGGCTGAATTAGCATAAGGCATTCAAATGGAGCCTGACACCTAATATTATTATAACATTCAACTGTTCAAAAACTGTTTGGAGTCACCCAATTTCTCTATCTTTCTCCTTGATTTTGTACATTATTATGGTGTATGAACAGGGTCAACTTTTAAAAGTTTGAGGTTATCCATTATTTATTTTGTATGGGTATTAAAAAATGCAAATGTTATGAAATTAGATCCTAAGCTTAATGAGGGTATCACTAATTTTTCAAGAGATGTTTTGTTAAGTTTTATTCAGGAACAAAGCCAAATGGAAATAGGACTGCCCAGACATTTGCATCCATGTAGGTTTTCAAAGATAACCTCTCTGCTGACAATGCAGCCCTTCCTGAGTCAGCTCTGTATATGGGGTCTCCAAACACACTTCCTCTTCATTCAGCTTCTGCCTGCAACTATATCCTCACTCCATCCCACTTTGGAATTCTATGGCCGTGACTAGAAGGCCCAGGGATCGTTTATATCACTCTGGGTATACTCCATCCTTGAGCTCAGAGGATTCCCTTCCCTTTCATGTTGACTCTCCGATTTACTGTAGGAAGCACAGCTTAGTATGAGCATTGGAGAAACCAGGACTGTCAATCATGCAGGCCTGTTTTCTTCAATGGAAGGAAATGAATGATGCCTAGTCACCTGGAATGCCAGAGTGAAAAGTGGTCCATCAACCTGGTGATTCTTTGCCATTTTATTAGGAGCCAGCCTCCACCTGAATTCTCCCAGTATTCTGAACATTGTTTAGACCCTAATCCTGCAGTGAACAGAACACATCCCTATAAGAGAGGCCCCATGGACTTTGCATCCTCCACCAATAGAATCTATCCTTTCGCTTATCTCAGATCCTTTCTCTATGACTTAGCAAGAGCTCTGTTTAGCAGCCAATAGAATTCATTCTTATTGTAAAGGTCACAGGTCACAAGTTCTAGTGTGTTTAGATATAAGAAAAGTAAACCATGGGATCAGTCTCTGGAAGGCTACAACCCAGTGTCTGCAAAGACAGCACTGTCTTGAATTTCATTCAATACCTCTCACGGATCATCCCCACCTCTGCAGGCCATGATGCTTGTGTGTGTGTGTGTGTGTGTGTGTGTGTGTGTGTGTGTGTGTGTGTGTGTATATGTGAGTGTGTGTGTTTGGGGGGTACCCAACTATCTATAATATGGCTAAGTTCTCTAATTTTCTTGTCTGTACAATGGGTTTAAAAATGTTTCCCTAGTGAGCATGAGGTCATGTATACACAGCATCCAGACACTCACACAGCATAGTTCCATGATATACAGAAACTGTCATCAATTGACTAATGATGAGGAAGGAAGTCAATATAACTGAAAGCATATATTTTGGCCACATCTCAACCCTTTCAAATCTCATGAATGGCTACTTAAGCAAAAGAAAAATTAGCCTGATTATGCTGACGACAGAAGTTTTCCAGTAATACCTCCCCAGAGTTTCCTCTTGATGAAGATAGTGGACCCAGAATGCATTTCTCTGCTTGCCTTTCTTCTTCACGTTCAGGTAGTCCCCCAAATACACTACAGTTTCCTGGGCGGTCCACAACTCAGACTTTTTGGAATATTTTAGCAGAAGGGCATCTGGAAAAAAAAATGTTAGACTTCTCTAAGTCATTTTGAACAGGGCTTGGCACCCAGTAAGTACGCTTTGCATGCTCACAGTAGGTTCCCGGCAGGAAATTCCATGGCTAGAAAACCAATTTTCCCAGTAAATCACAAAATACATCTTTCATGAGTGGTATACCCAGCAAACTGTTCCAGGGGTTCACAACAGAAATGTCCAGAAGCCTGGAGCTATAGACTAAAAAGGTTGTACTTACTATGTGCTTGTTGGAGTTGACTGGGCTTTAAAACCCCTGTATTCTCCAGTCTCTGAAGCAGCCAATCATTTCTCACTCCTGCCAGAAGTTTTTCAAGGTCATCAGGCTGTAGGGTGCGAGCTTCAAGGATTTCTTGCCTGGTTTGCCCTGGCAATGAGACAAAAGAACTCCTACTGGAGTTCAGAGGAGACCATGAACTTTCCCCCTCCAAAGAACTGCTGGAAAAGGCAGGTGATTCCCGCCACCACTGTAAGGATGAGCTGGAGTTCTGACTACACTTCAGCAGGCTTCCAAGTTCCTTTTTTTCCTCTGTGGTGCTCAAGTCCTCCTCAAGGACTGGGAAGGGACTGTAGCCACTGACAGAGGAATTTGGCTTCTCATCTCTCTGACCTGGCCTCAAAGCACCTGGTCTGTGGGCACCATCCTGGCCAGTGGAGTAGACCTCTGTGCTGTCAAGCAGTTGGCCCTGCTCATACTCTGTAGAGGCATCAGGATCCACCCCTTGGTCTTTGACTGAGATGCCTGTCTTTGTTGAATCAACGTTTTGAACAGACCAATGAGGAGAGAAAGTCCTACATGTCAGCATTGAATGGTTGCCTTCTAAACATCCCAGGACTACCTGAGAGTGTGGCGGCTCATCTTCTTTGCTTTCTTCTGTTTCCCCTTTGGGGTCATCTGTAAAGGAGGGCCCTGTGAATCTTTCAGTGAGCTTCCCCCCATTCTTTCCTCTACACTGGTCTTTGATGTCATACTTGGTTTCTGGAAAATGACCAGGTATTTCACAGGTTTCTTCTTCTTGAACGGAAGGACATGTGGCCATGTCTGGGAACTTGCCAGAACCAGACGAGGATGAGGATGAGGAAGCAGAACCACATGAAGGGCTGCACTGAAGAGAAGTATTCCTAAGACCTTCATTCCTGAGATCCTGGTTTCCTCCAGGGGCTTCTGACCGCTCTGGACCCGAGGCCAAGCAAGTGTCAGTTGTGCTGGGAGGCTTAAGAGACGTGTGTTTGTGAAGCTGCCTTTGTGAAGACTCTAGGTTGTGATCTTCGGTTGCCTGAAGAGAGACACCATGCAGCTTTGAAAACGACAAATATGTTACTCTGCATCTTCTGTCACTCTTGGGCTCCTCAGACACAGCTGTGGAGCACTGAGTGTCCACAAGACGTTCTTCTTTGCTGGGTATTTTCCTTTCTGTATCCTCGACACCACAGCTCACTTCCTCCCAGCTTGTAGAAGAGCTGAGCCCTGACAGTTTGCTCCAAGAACTGGAGCTACGGCTGTCACTCAGAGACGAATGGGGAACATCTGCTCTGCCATTGCTGTGGCTTGGGGGCTCAGTCTCAGTCCCCACATCTTGATCCAGGGAGACTCGAAATGCCTCAGAATGGGTCCAGCTTCCTCTTCCTCTTCCGCGCCTCTCCTGGTCTTTCTCGGCCATCGGGGAGGAAGCTATACTCTTGCTCTCTTGAGAACACAGTCTCTCTAGACTAGCACCCATCGTATCCAGGCTGTTTGTTTCTGTTTTCAGAGCAGTGATACAGACATCTGGTTTTGTGTCTCTCTGGCTGCTCTTGCTGTTCCCACAAGTGCTTTCAAATACCTCACACACTGAAGTATGGTGTTGGGAGTAGGTTTCAAGAATTTGTTGGAAATCCACGTGCCCGTGCAAGATAGGCTTATCCAAGCCACATTTAAAACTCTCTGGGATGTAAGATCTATCATTTGGATTTGGGAAACTTTGAACTTGTAGATGTCTCTTCACCTGGCTGACAAGAGACATGATTTCCTGAGACAGGGCTTCTCTGTCCTGGCTTGTAGAGGACGTGCTAAAGGTGTAAAGCTTCCCCACAGCCTCCCTGCATAGCTGCCTTGCGGCACGGACTGCCTCGGTCTCCCCGTGGAGTCTGCATTGCGCCGTGGCGAGGCTGAAGGCAGCTTTGATGAAGCTGTGAAGCTCCTGCTTCCCACTGACCAGCTCTCCATCTTTCTTGGTCAGGAGGCCAATTGCAAAAGCCTGCTTGGCATCACACAGATACACACTTCTCATTCCCAGAGGACAGTCAGCAGAACAGCTGTATGACAACAAGCACGTGCCACGGATGGTCTGTGGAAAACAGTGAATGCAGGGCAGATAGTGCATTGGGTACTAGATGTGAATCAGAACAAACTTCTTCTCCTTTTCCCTTTACTTTTTTTTTTTTTTTGAGACAGGGTCTCTCTATGTAGCCCTGGCTCTTCTGGAACTCACTGTGTAGGTCAGGCTGGCCTCAGTCTCACAAAGATCTACCTGCCTCTGCCTCCCGAGTGCTGGGATTAAAGGTGTGCACCACCACCACCACCCAGCAACCCTTTTTATTCCTGGAGGATAATCTCTTGAAATATTACAGAAACATAAATACACACCACAGGCATCCTAAAGAGGATTCACAAATATTTAATGGAGGGTGTGAGTTTTCTTTTGGCGAGTGAGAAGGTATGGAAACATGAGTCATTGACTGGTATGGAGGGTAAGACATTATCTTTCCTTCAATTCTGCCATAAACCTGATGCTTGTGGACTGAACACGGCCAACTTATGATCTTTGTTGTTGTTCATTAGCAAATGGCATATGGTGGCTGGGTTGTCCATTGGATTGGTTGGAGAAGTCTGTGAAGACTTACCAGAGACAATTGCATAAGGGATGCAAGACCCCACCCCCAAAGGTGTATTGCACCATCCAATAAGCAGGAGGGAGTTTGAAATAAAAGGGGAAGAAGGAGGATGGATGCCTGCTAACACTGGCAGCCATGAGACTGAACTTCTTGTTCTCGATAGCTCCTGGTACTGTGATATTTTACCTTGCACCAGAGCCAAGTAATAGAGCCAATGAACCACAGATGGAAACCCCTGAAACTGTTAGCAAAAGGCAAACAACAACAAAATCAAAGCAAAACAAAAAACGAAGAACGGCCCTTTCCTCTCTGAAGACTATTTCTCACAGTATCTGTGTTTGTCACAGTGACAAAAGTCTCACTAACACACAGTCTATACCCAGGATACAAACATAAAGAATTTCTCCATGATTTAATTATAACCCAAACAACAGAGCAGTGGGTTTTAAACCTCTCTGTGTATTGAATCTGTGTACTGGCTTCCCATATGGATACCAAAATCTGTGGACGCTCAAGTCGCTTGGATAAAATGGTATGCATATAAAATATGTACACACATCATCTGTAGATCACTTATAATATGTAATACAGTGTCAATACTGTGCTGTCTAGGAATGACAAGAGCAAAGGTCTGTCTGTCCATGTTCTCTACAGATGCAAACATTTTGATCCAAAGTGGACGAAATAAAAATAATGGTGTGGAACTTGCAGATATAGAGTTGACTATATATATTTTTAAATTAATTGTTAAAAGTTATGTGCATGTGTGTCTGTTTGCAAGTTCATGCACTTGCCCATGGAGTCCAGAGAGGGTGTTGGATTGCTTGGAGCAAAGTCACCTGATATAGGTGCTAGGAAGCTAACTCAGGTGCTCTGCAGGAGCAGTCCTTGCTCGTAACTGCTGAGCCATCTATTCGGTCCCAAAGTTGAATATATTTCAAAATGAAAGATTTTGGAATGTTAATCGAAGAGATTTGCATTTAATGAGCATAGAGTAGATCCCAGGAACATGTGTTTTGAAGAGGCTCCTTGGGTAGTTCTGATTGGCTGCCAGCCTTAGGAACTCTTGCTCTGGAACAGGCAGCGTTATATGCCTGGACTGAAGTAACCTGGCTGCCATCAGAATATGGCCGTTCTGACTAACAGTACTTTCCTCTCGTGGGGTCTTAGCATAGCTGCCAGTGAGGAGCCAGAACCTACGTCAAGGTTAGATATTCCCTCCCTGCTGCACGGAGAACCTGTATTTACCATAGCTGTGAGCACAAACAGGGGTGTGTAGGCACTGAAGGCCGCCGCCAGTTTGCAGGCTTCTGCTGCTGACAACAAATGGTGGTCAAACTCCTGGAGCAAGGCCTGCAGGGAAAGAGAAAGGAATGTGAAGCAGCAGGTACTGTTTCTGTAGTAGTAAAGTAACACCTGTGGCATTCCAATGCTTTTCCTTCAAGATTCCAAGGGATCCCTGCCTTTCATCATGAATCTGTCAGAACAGTGCCAAGAAAGTCTCAGTGGGTCTAAAGATCCCAGAGCATCAGGTGTCCTGTCCTCTAGCTATGCCCATCCCTGTCCTGCATGCACAACCCAGAGGGCCTAGCATGGACAACATTAGTAAACCAGATGAGCCTCTCTGGGAAATGGGGGCAGTTCCTTATTCATAGAAACTGCACATTCTGCATCCAGGCTGGCTGGTGATCTCTGTTGTTCTTTGCAAAGGCCTCGTATGGCTTCACACCAATGAGGATTCATCCATTCATTCTGGAGACATATACTGGGCACCTCCATGGGGCCAGATATCATTCTAGATTTGAGGAAATGGTAGACTGTAAGTCTGCAAGGAGCTCATTTTCTATTGAAGAAGAGATCAGTACAAGTTATTAAAAAGAGCAGTAATATTAGACTAAGAATATGGACCAATGCTCTGATTTGAACAACAACAACAAAAAACTTGCCCGTGGTTGTCTTTCTCAGAACCTATCCACTCTTTATCTTTATTTTTATTTTTTGAGACAGGCCTCTCATTGGGACCTGGAACTCACAGATTCAGCTACAATGGCTGAGTAGCAAGCTCCAAGGTTCTTCCTATGTCTTCAGCACTGGGACCACAGGCTTGTGCCATCAGGCCTGGCTTTTATGTAGGGTTCAGGATCAAACTCAGGTCCACATACTTATATGGAAACACTCTGCCAACTGAGTTATCTCCTCCTGCCACCCCCACAGTGGTTTTGTTTTCTTTGGGTTTTTTAATTATTACTCCTTTATCACCAAGTTTGGACACTGAATTATGTAATACACTGAAAGGAAATGTATGGGACTGAAAGTCACTCTGATGCTATCCTCTCATTCACTCACTTGAACACTCCCAGTGCCCTTTGTATATTTGATCCAGTGCTAAAGGCTGGGAAGACCAGGATAAGTAGAACTGCTCCCATTAATATATGAGGGACTGTGCTCCCAACCCCTACCCTACTGGGCAAGAAGTGGGGTAACCAGCGCCAGGAATTGGTAGCCAAAACCAGCATTGACAGGTGTCTAGGAGATGCCACTCCAAATCATGTTTTTGACAAATGACAATTACCAAGTTAACCTGTGGGCTGTTCTTAAACTTTTCATAATCTGTTTTGCTCATGGAAACAAAGATGTCTGCCAGTATACCCAGTGATGTGGAAATGCCCTGTAAGGAGAACAAACAAATCAGACTGGAATTCTCTCATCTTATGTCCTACAGTCAATGACTCCATTCCAAGTGAACTATCTGCTTGTTGTTATTCTATGACTGTGACGTTGGAGATACTTTTGAATTGAACATCAGTGGGCTTGAGAGAGCATCACACCCCAAAGCACGAGGATGAATTGAAATATGGCTACTTTGAAGTTAGGTTTTACTGGGTTATCAGCACTAATTTATCTAATTAATAGACCCAAATAGTTGGCATGGGAAGAGATCTCATACTACTCTCTATCTGTGCTGCAAAAGAGGGTAGGTCTCACATGGACGGCCCAGCTCTGGGGAATGGAAGGTTCAAATAGTGAAGAGGACAGTCCCACAAAATTACAGAGAGTGAAACTACCAACATCAGAGCAAGGGTTGATTTTTAGTTTCTTAAAGATGCTATCGTGTGAACAATTAAAGGAAGCTTTGCTCACTCGACTCTTGGAAAATGACTTTATCCATAAGTATTGAGGCCATATCAGCTTTGTCAAAGAACCAAGTGAAGGCTAAATACATGATAAGATGGACACAGTGGAGCAGAGAGCTAGATTTAGAGTTGGTTGGTTAGGAATCGTTACAGAAACCTGTCACAGGCCAAGACTGACTATAAGACACAAGAAAGTTCCTAACTCTTCCTGGTCCTGTGCTTGTGTGGAATAAATAAGATGGTGCAGCTAGAATTGATGAATGATGAAGTTAATTGTGTTGTAAAGAGACAAGCAGGGAGAGGAGACGTGGCATGTAGGCACACAACTTTTTTATCTGGCTGAGGGAGTGTCCAATAGCCCACAACCGAGGCCCATATCAACTCTGCTGCTTCATACCACATGCCTGAAAAACAAAGGAAGAATGGGGTGGGTTGTTAGCAGCTGTGTCTTAGTGTACAGATGAATAATTAACAAGTAGTTATTTATATTTACAAATAGTAATTAATTAATTAGGAAGAAATTAGAAAACCAATACATTGGCAACAGTCATTGACTTCTGTTAGGAAAACTTAGGTAAGATTAGACCGACACACTCTTTGTTTCTTTCCTTTGGTTGTATATTGATAACTTTCCCGCATCATCAAGAAACTGTAAGAATGATCATACATTTGGTACCTGTCTTACTTAGGGTTACCATTGCTCTGATAAACCACCATGACCAAAGCAACTTAGGGAGGAAAGGGTTTATTTGGCTTACTCTTCCACATCACTGTTCTCCATTGAAAGAAATCAAACAGGAACTCAAACAGGGATTGAATGAGGAGGCCGGAATGAGGAGGCAGGAGCTGATGCAGAAGCCATGGAGGACTGTTGCTTACTGGCTTGCTGCTCACGGCTTGCTCAGTCTGCTTTCTTAGAGAACCCAGGACCACTGGCTCTGGGATGGCATCATCCACTATACTCACTAATTAAGCAAAGGCCCTGCAGGCTTGCCTACAGCTTGATCTTACAGAGGCATTTTCTGTATTGAGACCCCCTCCTCTCTGATGACTCCAGCTTATGTCAAGTTGACATAAAACTAACCAACACAGTCTGTAACATACAGATACATACATATATAATCTATGGTCATTTCCATTATTTATAAGAATAATAGTTACCATCTTCTATTAAAATTTTCAAAACTTTTAGTTTACCTTTTAGTCTAATTGAAAATTTTGCTCAAAATGAATGAGTAACCAAAGTCAGTGAGTAGCCACAATTCACAACTGTAAATTTTGCTAACAAAACAGAAAAAAAGATTTTCTCTTATTAATGTTGTTTGTTTGTTTGGTTTGGTTTGGTTTTTGATTTTTCGAGAAAGGTTTTCTCTGTGTGGCCCTGGCTGTCCCAGAACTTGCTCTGTAGACCAGGCTGACCTCAAATTCAGAGATCTGCCTGCCTCTGCCTCCCAAGTACTGAGATTAAGGGCATGTGTCACCACTGCCTGGCTCGTATTAATATTCTTAACAGTTATGGAATTTAAAAAAAAATTTTTTCAAGGTAGGGTTTCTCTGTGTAACAGTCCTGGCTATCTTGGAACTTGCTTTTGTAGAGTAGGCTGGCCTCGAACTCACAGAAATCTGCCTGCCTCTGCCTCCGGAGTGCTCAGATTAAAAGCGTGTGCCACCATCACTTGGCCAGTTACAGGATTTTTTAAAACTTGAAATCTCACTATTTTGCCCAGGCTGGCCTTAATCTCCTGGCTCAAGCTATCCTCCTGCCTCAGTCTACAGAGTTGGCTACACAGGTGTAGCTCAGCTCTTAACATCTTAAATGTTGTTTTCTTCTCAACAGGACAACTAAAGGAAGTGGAATGTGACAGTCCTGACCAGATAGAGTAAGGAACCTCCGCGGTACATTCTTACAGCCAGCCTCTGTATGTGAGCCCTGAAAGGGAGGATGATTGACACCAGACAGTACCTAGTTTTTGCAGAATTTGCCCTCTGATCTGTATACAGACTGACTGCACCAGGATTTTGTCACTTTCGTTTCTATACAGCCAGGTACCTGAAATAAAAAGGAAGACATTGGATGGAGTCAATAAGGAAAAGGCATAGTAAAATAAACCTATTTTCATAGATGTCTTCATGAACACATGCGACTTAGATTTGAGAGATGGCTCTAGTCCCCATGGCTCCACAGGGACCAGCTTCCACATGCTCTGCAGCTGTTTTATCGACAGTTCTTGCTCCCTAGGGCCTTCATCTCTCTCTTGTTTCACGTACCTACCTGTTTTCATGTCATATCAACCCAGGACCCTCTTCTCTGGCTTCTTAAGAGTTCATCTTGATCCCAGACTCAGTGCTATTCTAGTCTTGAAGGCTCTTAGGTTCCTGACCCCAGGTTGTCTTACCCATAGTGAGATCCCACTGTCTGTGGCTGTCTCACAGATGGCAGCAGGGGCAGTTCCAACAACACAAGATTCATTTGGATAGTGAAGGTGATGACTCCACACAGACCAAAAACATATGAGAGAACTCAATACCCATGTAATAAGACTTGCTAGGGATCCCTAGCCTGGCACTCAGGCTGGCCACTTGACTGCTTGAAGGGAGTAGTGAGTGGCTTTGATTTTTTTTTTTGTGTGTGTGTGTGGTGGTTATTGTGTGAGGTAGGTGAAGTTCTGCAAAGTTGGGCTGGAGTTCCTGGGCAAGCAGGCTGGGTTTTCAGTTGTGTGTTAGCATATTGAATTCTGCAACCGTGGGAGTTTGTTATGACATTTCCCCACAGGTACACACAGTACTATGTACTCTGTTATCTTTTGTGTTCTGTCTTGTCAACTGGCCCAGGGGATCGCAAAGGGAAAAAGGAAGGATTCTAAGTGTCAGTGGATAAACATAGAGTTGGGCTTTTCATTGTTCTGCTGCACGGCGCTGTTTTCTTCCTAGTTCCTGTGTGCGTGTGTGTGTGTGTGTGTGTGTGTGTGTGTGTGTGTGTGTGTGTGTAGGGGTATGTGTTTGTGTGCGTGCATAGTGTAGAAGACAGAAGATGTGAACACTGTGGCTTAGTGCTGGTGAAATACCGCAAAAGAAAGGTGTGCCCTGAATATTTGCATCCCAACCTGCCTTCCTTTGGCACTGTCCACAAATTCCAACAACCAAGAGCCCATGTGCCTCAGCCCACTGAACTCAAAGCTCACTGAAAACTGGCATAAATGCTCAGAACCCCCAACAAAACCTCTGGAGCTTTAAATGACCTGTCAGAGAACTTTCTTTCATGTGTGACTGAATGCCAAAAGGGAAGTAACTTCAAAAATAGGTTTTTATGAAAGTTGTTACATAACAAAGTGAATTTCCAAAACACGGAAACGCATGAAGCCCTAGGAGCATTCTTCTGAACCAGAAGCTCCATCCCCATCCCCACCCCGTGATTGTGTCCAAGGCTTCAACTGAGCCCTTGCAGGGGTTCACAGACTATCTACATTAGCAGTTACTATACACTAGATGAGGTCCTTCATGACGAAGCAATGAAGGACCAAACCTCTTCTGCTTTGCAGTTGAATTCAGAGAAAATAGAGACAGCAATCAGCAAGAAGCTGACAGAAGCCACTTCATTCCTCACTGCAGACCCAGTCCCAGGGAGTCCCGTGAGTAGCCAGCACAGACCGAGTTGTTATAAATCAGAACCACAGTAGGGCCTAAGGGACACATTGCTCTAGAGATGTGAAACGCTTACCAGTTGCTCCGTTGTTGCGTATCAGGCTGCTCAGGATGTACTCTGCCTTCAACAGTTTCCCTGAGAAGAAGCAAGCAGACACCAATGAGTTAGTTCCAAATATCCACATATTTAATGATAGTTTCTGTGCTAGGATTGATGCACTGTTACAGGGACCATGCCCTCTTTTGGAAATTCTCTGATTTAAAATTTTAATCAATAACTACATTATAAATAAAACTGAAAAAAAAGATATATTTCCAGAATTGGGAAACTGGGAAACTATATAGTATCTGAAGAGGTAATTAGATTCACACACACACACACACACACACACACACACACACACACACACACATTTATTGATACAGAGAAAGCAAGGTAGCAGAGGCAAATCTGGTAAAAGGTGGCTTGTCTGCTCTCTGAGAAAGCTGTACCACAACAGATCACAGTTGCCTAAGAACAGAACAGTTTCAGCCCCTCACCTATGCCTAGGGATTTGCAGTTATCTTTATTTTTTCAAAATGTTTTGTTTATTTTGCTTGAAACCACATGGGGGCCTTCTCTACAGGTTGCTGTTTTTCACCAGCAGGAAATGCAACTCATCCTTTTAATCATCCCCCCTTCCAATTGACTGGAAGCCCCACATAATCCGGACTCCTCTCCCTCTTTGCAGTCATGTTGGAGTTCTTGCTCCTTGCTCTCATCCTACTCTGTCACAGCCGCTTCCTGTGGCTCCTGTGCTCTCTTTGCCTGGCTTTCACATCTACATTATCATACTCGGAATTATTTTGGCCTGGAATGTCATTATTCCACATGTCTCCAAGACCTGCCCCTCCTCCTTCTCCTTCTTTGATCCTTCATTGAACTGTGACGGCCATGGGACTGGGGAGATGATTGAGTGGTTGAAGGCACTTGCTGCTCTTGTAGATTTCAGGTCCTAGTACTTATGCTGGGTGGCTCACAATCTCCTACAATTCCAGCTCCAAAGAGATCTGATATCCAGTTTTGGGCCCATGGGCACCTGCACTCACACACACACACACACACACACACACACACACACACACACACAAATTTTAAAAATTAAACAAAAACTTCTAACTGCCATCATCACCAATGGCTTTCCCCGATCGCATGGGTTGGTTGTATCAGATGGCGTTTCCAAAGCTTGAGGCATCATCTTTCACCCACATGCTCTTCTGTCAGTCCTGAATTCATTTCCTCTCTCCCTCACCATGAGCTGGCCTTGTGACCTGTCTCAGCAATGACACACTGTCTAATAGACACCATGGACTTTGTCTCATTTATGCACCAAGAGGTCTATCTTTCTATGTTTAATTTCACCCTTAGGAAAATAATCCTCCAAAATGCCTATTTTGCCTACAGTTTTAAATGATAGCTTTGCTGGTTATAAAATTCCAGGTAGATTCAAGTTATTGTCTCAGATTTGTGTTAATTCCATTGCTTTTTTGAGTATTTCTTTTTTTTTTTCTAGATATTTTAAAAATATTTTTGTTTGTTTGTTTTGATTTTATTTTTTTGAGACAGGATTTTACTATGTAGCCCTGGATGGACTGGATTTCTGCATATACACCAGGCTGTCCTCAAACTCACAGAGATCTGTTGGTTTCTGCTGCCTGAGAGTTGGGATTAAAGGAGTATGTCACCATGCCTGTCAAATATTTGTTTTATTTCTAATTATGTTGAATGTGTGTGTGTTTAGGGGTCTGGGCTTTGGGGTGAGCAGGATATATGTGTGTGTGTGTGTGTGTGTGTGTGTGTGTGTGTATGCAGGTGCCCACAAAGGCCAGAAGAGGGCCTGGAGCTGGAGTTATAGGCAGTTGTGAGCCATTTAACATGGGAGTGAAAACTGAACCCAGGTCTGCTGCAGGAGCAGTATGTAGTTTTAACCATTGAGCCATCCCTCGTTATGTGTAATGCTTTTAGTTGAGTCTAATTATATTTCCTATGTTAATGACTTGTTTTTTCTTCTTTCCTTTAAGATGTTTTTTTCATTATTTATTTTTGAGTAGTTTTGCCACACTGGGTCCAGGAAGGGCTTAGGGTGGGCAACACTCTTTCACTGTAAAGTTGGTCCTTTGTCTCACTTCTGGACATCCTCAGTCCTAAAAATCCCGTTGTGTTCATATGTGTGTGTGTGTGAGTGTGTGTGTGTGTGTGTGTGTGTGTGTGTGTGTGTGTGTGTGTGTGTATTCTTTTCTCTTTTAGCTTTTAGACTTCTCCTTCTCTTTTTCATCTCTTTTGTTTATTCTCACCATGTTCTTTAAACTGATGTTCCTTCCTGTATCTTTCCCTCTTGCTGATGGTGTTATTATGAGAATTTAGGTCAGGACGTCAGGGTTGGAACACCTAGGGAGCCTGCCCTAGGAAATGCATCTTTGTTTCCAGTTACATAGTGAGGGGAACAGGCGGCACGTGGTCTTAGCTGGTCCCTGGCTCCCCCATTGAGCAGCATCAGACCCAGACCTTCAGAAGCAGAATTCATGATTCATCACATTCCCAGGGTGTCACAGACATGTGACACCTTCCGGTGGATAGCACTGCCCAGGAGCACCATTCACTGTGCCTTTTTATGAATGGATGGAAAGGAGACTGAATGAAAATTATAGAGCACTTAGGAAACTCTATTGTCACGTGCCAGGTGATTCCATAACTTTTGAAACTTGTTTATTTATTTTTTTAAATATTTTTCCCTTTTACTTCACTTTCCCAACCAGATATTTTCTTGCCGTGTTCTCAATGACAGTTTTCAGTAGTTAGGCAACCCTCTCAGCCATGAAATGCCGGAAGTTCAGTGCACACATGGGGAGAGCTGCGGGGTACACTGGCTCTCTCTGCACCAGTGGTTCTCAACTTTCCTAATGCTGCACCCCTTTAACGCAGTTCCTCATGTCACCATGACCCCCACCATTAAACTATTTTCGTTGCTACTTCATCACTGTAGTTTTGTTGCTGTTGTGAACTGTCATGTAAATATATGACCTATAGGATATCTAATACACGACCCCCATGGTTGAATAAGCTTCCTTGCGACTTCTCCACAGTATCTGGGGGTGGGAGAAGTCACTATGTATCCTTTCACAGCCTGTGCAAAACCTTAAGAATTCTATCTTTCTGCATCTATTTTTAATCATGTGACTCAGGGTCCTGTCTTTGGTCTCTGCACAGAGATTCAAACCCCAGTCTCTTCCCTTAGGATCATGTCCAATGCAAACGCCGCTGGATATGTGTTGTGAGCAGTAGTCTAATGCTCTGACCCTGAATACTGACTATGTTATAGGCACTGCAAAGCCTTCGCTTCACAGTATTTACATGTTGGTAATGAGGGAAGGTTCTGTACTGGCTCAGTTCTTTAGGGAACCGGAAGTCTGTGCCTTTCTCTGTCACTGTGGTTTGAAATGTCTGCTTCCTGATTCAAAGTGAGCTGAGCAGCAGCCCCCCTGGGGTCTTCTCTTGTCTCCCTGACCCCTGCTATTTTGATACCTGCAACATATATTGAGTGGAAATCAGCAAGGACTTGATTGGAGGGGATTTCAGTTGTATAACTGTCTTCTTGCCTTCTTTACTGTCTTTCCTTACCCTGTTTATGAATACAGTCCCCAGCGCTTCCTTCACATGGACCAACTCTAAATACTCCACACCCAAACACACATACCCATTGTATTCGAGGGCTATGTAGGCGTACAGATGTTTTAGGGCAGGAGTTTATAAGAGCTAACCCTGAGGCTGTGTGTTTTAGCAGCTCTCAGGGAAATGCCTTTGAGCAAAAGACAAGCTCAACTGTTGAGAAATAAGACCCAGGACCTTTATTTTAGACTCAAGTGAGACAAGCAATATACCTTCCACGATAACATGAAGGCTTCATTGGAAGAAAAGCCCTCTGTCACCTATGTGATAGGTACAAGGGTATTAATGGTAAAGCAAGGTAAAGGAACCACTGGGGGGTGTCGCTCAGTGGTAGACTACTTAACTGGCAAACATGAGGTCATGGGTTCTATCGAGAGAGAGAGAGAGAGAGAGAGAGAGAGAGAGAGAGAGAGAGAGAGAGAAAGAAGAAGAAGAAAAAGAAGAAGAAGAAGAAGAAGAAGAAGAAGAAGAAGAAGAAGAAGAAGAAGAAGCCATTAGTTGGCTGTGTGAGAAGGTAAATTGCCACCATGCCTGTCTATCATTTGATCCTCATTTCCATACCATATCCCAGCAACTCTGTAGATGCAAAATATGCAACATAACTCTCTTGCAAGTGCAACGTGATGGGAACCTACATGAAAACTCTGCTGTTGCGTGGAGCCCTCATTGGCTTGTTCCCCATAGCAAGCTCTTGGCATGCCACTGTCATTGGGGACTGCCAGAGGCGCGTCTGTTGCTGGGTTTCCCTCATGTCTCCAATACCGCTCATGTATTAAGAATATCTGAAGGAAGATATTTTCCCAATGTTCAGCTTTCCTAGAGTTGCTCTGAAAAAGTGAAGAGTAAGTCACAGGCACAGATTTCTTATAGTTAGAAGAAGTTGCCAGAGTAGAGCTGAGCTTTTGCGGTGCTTGGACTGAATCTGACCTTCACATGGGCCAGGCAAGTGGCTCTATGCTGGGCTGTATTCTAGCCCTGGCGGGCAATCTCTACAAGTCCATTTTCTCCCGTGCTATTTATTTTATCGTCTCTTCTGCCTTAGCAATTGTCCCATTTAGTACAGTTACTGCAGCCCCCTTTCCAAAGAAATGAAGTAAAGAGACTTCAGCCTCCTACAGACCAGAGTTACTAAAATAACAGCAATAGCTGAAGCCAAGCAAGAAAAAGTGTGTGTGTGTGGATGGGGGAGGGGCGTGTCTCTGAGAGGGGCGATTCGACTTCTGTTTTCATACTTTCGCTCCACGTTTCTAAATTTACAGGTTATGAGTAATCGAAGTAATTCTAGACCTGTGAGGGAGCGGGCTGTGCTGTCACACACCCAGCCCCCACCTCGCCCCGGCTCCCCTTCTACGTCTTAAGTCGGCCTGTCAGCCTCAGTTTTCATTTCATTCAAAGTGACAGGGGGAAAAAAGATACTTTCAGCCCTAATCAGGTACTGTACCGGTGCTCTCAATGATGAAAAACCCTCAAATTGCTTCAGTGGGCTGTCAGCTCCATTGTAGGCTTAGTCAAGTGGCCCTACAGAACGGAGACAGGGGAGCTAAGAGAAAGGAGTCGATTTCTAATCAGCTTTTTAAAGGCTCTTGGTCAGAAGTATCGCAATTCAGATGCCCCTGTTTGAAAGCAGCGGGACAGATTTGTTAGCAGACAAAGGCTCCAATTAGTATTTTCCACACCCTTTCACAATTTTCTCTACTGCTTTTGGCTCTGAAACCCTTTACGCCGGGCCTTTGTGCCTGCCGAGAGGCGGGTGCAGGGGCGGCGTGGGCTGGGGCGGCAGAGGTGGCACCCGCCGGTGCCCGCGAGCGCCCCGAGAGGTCAAGTAGCTGGGAGCAAGCGGGCTGGGGACCAGCAGGCGCCAAGGGATGGAGCCCACCTGAGTTGACGGAGATCCGGGCTTGGCGGATGACCACCTGCGGGGCGATGGGCGTTGCGGGCTGCAACTTATGCAGGCCTTTGGCGACCTGCAGGAGTTTTCCCGAGACGTCGAGTCCGTACAGGAACCGGTCCATCAAGAAGACAATAGCGGCGGCGGCAGCGCAGTCCTGGGCGAGGATGGAGGCCCGCAAGGCCGCCTGCAGAAGCAACCACAGGACACAATGAACCAGACAACACCGCAGGTCCCCAAAGAAGGCCGCCCTGAGCCGAGCCTAGTCATCTAGGTACTCTTAATTAAAACAGCAATCAAGCTTGTAGCTATTGGGAGAAGTATACCTTAGTAAGTGATAAAATCATAAGAAGGAAAAATAATTAAGGAAAAGTTCAGTTCTGTTGATTAAATAGTATGTTTTGATTGCATTTCCCCCCTTCAGTGTCTAAAACCATAGCGGTGGGAAGTGTGTATTCTTTTTTTTTAAATTTATTTATTTATTATGTACACAGAAGAGGGTGCCAGATCTCATTACAGATGGTTGTGATCCACCACGTGGGTGCTGGGAATTGAACTCAGGACCCTTGGAAGAGCAGTCGGTGCTCTTAACCTCTGAGCCATCTCTCCAGCCTGTGTATTTCTTGTGAAATTAAAACAATGCAAAAGTGGGCACAGACTTAAAGTATGTCATTTCCCCACTCCTTAGTAGATTTATTTCCACTCTCCCCTGTGTCTGCTCTGGTTCCTAGTCTCCCTGATAACACTGAGGTCAAACTCCTTCTGGACAGGTGTGTCTCTTATTTGTACACAGACAGTAATTGATTCTTGGTCTTGCCTGGCCTCTTCTCCTCTGTCTGTCTGTCTGTCGTTAATGAGATCACACTACACACACTGGCTTTTTCCCTTCTTGGTTTAGGCATGATTGTATCAGTGAGAGCTTTTCACATCAATTCCTCTCTCTCTCTCTCTCTCTCTCTCTCTCTCTCTCTCTCTCTCACACACACACACACACACACACACACACACACACACACGCACACACAGGAGATTGAAAATTTTATATATGCATATAATGTGATTTGATCAAATCCACTCGGTAGTGGGTAGCCATTCCAGCTTTGATCTGGAAGTTCCAACCCTCATTGAGGCTTCAGTAACTGTCATGCCTACAAGGCAGGGCCGAGAGAGGACCCTTGAAGACCCGAGATCCAGATGCGCAGGCTCTCTTGGTTCCTGGACCCTGGACGCTGGAGGTAGACCGAGCAGAGTTCTCCAGAGAACACCGCCAGACTGCACCATACCTTTGCCAGACCCTGTAACCTACCTATCCCTTCACTTGTAAGTTACCCCACAAAATAAACCTCCCTTTTAACTATGTGGAGTGGCCTTAATAATTTCACCAATACCACTCCCCTTACCCTCTTCAGTTTCTCCTGGCCTTTACCCTTCCTTCATGTGTTGTTAAGCCATTGAGTCTACTCAGTGTGCATGGGTGTAGGACAACCCAATGGAGCATGGTCAGCAGCTACATCCATGAAGAAAACTTAATCCCTCTCCCCCAACAGCCATCCATTGTCCATAGCTCCTCAGCTAGTGCCGTAACTTCCTCATTCACTTCTGCTCCATGTTGGGCTTATGGCTAACCTGATGATATGCATGTCTTGTATATGTAGGTAGAGTTGCTGTGAGCAAAAACACTGTTCAGCAAACACTGTATCATTGCAGATGTTCACGCCTCTGGCTCTTACAATCTTTCCTCCTCCTTCTTTGGAAATGATCCCTGAGCCTTGGTGATAGCTGTCCCGTTTAGGACTGAGCACGTTGGCCTGGCATTCATTTCAACTGCCCTTTAGGGCAGGAAGGGGCTTTTTAAATGAAGGCGGAGTGACCCTACACCAATGGTCCAAGAGGAAGAACATCCAGGCAGACTATGCACATGTATTTGACATAAGCTGGCTTGAATTCCTGCTCTTCTCTCCTGCTTCAGCTTCCTAAGTGTTTGATTACTGATATGTACCACCACATCCACCCCTATTACATACATTTCAATTAAGAAACAATATATCAGTTCAGATTTTAAATCTGATTTTTATTATCTTGTTAATATAAATCACAAGTTTATAAAGGGGAAAAAAAATAAATATAACCTGAAAGTATATCATGAGTGAGAAGTGAAAATAAAGTCTAGGACTCAGTTGGTGGAATGATTGCTTAGCATACGTGAAGCCCTGGGTTCGATCCCCAGCCCCGCATAAACCACATGTAACCACTGTTCAATGTCATCCTGGGCTATGTAGTGAGCTAGAGGTCAACCTGGGCTGGAGACTCTCTTTTTAAAAAAAGAAAAGAGAAGTAAAAATAAACAAGGTGAGTTTCTATGGAAAACACTGTCATCTGTGTTGTTAGGGAGTTACAGTGAAGCCCTGTGATCTCGTGGTCACACAACTCAGCCTAAGTGCACACATCACTTAGCACTTTCTTTGTCTTCTGAACCTAACCCACCTGAGTCTTTTCTAGGCCCCTTCCCTCCTATATGAAGCCTGGAAAGCACTGTAAGGGAATTCTGGCCTCAACAGGCTTTCACACTCAGCCCTGTCCTCTTCACAGTGCCATCCTAAGTCTTAACCCTTGACGTACAACACCAGGCACCAGGCACCAGACACAGCAGCACTAAGTACATTCTGTGAATAATTCACCCAGTTGCCACAGCAATGTTCCCCTCCTCGAGGATGCTCCTATTATTAACCCCATGTACAGAAGGGAAACCTGGAAGCTCAGAGGTTAAGTTTACACCGTCTGGTCCTAGGAGCTGACTGGGGGTAAGTGCAGGAGAGGCAGGTGCAAGTCGACCAAGCTCATACCTCTTAGGCTCACTCTACCTTAAGAAAGCTAGAGGAGTCTGACATGTCAATTACTTAATAACTATGTACATCAGCACCATAGATGTGGTCAATATTGCTGTAGCTGCTGATCTAAGCATGGTGTAATAACACACCGAAAGAATTCAACCCAAATTCAAAGAGTGGGGCATCTTAGGCGATCTTGGTAGCAGTCGTAAATGCAAAGAAAAGGACCAGCTCCTCTAGCCAAGAGGCCACCTCTTTCACCAGGAAGTCTAGGTAGAAAATGTAGAGTCAGAGGACATGAGCCAAGACACATTTCTACAGTGAAAACTTGGGGAAGCAAGGCACATGTTAGTCACATGGGGCCTGCACACTGGCTGCAAAGAGAATGGGTACGGAAGCACAAGCCGGGAGAGAAAGCTCTGCCCGGGAACAGTAATCCATGCTTCCACATTGGTTGGGCCATGAGTAAGGTCTGGTGTCAGTTAGCGGTGGTGACATGATTGGAATTAGGTGTTAAAGAACATCCAAAAGGAAAAAATACAGAATGGCTTTTTGTTCCTTCACACTCTGCTCTTCTTTCCGTCCATCCTCCCGTCCCTTTAATTAGATTTAGGACACACCAGGACTGGAGAGATGGTTCAGCATTGAAGAGCATGTGTTGCTCTTGTGGAGGACTCAGGTTCCTAGTACCCACATTAGGCAGTTCACAACAGCCTGTAGCTCCAGTTCTCCAGTTGCAGGAGATCCAATGCCTACACACACACACACACACACACACACACACACACACACACACACAGAGAGAGAGAGAGAGAGAGAGAGAGAGAGAGAGAGAGAGAGTAATAAAAATGCATCTCTACATTTAGAACATGTCAGAATTTTTCTCCTCTCAAAAGTAACAAAAGATGCATTCTTATTGAGAGAAAATGCCTTCTGCTTTTGAAACCTTCACAGCAACAGCTCTGCAGAGTTTCAACACTTTGATCATTTTCCCTTTCTCTCTGGAACAAGCTGTCTAAAAGGAAGCAGATCTCTTTCTGCTCTCCCATACCCCAACTCTCACCTGGCAAGACTATATAGGGGATGTTCTATATTCCAAGTCTCACTTAGCAAGCCCATATAGGGGATATTCTGCTTGGCCAGGTAATTTCTGTGACTATGGAAATCTGTGTAATTGTGCAGGCCATATTGCAGATCTCCTATGCTCTAATATGAAGCGTTATCATCTCGCCTGACCTTTATCAGGGTCAAAAGTCATATTTAATCTCTAGGACTGGGGAGATGGCCCAGCTACTAGAGCATTTGTTGTGCAAGCTGGAGGATCTGAATCTGGACCCGCAGCCCCCACAGAAAAGCCAGGCATGGCTGTGTTCACTTGTAACCCCAGAACAGAGAGTGACGAGGATGGGGGGGAAACAGAGAGACAGGTAGCTTCTGGAGCTCACTAATTAACCCGCCGGGCTGAATGGCTAGCTCTAGGTTTAATAAGAGACTTTGTCTCAACATACACTGTACATACACATACACACATATAATATTTAATATCTTGTTGGCCAAATTTTGGGTTATTTCCTAGTTTTCTCAGAATCCAAGAAAGGAAGAGATATGATTTATTGGATATTCTCAAAGACCATGGGATTAATACTACCTTTCTTTTAAAAGTCACCATAGTCCCTGTCCTTGTCTTTGAAGCAACCATGTATTTTGCTACTTGATATCTTTCTACACCCCTAGCCTCCACCAGACTGGGGTAAACCCAAGAATAGCCATGTCACACCCAGCCTCGAACCACCAGAAAATGAACCTTCAATGAGGCATGTAGAGAGAAACTGCCTGTTGCTGCAGAGTGGAAAAAAGTATGTGTGTGTGTGTGTGTGTGTGTGTGTGTGTGTGTGTGTGTGTACACATGCATGTAGATGCCCACTGAGGCTAGAAGAGGCACCAGATCCCTCGGGGCTGGAGCTACAGGTAGCAGTTGTGAGCCACCTGATGTGGGTGCTGGGAACCAAACCCAGTTTCTCTGCAGGAGCAGCACTCACTCTTGTTTTATTGTTCGTTTTTTTTCACAGGGTTTCTCTGTGTTGCAGCCCTGGCTGTCCTGGAATTGGCTTTGTAGACCAGGCTGGCCTTGAACTCACAGGGATCTGCCTGCCTCTGCCTCCCGAGTGAGTGCTGGGATTCAAAGGTGTGTGCCACCACTACCACCAGGTAATGCTCATTCTTTTTTTTTTTTTTAAGATTATTGAATCTACTTTAATCCAAAAAACAACAGTTAATCTTACATATTTTACATTGTTATGGATTTTAGTTTATTGACACAAATTTAAAGTTATTTCTGTCACTGTATGTATATTTCTACTCTTGTTTAAGGTATGGTTTTTATACAGCTCAATTAAAAATGTAATGTATGATTAAGAAATACAAATTAATAGTTATCTATAATAGCCAAACTTCTAGTCAGGTTAGATATGTTTTCAATGTTGTACACAGATATATTTAGATAGATGGTCTTCAAACACTTCAAAGATCTATAGAATATGGCATTTAATATGTTTAATAACCTAAGGCTTTTCATGACAATGAGACATCTGCTCCTGCACCACCAATCTACTTCAGAGAAGGTGATGGGCATCAAAATACTCCATATGGAGTTTACTTTCTTTGTGGCAAAAGTTAGCCACCAGGTAAGAAACTGCCCTTGCCTTGACTGCTGACAGTATTCTGTCCAAATTGGACAAGCAAGACAAAAAAGAAAGTGACTACCAAGCTTTGCCAAGACAAGGCGGGATATTCCTTCAAAAACCCTGCTTCACAGAAAAGTCCACCAGATATTCTAGACCTATAGGCTGAAGATGGATGCCCTAATGTTACAGAGAAACTTTGGGTGACTTTCCACTCAGCCTGACCTCTGTCATTAGGTAATATTTCACCCTTCTGGTGTCTTTGATGGAGCTGAAGACTAGATAGTCATAGTTAATAATTTTTCTTAGTTATGATGAAAGGGTAAATTAGATATAAAGCTTCAGACTCACCAAGACAAGATGGACAATTTAATGTTTTCTTTAATTTTGTCAAATACAAATAGACTGGATATTGTAAGTATAATCCTTTCTTGATAACTGTTTTGTTATGTGTAATTTTATAACTATATATAAATTTATAACTGTTAAAGTTAAAAACTTTCCTTTTTGATTAGACAGAAATGGGGAAATGCTGTGGGATGATCCTTCTGTATGCTGTGAATGTGTGCTGCTCTAATTGGTTAATAATAAAGCTGTTTTGGACAACAGCCAGGCAGGATAAGTTTAGATGGAAAAACTAAACTAAGTAGGGGATGAAAAAGGGTGGGGTCGAGAGAGTCTGGAGCTAGATGGAAAACAAGTCAGACATACAAAATGGGATAGAGATAAAGGCTATGACCCTCGAGATTAATAGAAATGAGTTAAGTTGTAAGAGCTAGATAGTAATAAGCCTGAGCTAATGGCCGAGCATTTATAATTAATATAAGCCTCTGTGTGGTACTTTGGGAAGTGGCTGCTGGGTATTTGGGAACAGGTGGGATGTGGGGTTGGTGAGTAAATGCCCCACAGAATGGCACCATGTATAGGGACTAAAGACAAAAAAAGGGGAAAAGAAAAAAATGGGACTAAAGGAAAAAAGGGACTAAAGAAAAAACATAATAGGGACAAAAGATAAAGGAAAATAATAGTTTTATTACAGAGTTTTTGGCGAAAGTGTGAGTCAGCCCTGCCAGTGGAAAATGGCATGCCAGTGTCATGTAATATATGTATGTATGTATTATTATATATACACACATATATACATATATACATACACATACACATATACATACATATACATATACATATACATATACATATACATATATATGTATATGTATGTATATGGGGCAGAGGTTTTATCCTGGAGAGAAAAGGAAAACAGAGTGGAAGGATGTCCGATGCTGCAGTGCAAAATTCTCTTCTGTCAAAATTTTCTATCTTCTATCCCGTTCTCCATTTCTATCTGTGAAAAATAAGTATAAGGTATAGCATAGTAATATAGTGTAGGAAAAACTTAGAAACGTAAGATTGTGTAGAAAAATTTAAGATAACTAAAAGCAACTAGACAGAAAAACTCCAATTTTCTAACTTTGGGGGCTATGAATGCAAACTGAGGAAGAAGAAAATCTTTCTTTGAGCTTCAGGGGTAGTAAAAAAGCTCTTCTTTGAGCTTATGGGGGGGAAAAAGTTTCCTATGGAAGCTTTTGACCTGGGAACAGCTGAAATGCTAAGTCCAAGTGGCAAGAGAAAGTAATTTCTCCCTGAGGCAAAAAAGTGGGTGTAAAAAGCCAAAATTTAAAGTTGGGAAGTTTTGGGAAAAGTTGGTCTTTCTCTTCTGGGAGAAAAAAATCTTTTTCTTAAACTAAAAAGCTTTTCTGGGAAAATTTTGGGGGAAAAATCTCTCTTTAAAAAAGGCCTTAATCTTTCTCTCTTTAAAAACAAAAACTAAAGCCTTTAACTTTCTCTCTCTGAAGGAAAAACTAAAGCCTTTCAGAACTCTCAGAAGGGCAAATTAGAATCACCTGAATATATTAGTATGAGAATCACATGTGATTAGTTCTAAGGGAAAACAACAAACCTCTTAAGAGAGCAAAACCCCTCTAAGTTCTCTTTCAAGCTTTAAAAATCCTCCCTGCAATGCAGGAGGCAGGGACAAGTTCCTAAAAACCTCTACTAAGCTCTGTCTCTTCAAGCTAGTAAAAGAGAGTGGGTCCAAGTCCCCTGAGGAAAACCTGGGAGAGTGTGGGTAAAGAGCTACAGAGAGCCCAATGGGGCAGGAAACTTTACCTGAGAAAAGCAAACAAGCCAAGCTTTTCAGTTCCAGCCGAGCTGAGACATCAAGGGTTTTGTTTGAGCCTTTTGGAAGGAAAATGTGCTCCTAAATGCCCTAATGCAAAGATGCCCTGAAGTGATACAAAGTGTTAGCATTGTATCCTCCCTTCTGAGCAAAAACCCAGAGGCCACTGGTCAGTGTCTCTGAGTTGGAGAGTATTTCAGGGTATTTCCTGCAGTTGCAAACTTCCTGGAGCACAGAGCTGAGGCAGGAAGGTACAGGACCCACGGGAAGATTGCTAATGAACAAACAAAGCTAAAGCCGGTGGGAACGGCACAGTTGTCTGCTTTCCTACAAGTCCAGGGTTGAAAGAAAGGTTCACAGCTGCAAAAAGAAATCTGAGAAAAGCTTTCCTATGAGAGAAAGGACCTTTCTAGGAAAACAGTAAAGCTGAACTGTGTCTGAAGCAGTTGTCCTGCTGGTCAGAAGCTGTCTGGGGAAAGAGCCCAGCCAGGGCAGAACAGAACCATCCAGGAGTAAAGCTTTCTTCTGTCAGTGAAAGCATCTCTTTGAGAAAAGCTTTGTTTCAACTGACTCTGGGTGAGATGAGGGAGTGTATCCCTAAGGGGTGACTGCTCTGGCATAAGCTCTGTTGTTGAGCACCCAGACAAGCAAATGCAACCCACTGGGGGACTGGGCCAGGTGAAGGCCTGATGAGGAAAATCACCTGTCCTAATGCGAGATTAGAAATGGCAAAAACCTCCCTTGTTAGATTTTCAGTCTGTATGCAAACCACACAGACCCCAAAAACAGAAACGGACTAAAGCCCCTACCTTCAGTAGCAGGGAAAGCTGCCACAGAAACTGTTTCTGGGGTAGAGGGGATAAACTGAGACCAAACTGGGAACTGTCTGGGAGAAACAGAGAAGGGACATAATCCTCTCCAGAAAATGCGTGACCTGGAAAAGCTGCTAAGAGTTTGAGGCAGATGGGGGGAAGAAAGCTCTACCTCCAAAGGCAGCTAGCAGAGGAACAGAGCAGCCTGAGATATCTGAAGCTCTGCATCCGTGAGGAAAAAGCGAAATATGATGAAGATCTATCAGTGGGAGAAAATCTCTGAAAGAGCTATGAAAAAGCTCTGTTGTAAATGTTTTTCACTGACTGGCTAAGGCAAACACAAGCCCCGAGGAAAGTTGCTATCAGAAATTGCCCACCTCAATGCGCACTAATGAGGCAGGTGTAGTTCTGCTTCAGGGGCCAGTGTCAAATGAAGGAGAGACGCCTGTTAAAGCCAGCTGAGGAGAGAGTAGAAATCTCTCAAAGTCCCATAATTGAAAACTTAAAACTCTTGGTTCAAATCTCTTGTTGCAAAAGCAAAAACATCTAAAGCAAGTCTGGGAAAAGAACTGGAGGTTGACTCCAGTACCCCAAAAGAGCTATGGGAAATGGAGTCCATAATCTAGCTCTTAACAGTGAGCTGATGAAGAGAAATGCATTCTGTCTGGGAAATGTAGTTTTTTCAGCTAAAGACGGCAATACTGTCCAAAAACTTTTCAGCTCAGAATGAAATTTCTTCTCAAAGCAAGCTAGAAAGCTTAATCTTACCTCCTGAGAACTCAGATCAGACAAAAAACTACCAACAAGAGCAAACAAGCCATTTTAAATTCCTTAACAAGGCAAAGCAGTCCATATACTGAACATAGTGTTAGAAGAAACATATGGGAAATTTTAAAAGTTCTTTGCCTTGAACGAACAGCCTGCAATGAGTGATTCCTTTGCAAATCTAATAAGGAGACAAGGAAACAGGCATTCAAAAAGAAATGACTGCTTTATAGACTGGGAAGAAACTTCAGAAAATCTGTTTTATAAAATAGTTGCTTCACCTGAAAGTTCCTTGTAAGAAATCAATGCTAAATAAAAACAGCTGCTAATAATATCAAGCATTAAAGCTAACGAGGTGAAAATACTAAATCCTGAAAATGCTTTTTCTCAAAGTAAGCTATTGAAGGATATGGCTCATGAAAGAACACCTATGTTCTGACTCCTTTGAATAGTAACAGTTTTGGTGAAAATATAGGAAATAACAATCAAGTCAAAATGTTTCAACAAATTCAAGACACTATTCCACAAAAGAAAGCTGCCATGCTTTGTGGGCCATATTAGAGCTCACTCCAATCTTCCTGGTCCTTTAGCTGAGGGTAATGCAATGACTGAGCATTATCTCAAGTGGAAATGGCTCAACAGTCACATGCTCTTCATCATCAAAATAGCAAAAGCTTAAGAAAGCAATTCAATCTTACCAAAGAAGCAGCTAGTCATAGTTAAACGATGTGGTATATATCCAAAATATTTTCCTGTCCCTCACTTAGGGGTAAACCCTCGAGGTCTTCTTCCTAATTATCTATGGCAGTTGGATGTTACTCATATTGCAGAATTTGGCTAATTACAATATGTACATGTGACCATTGACACTTATTCAGGATTTTTAATGGCTAGTGCACAACCTGGGGAAGCTACAAACATGTAATTGTGCACTGCTTGAAGTGTTTTTCATATATGTGTATACCAAAAATTATTAAAACCAATAATGGTTCTGGATATACAAGTAAGGCATTTCAACAATTTTGTACCCAATGGGAAATCGTACATAAAACAGGTATTCCTTATAATTCTCGGGGACAAGGTATTGTGGAAAGGGCTCATAGCAGTCTTAAACTACAACTTCAAAAAATAAAAATAGAAAAGGAAGAAATTTACCCTCAATTGCCACACAATGCATTAAATCATGCTCTTTTTGTTCTGAACTTTTTGAGTCTGGATGTCTGTGAGCAGTCTGCCATAGATAGATTTTGGCACAGTGACATCCAAGTGACTTTTGCTCAAGTGAAATGAAAGATTCCTGCTCAGAATTATGGAAGGGTCCCAATCCTATTTTAATATGGGGTCGAGGACATATCTGTGTTTTTTCACAAGAGGAGAATGAAGCTTGGTGGTTACCTGAGCGTTTAGTAAGGAGCGTGGAACTAAGGAAGGTCAGCTTCAATGACGTTCCTATCAAGGAACCAAAATGAAAGTGACTCGATTAGTGTTTCTGAGGTTTTGTCACTGGTTGATGCAAACAGTGAGGGAAATAGAGTTCGGAGCTGTGCCGCTTTTGGCTTTACTAGCTCCTTTAGAAAAAATACTTTATATCACCTAAAAGCTGTGCAGTATTTTACAAAGGGCTTCACAACAGCTAAATATGGTAATTTCACCCTCAGGGTGAAGTGAAGTTTTTCCATAGAACAAACCAAAAGCACTGCTGCAGTAGAAATGTTTGTCTGAATTGAAGCACTTAGGGGAGCTATTATGAATTTGGGTGAAGGGACAGCCTCTAGTTAAAAACCATTTACCGCTGACAGTGCATCTCTGCCAGTTTCGAAACAGCTGAGAGAATTCAACTTTGGGATGTGGCTTAGTCCTGAGAATGTTACAGTTCCCTAGCAACAAGTATCACAACTCTATAATGACAACACTCACTAAATCCCAATGTTTTATAGCAAAGCTGACTATAAACTCTAAACTTTAGAAATGATGTATGTGCTTCCTGTCTAGTTAAGAGAATCTTTCCAGTAGAAATAGTGATAATAATTAAGAGTAAGAAGTAGAAAAAGATGAAAATAAGAGATGTGAGTTTGTAGAAATTATTCTGTCTTGTTAGATCTGTGTTAAGAAATCTTTAGGTGTTTGCTAAGTTAAATATATGCTAATGGTAGCCCTATATAAGTTTGTAAAATAGATCTATAGAGTTCCTTTAAGAATCTAAGCTTGCATGAAGTATCTAAGGTAGTCTTAATAAGCTTGTAAGAAGTAAAGATGCTAGTTTTAAATGCTAAGTTTAAGAAATAAGAAGATGGAATGAATATAAGCATATAAGAAGTAAATAAGAAATATATTTGCTAAAGTAGTTCTATAGTTTCATTAAGGAGTATAAATAAGTAGATGTTAACGTTATATGTGAGTTTGTAAAAATATGTAAATGTTGAGTGTGAGTTTATGCTTAAGCACATGTTATTTGTGAGTTTGTGAAAAAGTGTAAATATTGACTGTGAATCTATGCTTAATATACATGGTGAAAGAACCTGAGACACACAAGGTAGTGTCCTAGTAGACTGCAAAGCAGGCAGTCTGAATGGTTTCAAAAGCTCCAGAAGCCGCTAAGAAGCTAAGAATGGCGGACGCCAGAACCAGCATAACAAGGCATCTGCAGCTGAGATCCATGGAAAATCAACGTAACACAGAAAAACCTGAGCTAACATCAAAATCGGTGCGGTTTAGAATACTACTGTACCTAAAAAGTTGCAGAGATGCTTGTTTGAACTAAAATTGTTAACTGCAAAGTTTTGGTTGTTAAGCATCTCTTCATATTTGGAAGTGAAAGCCTGATACCAGAATTTATTTTTTTGAACTTTTTGAACTTAAAATAATGACATAAAACTACAAAAAGATTTTGGTTATGGATTTCTTCATATTTGGAAGGCTAGTACCAGAATTTATCATTTGAATTTGAGACTTAAATGAAATGAACAATAGAGATTTCATTGCAATGGGACAATTTTGAGTTTACTTATACTAATAACCTAGGAACTGTTTTCTGGAATTGGGTTAAAATTTGAACTGTTTAAATGAAGAAATTTATTGTTTCTACCTAGAATCAAGATGAAGTTTTGTGTATGCATATATGTTTTATTAACTGGTGATTCATGAATTGTTTTATGGAACTTTATGTAAAAATGGAATTACTTATGGAACTGGTTTTGTGTTGCAAATGGAACTGTTTAAACAGAAAAGTTTGGGTTTTCTAACTAGGCTTGAGATTTTGCTTAAAAAATTATAAAGAAAAGGAAGAGTTAATATTCCTTAGTCTATTTAATTTAAAAATATTTTCTTTTAAGTGGGTTAATGTCATGTTTTGTTAATAAGAAATGCAAATGGGGTATATTAAGAGACTACTCTTAAAATGTAAAGAGTTTTATTAAGAAACTGCTTTTGGACGTTTTGCTAAAAGTTTTCAAAACTTTTCAATCCTTCTATCTAATATTTTCTGCTGCTCACACTCAAGAAAACTCTGGGGAGCTGTGGGGTTGGTGGGTAAACCCCCCACAGTGGGACAAAAAGCTCTGCCTCTGTTTACAGCTATGTATTAGTTTAATCTATAAAAGTTGATCGTATGGGCTGGGTTTGGTGGTATATTACTATCAATCCATGTGAGTCTATTAAATGTAACAGAATTTATTAAGATACAAATTGAGGAGATACATTCATGATTACAGAATGGAGTAGACAGCAGAAGTCATCTTCTGATCTGACCTGGAGTGAATCCACTTCTCAAGCAGGAGCAGGGAGCTGGGCATGCGACCCTTCTCCAACTCCTTATAAGAGGTAAAATTCAGTGGTGGGAAGCACCACTCCTTTGGGCTGTATAGCCTGAGGTCATGGACGGAGCAAATACCACTACAGTGGCACACGCCTTTAATCCCAGCACTTGGGAGGCAGAGGCAAGAGGATCTCTTTGAGTTGGAGGCCAGTCTGGTCTACAGAGTGAGTTCCAGGACAGCCAGGGTTACATAGAGACCAAATCTCAAAAACAACAACAAACCCATCTGCAAACTAAAAAACAAACAAAAAACCCAACAAGACATAACAACAACAACAACAAAATTGATTACATGGGAAATCCAAGGCAAGTAAAGTTGGCTTTTACATTGTTCTCTTAAAGGTCGATTAAACAGGCTGAACGCACAGTAGGGTAGCAGTCTTAAGTGAGCTCAAGGTATATTATTAACTCTAGCTTGTAAGGTCCAGCAGAAGTTCTATTGTCTTAGAATATATTTTTTTTATCATATATTTCAGAACCAAAGGAAATTCTTCAAGCTGCTCAGCAGAATGTGGCTGCTTAATAGGTGATGTGAAACACTATGAAGGAAAACAGAAACAAAACAAACGCCACTCGGCCCCACTCTCTTGTGTGACAAAATATGGAAAAGGCAGCGTTCCCCCGCTCCCCTGGAGTAAGCTGCAGTGGCATTTCCAAGGCGCAACAGAAATGCCGGTTGAATCTGTCCGTTTTCTCTAAGAAAACGGTAAAAACATCTCATGTCTTTCCATCTTTTGTTTTTTCGTCCCTTCACCAACCCTGAAGACTGATGCTTTCTGAGAGTGGGAAAGAAAGAGGAAGCTGCACGGCCTCGGTGTTCATGGAGAAAGTGGGGAGCTAGCTCTTCAAAGGGACCCTCCCAGCACTCTCCTGCGCATGCGCGTTGCCTTGGGCTGGGGCCCACCGGGGAACCCCTCCCCCAGCACCTGTAGGCGCATTCTGCATCCCGCACGAACACGCCATATATTTGAGCAGGGAACATTGCCTCATCTATTTTCTCCCCTTCTACTCTTAATAGATTGGCGCACAAAAGCCTGGGAGAGGGTGACCTGCCAGACAAAAGGGCCTTTGAGTTCCTTAGAGAAGGAGACTTGGAGGAGGATGGAAGGAATCCAAGTGGCCCTATTATTTCCACTTGCACTAATTAGACATTTTTCTGTCAGCCATTGAGCACTGCTGAGAGGCCAAACTCACTGAATTCATTTCTAAAGTGTTTACAGAAGTTTGCATCTGTTTGTGTCTCTTCAGGAGGAAAATAAGCACTTCAATAGCATTGTGCAAAATCTAAACGAAGCATCCTATTCTGGAGGCCCTGGCGGCCCCGCAGCTGCATAATTTAGCTCCGTTCGGGGGGCCCGAACCTCTCGCATCTCCATCCAAAACCTATGATGCAAAATACAGGGAAGTCAAGTCAGGGGATTCCTCTTCCCTTTCATTTTTCTCTGCCTCCCTCCTTTGAAGCGGCAGCGTGCTGCGTCCTACGTGCAGATTTGGGTGGTGTGGTTCTTGAAGCGCTGCTTTCTGTTTCTGCCCGCTCTTGGAGAAATTAATACCCACTTTCATTTGCTGCCAAGTGAGGGGACAGTGCATTCCTCAGCAGCGAGGCAGAATACATCACCCTTCTGGGAATCTCTCCACCCCAGAGGGCGGGGTGGGGGGAGGGGAAGAGGGGGCTCTGACATGAGAAGGGGCAAATGAAAGAGGCTGGAGTGTGTGGTAGGGAAAGGACACTAAGGAATCTCCCTGCGTGGCAAAATGTGCCTGGGCTGTGCACAATTAGATTAACATGAAAGGGAGCCCCTTGCCCTCCCCACCCCCCAAAAAGGAAAGAAAAAGAAAACAACACACTCACACACACAAACCCTAACCCACAGCCTGCAATAGGATAATGCTTTTGAAATGCATATTGGTTCACAAAAATATGGATTTTTGTTGTTGCTGTTGTTGTTGTTTGGGTTTTTAGACCCATGATTGACCTACCATCTCTGGGGACTCGACAATATGTCGGAGCAACAGAATTTCCGTGTTGTTGGGAGCCCAGCAATGTTATGTTCAGAAACAAATGAGAATTCCACTCCTTTATCTTTCCTCGCAGGCTGACTTCAGGGGAGACAGAACAAACAGCAACTGTATTCTTCTTTGCTGAGTGATCATGTTTAAATAAAGTACTTAGAGACCACGAAGAGAATTTACTAGATTCCTAAGGGGACAGGCTCACACTTGCGCACACAAAGATACACGTGCCGACAGCCCGCAAACATAGAGTTGTGTTTCCACATCTGCTGGCGGGATGGGAAATACGGGATTCAAATTGAGTTTAAGGCACAAAGGGAACTTCATGGCTAGGAAGCTGAGTCAGGTGGCGAAGGAATTAAACTCCACAATGAGATTTCCATAGAAGATTAAAAAATGTTAACGAGTTCTGTCTTTTAAAGGTCCAAAGCTGCAAAGCAGCGAGCTCCTCCCGGTGCTGTGCCTCAAGTTTGGGTCCCAGCTACGAGTTCAAAGCCAGGATGTGTTCACAGCGGTGACAATGGCATCTGTTCTCAAGGGGGCTGGGCGAGGAGCCTCCCGTGCCATCTGGCGCTGCAATTGGTCGGAGTTGTGTGAAGGGAAATTATTGTGGAAGATGGAGAAAGGGAAGGGGAAGATGTAAGGGGGGGGGGGGGGGCATGTTCTGAGGTGAGGAATTAGCAAAAGAAACAAACGAAAAGCGATGAAGGCTGGCAACAGTCAGAGTGGAACCCACCAAAGTGGACCGCCGCAGGTCAAGTGAAGACCAAACATGGCACACTCCACATTGGTCCACCTTCTCCACAGCGGAGGAAAGAAAAACAGACATATCTTCAGATTTATGCCCAGGCTCTCTCAACATTTACCGACTGTCCATTTTACCGATGGAAGATGCAGATTGACACGAACACCAGTTGTGAGATTTTCTGCATGTCTGTACTTGAGAGAATCCATTGGTTTGCTCCTTTCCCCTGCTCAGATCTACCATCAATGGAGTTGCTTATTCATTAAAGGGAAAACCAAGTGTCAAAACAGGGAGCCCTGGTGCCACCTGTGGCTTCTGACAACCGTGGAGAGGCTTGTTCATTTCTGGACTCTAGGTGTCTTGACTCCCAGTATAAATCTTGGTCATTTTAAAAAACCACATTGGTAATTCATCTGGCACACTGGTCCCACTTGCCCAAAACCTCTTTGTCTTTGATGATCTTGTTTTATGTCAACTTGGGACTCTATGCCGAGTCTTCACTATCAAAAAAGCTCTTGCTGTGCAATGCCTTGAGTTTGGAACTTTGTTCTTTATACATTACCTAATCTGTAGTTGTTAGTTATAGTAACAGGAAATTGACTGAAACAAACGCCATTTTTGATAGGGAGGTGTCTTATGCCTATAGAGAGGGTGCCTTTTGGTCTGTTTCCATGTTCTTTCCATGGTGCCTAATTCAAGAGTCACCTAATCTCCTCCTCTTTCTTTCCTCACTTCCAATTTTTCTTTATTCCTTAACTCTCATCTTCAACACTATTGAACTCTCTCTCTCTCTCTCTCTCTCTCTCTCTCTCTCTCTCTCTTTCTCTTTCTGTGGCTTTTCGAGACAGGGTCTCTCTGTGTAGCTTTGGTGCCTGTTCTGATCTCCCTCTGTAGACCTGGCTGGCCTCGAACTCACAGAGATCCGCCTGGCTCTGTCTCCTTCATGCTGGGATTAAAGGCGTGTGCCACCACCACCTGGCTGAACTCACTCTCTGAGGTTGCCCATAAACTCCCGGTCCAACAATATCTACTGACCATCATCTCATCCACACTCCCAGAGGCACGTGGCTGAGCCAGCCCCTTTTCCCCTTCGTTTTTCCTGCCACCTCTGACAGGGCCATTCTCCTGGTTTCCTTTCTGCTTCATTTGGGACTTTTCTTCCTACTGCTTCCTGAGCCTCAGTGTTGTGGGTGCTTCTCTTCCTAGCTACCTTCACTTGGATCATCGCCTCCTCACACACCTCAGTTGGTGAACCACACATTTAAAACCGTCAAGTCTCTGCTCTGAAATCCAGATTTGTATAGGAAGTTGCCCTGGAGAGCCTGGCTCAGGTGCTGGTCCACGCTGAAAGTTCATGTGCTTAAAACAGAACCTGTGTTTTCTCTACCATCCATGCTTCACCGGCTCTGAGACAACACTTCATTAGCTCATTTGTTGAGGATCAAACCTCACAGTCAAATATATATATTTTAGTTTGACTATAAAATAATAGATTTCACTATGACATTTTCAAACATATTTTATAGATTGTACTTGCACATACTCACACCTGCCACTACCCTCTCCCATCCCACGTTCTCTCTTCTTGCTGATCACCTTTCTTTCCCTCAAATAGGTTCTCTTTTGATTTCATATCACACACGCACACATACACACATTATCATCATCATCATCATGTTAAGTGAAATAAGAAAGATTCATTAGAAAGACTCAGAAATACAAACATCACATTTTCTGTCGTATAAATCTAGGTTTCACAGGTGAAAGAAAATGTGCTATTTGTCTTTCTTATTTTGCTTAATATGATGGTCTCCGGTTCCAGGTATTTTTCTGCAAATGGCATAACTTCATTCTTTTCTCATAGGGTTAAATAAAACTATAATATATATGATATAGTATATTATATGTGTGTGTATGTGTTATAGAATACGTATGTACACACACATTTTCTTTATCTATTCATGCACTGACAGGCACCTGGCTGCTTCTATACCTTGACTGTTGTGAACAGTGTCTCAATAAACATGGGTATGCAGTGTAGTAAGTGGAGGTCAATACAGAGACTTGCAGCTACTCGACGTGGAGAGAATAAGTGTCTAAGGAGTGCTCAGTCACGAGCAGGGCATCTTTACCATACCTCTCCCCAAAAGGCTCAGGGAGCATCATGGAAGAATGGGTGGAAAGACTATAGGAGCCAGAGGTCAGGGAAGACAGGAGCAAACAGCTTTTTCTTGATGTGACAGGCAGCTGCCCTCATGAACTCACAGCAGATGTAGTTGCCTGTACAAGACCCACACAAGAGCAAGCCAGTCAACATTCCAGCGTGGATGGGAAAGGGACACATGTACCCCTGTCCTAGCTGAGAAACTCATGACTGTTGATGGCTGCTAAGGATGGAAGAGTCAGTTTCCTTCAAGGATGTGGTCTCTGACAGGCTGGCTGTGTTCCACGGGATGGCCCCCACTTATCATGTATGAGAAGATGTAATTGAACTCAGTGGATTGCAAAAGAAAATAATAACAAAAAGAGAACGCGGAGTAGAAGGAAGATGTGGGGGTATCTGGGAAGCGTTGGAGCAGGGGTGAGGGAAAAATATGAATGAAATACATTGTGTGCCTGTATGAAATTCTCAAGGATAAATACAAAACCTTACATCAAGTAGAAGACAAAGATGTGTACGTGCTTCTGTGGTGTGCTGATGTGGGCTCCTTAGATATCTAGAGAGTTCCCCTTGCAGTTTTGATTCCAAGTGTGTGGCTGGTATTCCTCAGGACTCTAATCCACACAATCGGAAAAACGTTTAGAACATTGAAAATCTTCATCTTTTCATTTTCTCAGGTCAGCCACTGTAGTGTAAGCCATTGTCATCTGGCCGGAGCATGAGTAGCCGCCTCACAAGTGGAATCCCTGCTGTTCCACCTGAGTCCCTCGCCCCGATGGCTTATCCTTCACCCCAAGTGAGCCCTTTAAAGTACAGACTCAATGACAATGATCTCCTGCTTCAGACCTTAATATGGCCTCTCAGCACCTTTAAAATGGAATTTAGGGATGGGGAGATGGCTCCATGTGTAAGGGTACTTGCTGCCAAGCCAGATGATCTGAGTCTCACACCAGAACCACATGTTAAGAGAAGAGCACTGATCCCTGCAAATTGTCCTTTGAATGTCACACGTGGCATGGATCTATGTGCACACACACACACACACACACACACACACTCACAGATACATGTAAAGATTATAATTTAAATCTATCAATGTAAATAAGTTGTTATAAGTAAATGCCTCTAACTATTTCACTGGCCTACTTCCTCTGGCTCACATCAATTCTTTATCTTTTCCAGCCTTTGTGCTTTGCCTCCAGAACAGGCTGAATGTGTGTCTTTGAACGT
The DNA here is from genome assembly GCF_903995425.1 of Onychomys torridus. Lineage (NCBI taxonomy): Eukaryota > Metazoa > Chordata > Mammalia > Rodentia > Cricetidae > Onychomys > Onychomys torridus. The sequence continues at coordinate 103,125,923 of NC_050448.1, forward strand.
TTGCCCTGGCTGCTCCCCGTCTAGATGGCTGCTGCTTTGACTGTCAGCATGGTTCCCCCTTTCAGCCTCAGTGCCAGCCACTCTTTCTAGCATGGCTTGGCCAAAGTTCCTCTTAAAAACATCCACAACACTCACTGTCCTGTGACTCAGCTGTTTTGACCTTCACAGCCCTGACTGCCCTCCAATATTCCATCGTATAACATTAGTAATAACACAGGCCTTTAAAGTGTTCATCTGTCTCTTGCCTGTCTTCCCATGGAAGCTTTTCATTTTCACTGACTGTAAACACCAGGCACTTCGGTTGTTCACCGCAGTGTCTTCCATGCTTGAAGAGAAGTTGTAAGTGTGAGAGGTGAGTCCCTTGAGGGCTCTCTAGTTGATTTCGTTGTTTTCATATATGCATGTATGGTTAGCCAGTGACACCTCAGATTTTAGATCACAAGTTCTTTGTTATATGAGACAAAAGTAAAAAATACTGATGGATCAAAAATTTGGGGGATGGGATAAAATTGAAAAATTAATGAAGATCAAAGCATACAGTAAGGAAGACAGACAATATTTGGTTTTTCAAGGTAGATACCTCTAAAAATAGACTTTTGAGGGCTAGGGATGTAGCTCCATGTGAAAAAGCTTGTCTAGCATGTGTGAGCCCTGGGTACAATCCCCAGCACAAAGTAGAAAAGACAATAAATAAATAAACACCAGGGTCACAGCTCAGCGCTAGAGTTCTTACCCAGCAAGCATAGGGCCCTGGCCTGGGTCCCATCATAGTTTCCGTCTGAAAAAAAGAAAGCTAAACCTTAAGTTACTGGTTTTTATCATTGATTAGGAAGTCCCAAAATGTATATTTGTTATAATAATGTGGAGCTTAGAGGTACTTCATTTAGAACCCTTAAGAAACCCGAGAAGTTAGGGTTTCTCGCTATGAAAAATTCCTCCAGGTCCTCAGGAAAATTGTACTTATTTAGAGATCCTCTCCACTGGATATAAACATATAGAAAGAAAAATCAAAGGTCCATATCAGTTGACAAATGCTGAGAACAGAACTAACTTATGTGGGACCATGAGCTTCTGCAAACAACTTGACATGCCATGGAAGAGGTAACCACTATTATGGGGTTGCCTCCCTCAGTTGGGCCCTTGGGCTTGTCTGTGGGGCATTTTCTTGATTGCTGATTAGTATGGGGAGAGAGAGTTACAGCCCACTGTGGGTTGTATAAAAGAGCTAGCTAAGAAAGCCAGGGGGAGTAAGCTACTAATCATCTTTCCCCCACAGTCTGTGACGCAGTTCCTGCTTAGAGCTCCTACCCTGGCTTCCCCCTATAATGGGCTCTGAGTTGTAAGACAAATAAATACTTTTCTCTCCAAGTTGTTTTTGCTTTGAGTATTTTTGTAGCAAGCTTTTTCATCAGCTGCCAGCTCACAAATAACAACATGAAAACTTATTAATTATGAAAGCTTGGTCTTTAACTTAGGTCTCAATTAACTCTTATAACTTAAATTAACCCACTTGTATTAATCTATGTTCTATCATGTGGGATTACCTCTCTTCCATCTTGTACCTCCTGTTTCCTCTCCATGTCTGGCTGGCAACTCTGCCTTTCTTCCTTCCAGAGCTCTCTCTGCCTGGAAGTCCCACTTACACATATTGTCTAGCTATTGACTGTTCAGCTTTTTATTGCACCAATCACAGCAAAACATTTTCACACAGTGTACAAATATCCCACAACAGTTTTCATCCCAGAAATAGAAAGCAAACTAGAGCAGATGATGTGCTAAAATCTCCACCACAAGGAAGAAGTACTTGTTGCAGTGTGCTCCATTACCATGGGCAAGCAGCACCGAAGCCCAAGGATCTATGATGCTTGGTGGAAGACACTGGTAATTCATTTATCTTTTCACCAAAATATGGATTAAGCATCTCCCCTATGCATTTGATTGACTCTGGAGATGCATTAATAACCAGTGCTATCTTATTTATGAGCATTTTGAAAATGAAAATTTTTGCCTATTGACCGGTATGTAAAAAACATAAAATGGACTAACACCACAGTTTCAAACAATAATCTAGTATTTTGACTTCAAATTTAGAATTCTGACCTGACATTGGCTGTAAGCTAAAAGGAAGACTTCCAAGAGGCTTGCAGGAAAGAAGCATACTACATAATATGGAAGCCAATGTGGCTGAGGAAAGGATGGTGGTTTTTTTCTGTCTCTTGGGAACTAAGTCCACTCCACATGAATAGTAAGTATCTCCATCAGGGTCAAGACAGGGAAGTGTCAGGCTTTCCTCCTAGGCACTCCAACAGACAGTCCAGGGCACTGGATCAAACAGACTCAGCTATCTTGGTAGCTGTCCATGCACTGCTGCAGAAAGGCCTCTCTGACAAGGAGAATCTTGCCATCCAAGGGTCGCCATAGATTAGTGCATCAGTGATAAGTGCTTGGTATTGGAAGGACCATGGCCTCCCACCATCAGGTTCACAGATACCATCCTGAATGTTCAGTTGCTTGCAATCTTTAGAAGATGTGCTAATGTATAATTTTGAGAATATATCACAGTCATATTTTTACTCCTTACAACATGATTCCATTAGAGGGTTGATTACTCTGATCTTAGCTTCTGTATGTTTTGCCTCTTGACTATAAAAATCCCATCTAGAGGGTAGGAGAGATGGCTCAGCAGTTCAGGGCACTGGCTGCTCTTCTACAGGACCCTGATTTGATTCCCAGCACCTTCACTGTGGCTCACAACCAAATGTAACTGCAGTTCCAGGGACTCTGACGCCATCTTCTGTCCTCTGCAGGCATTACATGCACATGGTGCCCAGACACACATGCAGGCAAACACCTAGACACATAAAAATGGAAATGGAAAACATTCCATTTAACTTCAAGCCATGCCCTCTTGTCAATCAACTAGTGCTGACTCCATAGCTCTAAGCACTCCTTGTTATCCACTCAGTTAATCTTTGTTCGTTCATTTGTTTTTTGAGACGGAGTTTCTCTGGGTAACAACAGCTCTTGCTGTCCTGGAACTCACTCTGTAGACCAGGCTGGCCTTAAACTCACAGAGATCCGTCTGCCTCTGCCTCCTGAGTGCTGAGATTAAGGGCATACACCACCACCACCTCCCATTTAATCTTCTAAACAACCTGCAGAGTGGTTCTGTTGTTGCTGCTCTGTAGGGAAGTGAAAGTCACAGGTCCTCCATGCTAACAACAGGCAGCGCTGGATTCAAGTAGTCAAGGTCCTAAGTCCCCTTGGCTGTTGTGAACTATCCAGACTAGCTTCGTCATTGTTGCCCCAAACATGTACAAACACAGCAGCAGGTGAGTAGCACAAGAGAATGCATGAGCTTTCCCCTCAGAGCTCTTGTGTTCTTCTCATTTCTATGGCGCTGGAGATTGATTTCTCAAAACTATGGGATACATTGAGCTGACCGGTCCTGATTGGCTCTACCTATCTTTGCATGTAGTTTTTTTATAATGACAGCAATCAAAATCAAATATACTCTAAAACAAATTGTACCTGCTGCATTTTCTGAGTAGAGTGCCAATCAAGATTTTTGTTACTAAATATATCCAACCACAGTGATGATGTGAACAAAAAGGTTCTCATGCCAGTAATGCAACCATAAGAACTGTTTTTAAACACCAGTCTAATCCTCACCTCAGCTTTAACTTTCTAGCCTATAGAAATCTATATGACAAAATGAACAGGGCATGCATGTGACTAAATAAATAAACCAATCACTCATTCAGTATCTGGGTGGCAGAAGGGTCACAAGTTTAAGGCCACTGTGTGTGACACTGGCCAATTTTCTCTCAAAATTTATATTATAATGTATCACATATAGGAGTTTTTGGCCTACTGCTTGTTCACAAGTTTTATTGATGGAAGCCAGACACAGCAGTGCAATCCTAGAATTCCATTTATTAGTAGGCAATAAAGTGAGATTTCACTTTAAAAACAAAACCAACACACACACACACACACACACACACACACACATACACACACAACACACACATACACACACACAGACACACACGCACACACACACACATACACATGCATATATACACACACATACATACACACACATACATACACACACATACACATACACACACATACACACACACAGACACACACACACATACACATGCATATATACACACACATACATACATATACACACATACATACACACACATACATACACACACACATACACACACACACACACACACACATACACATGCATATATACACACACATACACACATATACACACATACATACACACACATACATACACACACACATACACACACACAGACACACACACACATACACATGCATATATACACACACATACATACACACACACACACACACACACACACACAACACACACATACACACACACAGACACACACACACATACACATGCATATATACACACACATACATACACACACATACATACACACACATACATACACACACACACACACACACACACACACACACACACACACACACACGGTAGGGGGGTAGTAGGGAGAGAGAAATATAAGAAAAGATCATTGATTCATTATGAATCCCTCAATGGGAAAATAGAAATCTCTGCTGTGCTGAATAAACTTCCTGAAAAAAGTAGTCATGCAAATGTCTATGAATTCATTAACATAAAGAACATGTGTTGTGGTTGGGGATGTAGCTCAGTGGTAGAGTGCTTGCCTAGCAAGCACAAGGCTCTGGGTTCGATCCTCAGCTCCACAGGGGGAAAAAAAAGAACATGTGTTGTCCTCTCTCTGTTTGAGACAAGCTTGCTTTATGAGTAGGCAAAGAACAGGACATGATGAGTGGGGACCAGGGCGCACCAGCACCAGGGGAAAGATAGGGCGAGCTTCCATCTTAAACGCACTTAACCTTTTGCTTAGGGCATCTCTCTAACTCTCGAAGCCAGTTGCCTCACCTCATCCGCAAAATGGGCCTAAGCCCCACTCTGCAGGGTTGCCATCAGGAAGAGATGTTGTAAAGAATCTGTCAGCTTGATCCTACGGAATCCAGTTGTTGATATCCATTGATACACAAAGGAGATGTTTTCATTTGCTTCGGCCTAATGTGAACATGCTAGAGAAGTGGAGATGATATTATTGCACAAGCTCCTCATTTAGTCACCATATAAACTTTGAGAGGCGATGTTGCTCGGCTCGTCTACAAGGGTAGGTGAACACAGCCCTAGGGTGATGTGTTTTCTGAAGGTCGCCTCTTGGTCCGACATCCGACCTTGCTCATTTTCTGCTAGCTTTAAGCTGTTTTGTTCTGCCCACAGGTCTGAGCTGCATCAATCCCTCCAGGACTTGGCTCAGTTTCTGCCCTCATTATGAGGACATGAAATTCACACTGTAGGGTTAGCCCTCATCAAAGGGATAACTGGCATGCCTGATTCTGTGGCAACCAGGGTTTCGCTGGTAGAATACTAAGGACAAGCCACACCATTTTAATTTACCTTCCATTGAAACTTAAGAGTACTTTATTAAAAGCCCCCTCATTTTGGCAGAGTTTTAGAGCAGGGTTTAAATCCTCAGTGGATTTCGTCATACTCTTTTTCTAAGTTCTGAAAATACATAGGTCTTCAGTCTGTTATTTCTCTTTCTCAGACCCATTCCCTTGGCAGCTAATTTTCACTTATTAAATAACATTTAGTTCTTCTCTGACTTTTTTTCAAAGCAAGAACCAGAATATTTAGTAGAAGAAATTAAAGTTTAAAAAATTTTAAGTTTAATTTGTTCTTCTTAGTGTGTATGTATGTGTAGAGGTCTTGGTAAGCACATGCCACTGTGCATATGTGGAGGAAGGAAGAGAGAGAGAGAGAGAGAGAGAGAGAGAGAGAGAGAGAGAGAGAGAGAGAACACCTTGGCAAGCATGTACTAGTGTACATATGTGGAGGTATGAGGGTAACTTGTAGGAGTGTGGGACTGAAAACTCAGGTCTTCAGGCTTAGAGAGCAAGCATCTTTCTTTATAGGCTAAACCATCTCATTGGCCCACAAATCATAGTTTGAAATGCTGGTGATTAGCTTTTATGAATTTCTTTTAAAATCAAGTCTGCTTGAATAACAGAAGGACAGAAGACCTGTTATTGGCAGTAGAGAGATCAGAAGTTGCTGTGGGATGTCGTTCTGTATGCTGTGCATATATATATATATATATATATATATATATATATATATATATATATATATATATATATATGTTACTTTGACTGGTTGATAAATAAAACACTGATTGGCCAGTAGCTAGACAAGGAGAATTCTGGGAAGTGGAAGGGCTGAGTGAGGAGTCACCAGCCAGACACAGAGGAAGCAAGATGACAAGGCAGAACTGATAGAAAGTACCAACCCACACGGCTAAACATAAATAAGAATTATGGGTTAATTTAAGTGTAAGAGCTAGTCAGTAATAAGCCTGAGCTAATGGCCAAGGAGTTATAATTAATATAAGCCTCTGTGTGTTTACTTGGGGGACACGAGTGGGAGAGATTTGTCCTGACTACTAGCCGGCTGGGACACAGAAAAACTTCCAGCTACAAGGAGTACGTTTAAAAAAATTTAAAACAACAAAAACAAGCCAGGTGGTGGTGGTGCACACCTTTAATCTCAGCACTCAGTAGGCAGAAGCAGGCAGATCTCTGTGAGTTCTAGGCCAGCTTGGTCTACAGAGTGAGTTCCAGGACAGCTAGGGCTGCTACACAGAGAGAAATCCTGTTCCGAAAAACCTACCAACCAATCAACCAACCAACCAAATAAATAAACAATAAGAGAAAGTCTGCCCCAGGCCAACGACAGTTCTGTCTGTGTAGGCAGAGAAATGTCAGGCTCAAGTAGGAAACCTGATGTGGCTGCTGCCCTGTCACTTTCAGCAGTGGTTGACAATGAGCACTTAATCTTTCTAGGTGTCATGTTCCTCAGCTATCCAACAATGGGCTTGAAATAGAGGGCCTCCATCTCCCTTCTTGAAAAGGAAATGCTGGATAAAGTGTTCAACACCTTTGTTCGTTTCACAAGAGGTGTGAGTACACGTGGCAGCACGAACGATCTCTGAAGACACGCAAGCGAATAATGATCCTTTACCTGTAGCAAGCCACCTACTATGAAGAAAAAGAAAATGCAGACACTCAAACGCTATGCTAAGAATTCTTGTTGTATTTGGTGACAGATGCATGCATTGCCTGAGTCACTTAAGACCTTGGTGTCTGCATTGTTAGGACAGTTCTCAGCTCAGCGTTTCATTTAACTGTTAATTAAGCAGGGGAAAAGTGTGTTTATGTACATTTGAACCTATCTAGCTTTAAAGATACCTGATTAATAAGTCCCATCCCCTTTCTTTTCTCTTCTCTTTCTGTCTTTTACTACAGTAAGAGATGCTTGCTGGGAGGAATCAAAGAAATCTAAGTCACCATGACTCCATCATGCAAATGAAATGCCCACTTGCATGCCTTTAGAAGATCTTTCTCATTCAGGATTAGTACTAGTATTAGACACTGTTGTGAGATCTGCATAGTTGGGAGGGAGATGCTTTTAAAAGATTAGTAGGATTTCTGCTCACTTTCTAAACTCACGTTGGAAAACTGTTGAGAACGATGCTGAGGCTGCAAGGAAAGCTGGCAGCCCCAGACGTTCTGCCTGCCACCCCATCTTCAGAGCTGTCTTTAAAAAAAAAATCCCATTCTTTGATGGTTTGTTGTATGCACACACACACACACACACACACACACACACACACACACACACACTGTACATGTAGAGGTCAGAGGACAACTTTTGGGAATATGTTCTCTTTCCTCCACCACCATGTCTGTCCCAGAGATAGAACTGAGACCTTAGGGCTTAGCAGAAATTGGCTTTACTCTCTGGGACATCTCTCTAGCTCTACAAGGTTTTCTTCTACACACAGTAAGATTATGCTTGTTTGGAAGAAATATATGTTCATGCACTTTCTCTTGGCCAATGATCATATCAGCATAGAAGTATGTAAGATGCAGTATGGAATTCTTAATTTCTGACCCCCTTCAATGGCAGCCAGTGATATTCTAGGATGATGAGGACATAGATACGGGTCTTAGGGAGAGAAGCTTAAAGCACGGCCTCCCACTGATCCCATGTGGACATGGAGTAAGAGGAAGGAGTGGTTTGTAGTGTACTATCCCCTAAGTTTCTGAAGCTTTTATTTCTTCTGCAGCATAACTTTTCTGTTTTTACTGACCTAGGAAACATGGATAAAATTCGTGAGAAAAACTGGACATAACACAGGAATGAGATGATGTTGCTAAACCATTGTAGTTGCAGTAGGATGGGAGGAAAGAAAACCGGATCTAGAGACTGTGTGGAAAGTCAGCAGGGGAGGCTGAAGGATGTGGAGGTCTTCTAAGGTGACCTCCAGGTCTTCATTGACTTGTGGTCATCCACACACCGTACTTCAGTAACCCACAATTTTATGTTTTATAGCCTTCAGCAACAGATCTCTTTGACTGTTGTACATATCTCATATTGGCTATAGCCTGGGTTATATACTTAGACCCTAGACTTCTCCTTATGTGTCTGGCTCTTTCTGGGATGCAGGCAGAAGAAGTGGTCCTATTTTCTTTATTAAAGGAAAGAAAATTTCTATTAATGGGTTCAAGACCAGCTAAGGTTACACAGAAAGATCCTATTTCAGGAATAACAGAAAACTAAAATACCACCACCACCAAAAGCCCTGATAACTCCTAATTGCTGAGCCGGTACAACGGTTCACAAATCTGCGGTGTGTTGTGGCACTCCATTCACCTCTTTGTTTCTTCCTCTTCCTCCTTTTCTTTTTTTTGTTCTGAGATTGAACCCATTGACTTGCACACACTAGGCAAATGTTATATCACTAAGCTGCATTCCTAGAGGTTTGTTGAGACAGAGTATACCTATATCCCTTAGTCTGGCATTGAATTGCCAGGTAGTTCAGACAAGCCTCAAACCCTCAGGCCTCTTCACTCCCACATATGTGATTCCAAGTATGCCCCCCACCTTGCCCAGCTCCCAAGCACAAACACAAACTCCCTCCATTTCAATTTATAATACACACAGTGACTAAGACTACCTTCTTCAGCTGTTTAATTCCTGTCACAAAGCCTGTAAAGCATTTACACAAACTCATCCCATTTCTGAAAAGGAATGTAGCCATTATACTCTGGTCGACTTCTCAGCCAGTTGTGTGGGGCCTGTATTTGTATGCTACCATACACACATGGCAAACACCTTGATTTATGAGTAAACACTGTATTTCATTCATATGCACGCCTTCATTCAAGCATTTATATCCAAGGACTAGTGAGATGTCCCAGTGGTTACAGGCACTTGCTACCAAGTCTGAAGGCTAGAGTTTCAGCCATAGTATACACAAGATGGAAGAAGAGAATCAAGGGTGTTTATTGTGAACATGTCAGGGATATAAATGTCAGGAAAAGAAAGGCATGGCAGCCAGGGCTCCTGTTGTCATGGAGCTGATGGTCAGTAGGAGACAGAGAGAACAATAAAAGAAGTTCCTCCAACAAATGTAAACACATAGTGGCACATGTGTAGAGTATGTGACTGGGGGATGTTAATCCAGTCATGAGAGTGAGAGACAGCTTCCCTGAAGAATAGAAATGCATGTTGACATACAAGGCATGTGTAGAAACTCATCAAAAGGAGAGAGAGTTGCGGGAATGGAGAGCAGCCCTGTGCATGCAATAATCAGTGTAGGAGTGAGGACTGAAAGGAGGCTTGCAGGCCCCATAGCAGAGGCAAGGCCTGTATCTAGTGAGGCTGCAGGCCTTGCTGTACAACTGAGGATTCACTTGGTATACGGAGGTTGACCAGGGTTTTAGCCCACATACTGCTCTCTTCATAGGAAAATATGTAGAGCCAGAAGACACTCAGGAAGCAGCAGCAGGGGCCCATCAAGATACAACTGCAGCTTGGGCAGGGTGGTGCTAGAGTTTGAACGTTTCCCTTTCATTTTGTTGTGGGAAACAACCTTAGTGCAACAGTGTTGGGACATGGGGCATAATGGGGCCTGGTTAGACCGTGAGGACTGGGTTATCACCATGGGGATGAGGTAGTTATTTACTAGGGAATTTACTATGAAAGCCAGTGTGGTCCTTCCTCACTCTCAACCTCTCTTGCCCTTTCACTTCTGCCAAGAGGTGACAGAGCATGGAGGCCCTCTCTAGAGTCTACGCTCTTGGATGTCCCAGCCTCTAGAATGATGAGCCACACCAACCCCTGCTCTTTATGAATTATCCAGCCCCAGGGATTCCATTGTGTTACAACAGCAGAAAGCAGCCTGAGACAGATCAAGACACTGGTGGGAGTGAACTAATGAGATATTTATAAGCCAAAGCTACTGGCAGGCAAGAGAGGGGGAAATGACAAGCATGACGGAAGTCCCCAGTGTGTTAGTGAGTGGCTGGAGGTGCCATTCAGTGGAGCCGAGGAGAGGACTGTGTCTGGAGGTGAGCAGAGCAGGCCCGAGATGTCTATAAGATGTCCATGAGAAGACACTGAGGAAGAGCACACAGCTCCGTCTCCAACGCCCTTCCCTCAGGAAACCATGTCAATCCCTTCAGGGCTGAGGCTGCAAATCTGTCAGCAGTGCGCACCACCCACATGCCACTGGCTCGAATTGGCTATTCTTGGTTGTCAACTTGACTGCATCTGGAATTAACTAAACCTCCAAAATAGAGGGGCACGCCTGTGAGAGACTTTTGCTTCATTTGAAATGGGACTATCTACTTCAAGGTGGGAAGACACACCTTTAACCTGGATCTTTGAGATGGGAAGACATACCTTTAATCTAGATCTTTCGAGGTGGGGAAAAAAGAACCCTACCTCTAATCTGGGCCATGCCTTCTGCTCCAAGCCTGTATAAGGACATGGAAGAAGGCAGCTTTTGTTCTTTGCCTGCTTACTTCCACCTCACTAGCAAGTCCATTCCTTTAATAGCATTAGAATCTATTTCTTCCAGATTCCAGTATATGCTGAAGACCAGTTGAAACGCACAGCCTCATGGAATGAACAACTACTGGATTCTTGGACCTTATGTTCATAGGCAGCGTTGTTAGGTCAGCTGGACCACAGCCTGTAAGCCATTCTAGTAATAATTCCATATATGTGTCTATCTGTTATAAAGGTTCAGTTACTCTGGAGAACCCTGACTGTTGTCTATACTTATGTACATTTTTTTTCGAGGTTCTGAGGGTTAGACCCAGGGCTTTCTGCATCATAGGCAAGTGTTCAGTCTGTATGAACCCCACAACATAAGCAAGTGTCCAGTCTGTATGAACCCCACATCTAACTCTCCACTTCTGAAATGTGTGCCCTTCCCATCGGACCTAACCAAAATAGTTACCAGTTGTTGAAATGTTGGACACATCATTTAGCTGAGCAGGCTCTTTCCGAGACCACCCTCTAGTTTTCAGATCATGGAGATGACCCGGAAGTCCTGAGTCACTGAGGGTATGTGGGACAGTGGTTTCTGGGTAATAGCTGCTTCCAGTCCCTGGTATCTCAACATTTAAAAAGCCAGTCTAGGTCTGCAATAAACCTTGATTGTAAAGAGCAGAGATGTTCATATAATGAGGGCAAGTCATAACCTTGACTGTGTTATGAAACTTCTCTGAGCATTGATTTTTCTTAACTGTGAAAAAGATTAATGATACTAATGTAACAATTAGAGGAATATCTATTGATCCTTTTACAGATTAGGTAGGTGATAAATGGAAGAAAATATTTCAACATACAGACTTTGGGCAAGGGCCACCTTCTCACTTCAATCTTATAGAAAAACTACTTGGCTTTATCCATTCTTCACCTTTCTTTTCTCAATAAATAATTTATTTTTATTTATATGTATTTTATGCGCATTGGTGTTTTGCCTGCAGGTCTGTCTATGTGAGGCCTGGAACTGGAGTTAGAGACAGTTGTGAGCTGCCATGTGGGCACTGGGAATTGAACCCAGGTCCTCTGAAAGAGCAGTCAGTGTTCTTAACTGCTGAGGTCACTTTTCCAGCCTCCACCCTTCATCTTTAAACTGATGTTCAATAACCAAGTGCTCAGCACATGGTGACATGCCGAGGTTTGGTTGAGTAGGTGGGTACATTTATAGTTTATGGTCACTTTTTTCACTCCCTGTACAGATGAAGAAGGTTTCCCTTATTAAAGCTCCAAACCACATAGCTGAAGTTGGAAAGCTTGTTTGAGAAAATCATTACTGGAAGGACAATAATCTAGATGGTATCCATTGATAGGAAAGCCAGCAGCAGGAACAAGTGAGTTGGGTTAGTTTTAAGACCATCTTTTAAACACCAGTATATTTATGGGGTGAAGTTCTCTTGTTTTCACAGATAGTATCTAACCCCTTAAGTTGGTGCCTATGCCACACAACTGTCTTTCTTGAATCTGACATTTCATTTTCTAATCGATTCATATTTTGGTTTCTTTTACCTACCTCATTTCTAAATACCCACCTCCATACTCTTTGGTCCCAAGATGGTTACAACAGACATGTGTGTGTGTGTGTGTGTGTGTGTGTGTGTGTGTGTGTGTGTGTGAGGTTTTCAGCATGTGCCTACCACATTGGGCACGTGGAGATAAGAGGACAACTTTCAGGAACTGGTTCTCTCCTTCAGCTAGGTTCCAGGAATGGAACTCCAGACCTGAGGTGTTATGAAAAGTACCTTGACCCTGTGCCGTCCTGCCAATCCACACTAGAAATTTTCAAAGCATTTCCCTATGGACTTACAATGACCAACTCATATTTATTCATGTTTATGTTTTAACTCTTGTTCCTTTAGTATCTCAAGTAGTTCAAAAATACAAATAACAAGTTAAAGGCACCAAGGTTATATGAAAGGACATCCTTAGAAAAATATTCTAGATGCTAAATGTACCAATATTCAACCATTAAGATACTTTCCATTCAAAATAACATTAGGAAACATCAAAACATTTTTTGGGGAGGAGGGCCTTTCCAAATTACTCCTATGCAGGATAAATCTTTCAAAAAAAATTTTCTGTGGCATAATAGCTACAGCTATTCATATCGGAGCCGGGGGAAAAAAAAAAGAAATGGGGAAAAAAGAATCCACCCTGAGCCTGCTTTACCTTCTCAGACTGTGGTTTTATGTCAAACCATGACATATCACCACTGTCTCCTGCATGGGGTGGGGTGGGGTGGGAGTATGCTAGAGGCTAGAGTGACTAAGGACAGGATCCTCCCTTTCTGAGACAAGTGTGGTTACCTAGTAGACCTCACCTTCCAGTTCAGGGTCTAACAAACAATTCTGTTCCCAACTGCCAGAGACATGCAAAATCCAGCCCTCCCCCTTTCTCCTTTTTTAAAAGCTTGATTTCCAGATTTCTTTTTAAGTAGTGACTGTTCCTTTTAGAGAAATGAAAGTTCCTGGAAACATTTCCCAAGGAGGCATCCACATAGCAATTTGGACCCATCTTCCTCCCACGCTTCAGGAGCAGGGGCAGACTTTCCTGTCGGTGCCAGCCACTGCAACCAACCCAGAGCGGAGCTCCACAGAAGCCTGCGCCAAATGCCTTCACTGGGTTTTGAAAACCCCATCAAAGGTTTCACTGAATGATATCTATAAGGGCGGTACTGTTCCCTTTCAGAAGCTGCAGCGCCCTTCTCCGGCACTTGAAAAAGGGCTGCTCTTGCTTTTCATCTTCTCCTCTTAGAGTGTAAACATTGTTTTGAGTGAAAAGGGCTGAAGGAGCGCTTGCTTTCCCTTGAAATTTCATTTTTAAATAAGAGGGAGAGAAAATCCTTTTTCTGACTGATACTAATAATACAGGTCAAAGTGTCAGGCAATCTACAATTAAATGGAAAACAAAAAGGTCCCCCCCCCCCCCCCCCCCGCCCATTCCCACAGCACAATGGCGCTGGAATATAAATTACCGATGAAGATGGAATAAGGCTTCAAAGCTTCCAGGGCAGGGGCAGTGCGGTGTTTACAAAGTGTTTTCCATGGCATGATGAGACATTAAAGATGGCGGTAACCCATGGACTTGGGGTGATACTGAATAGACCAAAGCTAGCATGAGGTAGGGTTTTAGGTCCCTGTAGCCTGTGACCCCATGATAGGCTTTGTTTTACAAGGGCAGCTGCAGTTATCAACAGATGTTTCAGCTATAAATAATTGGTATCATCTCAGAAAAGGCCCATCTACCTGGGGAGAGGGCATAATACCCAACCCCCTGCCCGGCTATTACAGCCACATTAATCTCCCATCTCACCAGGTTTCTCAGAGAGTGTCCTGCAGGTGTTTTTTCTGCAAGAGCGCTGACAAAGTCTCTCAAGTCAGCAAGCTTTGTGTGGACTGTAAAGGAGGCTAGCCCCTGTCATAAATTTCTGTCGGTGGCCACACACCAAAGGGGAAAGGATTGGAGAGCGGGGGCGAAGGGAAAGGGCGGGGGAGTGAAGGGAGCAGTGTCCGTCCAGAGAGCAGAGCACAAGATATATAAGCTATTCTTGGTGAAGTGGGGATGGAGAGAGCACCAGGCTAAAGGAGCCTTGGTTTCGCCAGCTCAGAAATGGCGAAGAGCAGTCTGGAGTTGCCCCTTTTCTCCAGCACTTTAGATTTTTGCTTTGCTCTCTGGGTTGTGGGATTAGCTAAAGACAAAGTGTTCACATTCAAGCTGAGAAAAATTCTGCTTTTGAAGGCTGAAGGGGAAGATTTTTATGGGAAGAATTCATGTTAAAACTACCCAGGAAATGTAAGAAGAAATAATAACTGAAAAAGACAGATATAGACATTTAACTACCTCCCCGGCCAGCAGAATCGGGGAGTTCATCGGTTATTAAAATATTAAATATTTAATATTAATATTCAGCTCCTTGGACTGCGACACTGCAATGGGTAGCATACTTGACTAAAATAAGTCACAAGATTTACTGGATCCTCTCTTATGAAGCTACAATCTCAAAAGCATTAAGAGTTCCAGAGAGCCTGGCCCGCGGAGAGCTATAGTTCTCTCTGTATATACTCGGAGTAGTTTAGCAATTGTGCCCTTGGGGTCTGGCACAGGAGAAAAGTATCCTAAAAGTCTGAGGAGGTGTGGCTGCTGAATTTACAACTTGCTGGGAAAGCTGAAGAAAAAGCTCGGAGTTAGAAAGCTCCCAGATTAAACACATCAGGGACTGAAGGAAGCCTAGTGGGCTGATTCTTAGGGCTGCCACTGAGTGACTTTGTGAGGGGAACAGGCTTTCTATTCTCAGTCTTCCGTTTCCACAGTTGGGAATCCATATGACTTACAGAGTTACATGGATTATAGAGTACAGAAGGAGGAAAGGTATGTTTCTCTTCAAATGGTTTGGACAGCCCCGAACAGCTTCCCTCCCAATTCACGCTGCAAATGCAAATCCAGAGGCTGCAAACTTTAATTCCAGCAGCTCCCATTCTCAACACTAGGATGGTGATGCTGCTACCAGCTTTGGATGCATGGGGGGGGGGGGGGGGGGATGGACTGCATCCTTCCTCCTGATCTGGTAAAGATTATTGATCACTGTCATGTGGTGTGTGTGTGTGTGTGTGTGTGTGTGTGTGTGTGTGTGTGTGTGTAGGGTCTCACTATAAGAACCACTGCTGTAGGTATTAGCAGCATGATTCTAATACTCATGTCATATGCCTCGCAGGGAGGTATTAACCAGTAGGATGACAATGCTGCCAACCCCTGCTGTTTCTGGTACTTCCCTGGGTTGTTCTTGGGTGCTCATATATTAAAGACACTTCAACTCACCAGGCAAATATAATGTCTGTTGACATCTTGTACATAGAGAAAGATATAAAAAGTCAACAAAAGTACAGATACAGTTCTTTAGCCACACTGGCTGTTTTGGGTATCAGGAGCCCCATGTGGCTAGTGGCTGCCACACTGGAGAGCACACATGCTGATGCATGCCGTTGCTCATGGTCATTGGCTTCACAGTTAGCAACCTGAGTATCTGCTTTGGCTTTCAGGTTCTTCTCCTTAGACTCCCTGGAAAACTGAAGGGAAACAGGAGGAGGCTACTCTCTGGTACCCTGTGTAAGAGGATAATAATCACTACAGGGCTATTTTGACAAGTAACATCTGATGCAGATGTAAATTCTACACTATACAAATTATAGTTATTATTTCACTCTACTTTTATGTTGATACCAACCATAGTTATTAAAATTCCCCACTTAAGATAGGTTTGCTAGCATACACCTATAATCTCCACTGTGGGAAAATTTGGAGTGAGTATCTAGAGTTCAAGGCCTGCCTGGGCTACCTACTGAGACCTTGTCTCAAAGACAAAACCTAAATAAAACCAAACTAAAATCTCTAGGTCAACACTTCACTCTCCACAAGGATTTATTTTCCTCTGCCAATAATCTCCAGTCCGCTTGACCTATTTTACCCTGTCTAGGAACTCCTGAAGATGCTCTCTCTGAGAGTTTTTCCTACAACAAGAGAAAAACTGTGTCTATGTATTCGTTGGGAATAATCCCTAAACATCAAACCATGTAAACAATGTAAAAATTCATTTTGATGCCTGATACCCGCATAAATATGTTTTTATGTGAGGAAAAATACGTTTAAGTTATTGAATTTCCTTGATGGTCACTGAGAAATTAAAAGTGAAAGCAATGTTACCATGAGGCTGGAGAGATGGCTTAGTGGTTAAGAGCACATACCGCTCTTACATAGGACCTAGGTGCTGTTCCCAACATCCAGGTATCTCACGATGATCTTTCACTCCAGTTCCAGGGAATCTGACACCCTCTTCTGGCCTCCTCAGGCACCAGGAATGCATGTGGTACACATACATACATACATACATACATACATACATACATACACACACATACAAGCAAACCATACATACACATGAAAGAAAAATAAATAAATCTTTTTAAAAAAAGTAATGCTGCCACAAAGGAAAATGGTACTCCTTTTAACTCCCCCAGAACTCAAGCCTGTGTCTTCAACATTATCTGGCTTCATATGCTGTTCTTAAAAAAATACAAAATTTTTATTAGTTCTTTGAAAACTAATTCATATATTCCATTTTGATCATGTTCACCTCCCCATTTCTCTCCATTATTCCTCCTGGATCCCCCGAACTTCATGCCCTCTTTCTTTTAAAAAACCCTTACACTCTTCTCAGTGTTCCTTCTTATGAGATGGTGGTATCAGTTTAGCTCAGCAGTTCTCAACCTCCCTAATGCTGTGGCCCTTTAATACAGCTCCTCATGTCGTGATGACCTCCAACCATAAAATTATTTCATTGCTACTTCATAACTGTAATTTTGCTACTGTTACAAATTGTAATACAAATAACTAATATGCAACCCCCAAAGAGGTTAAGACCCATAGGTTGGGCTGGAGAGATGGCTCAGCCGTTAAAAAAAGGCTAGTCTCACAACCAAAAATATAAGACCCATAGGTTGAGAACTTCTGGTTTAGTTGGTTTCTTTTTTTTTTCTTGTGTGTGTGTGTGTGTGTGTGTGTGTGTGTGTGTGTGTGTGTTGGTAATGGTGGTATAACTTTCATTTGTAAAGGAAAGCACTGATATTTGTATCCAAAGTATACACACAAGTAGTAACTGACATAAATCATTTCTTGTGTCCCATCAGATCATAACTGACCAAAACTTGACATAGATAGCAAGAACAACTACAGAATCTATAAAAATATGAAGATCCATATATATACTTCTGAATGATCAGTGAGTAATGGAGTCAATCAGGGGGTAAATTAAAAAAGTTACAGAAACCAGTGAAAACAAACAGAACTGCAGATTACTGGAATCCTTTGGGCACAGCAAGGACAATTCTAAGAGATAAGTTTAGATAAAAGTCTAGGTATAATAGAGGTATGAATACCCATATTAAAAAATCAAAGAGATTTCAAATAATCCAGTGATGTATTCAGATTGTCTGAAAACAAGTTAAACTTCAAACAAATAGGAAGAAACAATAACCATCAGGGTATAAACCAATGAAATGGAAATTAAAAGAATAATACAAAAATTAATGAAAGAAATAGTTCTTTGAAAAGATAATGAGGTAGGCAAATGTTTAGCCAAACTAAGAAAAAAGTAATGAAAACCAAAATCAATGAAATTGGAGGTTACAGAGCTACTAGAACAGATGCTGGTGAAATCTAGAAGGTCATTAAGGAATATTTTAAAGCCTTACATTACAACACATTGAAAAATGTGAGTTGAATACTAAGTGCATCCATGACCTTGACTTGATGCTTCTGGAATGACCTTAGTCATGAGGAGCCAAGAGAGTGAACAGGACTGCCAGGGTGGGCAGAAACGACATGGCATGGATCAGTAGCCCACATGAGATGGTGGGGAGATTACTTTTTAATTATCCGACTTATAGAAAGTATCATTTAAAAATAAAAGTTTTTTAAGGCACCAAAACAACTCAGGCCCACCAAAAAGATGGGGCTTTTTCAAGACAACAGACTTCAGACTGTGCGATCCACCCAGCCTTCTTCACTCACATTAGGTTTGTCTTCCCAACACAGGAGGTTACAGGAAAACGACGCTTTTTAAAAAGCTATTTCCTCCACATTAGTCAATCTGGCAGAGCTGACCGTAAGAGTAGGAGCTGCCTTGTATTTCAGAGAAATTTAATCTGTTAGACCACTTAGAGTCTAAATGCCTCATTTGGGGGTGTCAGAGGGACAGGTGGTGTGACTTTTCCTACCAGTAACTGCTGCAGCCTGGCGCCGATCATGTCCTGCAGGTTTGTTTTGTCCCCTGGGCTCACAGCTTGTTTGTACTGCCACTTCTCAGGCACGAAGGGCCACTTCATTTCCTTTGCCTCTTGGATCAGGGTCCTTAACTCGCAGGGGAGGGAAGCTGGAAAGGTCAGAGTTCAGGTAAGGAAATTGCAGTCAAAGAAAGGGCTGTTGAGCTCCCCGTGTTATGATGAAGCACCCCAGTGGCTAAAACACTCTTCCTATCTGACGCTGGCCGGTCCAAGCTGTTGGGGCTGCCTTGAAGAATAATAGCGAGAAGCTATCTGTCATGGGTGGCCTGCATCGACTGTGCCCTACAGGTAAATTGGGGTAGTCAGGCATTAAGAGAGGTTTTTAACAGGAAGTAAAGCACTTGAGTGACTGTCTCTGCATGAAGAATCAGAGAAAGGTGCGAAGGAAATGTTCTTTTCCCTGTAAAGTGAGAACAGAGCCAGAGTGGAATGGTATCTTGAGCTTGTGGTACCTGAGAAGGGAATCAATTTGCTCAGCCTCTTTTTGCTTCTCTAAGACCTTGTCCTGTCTTACCCTTTAATCATTGACTCTGCTTAAACACACAAAGTACAAACCCACAAATGGGATTTCTGATCATGCCAATTAATTGTGAAGTGGACCCATTTCAAATTTGTAACTGTGTTAAGTCTCTCAGTGGGTACTAATCCTAATAATTCGGGTTGACCATCTCTTGTCTAAACTTCAGAAACACCAAATAAGCCCTGGAAACTGCAAGTGTTTCCCCTAGTTTTGACATCCAAACCACACCAGAGTTGAGTAGGGCTGACTGTCCTACTTGACACTCAAAACTCCACAGCAAGAAGTTCTCACTGATGAGGCCCATTGTCTTTTTCACGCTGAATGCAACAGATGGTACACACTCCACACAACCTTCCTCATAATGGAAACAGACTCAGTTTTGAGTATATGTGATGAACAAGGTTGTCTGTAGACCTCTGTTTGTCTCAGGTCTCATATTGAGCATATTGCAAACTTAGTTTATCAGATGCTTTCTAATTCCATTTCCCACTATATTTTCTTTTGATGAGTGGGACCATCACACACTGTGACATCCAAATCTGAAACCCAGTCATTCTAGATGTTTGCTTTCTTCCCCTCCCTGAATCAAGCTAACTATAAAATCCCATAGATCTTAAACCCGTCTTTTTCTCTTTTCGGTATTTTCAGCGCATCCTCACAACCTTTTATACCCCTTCCCACCTTTCTAACAAGGGAGACTAGGACAATACTTCTCATAACATGTTTTAGTTCTTCAGTTTTACACAGTCTGTTCTGTTTGTAACTGCCCTGCTCCCAAAGCCTGGCGACCATACTCAGGCCCACTGCCTTTGGTATTCGAAACAAACACTTCCTGTTAGTCTGTCATGACCTCTCAGTGGAACTGAAATGCCTCTTCCATGTACTTCCAAACCCACAGATTCATGTTCACTTCAGCCTGCAACCCACTGTTCCGTGACCACATCTCCTGTCTTCCTGGGCTGAGGACATCCTTGACACAGCTATCATGTTTCATATTCCATCCCTTCTGTAATCACATCGCTATGGTAGCATACTGTCATGGTTAAACACAAAGATAGCATCATATCTAACTGGGACATACTAAATAGAGAAAATAGAATGTGACAGATGAGCAGAATAAAAAGGAAGAAAATCTGTCTCGGTCCTGGACATCTTTATGTGAACTGCCACCAGCAGAGCAAAGGTAAGGATGTTTCTAGGTGGTGAAAGACTGCTTGGCATTGAGAGGACCACACCAATGAGTGGCTAGTGCTGATGACCAGAGATGACTCTGTTGTAACCCATTGAAATTACAACTCCCAGTTCAGTGGCTCCTGGGCCCTTACTCTGCAGTAACATCCCCATGGAAGCAGAGTCCTAGAACGATGTGATCTCATTTTTGTAACTTTGTAACTGCTAGCCAAAGAATTTCAGTTTCTAAAAATGTAACATATGTGCAGAGTAAATTTCTTCAAGTGTACTTATAGATGGTGATGAGTAAGATGACTGTTGGAGGGGATGGTCCCACAGTCCAGTGGACTTACAGATAATATCCCTTTCCATTCTCAGTGTCTTAATTTGACTGTAAATAATCTAGACACAAAGAGTAAAGTATAGTCACTTGACGATGAAAATCCCATTTCTGAGTTCATGACTTCCATCGTGGTGTGGATTGAGTACTTTCTTCACAATATTGGAGAATGTGTCTTCTTCTGCCTTCTTCTGTTACTATTATTGAAACAGGGTATGGCTGTTAAGCCTAGGCTGGTCTCAAATTCTTGATCCTCCCATGCTGGAATGATAGGTACAAACCACCATGCACAGCCTAGAGAAAGCTTGTTTTTTATCAGCCGTTTTTGTCTCCTCCACAAGCCTTCTTGAAGCCAAACTGCAAATAAATTCCACCACAAATAGGCTGGTGGAGCACACTGAAATATAAGATACCTCTAAAGGACAGGTTTGAAAGCTACACTACATTTCAGTTTGTATTGCAGTTCTTGCTCCATTTCCCCAGGCTAGCAGAAACCAGGAGAGAGGAGTTGAAGGTAAAGACAAGTGACTATACTGTGTCAAGTTCACCAAGTTCCCAAGTTCACCAGCTGCTGTACCCATAAGTGAGTCTGTACTATGGTGCTATATTGTGTCTCCCAATATATTGTGCATCCCACTAAACTTATCTGGGGTCAGAGGACAGAACAGCCACTAGATATAGGGGTCAGAGGACAGAACAGCCACTAGATATAGAGGCCAGAAGATGGTGGCACACACACCTTTAATCCTAGCATTCCAGAGACAGAGATCTGTCTGGATCTCTGTGAGTTCAAAGCCACACTGGAAACAGCCGGGCATGGTGACACATGCCTTTAATCCCAAGAAGTGATGGCAGAAAGCAGAAATGTATATAAGGCATGAAAACCAGGAACTAGGCTGGTTGAGCTTTTAGGCTTTTGAGCAGCAGTTCAGCTGAGATTCATTTGGATGAGGACTCAGAGGCTTCTAGTCTGAGGAAACCAGTATCAGCTGAGGAATTGACAAGGTGAGGTGACTGTGGCTTGTTCTGCTTCTCTGATCTTCCAGCATTCACCCCAATACCAGGCCCTGGGTTTGCTTTTATTAATAAGACCTTCTAACAATTCGTGCTACACTGTACTAATGCCTTTCTCTATGATTCCAGGCACTAACAGCATCCGTAGTGCCACAAGCAGCAGACCAAAGCTGCTCACAGCCACCTGCCCTCCTGAGCAGGAAGGGTTCTGCACAGATGCAGGGCACAGGGCCCATGAGGGTTGTGCAAGAACACCATTCTGCTTGTGAGAATTCCTTCCTCACTGGCTATCTGGCCCTAGTCCTAGAAGCTTACCCGAAGGGCCATGTCCAATTGAATGAGTTTACAGCCTTGCTTTGCCTTACCTGAAACTAAATTTATTATTTCTCCTATTCTGTGTCACTTGGCAAGAAAACGGCATCTGACTAAGGCCTCAGACTTCAACAGGGAGAATGTGAAGCTTAAGTGAAGACATAACACTAGATACTGAAAGAAGAAAGAAGGCAAACTCCAGGAAAAAAACAAGAAAAACAACTCAACCCACACACAGCCCCAGGAAGCCAGAAAACCAGCTATCACTTATTGCCCGGGTACCTAGAACCTGTGGTTGATGACCAGGCACTGACAGGAGGAGCCTGTGACCCCAGGGTGACAAGCACATGCAACTAGCAGGCAGTCACACCCTTGTTAGTCTAGCTAGTAAAGAATGGAGGCACACACTGAGGCTTGTTTCAGGAACTGACTGCATGTTCAGGGCTTCATCCAGAAGGCAGTAGAATGACAGGTTACATAGCTGAGACATGCCCTGTTAGACGTGTATGTGCCTGTCGACCATACCTGGGAGAAAGCCCATCCCACGACCTTCCCATTACACAGTATATTTTATTCAAGCATCCTACTTTTAAATGAAACACCAAAACGCTAAAAGTACACAGTAAAAATATTAAAAGCACAGATGAAGAACAGACTTAAACAAATGAAGGGTAAATTATTTGAACAATTAAAAAGGACCAGAATAAAGAGGTTGCCTCTCCAAAGAAGAAAAGACTCTTTTGTAGCTTTCTAGATTTTGTGACTGAACCTTCTCAAACAATATCTGTAACCATAAACAGCATAAGCCAGGAAGCAAGAAAAAAAACCTAGACATGATTATGATGTAAACAGTCTCTCTTAGATCATTGAATGTATTTTTAAAAGGGCATAAGGAGTTTATTGGTGACAAAGAAAACAGAGACTGTCCATGCTGGTGAGGTGACCCATTTATGGAAGCCTTGGAAGTCTATGGAAATTGATGAGGCACAAAATCCTTGTTTGAGAAAAAGTGTATGCCACCATTCAGAAGTTGCTTCAATTTTTTAATAATTGAAATTTGTGTGCACCAGCCAACTTGGACCCTTTGTTCTTCCTGAACTAAACTGTTTCTCGTAGCCTCATGTTTACTGAAGCCTAAAATTAGAACTGACAGCAATTCTCTGCAACAAAGTGGGCTTCTTCCCTGCCCTTCAGCCCGCAGCCCGTCCCATTCAGATCCTGGGACTCCACTCATCTCTCGGTGGTCATCTGCCAGGAGAAGGAAAATAGGGCAGAGGGGAGAATGTGTCATTCAGGCAAGGGTGCAGGCTCAACCCCTGGTGGTGTCTCCCATCAGAACCTCACCTCTGCACCGCTGGTCCTCACTTTTGTCTTCTGTAGACACATCTGGCGTTTCCAACAAGAGATGGTCCAGCACTTGCTTACATTCATGCAATATTGAGGCCACAGCATCTTGACTATTCATGATGATTACCCGCCCTCCAGGATGAATTGAGTGTCCCTGGGTCTACGGTGATCAATTACCTAGGAGAGGCATTGATTCTCAATAAAGCAGCCCCTTGAAGGCTGAGGTACCTGGTGAACAAAAGAGAGAGAAGGATGATTAACTCAAGCGTCATCAATTATCTGTGAGTCTCAAGCAGGGAGGGATAATAGAGCAAACACATGAAAATACATGACAGGCCCTGAGGATGCTGTTAGGGGAGTGTGTGAAATGATTGCAGGGTCTGATCTAGATGGGCGGTACCTCGAAGGCATAGAGTGCAGAAGGGAGAGAGTCTGGGTATAGAGCTAGGTCACCCACGGTGAGGTTGGTGAACTCACATGGGCCGAATAAAATGAATGTGCCCCATGATTTATGTACTTTCTGCATACTTCCCTCAGTGCCTCTGGGTCCCTGTAGCATTGAGTTTTCTGCCTTTCTGGAAGTCTACAGGAAGCATCTGGCTGACAGTTATAATAGCCATGCTCAAGCACATGGTAATATGAAGTTCACCACTTTCACAGCCCACTACTGATTTCCCCTGTGCAGTATTCTTCATGGTATTTAGCACTATGTAATTTGGATCAAGATAGGCAATGACAGATGCCAAGTTTAAAGCTCTTCACTGCCAGGCATATTGCCAAGTAAAATAGAGAAATGGTGTTCCAGAAAACCCAATTTCCTAGAGCTTTGACTCAGATGGATCCATCATGCAGATGGATGGATGAACTGGTGCTGGCAGATGAGATGTAAGAAGTAGACTCCTTATGCAAAAATGGAGAGAGAAGAAGCTACCGCACTCAAGGTAAGTTTGAGAATAAAATAACTTACTAGCAGGGTAAAAATGCCTAGCCAATAAACAAAAAGCAATTCCTGGTTAACAGATATTTTGGTCTGTCTTCCTTTTGTTGAGGTAGTACCTTATAAACAAAAGACATTATCCTCTTTGCCCTTGACGGAATAAGGAGTGGTATTTCTCTGGTTTAGACACTTGGTGTGTGTGGTGTGTATGTGTGTGGGGGACATGTAGTAGTGCATTGCCAGAGCAAGAGTCTGACTGGGAAGATGGTAACAGTTACAAGGATGGCACCAGTGCCTCTGCCCCAGAGCTCATCCACACAATGACAAAAATCACTGAGAATGTTAAAGCAGAGAATTGTTGGGTTGGTATTAAATGTGCCCTTCTATCCCATGGTCTTGATTTTAAAGCATGCCAAATGAAGCCTTTGGGTATCATAGGCTTATTTCACTCAAAATGATAATGTATTTATTGGTGAACACAAGCAGAGTTCTCAAGTTAAAATTTTGTCACATTTGAAGAGTATTTGCATAATTGAGGTAGTGAGAAATTAGTCACGAAATTATTTAAGGCTCGGTGTAAATTTACTCTCTCTTTCAACTAGTGTGTTTCAGAAAGGATTCCTGCACAGATTGGGTTGTTGCACTAAACTGTGCCCAAAGTCGCTTTTAACTCATGTCTACAAGTCACAGTGTTTTGTGCAATAAGCTGGCCATGAGTGTGTCTAGCTATGAAGAGAACAGGACTCAAGGGCGGTGGTGGTATTGTGTTCCCTAAAATATTGTGCACCCTAATAAATTTGTCTGGGATCAGAGAACAGACAGCCACTAGATACAGAGCCAAAAATGGTGGCTAGAAAATGGGTCAGGGCAAGCCAGAGCAGAAGCTGGGCAGTAGTGGTGCACGCCTTTAATCCCAGCACTTGGGAGGCAGAGCTAGCCTGATCTCTGTGTGTTCAAGGATACAGCCAGCATGGCGACACACGCCTTTAATCCCAGGGAGTGACAGAAGAAAGAGAAAGATGTATAAGGCGTGAGGACCAGAAACTAGCAGCATTTGGCTGGTTAAGCTTTCAGGCTTTGAGCAGCACAGTTCAGCTGAGATTCATTAGGATGAGGACTCAGAAGCTTGCAGTCTGAGGAAACAAGACCAGCTGAGGAACTGGCTAGGTGAGGTAGCTGTGGCTTGTTCTGTGTCTCTGATCTTCCAGCATTCACCCCAAAAACTGGCCTCAGGTTTGATTTCATTAATTAGAACATTTTAAGATTCCTACTACAAAGGGCTAGTTGGAATTTTATCCTCACACTTTGGTTACAAATAAATGAGGACTTACTCAACCCTCTGAGTACTGCAAGGAGCAAGCAAGACTTAGTTAGTGGACTAGAGTGGCCAGAGACCCTGTCACAGTGACATCCTATTCCCAGCACTCCGCTGAAGAGGTATGGGCTGTAGTGTGAGCTTGGTTCAGAGACTAACACGGAAAGGGAAAACCAAACTGCTGGTCAGGACCTGCAGGTGAATCAGGTCATCACTTCAAGCCCCGCATTAAAGCCAGAAGTGGACTATCTTTCCTAGAATCCTTTTTTTTTTTGGGGGAGGGGGGAAGGCTGCATAACAACAGAGTGGGAGGAACTAGTCGGTGCACAGAGGAAGAAAAGTGTGTTACAATATGGTCCCAAAAGGAAGGCCATCGTCTTGTAGAGCTCATAGAAGAGAGAGAAGAGAGGAGATTCTCAGGGGCCTATAGGGGAGAGACATTGGGAAACATTGTGACTATGAGGAAATGTGTTTAGATCTTTAACATGAAACATGAAGAACAAAATCCCTGTCTGCAGCCATACCACCCCAAAAGTGGAAGATAAGCAGGGTCAGGCCTGGATAGAAGTTGGATGGGAGACTGCAGGGAATACCAGATCATTATAGGCATCGACAGTGACAATCCAGCCTCCAACCATTTCACCTTCCCTTATTGAAAATGTGAGTAAAGGCACAGGCTGCCTCCATGTGACTGCATGAAGAGGAGTCAGAATGAGGAAAACAGGCTCTATCTCAATGAAAGAAATGGGAGGAAACCCAGAAGCCCTCAAAACGGGGGTAGAGAACAACAAAAGTGTATGGAAAAAGATGGGTAGAATTCTTATAACTGAAACATAAAATTATTAAAAAAATATTAAGTTCAATCCGTGGAAGAATTTGATGATATTAGCTCAAGCATAAGATAGAATATCTGAACTGGGTGATAAATCAGCACACACCACCCTAAATGCATCAGACAAGGGAGAACAACATCTAAACTCCCAAAGAGAGGTTAAGTAACAGGAAACAATTGGGTGGAAACCTTGAATCCTGGATGGGAATAAGAGGGAGAAAAGGAACAAGTGTTCTGAGAAATACAACTTGCTCGAGAGCTTTCTGAGTGAGAGAAGGAAACCATGAAGATAGCCGCTACCCTCAAGCAAGACAATGAAAGAGTACAACTCCACACCTTGAGATACCACGGTGAAATGAGAGACCATCAAAGACACAGCAGACCCGGAAGCAGCCAGAGAAAAAGAACTGCCTTCAAAGAAACACATAGATTGTGGGTGACTGACTAAAACCAACAATGTCAACAAGAAGGTACAGAAAGAAAACCTTCGATATGTTGGTACATGGATGCCTTGTAACATGAAAAGGTTCTAAAACAAAAACCTAGAGATCATTACTAAACGAACCTCTAAAGTATCAATAGACCCTTAGCTGAACCTGAACAATACTGGCTGTGTAAAGCTGCTGCAGGGATCCCATACAGCTCTTCATCTTCACATCACTCACAAGATGCCAGACAAGTCGTCAACCAAGCATCCAGCACAGAGTTTTCAGGGAGCGATAAACACAATGAAACCAAACTTTAAAAGAGAAAGAAACCCCACCATCTGCAACAGTATAGCTGAACCCAGAGGACATGGATTTAAATGCAATAGACCAGATATAGAAGGGCAAGTACCATATCACCTCCCTTGTGTGTGCAATCTAAAGACGTCAAGTCCATAGAGGCAGAGGGAAGAATGATGGTTGTCAGTGGATGGCACTGGGGGAGGAGATGTTGGTCAAAAAATACAAATTTTCAAGAGATTTGCTGTATAGCATGATGATTATAATCAATGACATGTTAAATGCTTGAAAATTACTGAGTAAATGTAAATTATCTCACCATGAAATCAATATGTAAGGTAATACATGT
Organism: Onychomys torridus; assembly: GCF_903995425.1. Lineage (NCBI taxonomy): Eukaryota > Metazoa > Chordata > Mammalia > Rodentia > Cricetidae > Onychomys > Onychomys torridus. The sequence continues at coordinate 103,153,642 of NC_050448.1, forward strand.
CACATGACTTTCTTTATTCATGCCACAGTATATACGTATTTCAAAACATTATGCCCTATACTTTGTCAATTGAAAGAGATAGATTAGGGGCTGGAAAGATGGTTCAGTGATTAAGAGTACTGGCTTCTCTTGCAGAGGCCTGGGATTTGGTTTCCAGCACCCACATGACAGCTCACAACCACTGCAGTTCCAGAGGCTCTGATGCCTTCTTTTGACCTCCCCAGGCACCAGGCACACACACCTGTGTACATATAAAAAGAAAACCATCAAAATCTTATAAAAAGGATAGGTCAAAAACATAATGCATATAAGGAAATGCACTGGTGAAAATACAAACATTATGTAAGTCATAAGATGAATTGATGTTAACAAGTTCTTTAGCTCTGTAATTTGGCCAGGTGGAAGGGAAATTTTAATTTGGACTGTAATAAAATGTCCAAGACAATCCTTAAAATTTGAGATAAAATGTAAAACTCTGAAACTAGTAGAAAAAAAAATAGAAAGTGAAATCAACAAGGATGAGGAAGAAGGAACACAAAGGACAAACTAAGATGGTTGAAATAACTTTCAAATATATTAGTATTTCTAAAAATTGCTTCAACTATGAGTTAGAAAAGATTACATTAACAGTCAGTATGTGGAAGTTGAAGGGATGGCTCAGGAGTGAGAACATTGACTATTTTTCCAGAGAACACAAGTTCAATTCCCAGCACCCCCATGGCAGCTCACAATAGTCTGGAACCCCAGTTCTAGGGGACTCAACACCTTCTTCTGACCTCCATGGTTACCGGATTCTCTGTTGTGACCTCCATGAGCACTATGCAAGCAAGTGCTCTACATACATGCATTCAGACAAAACATTCATACACATGAAATATATACTAATTTAAAATTTTCTAAAGTAGTTATATACATTTTTTAAAGCATAAAAGTATAGAAAAATATAGAAAGAACACAGAAAGGCAGGGAAAGGATACATCAGAAAAATAATAAAAAGGAAGCGAATGCAGCTAAATTAATATCAGATTTAAAAAAAAAAACAAAAACAAAAACTGAGAGGCACAAACTACAGATAAAAAGATCACTTTGTCAGATTCCTGGCCAGGTCACCAGGAAGGTCCAGCTCTTCTAACCTCGTGTGAATGACTCATAGTCTTAATGAAAGTTAGGCAAAAAGCTAGGGGCTGGACAGACAGCTAGCACCAAGGTGTTCACTTAGCACGCAATGAAGATTTGAGTTGATTCGATCCCCAACGCCACACACACACACACACACACACACACACACACACACACACACACAGATGAAAAGAATTCAACAGGAATAACAACAAAATAAAGTATTGACTGTTTCAGAAGAAGAATGAAATTCTGTTGACAAACAGCTAGCAAACTTGTTTGAGAAGCAGACAAACAGAACTAGACAGGAATAAAAAAGTTGGAGACAGAACAATATATTCTTTTATAAAGCCAAAAAATATTAGAAATACTGTATACCAATGATTTTGAAAACTCCAACAAAGCAAATTAATTTTATAAAATATAACTCAAAAGAAATCAAGGAGAAATAATAAAATTTATGAGTCTATAATCTTAAAGAAACTTAGTGAGAAAAAAATTTTTCCTATGAAGGGAACAATAGGAACATCATACAATGTTAGCAACAGTAAACAAACCAAAAATCCAATGCTAAAGCAATAAAATGTGAGAAATAAAATTTAATAAGAGTAAACAGTTGTTGTGGCATTAAAAATATACAATGTATCATAAAAATCATATATATGATTTTATAAATTTTATGTAAATGATTTAATATAATTATTTTATTTATAATGTATAAATGTTTATATAAATTATTTATATTTATATTAATTTTATTGTTTACTTATTGAAATTATTTATATAACTTATTTATATAAATTGTATAATTACAATATGAAATTCAAAATTTTATATAAATATATCTATATAAAATGTACAAGGACATAAATATATATATATACACAAATATATGTAAGTATATTCAAGTATATAAAATATGTATGTAATAAATATATTGTATTATATAAAATAAAATTGTATATATATATATATAGTGCCTAGGAACAATTTAATTAACAAATGTTAATAGGGCTTTTAGATGAGAAATTATAAAAGTCCATGGGAAGGTAGTCCATATTCATGTCCTGAAAACTCACTATTGTTAGGACATCATATTCTTTCCAAATTAATCTATAACTTTAATACAACACCAACAAAAAAATCTCAACATCTTTGTATGTATATCTGTGTGTGACCTCAAAGGTCACCCTGAAATTTATATGGAAGAGTAAAGAATAATAAAAGGCTAGACATACATCTCAATAATGGAGTGTGCTGGGTTAAAACAAAACCAAACAAAACAGAATCTAGATACATAGGTTAGGAAAACAAGGAGGAAAGAAATTGAAACACCAAATGCTGATAGTTAATATTAAATGATATTGGATTACATAAATTATTACCCTAGGAGAAATCAACCTAGGAAACACACAAGGAGTCCAGCAAAGGCCCACACCTGTGCAGAGACTCGATCATTGCAGAGCAGGGTGTGGCATTGGGCTAAAGTGGTACTTTCTGAGAATCAGGACTAAAGGTTTCCATGTGAAAAATAAAGTTTTGTGCACCCTCCAAAGGATCTCAAGAAAGGAGGACTAGGGTGTGTGAAACAAATTGTATTTAATTCCAAAGCAAAGATAAATTTCAAGATCAAGTCATGTATCAATTACTGCCATGTTGATGTGGATGATTTAGTGGGTTGTTTTTTTTTTCATGTTTTCACAACACATTTACAACCATCTTTAGCATCTACCCTCAGAATAGTCTACAGCCTCAAAAAGGAAGCACATATGTGCTAAGTCGTCACTGCCTACTCTCTCCTCACCTCTTGGCATGCCTAACAGTTCCAGAAAACACCATGGCAAAGTTCAGAAATATAGACAGCAAGTCACCTGTGGGTGTGGACATGAATCTATTAAATGCTGGTGTCTAAGTAATATATTGTGATGGGGTACAAATACATACGGTGAAGTCACAAAGGAAAACAAGGAAATCATCTACATTTATCAAATTACCACTAGGTACTGCAAATGTGTGTAGTTAAAATTTAAAAATTTTTAAAGAAGGAAAGATAAAGTAGAAATCTAAAACGTCAATTTTTAGGGGAAAAGGGAGAAGATGGGATGGAGTTGAGCACAGGCGACTGAAGGTAAACTTGTAGGCACTATACTCTTCTGCTAAAACCAAATTGTTCCCATGCTCACTGTGTTCCACACATATGGTGCCAGTCTTAGAAGTCTGTATATCTATGTGACAATCAAAAAGCCCAAAGGATAACGTTGTCCTGAAGCCTAGGTGTATTGAACAGCTAATTAGTATCAGTTACTGTCCCGAGGGCTGGAACCCATGACTCCAGGCAGAAATGGTTAGAGCTAAAGCCTTTCTGAACGGAGGGGGCTCTTAGGCAGGGAACTGCGGGAGAGGTGGGATTTGGACAGTGGTATGGACAAAGAATGTGAGTCAGAGACTCTCATGTGGCTGAGGAGTAAGTTCCAGAAAGCCTTGACAGGCAGCTTGAATCACTAGGTAAACAAGTTGCAGATTGAAAGGACATCTCATTCATCCTTACATGTTCTTTGAGTAGAAAACAAAAACAAAAGCATGTTTTTTCTTTTAAAGGACGAATAGATCTTATAAAATTTTGTAAGTGAAAATATTTCTTCACATCTCTTTCTTAGTTTCCAGCCTATGGGCCATACCTTACTTAAACAGGAGACTGGTTGGTGAAGCTGCCTCCTGCCTTTGCCTCTCTGGTCCTGTGTCCATCCTCTCCAGTTCCCTGCCACTGAGTATGTTTACCAAACTTGCCGTGCACAAAAGTACAAGGAGAGTGTTCTGGGTCACAAATGGGTTAGGTGGTGGTGGCGGTGGTGGTGGCCTCAGGAAGGAAGAAGAGGAAAAATAAAAGGCCACACTGCAGGGGCTGTTGTGGCGGCTCCCGGCTATAATTACCTGCTCCATCAGCCATGGTGACATCTGAAGAATTATTAGCCTGGCCCCATGGATGAAGAGCTATATCTCAGGTCAAGGTGAGTCAAACCTGCCATCCGGTCCTGGCTCCAGGCTCCTGAGCGGATGGCTTTGAAATGGTTCTTCCAAGAGCCTTTTCTCTGCACATCTGCACTCTAAGTGACAGGAGAGGGCTCGCTCACATGTGATCCATATGTCTCCTAATCAAGACACCATGGGGTGAGGAGCCTTCGTGAAACAGGAAGATACTTAATAAACTTTAAATGCTTTCATTTGAGGTATGCTCCCTGGGAGGCGGATATCATCTACCCAAACTTTAGGCCAAAAAAATTGAAGAGGAGAGAAAGCTGAGAAGGTTGAGATTATGTCCAGGACTCTGACCTCAAAACCCATGACTACTTCACTTCCCATTAAATAGTACTAGAGATGGGAGAAAAACCCAGCAAGAATAACTTTATGGAAGACAGTTAATTTTCAGGAGAAGAAATGAAATAGCCGGAGTATATATTGTGTGCTGCAGTGGGTGAGATGTGGAAATGTCCAGCTTATATTAATAGTCAGATGGCAAAATGCTGTGTATCTGTGGGGGCTGGAAGAGGAAAGCCAGGTGATGGTGTCATACATATATAGAAATGGCACACAGGGTACTCTGGTGTGAACTTGCCAGGGATGTGTAGGAATGCACATGTTTAAATGAATTACTTTTATTATATGTGTATGTAAGTGTGCCTGATGAAAGTATGTGCACCATGTGCTTGCAGTACCTGCAGAGGCAGGAAGAGGGCATTGAGTCTCCTGAAACTTGAGTTATAAGTGGTTGTTAGTGACCCAATACCAGGTGCTGGGTCCTCCAGAAGAGCAGCAAATGCTCTTTGTTGCTGGGCCATTTCTCCATCCCAGCAATGCACACTTTGGATGAGAGCAATAGATGTGGCAATAAAGGTTCAGTATACAACAAAATACTTCCAAGTCTGCAATTATAATTCTCACAGTCAGAACAGTTCATTAATGTTTCACAGAACATCTAGATTTTGATGTGAGCAGTAGCACACAAAGGAACAGTTTAAGGAGAGAGGGCACGAGTGGGCTTTGAAATTATATGGCCAAAAAATAAAAGAAGGAGGAGGAGGAGGAGGAAGAAGAAGGAGAAGGAGAAGGAGAAGGAGAAGGAGAAGGAGAAGAAAAGAAGAAGAAGAAGAAGAAGAAGAAGAAGAAGAAGAAGAAGAAGAAGAAGAAGAAGAAGAAGAAGAAGAAGGAGAAGAAGAAGGACGTGAAAACAAATCATTACGATTTCACTCTTAGTTATCAACCAACAGACAAGACAGGTACTTGCAGGTTACAGCCAGGACTCCAAGGTTGAAATTATACTAGCATTAGGCAAATCACATCTCAGTTTCTTTATCTCCAAGAGGCATATTAGGATAAATCTCACAATGTTAAGAGATCAGTTGAATTATATATGTAAATATATAAAACATACATCTTTGTAATAATGCTTTGTAATAAACGCTTTGTAGATTTCAATGATAGCTTTCAATAAAATTTCATGCAGTAAAATTTTAAAGTTTCAAAAACTCACCCAATTTTTCACATTTACCCCATCAAGATATTGTTGAGCTACCATCTATCCACCCAACCCTTCAGTTCCACATTACTTTTCTAAAGAGTCATACAATTTTTCCACATTTACCAAGCAGAGCATTACTCCTATTTGACTTCCTTACCATCTAAGATTTTGAGAAAGAAAATTGCTCAGCCATTCAAATTTTTAAGTTCTTGATATTTTCAAAGCGATATTAAGCTACATGATAATGAAATTGCCCTTTAAATAATTCCTCAGGCCAGGCGGTGGTGCTGCACGCCTTTAATCCCAGCACTCAGGAGGCAGAAACAGGTGGATCTCTGTGAGTTCAAGGACAGCCTGGTCTTCAGAGTGAGATCCAGGACAGGCACCAAAACTACGTGGAGAAGTTCTGTCTCAAAAAGTGAAAATAATAATAATAATAATAATAATAATAATAATAATAGTAATAATAATAATAATAATACTTTCTCAAGACCATCTTTGATTAACAAATAGAAATTCTGTTAGCAAACTGGAGAAATATGAGCAGTTAGACATTTTTGAAGAGAAAGATGTGTTGCTTAAAAAAGAAAAAAATCAAAGCCCAAGCAACTTGGTGTAATCAACTGTTTGCCTTTAGGCACTCAACCCCCTCTGTCAGGGTGTTGGAAAGGGGGCGGGGCTGAAATGATTGACAGGAAAGAAGAGTGTCCAAGGCTTGCAGCTGAGACAGTAGCAACCAGAGCCGCATCTTCTCTTTCTCTCTAACACACACACACACACACACACACACACACACACACACACACACGAGCACATACACCAGTTCTATTTATTTTATACTTAATGTCAAAGGCACCAGGCATGGGCTCCTGGACTGGTGATGGGCAGAACCACAGTCCTGAGCTGACATAAAATCTACCATGTGGCTGTGTAATTCACACAGTGTGTGCATGTCACCAGCAAATGATTGTTCTTGGCAGGCAGCCTTCTGCTGGCTTGGGAACAAGTATGGACTTGCATGTCCAGAACAGCGGCAGAGCACTGGCTCCCTGGAGAGCTACTTGTATTGCTGAACACATAGGTAGAAGTATGGTCTTCTACCCACCAATCCCCTTCAGTCCAGTGGCAGCTCAGCAGGCTTAGCACTCAGAGATTCTTCAGGACAAGGAACTGAGTAGGATTTTACAGCTCTTGAGTGACCTGAAGGAAGAACCCGTAAAAAGGTCTACAGAGACATGACAGCACATTTAATTGTTATTGTCCCTAAACATCCTATAGTATAGACAAAGGGTCTTTAATATGGTTCATTGTTAAGCCACAGCCTTTCTTAAACACTGTAGCTCATCCTGTAGCCCATGGCTCTGGGTCAAGTCATTAGGCTCACTTGAAAAATGAGTATAGTTTGAGAATGACAGAATTCTGGTGTGTGTGTGTGTGTGTGTGTGTGTGTGTGTGTGTGTGTGTGTGTTCATGCACACATATTAACATTAGAGGTAAATAGAAGTAAACAAATGAAACACATTAACTTTTACACAATTTGATGAAAATACCCACTTCCTAGACTTTTCTTTTTTGTTGTTGTTTTGTTTTTGTTTTTCAACAGAGTTTCTTTGTGTAGCCCTAGCTATCCTGGAACTTGTTCTGTAGACCAGGCTGACCTCAAACTCAAAAATCTGCCTGCCTCTGCCTCCTGAGTGCTGGGATCAAAGGTGTGCACTACCACCACCATCACTGGCTCCTAGACTTTTCTTATTGCTTGGCTTTGAAGCCAACTTAGAAGTTTCAGACAGACTATTTGTAAACTCCTCAATGACATTTAGCATTTGCTGACTGGCACACAGTGTCTTGCATACAGTAATGTGGTGATTTTGAAGCCTACCAAGAGAATCAAAATAAACATTTTCAACCTCAATGACAAATATCTGGAAGTAGGCACATACATAATCCAACTTCTGAATAAGTTTCCCTAGAGCAATAGTCTGGCTCACAGGATCAGCTTGTGCAAACTGAGACAAGCTATATGCTCATACCATCCTTCTTACCATTACCTGACTCAGAAGGAAAGGCATAGACACTCAGATCCTGACAAAGAAAACAGAAGGATTGGGTTTATAATCCAACTGTTATGAAATTGTGATGATAGCACTAATTGGAATTTATTATAATGTTGGCAGCAAGAAATATGGTCTTTGTGTGAAAATGGAGGGGTTAAAGTCTGGGGAATGGAGAGGCAGCTCAGTAGTCAAGAACACCCGATGCTCGGTCATGAGGACTGGAGTTCAGATCCCAGCACCCAGAACTGCCCCTGTAACTCTAGCTCTGAGGGATCTGGTGCCTTGTTCTGACATCCAAGGGCACCTGCACACACATGTGTATCCACTTCTACATAGGCACACACAAGCACGTGCACACACATCCACACATAAGAAAACAAAACCTTTAAAAAGTTTTTGAAGTTTCATTGATGGTGTAAGTTTACACAACTCCTCCAAGTTACAAGGCAGGAGCTAGATCTGTGCTTTTAAAGATCCAGTCCACTGCGGCATGAGATTGCTCTACGTCTTTTTTTTTTTTTTTTTTGAGAAGAAAATAACAATCCCACCCCAAAGTAGAAGAATTGATTAGTGATTCTATGATATACATTGCAGTCTCCTTAAGCAGAGGTGCTTATACTCAGCCCTCAGATCTGAAGGCACTGAAGTACTAAATGATGTATTTTCCTGGGGAAACAGGATCCTAATTTTCACCTGATACAAGTGACAATATGACTCCAAAGGGACCAATGAAGAAGATGAGCAAAGACTAATGGGGTCTAAGTACTGAAGGTGTTTATAGATTAACCCTGATAGGAGGCAATATATCTTCTCCCATGAGGCCTCAGTTGAGAGTGGGGTCCTTATTTATGAGCATAGTGGATTTCTCCCCTTGCAATAAATCCAGTAATAACTTTAAGTGAAACATTTTGCTCAGGAGGAAGCTGACCATGCCCTGCAGATCATTTCTTCCACACTGCTGTGTGTGCAGCCCACACTGCGTCCCCTGCCGTTTATCGTGTGAAATCACAATGGGAAAACAGTGTACATCTATGAATAGCATTTTGCACGCTAAAACCTGCACGTTTAAGAGAGGGAAGATGGACCAGATGAATGGTTGGCAGCAAGGCCCCAGAGCTGGCTCATTTCTGGCTACTTTATGTAGTGGCCTCCCACATCAAATTTCATTTGAAGCCAATAGGTTAGAAAAGAATTTATAGTATATATTATATACAATATATTTATAACAGCTTTTAGTGCAACATGCCTGGGTTTTCTATGTGGGTGCTGTGGAGTCAAACTCAGACCCTCCTGCTTGTACAGTGAACATTAGCTGAGGAATCCCCCCTCCCTCCATTCCGAAGTTATATTGTTTTTTTCTGGTCCCTGGTTTTGGCAGTAAACAACCCTGGACATCAGCCTCTATAGTGTGACCATTAGCCTGAAAAATGCAGTTCCTGCTTCATCCAGTTCTGCAATTAAGCCCACACAGAGCACATTTGGATTATCTACTCCATGTGTGATGAACAACACATTGTATTTTCAATCAGGGCCTAACCGCCTCCAGGCCTGCCAACAGAACGTTCTTAGGTTCCTCTGTTGCAAGGTCCTGTTAATGTGTGCTTGGAAATCACAACTGAGATTTAATATTATCTTAAGCAAAATGCAAACAAAAGGTTAAATGCCCAAAATAATCATACCGCATACTTCAAAGCTATCAGCAGAAGCAAATGAGCATGATCTATAATGCTCCAGAAGCACATTGCCTAGTAACACTGCCCTGGGAAATCAGAGGCTGTGGCTGAATGAGGAGAGGAGTCAGGCTTTCTCTGGCCCAAACTTGCGCATTTCAACAGGAAAAAATAAATAAATAAACAGCTGAAAACAAAAATTATGAATTGTGGAAAAGAAAATCTCTCATTTTATCTCCCTTTAATATGTTGTTTTTTCAAATGCAGAAAAACATTGCAGTGATCAAAATGATGAGAAATTTTATAACATCTTAAGGCTTTCAATTTACTATTTGCCGTCCTGGGCAAAGGAAAAGGGACAACTGCCAGAGGCTAAGGACTTTCTGTGGCTTCGATACTGTGCTGTCCACCACAGGTCTGAAACTGTAATGTGAGCTTTAGCCCCACTCTAGAGATGAGAAAGTTGAGGGTAACGAAGGTTAAGTAACCTGCCGAGGTGATACACTTTAAAAGGGTTGTATTCAGAATCTCAAGAGCACTTTGACCCGAAGGTATTTTCAAACCCATTTCCCTACAAGCCTATGGCCACAACCCTGAATATTTCTAAACGTATCAAGACACAGAAAGATAGGCTCCACGGAAGTTCACTGAAATATACTCTCAGACAGCCACTGAAATCCTCCTTAGACTCTCTTCCGCTTTCCTGACGAATTTCTACCTATCTTTCGGTCTTAATAAAATCAATCAAATCCCCCATCCCCTCTGTCTATACTAAAGAGAGACAGCTGAAAAGTCAGGAGACTAATTCAACGGGACAGTCCTATCATTTTCACACTGGAAAATAACAACTCACAACCAAATTCTCTCTAGACCTCCACTCCAATAATTCAAGCCAGAACAGCTCTCCTGCCAGACTCTAGGAAAGGGCGGGGGCATCCTGTCTCCTACCAGATAATTACAGATGAGGTACTGCCTCTTGCTGGGGTTTTTCTCCTTCGCTTTCACCCCTTATAAAAGAAGAAACTTTAAAGATTAGGGTTTTTTTTCTTCCTTCTTTTTTTTCCTCTAAAGCTGGGTACACCAACTGGCATGGGCTGTATTAAAATCAGGAGAAAGCTCAGTCAAAAAGCCTTTCGGAAGGCAGGCGTTCTGGTTAATATGCACCAACATGAAAGGCTTTCTTTTCATCCCATACAACTACAGTGTGTGTAAATTGCGGGGGGCTCATTGGCATAAATCTCGCCGCGACCTCTGAGGTAAACTGGATTTACATTACTTTCTGACAAGAATTAAATGAAGGCCTTGTGGATATATGAACAGCCTCGTAGGCTGCAACAGATGGGCATGAATGTGTTCCCTAGGAAAACTATCAGTGACATCTGTGTCCTCCAAATTCTGGTGGTCTCAGCCAATTAACAAGGGGTGGGGAGAGGTGGGGGTGGGGAGGCCAGTGCACAGCCCCCAGCCAAAGCGAAGGCAGAAGTGTTTGTGTTTGGAGATGGGATCAGGCCGGCCTGCGGCCTGGAGGTTAGCACTCATCACCACCATTTAAAATGGGGAATGTGGCTTACAAGCTATTTGTAGACCACAGTGAGGATAATATGATTTTTTTTTCTCATTTGACCGGAGGAGACGGTCCTCCCTTGCAGCTGATATCATATTTCAGGCAATCTCTTTGAGGGTGTTTACTTTGGTCTCCTCCGAGGCAGGCTGATGGTGTTGCTGCCTGCCAGCTTCTGTCGCTCATTTACATGTCACAGAGCAGGTGAACTCTGAGGCAATACAGAGACCCTTCCCTTAAAAAAAAAAGTGCCTCCTTAAACCCCACTACAGGCCCCATCCTCCATTTACCGATTCCACAAGGAAAGCAAAAATCAAGGTTTCTGGGTTTAAATGCCCGTCAAGAGAAATCACATCAGAGTTCTGTAAGGAAGGGGTTGTTTATGACACGGAGCTGTGAATCCTGAATCCCACTGTCCCCACTGAGCAGACCTCAGTCTCTGTCTATTTGTTGGGAGCACAACAGTAGGGAAGGGCACTGGAACTGGGGAGCTGAAGGAAGTGGGGCCGAAGTTTCACAGGAGCAGTCAGGACAGGTCCATTCATGAATTGTAAGCCCTGTGCCTTCTGACCCTGCATTACCAACGCAGCTTGAGATCCCAAGTTCTCAAGTCTGAATTCTGGGTGTACCATTGACTGAATGTGAGAAATGGGCACGCTACTTGGGCCCTTAGAACCTCAATTTCCTCATGGGTGAACCAGAGCAACCGTACTATCGCCCCCCTCAGTCAGAATGAACGGACATAACACAGAGCGTCTGGCATTGCAGAGAAAGCTGTGGAAATCCTGGTGCCTGGGAAGCGCTGAGGGCCCCTGGTTCCCTGGTGCCAGACTAGCTTTGCAAAACTATGGTACTGTTATACTAGATGCATTTTTGAAAATTCAAAGAACTAATTTTCCAAAAGAAGCAATTTCCACTACTTTTAGGAGCCTAAGGACATGCTTTAACAACACGTGTTAAATACATTTTAACATGTTTACAAATTGGGAAGGGGGGGCGGGCATAGCTTGGTAGCAGATATGAGACCCTAGGTTTGATTCCCAGCATTGGGAGAAGAAATTACATATTTTTCGAATGTATAAGATTTTGAAATTATGACATCCCCAAATTAATTTCCTAACCTAGGTATTCTGAAATTGCAAGAAATGGAGTACTTGGGACTTTCTTGTTTTCTTACTTGGATTAAGCTGTTTAAACTTTTCTTACCTGCAGGAGTGATCACCAGTGGTTTGCTCAGTCCAAAACTGATTATTATATGTGATGTTTTAGAAGTAAATGGTTGATTGTGATCCTTTTCGTGGAAACTATTTCCCCTTTGTTCTAGGTGTTGTTTAAAACAGAGTGATCTCCTGTAACCATGGTTCAAACCAGCAACAGCAGAGGCGAAGGGTCCAGAAAGAGGGCCTGCTCCCCAAGTCAAAAATGCTCCTTAGGCTCTGAAGCTTTTGTTCTCTCCCTTGTAATATTTTAATTTGAAATTTTTTTGTATTATAAAAACTTAAATATACAGTAAAGTTCAAAGAATAATAAAGCCTAATTACCCAATTATGCATAACTTTTTGCCATAGATGCTTATTTACATATGGATTTGAACTACTTGAAAGTAAATTAAAGATAACCACAAAACATTCTGCTTAAATCATTCAGACTATTTCTCCTATGAGTAATGACATTTTTTGCATTAAAATGTTTTTTATTAATTCTTTGAGAATTTCATACGATGTATTTTGACCATATCGTCCCCTCGTTTCCCATTTTCTCCCAGACCAACTCCGAGCTATTGTTTTAAAGTCACCTTTCGTGTAGTTCCATAGAGATTTTTATCCTCTTGTTTTGCTGCTTTGTATAATCTTCCATCAATCCAATTAGATGACCTTAATCAAGCTAACCCTCAGCCCAGGGGAAGACTGTTCCTGGTGGAAGCCAAATTGCTTATCAACAAAGACGTCGTGCCACCTCTGCACAGTCCCTGTGAGCTGGCCTTCGAAATCACGGGCACGATGGGGGTGGTGGTGCTGCAAGACAACTGTTGGCACAATTTTTGTATAGAATGTTTCTTTCCCTTTGTGGAGCTGCGATATCTAACGTCGTTTTGTCTTATCCCGTTGGTACCGACATCGCTGTGCATCCGTGAGCAGCAGCGGGGCTCTGTGGCTCAGGGATTCAGAAGGCAGTGGGAACAAAAGCACCTGTTGTTTGCTTCTTGTAGTGACCTTAGAAGTGGCCAGTTGGCTGCAGCCCCCAACCCCTCCTTAGGCTCTCCCAACACTGCATCTCATACATCCTTACTGGAGGTAAAAGGAGAATAATTGAGGAGAAGATCAATAAATTTAAAAGCTCTTTAAGGAAAGACATAATGAATTTGGTACAGCACATATTTTTAGATCAAAGTTGCCTTTGAAGTGACAAAGCCCTGATCCCTGAGCTACGGAAGTACTTCCTCTCTCGCCCACAGTGCTTGTGGTCAAATAAAATGGAAGTTAAGGAAATTATCGTTATCTGAAAATGGCCAAAAGAAGCCATCACCTAGTGACAGCCTTGTCACAAGCGACAATTGGGGAAATTGTCAGGAAGGGAAGGCCTAACAAGCAGAGGAGTAGGCTCGCTGTTGGCACTAATCTGGCCGTGCAGCCCCCACACACAATTCCAGTCAGCTTGCTGTGTGAGACAGCTAAGGCTTTGTCAGAGCTAACAGGGAGTGGAGAGTGCATTCTTTCATGAATATGTATCACCGTCCCTCTGTGTCCACAGACAAGCCCTTCAAAAGTTCGGTAAATACACACACACACACACACACACACACACACACACACACACACACACACACACACACACACACACACACACACACACCATTTCTAACCAAGAAAGCCTAAGCTCCCCAGTCAAGTGCAGTGAAAATGGTAATAACCAATGAAAGCTCACGCATTAGAAACTGAGCCAGGGGCACTGGGTTCCATGTGTTTGCTGGATCTGTATTTCCCAGCCATTGAGATGAAGTCTTCAGGGGGTTTTCATTCTCCAGGAACCATGTGCAAGGATACTATATGTGGCTACATGGGTTGCAATCACAGCCTTACAATGAATTCACCTTGACCATGCCAAATAGGCTCTGAAACTGAAATACTAAGTTGAAAGTGACTTATGGATCATCACCCAAGCACACAGCAAGTTGTAAAAAACAGCAAATCTCAAATCTGAAAGAGTGGAGACATGATCTGGGAAGTTATGATACAGCATTTTCCAACACTGAGCAAAAGGACACTGTACTAGCAAAAAAGAGAATCACAAAAAGAAATTCTAAAGTGAAGTTGGATATATATTTCTACAAGGATAAATAGTTTTGCATTTATCTCTTTGGGCAGATAGACCTAGTAAAAATATTTTTGAATGACTGTCTATAAACAGGCTTTGATTTTCTGCTTACATTGGAGTTGAATTTAACTTAAATGTGAATGTACATGTACTTAACTTCATCTTTTATCCAAGCAGATATTCAAAGCAGAAAAACTAGTCCTTCTGATATGATAAAGTTTGGTTTCCCACTGTGGCAGGGACAAAGCTGAGTTTGGAAGGGATTTGATATTACGAAATGTTTGCCGTACACATTACCATTTCATTAGCATATTCAGCTCGACATGAAATCCAGCTTTGAATGCTCTCAGCACGCTGGGCTAATCCTCTTTAAAGAGCTACAGGCGATATTACATGTGGCCACAGCAGCAACCATGCCATCGCTAGCCCACTTTGAAGACCATGAACAGAGTCCTCTTGTGCGGCTGTCTGTCCCGGCCTCATAAACCGCTGCTTTCTGTGTTGTGAGACCCTTCTGTTTGCTTCAAGGAGAATTACGAGGCTGAATCCAGGTCGCATTCTGAAGGCTGCACAGCACTTGAAGGGGAGATATTATTCTGCCTTCACTTTTCCCTAAGTGTCCATCCACACTCTTTTCAGCCAAGATTAAAATGAACTAGATCCAAGTATTTGGGGTCCTTTGATTAGGATCAAGTACCAACCACATGTCCTGACTGGGGGATCTGTTCCTGAATAAGCAGGGGAGCCAGGCTCAGCCATGTCACCAGTCTTCCCCTGGACGCGCACATTGGATCGCACTCAATTTTTATGCAGTTTGTAGGTAGCTCGCTTTCCCACAAAGACAGTTGAGCTGATCACATCCTGCTAAGCAGTAGATAAATTATGCAGGGATCGAAAGTGAACACATCGAACACACTAGAAACTAACTGTACAACATTGTAGAAAATACATGTGTGTGTGTGTGTGTGTGTGTGTGTGTGTGTGTGTGTGTAAGTCAAAAGCAAAGAAAGAAGACTGGTGAAATGGATAAGCAAAAGGTTTTAGCTGCCAAGCCTGAGGACAAGAGTTTGAAGGAGAGAACTGACTCACAAGATGCTCTCTGACCTCCACATGGACACACACACACACACACACACACACACACACACACACACACACACAAACTAAAGATATTCCCTTAATATTTCGACTCTATAAAAATAAGAGAGTTCTGTGTCACAAGCAAGGCTGGCTGTGCTTTGCTTACTTTTTGATAACTCACTTACAAATATGAATTGGTTATAAAGTTATTAGTTTGCAGGTTTGAAAATTACTTTGTAAAAACTGATATGGAAGGTCTATTATAATGATCATGTGATTTTGCTTAGAGCCCACCCAGTAAATTCTATGACTGCAAAGAAAGTGACCCTTGGATTTCTGTGCCAAAGGATCTAGTTCTTTTCAGCTGATTACAAACCCCTGACCCTCATCATCACTTTTTCCCAGGAAACTCAGAACTGGATTTTGTGCTCATTTCCAAGCATCTCTGATTTGGATAGTCTTCTATAAAACATTTCCTTTGACCCTACCTTCTTCCCCTTGGTTCAGTCCTTCTAAAAACACCTGTGTCTTCCAGTGAGGGGAATTTGAAATATGTTTGAAAGTACATGCAGCTTACAGCACATTTTTTCAATAGTACTCTTTATCAAATGTGGTTATTTGCTTTATGAGGAAAGCACTCAGGACTAGGAGTCAACGGATGCGCCGTGAGATAGGCACGTACCACCACTCTGCTGAGGTGACCCAGAACCAGGTCACCATTGACAACTATATTACTGATCCTTGACTCCACTCTGTGCCTTGAGAAATGCACCAGAAACTCGGCCTTGTGAGCATGGAAGCTGCCTCCCCTGATGAGGTGGATGCAATTCTGTCCCTGCAGTGAAGCTCACTTTAGTGAGGTTCTCTGAGAGGAACCTAACTAACAAGTTACTGTGCCTGCTGGGAGCCGCTCCTGAGTCTGAACTGCTCAGAATCTATCAGCCAGTGTTTCCAAGGGTGATCCCATTCTCTCAGGCCTTGGAATGACAATGTGTGTACGCCAACTTCCTCTCACACTCAACATAAGAAATGAACTTAAGCTGAGCATCTATTCAAGAAAATGTATTGAAAAAATGGCCTTCATAGACACAAAACACTGGGGATAGTTATAGAAATAAAAATGACGTATAATAGTCCACTAATCAAAATTATTTTTAAAGTGCATCTCTACAATATTATCTGAATACGTGTGTGTGTGTGTGTGTGTATAATATGCAACTAGTGAACTGTATTGAAATCAATACTGTAACAGGCTCAAAAGAAGTCCAAAAATGAGTCCATAAAAGGTAAAACAAATCTGCCCACATGTATAAAAGCATTATGATATTTATGGGAAACTAAAATTTTATAGTCAAGTCAGTTGGAAATTTCCCCTAGATACAATCCTATCATTTTTCAGTATACTTCTGAACCAAAAAATTTTACCAGACCATATTCAGATGAAAATTCATAGCTGCATGGTCTCTAATGAGGAAAATGGAGAAGTTACAAATCCTCCTTCGTTGCAAAGCAGCAGAGAGAGAGCAACAAACTAGAACCGCCAGGGCTATGAGTGGCCACGACCACAAAATAATTACATGAGCCAGGCAATGGTGGCACACGCCTTTAATCCCAGCACTCGGGAGGCAGAGCCAGGCGGATCTCTGTGAGTTTGAGGCTAGCCTGGGCTACCAAGTGAGTTCCAGGAAAGGTGCAAAGCTACACAGAGAAACCCTGTCTCAAAAAACTAAAAAACAAAACAAACAAACAAAAAATGACATGAAACAGTAGACACAACTATCGTGGGCTGGAATGTAGGTCTGCTGGCGGAGTGCTAGCCTAACATGCCGAGAGTCCAGGACTGGCCCTGGTAAACGGGGTATGGTGGTGCATATCTACAGTCCCAGCACTCACGTTTGGAGGCAGGCAGACCAAAGACGCAAAGTCATCCTTGTCTACACAGCATGTTTAAGGAAGGTCAACCCAAGCTGCATGAGAGCATGTTGGGTAAAACAAACAAACAAACAAACAAACAAATAAATAAACAAAAAAAGAAAAAATACTATGAAAAAAATCAAATCTAAACAACGATTAAAATCTCATGAAGTATATGTATGTTTTCTAGGACAATTTTGATAGACTATTAAAATTGGTTGAAGAAAAACCTCAAGATCTAATGAAGAATTAGTTTGTCATTTTTCAAAATGCTGTCAGGTTAAGCTCCACATCATGTTTCAGAAATGTTATTTTCAAGATATTTAGATAAGATTATGTATTTAGATATTTAGACTTAGACAAAGAATATGAGTTTACTCCTCACTTGTGAGAGTGATAAAGTACTGTTATTAATACCTGAACCTGACTAAAAAACAAGATGCCTGCAGGTCACACTGCTGTTGCCCACCCATATCTCCAAAATACAAACTGCCAACTATACAGTTATTAAAACCTTAATTTGAGGGCTAGCAATAGTTATTAAAACCTTAATTTGAGGGCTACCAAGATGGCTCGGTGGTTAGGAGCATCTGCTGCTCTTCCAGAGGACCCCCTTTTGGTTCCCAGAACCCACCTTGAGTGGCCCACAGCTGCCTCTAATTCCAGCTCCAGGGGATCTGGCACCTTCTTCTGGCTTTCATTGGTGCTCACACATCTGACATACACACATACTCATAAACTAAAAACCCCCAAACTTTTAAGTAAATCTTAAAAAAAAAACAAAACTTAATTTGAGGTTTCTATTTAAAGAAAGTATTGCTAAGGTAAACAGCGGTCACGCAGACGATATTCCTGGGTTTAACACTTTAGTATTTTTAAAATATGATTCTTTTTGATAAGCATTAGTGAACTTCACAAAAGTAAAAGACATTTTTAATAAACTTTAAAAAATTAGTATATGGGCAGTGGTAGTGCACGCCTTTCGTCCCAGGACTTGGGAGGCAGAGGCAGGCAGATATCTAGGAGCTAAAGGGCAGCCTGGTCCACAAAGCCAGTTCCAGGGCTGTACACTGAAACCCTGTGTCAAAAAACAAAAACAAAACAACAAACAACAAACAAACAAAACAAAACAAAAAACTACCCCAAAGTGTAGAGTCAACGCTGACACGTGTCTAGCAAACAGTTCTCCTGAAGGAAAGCCTGGTTTGCAGTGTGTGCCAGGGCTGTGGTGAAAAGGCATCAGCGTGGTGGAGTCCACACTCTCAGTAGCAGTGCATCAAAATCCGAGTTGGGGAGAGATGCGCAGCAGCCCATCCATCATTGTCCTGCAGGCCCCCACACAGAAACTGTAGACACACCCACTGCTAAAACACAGACACCAAGGAAAGGCCACAAAACAGCTGGGAGACAAGGCTCATCTTTCTCTCTAAATCATTTATTTGATTTTTGTTTATATTTGTGTTATTTACCTGTCTGTAACCCCAGGACTTGGGAGATGGAGGCAGGAGAATCAGACGTTCAAGGTCATCCTTGGCTACCAAGGGAGGCCAACCTGGGTTACAAAGGAGCCTGCCTCAAATAAACACTTCAGTCTCCTAAATCGTATCTTAGCTGTTATTTAATTCTTGATAAAGCTGACATTAATATTTATATGATCATTTCTTTCATCAAGATAAAATCATATTCACTACAATAAAAAAGACAAAAAAATTAACAAAATTAGGCAAGGATAGGAGAAACGGTACTCCTGTTCTTTGTTGGTAGAAATGTGAAGTGGTATAGTCTCTTTGGAAGATAGTTGGACAGTTTGTTAAAAGGTAAGTATCAGTTTCTCAAAAATTATTATTCCTGAAGATGAACCCAACAGAAATGAAAACATGTGTGGCCCACAATTGCTCACAGCAGCATTAATCACATTGGCTACATAGCAGAACCCAATTGTCTACTCACCGATGATAGCTAAACAAAATGTGGACTATCCATACACTGGAATATTACTTGGGAATGAAAAGAATCTTTCTGCAAAGTAGTAGATCTCATGGTAACTACGCTCAATAAATGCCAGAGGCTTCCTGAACTACCTTTCTTATGCCTCCCAGGACCACTTGACCTGGGAGTGCACCACCCACAGTGGGCTGGGCCCTCCCATATCAATCATCAATCAAGAAAATGCCTCACAGACTTGTCTACAGGCCAAAAGAAGAAGGCATTTTCTCAATTCAGGCTCCCTCTTCCCAGATGACTCTAGTTTATTCAAGTTCATGGAATACTAACCTATACAGTTTCTATCGGCACAAACTGTGGAGTGTTCGTGAAAAGGAATACTAAAGCACCGACTACAGAGGAGCACAGGACCACTGTTGCTGTTGTTCAAACTTGCTAACTCCAAGTCATCTACCTGAGGTTCTGGATTCTCTGCACTAGTGTGTGTGGTGGTGGGGGGGGGGGACACAGAGGTCTCTTAGTTTCTTTTTCTGTTTCTGTGATAAAAATAACTCAACAAAAGCCAAGCCAAGAGACAAAGAGTTTTCTGACTCACAGTTCAAGGCATAACCCATTGTGCTGGGGAAGTCAAGACATGTAGAGCTAGAAGCTGCTGCCTACATTGCATGCACAGTCAAGAACCAGAAAGCAACAAATGTTTGCTAGAACTCAGTGTGCCTTCTCCATTGATACATAGAGACCCAGATCCTCTGCCCAGGGAGTGATCTTGCCTACAATTGAGATGGGCCGTCCCACATCAATGAATGTGATCAGGATAATCCTTTCCAAGTATGTCCAGAGGTCCTTTGGAGTCTGTCAAATTGACTAACCATCACTGGTGTCTGTGATAGGTCACATTGAACTCAACAGTGACCCACACTTAATGAAGTCAAGATTCTAGAAATGTAGTAGAATGTAGAAGAAATATACACACATAGGAGACAGGATGTGGGAACAGATGTTTTTCAGAATGGTCTGCTCACTAAGTCTGTTACTAATTCACTACAGTATCATTCCTTATATCCCCACCATCACCATAAAGCAAGATGGCCACTGGGCTTTCAAATCTTGGAATGAAAGTAAACAAGGTTGCTATTGTGATAAGCTGCAGCATAGACTCTCGTTAGAATTAAGAGGGTGTCAAAGAGGCAGAAGCGAGGAGCCTGGTCAATCAGGATGGTTTGACCTGCAGAGATCTTCAGCTTCAGCTAGAATGTGTAGGCAGATGCTAAAGTCTTACTTGGAACTAAAAGTCCCTGGCAAAACTGAAAAGCCTGGCAGACATTCATGTTACTTGAGAGTGCACAGTGAAGATTCAGAACCTCTTACTTTCTTCTGGAGCTGATGTGGTTGACAGACCCGGGGCAGCCTTGAGGAAGTAGCTTGAAGAGGTAGATAGTGATTTTTCTGGAGTGAATATGGAGTGGACACACAAAGCACTGAGATTTGTTAGCTATTTTTGGAATTGTTTCTACCCTACCCAATAACCAGACTAAAGACACAAGGGAAGGTAGGGTATAGCTCCATGACTTATTTGCCTAGTATGTACAAGTCCCAGAATCACAAAGAAAAAAACAACAGGAAATGCTTGATTTTAAGGGGTGGTCATTCTGGCTCCAAACTGTTTATTTTCCAAATCCCAGGTGTGAAACTGTAGGTGACCTATCAAGCAGCTGATAGAATTCCTGCATTGGCTCCCTGACAGTTCTGTTCATCATTTAGTGTGTGCAGACCCTGAGCATCACCACCCTTCCACAGGACATCACTGAAATCATGTCACTGGTGCTAACATATCAGTGAGCACATGCTAGTGGACAATCCCAATGATGCATTGGTAAAGAATATGCAAGTATCAGAGAGGAACCCTGCAAGTGATCAGAGATTTACAAATGCATCTGGCAGTTATGGGTCGAGAGATCGGAGACATGCTGAGAAAGGTAATTTGCTACACTTTGTATGCAGTTTGGGGAAGAATGGGTACATACACTTGGTAAGTTTCCACCAAAACAATACAGCCAAGATAATACTGCACAGATGGCTATTCAGTAAACCACATGCCTTCTACATGTGAGGAAGGCCACAAACAAAGATCATTCTTCGCCTGGAAGGAGGGGACAGGACCTGCCTGTACTGAATCCACCAGGTTTAAATGAATCCCCAGGGGAGTCTTAGCCCTGGAGGAGATGGGAATGGAGGGGAGGGGATAGGGGGAAAGTGGGGGTGGGGGCGGGAGGGGGGAGGACAGGGGAACCCATAGCTGATGTGTAAAATTAAAACACAAATAAACAGGCTTGATGAAAAAAAAAATCTTTCTTCATTTGGTTTAGTTCAAAGGATAAACCACTTAGATTTTGTGAAGTAGGAAATACAGTGCAGGTTCAATGTTTGTGGCAGACTGGGACATTATTTGAAGCTGACGAAATTCTGATATAAGGAAACTATAGTTTAGCTGCCCCCAGAGTTGACAGCAAACCTGTAGCTCTTTGAAAAATAACTGCTTTCCTTGAGAAATACCCCTCAGTGTTTGTTCCTGGGTTCTGATAGGTCCTGAACATCTGGTCTCAGGAAACAACTGCCTGTGCATAGAAGCTGAGAGGCTCTTGTCTAAGAGATGATATTTGACACAGCAGCTCTATACCATCACATTAAGTGACATTAGAAAACCAGACTGAAGGGTACGGAAGGCACACAGTAGTTTCTGAGATATTGGCTAGTTCCCATGGCACCTGATGTTGTGACACTTCTGCCCACATAAACAGCCTCCTGGTGATTGCTCCATGGTCAGGGAAGATCTCAGACTGAGATGACTGTACATAAAAACTGCTACAGCATAAAAGTTTTTCCTACAGCTCTCAGAGAAGAACAAGTAGAAAGCTGCTTTCCCAGTGACAGGAATTTTGATCCATTAGCCTAATTGCATATTTTTTTCCCAAAGGAAAAATGTCCACAGAGCTGATTCATACAAACAAATCCCTAGGTTTTGATGATAGGATAAAGAAGCTGGGGCGTGGGGTTGGGGGGTGAACAAGACAGAAAGACTGATGACAAGAAGCCTTAAGGTAGGCATGCATGGACCGTTCTGTTCCTTGGCAAGAACACTGAATTTAGTAGTTTTCATTGGTGCTGGTAATAGGGTTTCAACTCAGGGCCTCATGCTTGTTAAACAAACATTTTAACCACTGAGTGAAACTCCCACTTTATAATTTGTGATTCAGTGGATTATAAATCCAGCCTCATGACCAGTTGCAAAATTGTGAACTATTGCCAGAGCTTACACTTTCTTGTTCATTCGGTATCATATAGTTTCATACATGAGTTCCATTTTCCTCTCTCCCCGATGTCGGTTGCTTTATGTGGGCCTTGCTGGTGCTGAACCCAAATTTTGGCCCATAGTAACACATATGTAGTGTTCACATAACTGTTATCAAACATCTCCTCCCCCTCCTCCTCCTCCTCCTCCTTCTAGTATTCTATAGTAAATTCTTGCTAGAGATAACTTCTAAGAGTGTGTGTGCATCTCAGACACACTGACATGCTTCCTTGGCAGGCTGATGAGAGTTGCGTGCTCCAGCTTGCTTCCCTTGTGACAGTTATCAGGGAGCTCGGCACCTACAGTCATTCCTCTTGTGTGGATTAATTCACCTCACCTCCCAGGGTATTGTTTTTTTCTTTTTTCCTAAATAGCCTACTGTACAAGTTTCTTTTCCTCTCTGGTGTGTGTGGTGCTCATACATGTGTGTGAGTATACAGATGTGTGATGGCCAGTTGTTCTCTACCTTATTCGTCAAGGTAGGGTCTCTCAGTTGAACCCAGAGCTCATCAATTCAGCTAGTCCAGCTAGTCAGCTTGCTCTGGAGATGCCTTGTCTCTGTCTTCTGAGAGCTGGATTTATGGGTGGGCAACTGTACCCACTTGCTATTTATGTAGGGTCTGAGGATCTGAACTCAGGTCCTCACACTTGTGCAGCAAACACTTTAAACACTGAATCATCATCTTCCCCAGCTCCTTCCATCCGAGTTTTTCAGGTTAATTTCTCCTCCACTTGTTGATGTACATTTTAATAATGCATGCCATTCCACTTCCTGAATCTCGGTGCCCAAGTAACTACATAAGCAAATAAATGCCTTACCTTTAGTGAGGCTTAGCAGTTCCGCCACACAATTGCTTGTCTAGTTAACAAGTCTTTATTGGGTGTTTGCCGTGGCAGAGATAGCAGTCCTGTACTCCACCAGTGTGTGTGTCCTTGTGTCCTTGAACGTAGCTGTTATTTCGTGCCAGATGCCCACTGTCCGCTCCAGGGGTACTACGTGGAAGTGACATGGGCATCACTTCTATTTGGATTGTCAACCATTCCCCTCAGCCACACCCTCCCTGGTCTGCCTTCCCTGACAGTATTTTCAAATCCAAATCTAATCTTCAAAAGACAATTCTTAAAATACCTATTTTTATTTTAATTGGTGTATGTATGTGTGTATCAAGGTACATGTACAAGGGTGTAGGTGCCTGTGGAAGCCACAGGCATCAGGTCTCCTGGAGCTGGAGGCATAGGTCATTGTGAGCTGCCTAAAGTGGGTGCTGAGAATGGATGCTAGGTCCTCTGTAGGGTCAGTACATGCTCTTACCTCCTGAGCTAGCTCTCCGTCCCCTAAATCCATTCTGACAAAACATCATTTCCAAGTTTTCTGGTAGTTTCTAGTTTACCATATCATAGGTGAGCTGCCACCTTACTATTTAAAAGCTATCGGCAAACCGAAATTGCCTCATGCTGACAGCTAAGGAGTCTGCTCTGAAGACATGAAACTCGTTTTAGGAAAGGGTAAAAGCAAGCAAACACTAAGGTCTCTGGAGACTTAAGTTTTTCCTGGGATATAGTCACCAAAATTCAGTTGTACCTTAGCTTCTTGAGAGCGTAAAAATAAATGGAGTACATTAAACACCCCCTTTTGTTGTTGTTTGTTTGCTTGTTTATTTATTTATTTATTGATTTATCTATTATCTATCTATCTATTTATTTATTTGTCAAGACAGAGTTTCTCTGTGTAGTCCTGAAACTCACTCTGTAGACTAGGCTGGCCCCAAATTCAGAGATCCACCTGCTCCTGCCTCCCAAGTGCTGGGGTTAGAGACATTGGCCCCCACAGACGGCTCTTTTTTTTTTTTTCTGTTCCTTAGGAATGGTACTGTCTAATATTGGGTACATTGCTCCTTAAGCAGCTGGCTTGTGTTCCCTCTTCTAAACTGGTCTTCACTTTGCTCACTGTCTTATCATCATCTCCAAGCACAAGGATTTAGTCTTCAACGGAGAATTTTCCAGTGTACATGGCAGACATGAGCAAAGAGTTAACAGGTGACTAAGGCACTGATGTTTGGACTCCAGCCGCACTCACTGGTGGGGAGCCCAGTGTGTGGAGGTGATAATTACAGCCCTGTGATAAATGGCAGGGCAGAGGGCCATGGAAGCCTAGAGATGTCCCTTCACCTGACCCACAAGCCAAGAGGCTCTTTGGAAACAGTGACCCTGATTCGTAATGCAGTAAAAGGTCACCCATCTATCATGTTGGGGGAGTTTCTGGGCTTTCACAGCTGAAAAGACCAACAAAACCTCTTGGGCCACTGCATGAACAGACACAGTTTGGGAAGTCACACCGATTTACCCCCACAAATCCACAAATATTGTCTTTGTGGCCTGGGATGGTAAAAATTCCACCTTACTCCATGGTAGAATTTTTAGGAGAGAAAAATGTTTCTCAAGTAGAACAAATAGATTTTATGAGAATATTAAAGAGGTCCCTTAGGAATCCTGAATGCCTGACTGTCACTCGGGAAATCTTTGTCAGCCAGCAAAACGATGTCAATAAAGGATGATAATTGGTCTCTAAAGGGTTACCGTGGGGAGTAGGAAGAACAAACACTCAACTGTGGCCACAAGCAAGCACCAGAGAGCAGAATTATTTATCTAGATAAAAAGGTATAGACACTGTAGACACAGCCTGGACTTGGGTTATTGAGTACTGGTGTGTCCACATACTGGAGATGCAGCACTTTTGTACCACTCAGGGACTGCTGGGAAAGCTGCTTATGGTCTCTGCATGATGTGCCTTCCTGTCACCTCAGACACTACAGCCAGTGTAGACTCTCAGCCTGAAGCAAACCTTCCTACCAGCCCCTCAACAGTGTGTCCCAGACAGACAAACAGTCCCATCAGAGGTTTCCTTACATCCTAAGGAATTCTGTCACAGAACCACAGTCAACCTTTATTAGTGAACCAGGGTTTTTTCTTCATTAATTTGGTTTTTATTTTATTTTTTTTTGTTGTTGTTTTGTTTTTTTAAACACAAATACCAGCTTTCTTTGGCCAGGCAGTCGTGGCTTAGTGTTTCCATTATCCAAGTTCGCCATCTGCAGGTCACACAGTTTACAAAATGCTTTTAAGGTCTTCAGAAGATGGAATCTAAGAGTTTACACATGGCTTCTTTACTTGGAAAGTTTATTTATTATCTATCTATCATCTATCTATCTATCTATCTATCTATCTATCTATCTATCTATCTATCTATAGATTGATACCCATGACTGATGAGTATTTGCCTTGTCGCTGACGTCTTGTTAGAAATTTATTTTGTCCCCTTTTATTCCTTACTATTTAGGGAGTTATTTTAGGATGTTAATAGTGAGGAAGGCTTGAACATGAGCTTCAGTGCCACATTTCCACACTTAAAGAAATTTATTGCCTTTTCTTTTGACTAACAAATCTTCTTTTCATTAATGTTTGCATTACAAAAGCACTGACAACTTACATGATGCCTCCGCACCCCAGTACTGACCACTCAGCTGCTAGCACTGGTCTAAGAGTTTACAGGCATTATCTGATTTGGCACTTCAGGTACATCTAGGAAGTAGTGTTATTCTCAATTACTAGAGGTTTGCTGCCTTGACCAAGGCCACAGAGCTAGTTCGAGGGTGTAGAGTTGGTGTTAAAACCTACAAGGGAGCAATCTCCTAGTTGCCTTCAAGTATTTTGTTCATCTATTTTTCAGACCTATGATGATTGTTCATGGCTTTTAAACTACAAAGTCGCCCTCTTTTTTAAGTTTACAAAGTTCTCCAGGGCAGGGGTGCTGCCCTACTGCTTGGTGGGCAGGAAAAAAAATGATTCTCCTTCGTCTGCTGCACAAGAACTGAGTATAGAGGCAGAACCTGCAAAGAAGTCCCCCACACTACCACAAACACAGCTCATTGGTATTCCGGAAGTCTAACATAGGCCTGCCCTGCTCCTGTCTCCAGAGCTCAGGTTGGCAAATGCCTCCCGACCCATCCCTATCCTTCCTGTAGGCACTAAATGACACCATGTTCCACCAACAGTGCCTGGATCTATGGTTGCTGGTTTCCAAGAGTGTACAATGTACCTGTGTCACTGGAGATTTGTGGGACAATGACTGATGGGGCTCCCAAGTTAAGACATTCTTAGGTTTAATTTGATCACGGGAACTAGATGCACTTGACTAACTTTAGCACAGACAGGGTTTGCTAGGCAGACACAATCATGTCTCTTAGAAATAAGGATAGGAAAACTTTTTCTTTGTGTGTGTGTGTGGGGTGGGAGGTTAAAACCAGGAAATGGAAGCTGTTAGAGAAGCTGTCTGTTTGTCTTTCCCTGTGACTGTGTTTCATGGGGCCTACTATGTGCCAGGCGCCATGTTAGCTGGTAAGGGAGCAGAGTTGAAGCTAGCAGGTATTTCTGGGCATCCCTTTCTAGCCACGCTTCTGATTAGCTCTACACACATGATCCCTCCCTGACTCAGGCCCTCAACAAACAGTGACTCAGTTACAGCATCTTTAACTCAGACATAAAGTCTTAGCAAATGTGTAGCTTCAGCAATTTCTAGACTTAGCTGTCCATCCCTATTCAATCATAAAGAGTAACCAAAGGATTCCTCTTGCTGGTTGGCAGGCATGGAGCAATCTCAGTAGCAGGAAAGAGCACAGCGAACACATGAAAATGGGATGTGAGAAGGAATGGCTTGATTATTGATTATTGGTGTGGGAGGGCCCAGCTCATTGGGAGTAGTGTCCCCTCTGGGCAGGTGGTCCTCAGTGCTATAAGAAAACACTGAGCAAGCCATGCGGAGCAAGCCAGTCACCAATGTTCCTTCACGGTCTCTGCTTCAGTTCCTGCCTCCAGGTTCTAAACCTTGAGTTCCTGCCCTGACATCCTTTTATGATGGACAGTGATTCTGATGTCTAAGCCAAATAACTCCCCCCTCCCCCCCAGTTTCTTTCGATCCTTATTTGTCACAGGAACAGAAACCAAACCAGGACAGAGACAACACCAAAAGTGTCAACTGTACTGACCCAAGGTACTTTTAAAAATGTTTCTATATCTTTCATGCTGTACCCTGTCTACTATAAATTCTGTGCTCTTCCAGAACACCAACTCATTTCTTTTCATTTTTGTTTTTGGTTTTTGAGACAGGGTTTCTCTGTGTAGACCTGGCTGTCCTGGAACTCGATCTGCAGATCAGGCTGGCTTCAAACTCACAGAGATCTTCCTGTCTCTGCCTCCTAAGTGCTGGGATTAAAACCGTTCGCCATCACCGCCCAGCAAGAACACCAATTCGTAAAAATTAAAGTCTGTGGCAACTTTCTCCCACCAATAAAAATTAATAAAAATTTTCTGAGCACTTGATATGTGCTAGGTTCTGGATTGGCTACAAGGATGAAAAAGACATCAGAACTTTAGGGCTCAGGGTTCACAGATGTATATCAAGACTCCTATGATCACAAATGGTTGAATGTCTGGGGAAAGGAGGGATTTAATTATGTAAGGCTTTGTTCTGAAGACCAGTGGAGGCTACACATAGAAGGGCAGAATGATGTCAGGAAGTGATGGGTAGCAGGCTGGATCTGAGGAGCAAAGCAGTAATGTGGAGGGGTGCACACTGGCCTGAGGGAGATGGGGCAGGGTTGCAGCAAGGACGGAGGTGAAGGATTCTATAGACCATGTCAACTGTCGTGAGTTCAGGCTTGGTTGGTTAGAAGTTCCCACAACAGCCTGAAGATTGATGGAGTGTTTCATAGAAGGTGGGAATTGTGAAGTAAATTCATGGGAGATTCAAACTAGAGATATTTGGGCATCATCATCCACATGGGGAAGACACCTGAGTCTCCAGTGCAGGCAAAGATAAACTGTGGCCTGCTGGCGGATGTGGCTCAGATGTTGAACACACAAATAGCAAGCATAGGTCCTAAGTTCAATCGGTGAGTGGAGGGAGGATAAACTATGGAGAAGAGCCAGAATTTGAGAGGATGGCTGAACTCAGAGGCCAGACAGTAGGAAAGCAGACTAAAAAGCAAGATCTAGAAACTTGAAATACCAGAGCCCTCAGGGTGCAGTAGACAGGATGCTGTGCCCAGCCCACACTCTATAGAAGTTCAAGGAGAGGCAAAAGGCCCAGGCAATCGAAGCTCTTGTGATTTAATGGGCATCCATTCCTCTGAAAGGGCGGACTGCAAGGGGCTGATGGGAGAATGGCAAAGAAGTAAAAGGGATAAGTGGACATCCATACACTGTTTTTAGAGGCACTTCTGTTAAGAGGAGAAGGAAGGGGGGGAGTTAATAGTCTCAAGAGAAATGAATTTTTCATGAGAATTATTCTGTTGCCCAATATCTGCCCAGTAGCTAAGGAAAAGATGTCAGTAGCAAAAGTAAAGTCAAACTAGAAGAGGGAATTGGAACAATGAGAAGAGTCATAAAGGAGGTCCAAGAGGTTGGCTTAAGAAAAGTGGAGCAGGCTTGGGCACAAGCAGAACATGTTTCTCCAAGGCAGAGGGCAGGATAAAATAACGGCTGATGATTTACAGGCAACCCAAGAGTTCTTCCTGGAGAGTCAGGTCTCTAACTGCAGAGAGAGAAAGCTGGGCATTAGGAAGCAGGAGTGACTAAGCTGGGTTTGGGTTGAAATGGGTGCTCTGGAGACAGAGACAGGTGAATGAAAGAACCAAGATGTGTGATGGAAAAACCAACTGAGGCTCATCCAGAACCAGTCACAGCCAGCTGGGGACTGTCAGATTTAACCCCAATTGCTCCTTCAACCCCAGTCCAGGAAGTGATGTGATGGAAACCAAAGGGAGAGAACAAAAGTCTATGGGGCTTGTAAAAACACAAGCAACCTATGTGGCCAACAAAATGCAGCCAGACTCAGCAGATCGGGGGTTGGGGAAGGTGGATCTGCCTGTAAAGACCATTATGTTAGCTGATGGCTGACTTGGAGTTGAATCATACAGTCAAGGAGGCTTGGGATGTTTTATAACCCCAAGCTCTGGAAGTTGGCAAAGTTGGTGCAACAATTAATATTGATTTTCCTGATTTTCTTATAGTTAAAATAAAACAAAACAGTATAAACGGGCCTTAAAATCAAGAGAGGGGAATTGCACCACACTGGCTGTGATCTCAGCTACCCAGGAGTTGGAAGCAGGGGGATCAGGAGTCCAGCCCTCCCACCAAGCCCTGTCCCTGCCCCAACTAACTTAAAATAATTTCTCCTCGAGTCCTATTTTCAATTTCACTCTCTTCCATATCAACTCTTGTTTGTAGGCCTTCAGGAGGCTGCTTTCCTTTTTTTTCTTGCTGAAACAAAATTCTCTTAACTAGTAAATTGCTCAGTTTTATTAAATATCTTTCTTCCTCACAATAATATAATACTCTAAGACAGCTAAGAAGAATCCGTCTTGTTTCCTATGTGGAGCTGATGCTAGTATTTCTTAGTATTAGTACTGACGTCTAGTAAAAACCCCTCCATTGTTGTTCAGCGTTTACAACAGCTGTGTGGGCCCCATCTGGGAAGCCACTGTTAGTGCCAACACCTATGCATTTCTCACCGGCGATAACTTGGAACCATTTCCTTTTATTTCGAGGACATCTGCAATGTTCCAAGAAAAGAAGATGCTTTTTGCTAATTTTAAGTCATTCTCTAGCCTTTTTCTACAAAGAAGTGCAAGTTTTTCAGAATACCTCTTAGTATCAATCCTCATTGGTATTAACAGAAATCTCCACAAATGTTACCTCATCACACTATGGTATTTCATATGATTTTTCTGAAATTTTAGCAAATGTCTTTCTGGAATTTTCTTTTTTGAAAATGAGTTAGTTTTTAATAATAACTAGGGTATCAGCACCGGGAATTTGTGCCTTCCCTATTTATAACCCTTGGTCTACCTGTTTTAAAGCCATTTTTCAGAGCTGATTAAAGCCATTCTTCTTCTTGGAGTATCACTGCTGCCCTCTTCTGGTGGAACACAACCCAGCAGCACAGACACACTTGAACTTCCTACTTACTTATTAATGGAAGCGAATGGTGCACTCTGAAGAGCAAAAATGGCTCACGTGATTTTCAAAACAGGTGATGACCCAGAGAAAAATTTACGGGGCATTAAAATAGCTGTGCATGCTGTTAACCTGATCAATCATCTTTTTGAGCTTCATTTCAGTGACAGTGCACTAATCTGTCCAAATTTCACCTCGGAAAACAACTTATTCATCAATTGTCTCAAAAATCCATAGTGCTTAGTGTGGTTTGCTACCGGATCTGTGGACAGCATCGCAAGGCATGCTTAAACTATTTGGGTGTATGTTGGGTATGTGTGTGTGTGGGGGGGGTCTATTAAATGAATAGTTTAGAATGGCTGAGTATAAACACCAACAAGGTAAAGAGCCTTACATATTGATCAAATGCTTCAGAGACCCTCCACGGGCTGAAACCCCAGGGTGCTTCTGACCATGCACTGTTATCTTCCCTCTCCTTGGCCTTAACACATCTGACAGCTGATGAAGTCGGCCAACTGTGCCTCATAACCGTGGTTTTCATGTCTTCTGTGCTGGACTCTGTGTATCTCCAGTTTGGACCATTAACTTCCATACTGGTCTTCCTGCCCAGATCTCTCAGCTCTTACAGCACATCGTTTACACACTGTCAGGGAACTTCTTGAAAAGAAGAAACTGTTGCCTTGTTACTTAAAAGCAGCTTGTGTTGCCTGGAGAATGAATTCCAACCTCCTCAACTCCAATCTGCTGATTTAGCATGTCCTGCCATTTATGTAGCTTCTGCCATATTGAACTTGACTGTATTACCCTGGAAATGCATTCTTGATGTTTGTTTCCTATTCTATTATTAACAGTAGTAGTAGTAGTAGCAGCAGCATAAATAAATGGGCTTTCACATGTTATTTCTTTCATGTATGACATTGTACCTTGCTCATATTCACTCTACCCCCCTTATCCATTTGCTTTCTATGCTTTGTTTCCATTCTGCTACAGGGTTCGATGCCACCTTCTACCAGAAGTCAGTCATCTAACTGCCTCCCAGTAGACAGTGCTTCCTGTCTACAGGTACAGCAGCATCGCACAGGTTCTCTATTGTATCCCCGTGTCTAACACTGTGACCAGCATTGAAGAAGTTCAATGCAGGGAGGTGAGTAGATAAATGGATGGATTCTCTTCTCTCCGTCTTACTCAGCTTTTCCCTAAATCTTGCCATGGCCTCTAATGGAGGAGACTTTATTGCTCAGCATGATATTTGCGTTCACTTTACAGATAGCTGTCTTCTAAGTCATAGAAAAACCCTGAGTCAGGAAAAGCTATGAGGGCTGACAGTAGACAGCCTTGAACTTGTCTCCGAGCCTTACCACAAATCACTGTGCAACCTTCAGTAACATAGTCAGGCTTTCTGAAATGACCTTTAGTTTCATCAATCTCTATTTTTTTAAATTTAATCATTTATTTGGTGGCACTGCAGGTTGAATCTTAGCATCATGCTCTGCCACTAAAGCTACACTCCCAAACCTAGCTTCATCAGTGTCTAAACGAGGCTAACACTACTTCCTCCTCCACAGACTGACACAAAGTTTAAATGTGAGAGAGAAAATTCATGACACATTTAGACTTGAATTAAATTGTCGGTGAGGTAAGGTCATCTGTGGCTTGTCCTGTTTCTCTGATCTCTCAGCTTTTCACCCCAATATCTGGCTCTGAGTTTTATTAATCAGACTATTTAGCAACGTGTCTTACCTCTGGTGCCCAACGTGGGGCATGAACCCATGACCCTGAGATTAAGAGTCTCGTGCTGTACTGACTGAGCTAATCCCAGCACTAACCATGAAGGTCTGGAGGTCTGTACAGACAGACAGGAAGTGATAGATCTGGGCAGGAAGAGGAAGTGATGTAGCTGGGCAGAGAGAGCAAATGAGAGAACGGAACAGAAAGGCATATAGGAGTAGATATACGGGAAGTAGGTCTCTGTGGAGACTGAGGTGTCAGTGAGGTGAGGTTGGCTGTGGCTTGTCCTATTTCTCTGATTTCTCAGTTTTTCACCCCAATATCTGGCTCTGAGTTTTTATTAGTAAGACAATTTGGCAATTCATCTTACATTAAATTATAATATTGCTTAGTATTTACTTCCTCCAAAAGCAATGATTCTGTATAATCCATGTTCTCCTGGTTTAAAAAAGAAACTCAGTAAATATTTGTTGAGTAAGTAAATAAATCCCAGAATTGTAGTTATTCAAACTTAATAGGTCAATACTTTAATAAAACTCTTTCATTATTTCCTACTTCATATAAATGCTGTATTCTAAAGTTGACCTCATCAGTCAGATTTTTCTCATATAGTATCTAAAATATACAAAGCATGTAATTTGAGAAAAATATTTACACATGTCATTGTACTATTATTTGTGTACTATTCTGTACTTAACCAATGAAAACTATTTCTCTATTGCAGTTTTAATGGCATAAATACATAGCAGTAACCAAAATAAATATAAATTTGTTCATATAGGGTGGCAGCAGCTATTTTTGTTTAAAATGAATGAAAGGGGATGAGCTAGAAGGAAGTATAAGGATACATGTGTATGAAAATGGCATAGCAAGACTCATTACTTTGCATATTAACTTAATAAAACTTTAAAAAGTATTGAAGACTGAAAGGATCACACAGACACCATAACAGGCTGCCAATCTTCTCTCAGAGATCAGGCCTCAATTTCAGTTTCCTGAGACTTGAGCAAGCAGTTTCTGGGAGGGCCATGAACAAAAGACACAGTCCTTGCAGTAGCTCCTTTTCTGCATGGACTCTGACTGCTCAAGGTTCAGTCAGTTGTTTACTGTCTGGGACCCCTCACCAACTTAGAACTGCGTGCATGAGTCAAGGACAGAGTCTGGGCCTCTGAGTCAGCCCCCACAGTCAGGACATGCTAGGCCAGCCAGCCTCCATGGCAGCTCAAGGACAAAGCCTGGGACATGTCCAGGCCTGCCCCAAAAATGATAACTATAACCACAACCAGTACATTCAAAGGTTACACACCCTCACCCAATCATGTGATGAAAAAGCTTGTACCACTCTGTTTGCAGTTTTTCCCTTTCAAAACCCCTCACTGTCAGAGCTCAGGGCCTTCCTCCTCCACCCTCTGTGTCAGAGTGTTAGACAAGGACCAAGGCTAGGCTTGCTTGTTACCAATAAATCCATGTGCATTTTGCATTAGATATTGGCTCTGTGGTGGTCTTGCTCTGTTGGGGGGGGGGTCTCACAATGTGGGCACAACAATAATAATTTTTTTTGAAATTAAAAAATCCAGCAAAACACTCATATAGAAAGTGAAGTATCCCTGAATGAACAGCTAAAATAATTTTTTAAAAGAAGAATAAAGTTAGAAGACTTTTTAAAACTTGTTACAGAGGCTGGGCCAATGGCTGAGGGGTTAAGAGCACTGGGCTGCCCTTTCCAGATGTCCTGGTTCAGTCCCTGGCATCAACATGGCTGCTCACAACAGCCTGTAACTCTAGTTCCAGAGAAATTTTTTTTCTGGCCTCCTGGGGCACTTGCATGCATTTGGTGCACAGCCATACACATAGGCAAAGCATTTGTACACATAAAATAATAAAGTAAATAAATAAAACTTACCACAAAGCTATAGCATTCAAAAATCATAATATACATCTGTTCAGATCAATGAGAGACTGCAGAACAGACCACCATACTTGTGGTTAAATGATTTCAGCAAGACTGATGAAAGCCTTCAGTGAGAAAAGTACAGTTCTTCTTCTGTAACTGATGCTGAGAAAACCGAATGTTTACACACACACACACACACACACACACACACACACGAAGTTAGACTTTTACTTTATACAAAAAAACCCTCAAAATGACTCAAAGGTTCAAATGTAAGACTTAAAATTGTAAAACTCTTAGAAGAAAACACAGAAGTTGAGCTTCATGACCTTGGTCGTGGAAACAATTGCATCAAAATCACACGCAATAGAATAAGAAGATAAATTCAGAATTAAAACCATCTGTATACCAAAAGATACTATCAACAGAATGGAGGCTTCCAAAATGGGAAGTTGTTTATAAGTCATATCCTTGCTGAGGAGTTAATATCCATAATACATAAAGAGCATCTATTATTCAATAACACACAAGAAACAACCTAACTTAAAGATACTGGGTAAGTCTTTAAATAGACATGGAAGATACATAAATGACCAACAAGAACACAAAAAGATCCTCATTGTCATTAACTATCACAGGAATCCAAACCCAAACCACAATGAGATGTCATCTCACATCCATTAGGATATTCACTATAAGGAGAAAGTCATAAGTGTTGAGGAAGGAGCAGAGAAGTTAGAACCCTTGTATTCCTTAAGAAAATTTAAAAAAAAAATAGAATTCCCATCTGATCTAACCATCCCACTTCTGAATATACACCCCCCCCAAAAAAACTGAAAACTGTGTCTCAAAGAAAGACCTGCATAATCATGTGCACATCAACAGTATTTGCAATAGCCAAACAGTGGAAGCAACGTATACATCCACTAATCATCAACAGATAGACAGATGTTGTATGTACATGTACGGAGTGAGCATGAGAAGGAAGCACACATGCTACAGCATGGATGAACTTAGATGGCTTATAGGGAGTGAAACACACAAACCACGAAAGGACAAAAGCTGCTTAAGTCTACTTCTCTGAGGTACTCTGAAGAGTCAGATTCCTTGAGAAGCAGGACAGTGATGGCGGGGCTCAGGTGAATGAAAATGAGAGGTTAGCATACGTGGGAACAGGGATGCTTCTGTGAGATAGCGTATTACTTAATGACATCAAACTGTGTACTTAGAGTGGTTAAGATGACATGTGGTATGCTATGTGGATCTCATGTGGGTTTCTCTGTGTAGTTCTGGCTGTCCTGGAACTCACTATGTAGACCAGGCTGGCCTCAAACTCACACTGATCCTTCTGCTCATGGCTCTCAAGTGTTGGGATTAAGGGCATATGCCACCACATCTGCCCTATAACTACCTATTTTAAACACCATGAGTTTGCTGACAACTTCTGATTCCCATCTCCAGCCCGAAGCTCTCTCTTGAACTTCAGAGATATGTTTCCCTTGATATTTACTTTATCTACATATGAGTATTTTGTCTGCATATTTGTATGTCTATCAGAATGTGTACAATTCCCTGGAACAGATGGCTGTGAGCCACCACGTGGGGACTGGGAACTGAACTCAGGTCCCCCAGAAGAGCAGCCAGTGCTCCTAACTGCTGAGCCATTTTTCCAGCCATAAGCACGACATTCTTAAGATGTTCACTTGCAGCTCAGTCAGTGATCCTATGCTTCCTGCTTATGGCAGTGACTGCTCCTGCTCTCAGAAGTAGATGCAAGGACCTGAAGATGAAGTAGATGAAGGCACATGCTCAGGGGCCTCCTAGATGCTCTGCATCACACGCAACTTCAGGAATGTGCAGTTCCCATCCAGGGAGGCTATTTCTTATCTACTGTTACTGGGGAATAGCTGTGTTGAGACACTGTGGAACTTCTGCAGTGTGTTGCATAATAGTTAAGCTTCCCCCCTCTTGTCTTTAGCTCTGACTTCCGTTTTCACAGACTGTAGCTGCCTGGCAAGTGAACACACTGAATGCTCCCCAATTTCCGAGAGGGGCTAAGTCATAAAAGTCTTTAAAAGTCATCATTATCTTTGCTTTTTTTAAAGATTTATTTATTTATTATGTATACAGCATGTATGACTGCAGACCAGAAGAGGGCACCAGATCTCATTACAGATGGTTGCGAGCCACCATGTGGTTGCTGGGAATTGAACTCAGGACCTCTGGAAGAGCAGTTGGTGCTCTTAACCTCTGAGCCTTCTCTCCAGCCCCTTTTGTTGTTGTTGTTGTTGTTGTTGTTTTAAGCTATAGACTTTTAAAAGCATTGTATTCGCCTAGCGGTGGTGGCGCACGCCTGTAATCCCAGCACTCAGGAGGCAGAGGCAGGCAGATCTCTGTGAGTTCGAGGCCAGCCTGGTCTACAAAGCTAGTCCAGGTCAGGCTCCAAAGCTACAGAGAAACCCTGTCTTGAACCCCCCCCCCAAAAAAAAAATGAAAAAGAAAAAAGAAAGAAAGAAAAAGAAAGCATTGTATTCTTGGGTTGGAGAGATAGCTCAGTGGTTAGGAGCACTTGCTGCTCTCGCAGAGGACTTATGCTCAGTTCCCAACACCCACGTGACAACTTATGACCATCCATAACTCCAGCCGCAGGGGACCCAATGTCCTCTTCTGGTGTCCTCCAGTACCAGGCATGCATGTGGAGCACATACGTATGTGTAGGCAAGCATCCATACACATCGCAATAAAATAAATAAATCTAAAAAAAAATTAAAAACGCTGTATTCTTATGAGCACAAAAAGTGATATCACAGTTTGGCATAAAAAAAAAATTATGGTTCCACCAAGAAAAAAAACTCACAAATATTTTATATCCTCATTTCTCAGCATAGCTATAGTAATTATAGTGAGGTTTTATAAAGAATAGGCCTTTAAAGTTTGATGGCATACTCCTTGACTGAGATTAATCAAGCAGTCTGACTTTGGCCTCTCGGTTAAAATGTGCAGTTGTACTTGGAAATGACTCTTGGAGTGTGTCGCTTCCTCCCATTTGTATCTTAACTAACCCAGCGATGAACTTGGTATGTACCAACTTTGATTTTTCTTTCAGATTTTCTTTGAAATGTGTCATTCCTTCCCCACCACACACACACTCTTCCTGGCCCTTGTCTCCAAACACAAACAGGGTGACTGAACAGTCAACCATCATCGACACCCTCCAGCCTTTATCAAAACTTTTCCCTGGGAACAGACCCTTCACATCCTAATACAGTCCCGTATGGCTGCCATCGGTGGGATGGAAGTGAGTGGATAAGGCCAGGACCAGTGGTAGAAGGGGAAAGAAGCTGTGGATTCTGGGAAAT
This sequence comes from Onychomys torridus, assembly GCF_903995425.1. Lineage (NCBI taxonomy): Eukaryota > Metazoa > Chordata > Mammalia > Rodentia > Cricetidae > Onychomys > Onychomys torridus. Next base: position 103,191,158 of record NC_050448.1, read on the forward strand.
GTCTGGTCTGGAGAGAATGCCAGCTCTGTCAAATCAGGTTCAGACAACTGACAAAGTTCCTGTAGATGCTGGACTTAGAGATTGAGTATCCAACATGAGGAAGAGGAATGGGGTGGTGCTGACATCCAATGAAGAGGAAGGTGTGGCAATCACTCCTAAGAAGAGTGCCTGACCCATAAAATTGCAGTGAGTATTGAACAAGATAAAGTGTACAATATGTTTGTAGTAGAAAGTCTGACCCACAGGACACATTCAACTGATATTTCTCAATGCCTTCTACTTGCAGTGATCACAACAACCTTCTCATCCACAGTTTGATTTTTTTTTTCTATCTGAAGTAAACAGTTAACTGTGTTCAAAAACATTCAATGGAAACTTCCAGAAAGAAGCGGCACACAGTTTTAAGAATGATGTGTTGTTATAAATAAGGTAATGCAATCAGTGCTACTTTGTTTTGCTTGGGGACATTGAATCGTTCCATTGACCAGTGGAGAGCAACAGAATAAGAAACATAAATTCTACCTCTGTCTTCTATGGGTGCATGTATGGGTGTGTCCACAGGCATATGACACACACACACACACACACACACACACACACACACACACACACAATTAGTTGAGCAATAGAAGTAAGGTGATGGTATTGGTTGTGATTGTTGAAATATTCACATTTATTTAACTAAACCCTTCTGTAAAGTTGGCTAGAACCTGGATGTCTTATCAGGCACAATAACAAGGAGCATTTTTGTAGAGAGTGGGTATGAAAGAGTGTAATTGAGAGCTACAGAGTATCTTGGTGATTGCCAACTCCGGAATCTGAATTTAGAAGTAAGTGCGGGTAGGGGTGAGGAAAGATACTGGAGTAGAAAAGCTCAAGACACAAGGAAATACTGTCTACAGAGACAATGGAAGAGAACAGTGGGAGAGCGTGGGGAAGTGGTGCTCACATTAGTACCTACGTCCTTCATGAAGCTGGTATCTGCTCGCGCATAACACAGTGAGAGTTCATTTGATTGAGTGGAAACAGATTGAGAGAGGTGTTCTCAGAAGGCTAAAAGTATGAGGTTCCCCGTCTTACCTGCAAACAGAGGCTGTCACCATACATCACAGAGTGGGTGTGCCAAGGGTGTCTCTGGTGGCTGCTGAGAGACCCTGTGCTCCTCACCCCATAGCCCTCCATCCTCACGCTGTCTCTCTTGCCCACCAGAGAGGGAGAGGGGATAGGAAAGTCTGGGCACAGAGGAATTACTAAAGGCACGTAAAAACCACAGAGATAACCATCAAAACCGATTCATCAGCATTCACTCACGGTGTTTCATTCCTTGATTATTATTGGAGGACGTGAGTCATGGGAGACAACTTCTGGGTAGTGACATGGTTATCTTGGAAAAGGATGACCCGCAGTGTGGAAACCTTAAATATAGGCTATGTCAGCAGAACAACACGAGGTAGAAAAAGGAAGTGTGCTAAAGCCCTAAAGTGTGTTTTATAGAAAAGAAGGACTGGGATGAACTGGCAGGATGTCCTCGCAAGTTGACAGATGTCATTGCTTATGAACCAGGGGACGCACCAGAGTAAACAGACAACTGGGGTTTGGGAAGATCCTAAGCAGGGCTTCCTGGGCCAGGCAAAGGCACACTCTGGAGTGCGAGACACAGCGATTAAATATGGGTGCAACATTAACAGTCATAAATGACTGCATCCAGGGTATGGCATCTATAAGGACGGAGTCTGGCTAGGATGCTATTGGCGCACACAGCAGGTAAAGTTTGTATTCCTCTCTTTTTCCTTGTCTACAAACGAGTGCTAATTAGACTTCAGTGAGAACTATGAAGGGTAGCTATGGAAACAACCAGCTTGAGAATCTGAAATCCAAAAGGATCGAGAACGCAATCTTTTTTTTTTTTTTTGAGCGGTGATGTAATGTCACAAAGTTCCATACCTGACCTCATGTGATAAGCCATAGCCAAAATGCAGGTGCAGTAAATATATAAATAAAAAATATAAAATTACCTTCATGCTCTGAGTATATAGAGAAGAAATGTAAGTAGATTTTGTTACCTGGTCATCTTTGCCAAGTAACAATATCTTATTCTGCATATGCAAATGTTTTGTTTTTAAATCCAAACTTCAGCTGGGTAGTGGTGATGCACACCTTTAATCCCAGCACTTGGGAGAGGCAGAGGGGTCTCTGAGTTTGAGGCCAGCCTGGTCTACGGAGCAAGGTCCAGGACAGCTAGGGCTACAAAGAAAAAACCCTGTCTCAAAAAACAAAAACCAACCAAACAAAAAAGCCAAACTCTAAAATACATCAAGTATTTCAGGTCAGGGACACTCAATGTGCAGCTGTGTCTCAGCTGCCACTGCTGTTCACAGCCCACATGGAGGTCAGGGGACAACCTGTGAGGACTGTATCTGTCTGTCCATCATGCAGGTCCCAGGGACTGAACCCAGGTCATCAGTCTTGACAACAAGCACCTTTTCCCACAGAGCCACATCTCCCGAACCGATAGTTACACTTTTGATGCATGTTAAACTAAGACTGTAATCTAATGCTTCCATGGTAAGGGCTTGACGGGTGTGGCCTAAAATCAGAAGCATGTGTAGTTCAGGGAAGGTGTGACTCGGGCGTGCAGGGTCTACGGTACAATCACCAATGCTCTCAATCAGTCAGCAACGTTGAGAAGAAAAAACCGTGAAGACATGTCCAGATTTGGGCAGAAGCAGCACAAACACTTCAGGAATTTTAAAATATTTTTAGCTATGAGGTCTCAGCCAGGCAAAAGTCAGTAATGTCTTTTTTAGGAGAATTAGAAGGTCAACGTTTTTTTTCAAATGCCAAGAAACAAGTATTAGAATGGAGATGCCACTATGTTGTGACATAAAATTCTCTCATCTGCTCCTTTGTGCTGGCATGCACTGTAAATCCTAACAACTTCAAAGGCTTTAATTTGTGACTTTCAAGACTAGAGTTCTACTTCCAATGTTAAAATTTTTAATGAAAGGACTATTCTACCCAGACACGCAAAGGAATTTAATTTTCATTCGTGCTTTCTTTTTTAACAAAAATCTTGCCCATACCCAGAATTCCTGTCACTTCTTCCCAAATGTGCAGTGATTTTCATCCAGCTGTGTCCTGGCAAAATTACTGATTCCATTCTACCACAGCTTCCTTACGTGCTTCAAACCCAGTTTCAAATAAATAATCCCAACAACCCTCTATAATGCCTTCATCCAACACTTATTTACTGAGCAACAAGGTTAGCTGTTCACTAGCAGGTTTGACAAGTTTTGTGACAAAGTACATTGCTATTAACCCTTATATTTTAAAAAAGAGTTCACCCCCTCCCCCCGCCGCCGCCCAACTGAAACTTACTATTGTAGGGTAGGTAGTCCTATCCTGTCCCTGCTAAAATAACGCAAACATTTCTAAGAGCTCCATAGTTATTTAAATGCAGTCGAGACTAGGAAGTGGAACAGGCTGAGTCTCCCGCAGTCACCTCTAAGGAAAAACTGCTGCCTCCACCCTGCATCTGCACCCGCATCTCCTGCAAGTTCTCATGTGAAGGCTGGTACTCACTTTGATCCCAGAGAAGAGGAGAAACTTAAGACCAGCAATGTGACTCTGAAAATCCTTAATTCCGGTACAACCTTCCTGGAAATACAGCGTTTCTCCTCAATGGTTTTGGTTTCAGGAAGTGGGAATCTGAAAGGAAAAGCCTTTGCTTGCACAGAACCTGCTGGTGTAACTCCGCCACGGGACACGCCCCTGTGGCGGCTGCTACCGGGAAAGGTATTCTGGGAGTTGTGTTACCACGGCTGGCACCTTCTGCTAGAAAGAACTCCAGGGCAAATAAACAAGCTGATACACGTGCCTTTATGGCACCTAGTCCTCTGAGCTCTAACTCCGAGATAGATCCCAGAAATGAGACTGAGAGCTCGTCTTTTGATGACGTCAGAACAATGACATCCATCATGTCATCTCATTGGTGATCCCTTCTTTCACTCTTTGGAGGACTCCATTCTGCCCTAGTCCAAATAAGGAGTTCCCTTCCAGTTTCACAGAAGGACTGTGTGTGCTGACTGATTTGTCCTTCGATGAAGCAAACGAAATTTGTGACTCGTTTTGACAAAAGCATGTCAAAGATACATGAGAAGACATTAAAATGTTTACCAAATTCATTTTATTGGAAAAGATTAAGAGGTCAACAATATTTTAACTTTCTAAAGCCTTTCTGAGCCTGCTTTGGTGAAGAAGTTTAGAGTGAGTAAAGAATGGATTAATAGCAACCTGACAGGTTTGGGTAAAGCCTTTGGCACACAACCCCCAAAATGAGGAAATGAATGGCTCCACACCTTGGGCAACAAACGCTATGGCCGGTTGAATAGATTCCAACTCTTCTACCCAACAAAGTGGAAGGAAAGAAGCAAATAGTCAAAAGCTAGGATGACTAAAAATGAACTTACGATAGACAATAATTCTTTATCTATGACTTTAGAAGTTGTTCAAGCAGCCAGGCAGTGCAGGTGCATACCTTTAATCCCAACACTCCAGATGCAGAATCCAGCAGATCTCTGTGAGTTCAGCTTGGTGTACATGGTGAGTTCAAGGCCAGCCTGTCTACACAGTGAGTTCCAGGACAGCCAGGGCTACATAATGAGGCCCTGTCTTGAAATACAAAAACAAACAAAGAGAAAATAAGTTGCTCAAGCCAAGCACATAGAATTGCTACAATAAAACTCTTTATTTATTTACTCATTTATTTATTTAAAGAGTTTCCTTATTTATTTATGTACTTTCATGGAATGTTGCTTTATTGTAGCTATATGTACTATGTATCTGTTAACTAATATTTAAATTCCATAAATCACATTGAAAATGCACTCTTAAATAGTACTCTATTATTTAATATTGATCAAATATGTTACCTTGTACTGTCATTTAAATCAATTACAAATTTAAAATACAGGTATTATAAGTATTGTAAATATATGTCAGTCTTTAAAATGTTTATTTGATAGTGTCTGTAGCAAAGAAGAGAAATAATTTGGATATAAACATGTTTTCATTGTATATGAATGATGAAAACTTAAAGATATATAGTCTTATATTACAAGAAAGTCTGTGAGGGAAATGGAATGAAAATAGAAACTTAGAGAGATAAAAGAATAATATAAAATCTTCCGAATGTTGAAAACAGATTTCATGCCTTTATAGAGAGATGTTAAGGAGTCTCAGATCATTTGATATGTGATTTTGTTTGGCCTTTAAGAATTTGCATGGGCCTGGTGGCACGCACCTTTAATCTCAGAGCTTGAGAGGCAGATGTGAGGGAGTATCTGTGAGTTCAAAGCCAGCCTGATATCCTGATAAACAGAGGGAGTTCCAGGTCAATGAGGGCCACGCAGTGAGACCTTGTCTCAAGAAGAGGGGGAGTGGGGAGGGAAGAAGAATATAAAGAGTTCTGTTTAGGAAAACCACACAGAAATCTTTTGCAATTATTTAAAGTTGTAATAAAAGATGAACATCAACTTCAATATATGTTACTTTTTTGTCCCCGGTTTGGGGACAGACAAGTAAAAAAAAAGTTAAGAATTATTTGGGGAGGAGTGAAATTTTAGTGCCTAAAAGAAGGCCGTGGACCCCTGGAGAAGACAGACAGAAGAAAAGGAAGAAACGGGAGGTTGAGTCATTAATCTTCATAGAGTTTGGACAAGAGCCACATCTGTCTCTGATAATGATTCCTGGCAAAAGTCCTAGAGCCATAGAAACATGAGATGGGATGTTTTAGTTTTAATCACAATGTTGAGTTCCAGAAAGCTTTCCAGGACAACAGTTCCTAGCAGAAATGTAAAAGCTAACGCTTCACTTTCAGAAAATGTCTGCGGTGAACACTGTAAAGGAAGCACATTATGACATACTTAGAAAAAGTGGCTACCCTGCCATACTCATTTAGGTTTCATTTTTTTAAAACAGTTTCTTTTCTTTTTTCTTTTTTCTTTTTTTTTTTAAGGATTTATTTATTTATTATGTATACAGTGTTTTGCCTGCATGTATGTCTGCAGGCCAGAAGAGGGCACCAGATCTCATTACAGATGGTTGTGAGCCACCATGTGGTTGCTGGGAATTGAACTCAGGCCCTCTGGAAGAACAGCCAGTGCTCTTAACCTCTGAGCCATCTCTCCAGCCCTCATTTAGGTTTTATAATTTTGAATAGAAAATGCTGAAACAAACTGATGTCACTCATTCATTTGTATTACATGATGGAGGTGTGTGGTTTGTGCCAAGTTCTGCCTTGGAACTGTGGGTGCTGACAGTGCATACAAGCAATGCCCTCAAGGACCCGTGGTGACAGGTGGGTAGAGGAGGAGGAGCCCAAGAATTAGCTGGGTATACGGGCAGGAGTTAGCATACACAATGAGTGCCTTGTGCTTTATTATAATTAGTGTGCACTTTTGTCTTGAAAACACTGGCAGATCTTGGAGAACCTTCGGATATATGATAATAAAAGAATAAGTTTTAGAAAGAAAACTTTGAGTGGGAAGATTGGATTGTGGGATATGGTAGAATCAAGAACCATGAGTTCCAAAGTTACTGTGATATTCTAGGCATAACTGATGGCTGGGCTCAATTAATCTTGATAATGGAGGAAATAGACAGGTTTGGGTGAGAAGATATGCAAACAAGAGTAAATGACTTAGAGGTGATTTAAAAAGAACTGGAGTTAGAGATGAGCAGGGATAGACTTTGGAAGAGAAAGACACTCTGTAATATAAATATTATTCTAATATGTAGGTGACTTTCTCCTTCTTCTCCAACTCTTTGTTCTGAAATCCAGCGCTTGACACATATCTAACAAGCCACTGCCACTGAACCAGACCATAAACCAGGATTTATGGGGAAAAAGAGGGATTTGATCTACAAAGAACTTGGGGAAAGAATGTCCAAAAATGGCAAAAGAGAAAAACCAAAATTATGTTCCTTGAATTAGACAAAGCGAGCAACATTATATGTAGTTCCTCTTCAAAAGTTCCTCTTCAAAAGTGGTTTGGTTGAGGATTTCTTTTTCCTTTTTTTTTTTTTTTTTTTGACACAGAGTTTCTCTGTGTAACATCCCTGTCTGTCCTGGATCTCGCTTTGTAGCCCAGGCTGGCCTGAAACTCACAGAGATCCGCCTGCCTTTGCCTCCCGAGTGGTAGGATCAAAGGTGGGTGCCACCACCGCCTGGCCGAGGATTTCAACAAGACGACAACGGAGTCAGTCAGGGTCATGCACTTGATGCTAGCCCTGCCTGAATGCCAGGCAGGCAGGAGAGGTGATAGCAGACATGTTTCTGGAGAAGTAGTTGAGAGTTCTACATCTGGATCTGCAGGCAGCAGAAAGAGCGGGACATTGGAACTGGCTTGGTTTCTGAAACTCCAAATTGCACCCCCAGTGACATACTCCCTCCAACAAGGCCACACGTGTTATGTAAACCCGCGAGAGTCTGTTAAAGGATTTCAAGAATTTATTAAGGTATAAAATGGGGATAATATACTCACTGACACAGAACAAAATAGACACTGCTGCTTATCTGGCTGTTGTCATCTATTCTGCCCAGAAGCGATGGGAACCAACCTTCCTGATCTGTCTACCCATGAGAGCCCACAACCTCTATTCCTCTACTCTTAAGCGGTACATACACAGGCAAGACCACACCCTAGGACTTTCTACCTCAAAGCCATAGGCTGAAAGGAATGAATTCCCATAACATACAACTACTCCAACAAGGCCGCACCTCCTTATCCTTCTCAAGTAGTGCCACTCCCTGATGACCAAGCATTCAAATATACGAGCCCATGTGGGTCATTCTTATTCAAACTACAATATTCCACTCCCTAGTCCCCAGAGGCTTATAGCTATATTATAACTCAAAAATGCATTCAGTCCAACTTCAAAAGTCCCCATAGTCTGTTATTAATGGCCTCAACACTGTTTAAAAGTACTAAGTTCAAAGTCTCCTCTGAGACACAAGGTAAAAAAAAAAAAAAGGCAAAAAACTGTAACCCACTGCATAATCAAATAAAAAAGGAGACTACCTATTTCCAACATACAATGGACATACATTACCATCCCAAATGTAGGAAAAAAGAGCATAATGAGGAAATACTGGACTAAAGCAAGACCAAAATCTAGCAGAGCGAACTCCAAACTGTGCATCTCTGTGTCTAATGTCAAAGGGCTCTTTAGATCGCCGACTCTTTTCAACTTCTTGACTGCCACATACTTCTCTCTCTTGAGCTGATTTTAACTGGCTCTGCAGCTCTCTTTGGCAGATATCTCACAATTCTGGTGTCTCCAACATCTTAGAGTCTCTAACACTACCCAGGCTTCACCTTCACAGCTTCACACACACAATGGCCTCTCTGGGCCTCCATTCAGGGACACTCTTAATACGCACCTAGCCTCAGCAGCTTTCCTTAGCCACAGAGGGAGATTCCACAAGCCCTTTCTTATATTTTAGACTCTAAGAACAAAAATACCCAGCTAAAGCTGCCAAGTAACTAAGTATGTGAATTAGGAATTATGGGGAACCTATATCATAGGGATTGGCAGTGATAATGGGCAGGCCATTACAGAGAGACAACATCAGTTGAATAGGAGAGCCTTGACGGATTTTCCTTAATTTTAAAACACAAATAGAATTTATATATCTCAAATTGTTGAAGGATTGATAAAAATGAGATGAGTTGTGGGCATTTAATGTAATTTTCAAGCTAAATGCTAAGTCACATTATGATAGGACACCCCTTCCTTTTTCATTAGGAACATATGATACTCTGCTCGCTTTTGTTTTGGCGTAGTGAACAGTTCAAGTTTGGCTCTTGGAGTATCCACTTCCCTAAAGAGCTCAGCTCAGACCCAGTATACTTCCTAGGAACCCCACAACACTCAATGCCTTTGGCTCAGTTAAGGCAGGCTAACTAAGTGTAAAAGCCAGTGAGGCCCTCACTAAAGTCTCAGCAAAGGATTCAGCCCCTGATGTAAAGGATGCTGGCAGCTGCAGGCATCTCTGAATGCAAGAAACCTCACTCCTTGAAGTCATCTTGAGAAAAAGATGAATTTGAGGGCTGGAGAGAGGGCTCAGCCATTAAAGGCTAGGCTCACAACTCCCCGAAAGATGAATTTGTTTACATGACAACCACAGCAAAGCAAAAGGAAAGTTTTCTTCCTTTTCAAAAAGGAAACCACAGAACTGGGCACAGTGGCTCACACCTGTAATCCTAGCACTGAGGAGACTGGCAGGAACAGTGTGGACTGGAGGCCATGCTGGGCTACACGGGGAGACCTTCTTTCCCCTTTAAGGAAACTGCAGAAGAAGAAAAAGTGGGGTAGAAGAGAAAGAAGAGGAGGAGGAAAAGAAGGTGGAGGAGGGAGGAGGAGGAGCAGGAGAAAGAAGAACTGAAACATGAATTCCAACAGCCATGTTCTTAGAGGATTAAAAAATATTTTTGAGGCCGGGCGGTGGTGGCACACGCCTGTAATCCCAGCACTTGGGAGGCAGAGCCAGGCGGATCTCTGTGAGTTCGAGGCCAGCCTGGTCTACAAAGTGAGTTCCAGGACAGCCTCCAAAGCTACAGAGAAACCCTGTCTCAAAAAACCAAAAATAAATAAATAAATAAATAAATAAATTATATATTTATATATATATATATATATATATATATATATATAGAGAGAGAGAGAGAGAGAGAGAGAGAGAGAGAGAGAGTCTCACGCAACATGTTTTGATCATATTCTTTCTGCCCTCTGTCCTCAGCAGATTTGTAAGGTCAACACACGCTGGGCTGTGCATTTCTCCAAGCTAACGTGACTCTGCCTAAGATTTGACTTTGAATAAAAATGAAGCAAAATCTGGAGTAACCTTGTGAACCGATCTCATTTAAAAGCTGTTTTTAATGGTCGTATAGGAAAGGTCAGTGATAAGGCACAGTTAGAAAAGTCTGCCTAATCTAGGAATGAGTGAGTTGAGATCACTGATTTTGTGCATGTCTTCCGGGGAATCTCCAGAAGACTCAGCGAGCTGAAATTACAGGAAAAGTAGGCACATTTCTTTTTGGCTCTTGTCTGACTCAAGGTTTTAGACTCCTTTGGGGCCTTCTATCACTTGTCAGGAAGTCTGGCAAACTGAGATTACTGGAAAGACCACATTGTAACTATCTGGAAGGAGATAAGCACAGGTCAGTAACCTCAGCCACAGCCAAGTGTCCTTCAAGCCCTGGGGAAGCAGAAGCTCCACGGTGCACACGCCTGCCTGATTCTTGTTGCCCACAAGCTCATTTTCACTTTTAAGATCCGTTATTTTTAACCAGTTGTCAGAGGGAAGCAAGATTCTAAGTCAAACTCCATGCTTATTTAAAGTCCCATTCTGGGTCAACCAAGTCAGTCAATTTAGAGAAACTAAGAGAATGCTCTCTAGTACCCTGAATTTTCTTTCACCTGTGTTGTTCCCTATCAGTGTTATTAATAGCTCCTATCTCTATATTAATGGTATTAAGTAAAGGTTCCCACACCTGTGTATAATGCACTTTGATCAAATTCACTGATTTATTACTCCTTCTTACTCTCCCTGTTTCTTTTTCCACATTGTCTTTGATTTAACCTTAAAGATAAGGAGTTTGGGGTGATGGAATAGGCTCATAATGCCAGCACTCAAGAAGCTGAGGCAGGGGGATCTTGAGGTGGAAGCTAGCCTGAGCTATACGACAAAGCCTTGTCTAAAAATAAAACCAGTAACAACAAAAAGATTAGAGATCAGAAACGCCAATTTTTACATTACTTTATTGCGTGAGTTTACTGGTACAATGAAATTGGCAATGTCTTATCTTCCACCTGCCTTGATATTGCTGAGCTGGAAGAAGATACTGTGGTTGTCTCTCCAAAGAGAAATAATAAATGTTGATCATTAACAAACGAAATTACAGCCCTTACCGGAATCTGCCTCACTTAAATGCAGACTTCCTTGCCCACCCTTGGTTTCGAAACTGAATTTGAAAAAAAGTCCTCCCTCCGGGAGACTGCCAAGAGAGCGGAAGCCACAAGAGTCCACATCATTTTTAGTGCCAGAGGAAAAGACTCACAAATAATGTTCCTCCCCTGAAATTAAGGACAGAGTCCAGACAAATAAATGGCTTCCACAGGATGACTGTGGCAACTGGTATGCGGGTTCCCAAGCCCAGAGGACCGCCAGAACATCCTCCGCTACATCTTCAGTCGCTCTGTGTTCTCCCTCTCTTCTCCATCTCCTTTCCATCTCCACACCCGCCTTCTGTTTTTCCCACCCCAGCCTCCTTGAACTTTGGAAATTAGAGTGTCCCCTCTGCTATGAAGGACCCCCGCGAGGCTGCTCCCTGTCTCACCACCCAGGACTAAGTGTTGGGCGAAGAAAGGATGGTCAGCCAGAAATGACAGGTGAGGCAGCTTCTGGACTGCTTGTGTGCGGGGTGGCAACATCCCGAGACAGGTGCCAGTCCTATTTGCTAAGGCTGGACTCTTACCCACTCCCCTGGCCTCGGGTTCGGCATCCTCAGAGCGTAACCACAGCCCCCTGAGGCCGGAGAGCAGGCACACATCCTTACTCCCTGCCGCTCCACCACCACCACCACCACCACCACCACCCCTCCGCCATCCTTAACCAGGAAGAGACCCAGAGCACTTCTGCAAAGCCTAGCTCCCGGGTCACGTGTCGTCTAGGGCAGCCTTTTGTTGGAGAAGGTGCGGTCGCCTGGGGCTCCTCGCTCCTCAAACCCGGTCTGGAGACCTCAGAAAGGCGTCTGGGGGCAGGGCTTCCTGTGGGAAAGGGCCGGGAGGACGCCCGTGGCCTCCTGGCTGCTGGCTCTGCCCGCTTCCTGGCCGCCGAGGGCTTTGCCGAGGTCACCCGCGCCAGGCCGCTCTGGGCGCGCGCGTGGGAGGCTCCGTGGCGCGGGAGGATCGGCCACCCGCGGGTTCGGCGAGCTCGCACGGCCCTGGCAAGCCTCTGGCAAGTTCACCGGAGGCTCTTCAAGGCTCACCGACCCTCACGTCCTCAGGTATCTGTTGGTCAGCAGTCTGGGGGTGAGGGGGAGATCTGTTGCTTTCTTTTTTTTTAAATCTCCTCCAAGAGGGTAGCTTTGTCCAAAAGTTTTCAGGGTGCTGTCGTCATCTACGCCCCCCTCCACGGTTTGGTTTATAATAAGGAAAAGTTAAAAACGTTACAGACAGCTCGATCCCAGCTTTATAAAATATGTGGTCTTTATAAAGGGAGGAATCGAACGATACTGGGAGCGCTCGATGGTGTGTGTGTGTGTGTGTGTGTGTGTGTGTGTGTGTGTGTGTGTGTCTGTCTGTCTGTCTGTCTGTCGGTCTTTATTTTTTCCTATTCTTTGTAAACTTTTCATCTAGTCGGAAACCAGAAAAAAGAGTGTCCTTTGTTCTTTCCAGCTCTCGAGCTGACGTCCTGGTTCCCTGCTGCCTTGCGCCCTCGTTGAACTAGGGAGACTTTCCCGCCTACTCGAGGCTCCCCGGAGAGCCGTCCCCGGTGCACCAGCTTCGTCCAGACCCACTTCCCGGCTGCAGCCGGGTCACAGGAAAACCCATCTTCTTCGTGGTCCCGGGACTTTCCGAGGCTTTCGGGTCAGAAAGGACTTCCGGGTACTGGGGGAGGCTCCGCAGGGGGTTCGCAGCCAAGGAGGGGGGGGGGGGGGGGTTGGAACTGGCTGGTGCGCAGAAGGAGACGGAGAATTACAGTCACCGAAAAGCGCTGAGCTCTCCCGACGCTCTGCACTCCTGGTGCTTGCGCCCCCTCACTCCCTCTGCAAGATTGGGGACTTACAGGATTGCTGCTGACTCTGCAGAGCAGGTCTGCTTTGGCCTAAAATTCGGGGACCGATGTCTTCTATGCAGGGGGCCATGGCAACTGAGGGAGTTGGGCAAGAGGATCGTTTTGCCTTTTTTTTCTTCCAAGTTTCTCTAACCCCCTTCTTCTACCATCTCAGTTTCGGGTGTTTGTCGGGGAGAAACGCTTGCGTTAAAAATAGAAACGTCCTTCTTGCAATCATAGTCCCTCCTAGAGACTAAACCGAAGCAGAGGGCAGTGACGGTAAACGTTTTAGAGAGGACCCTTCCTTAGCTCACCATTCAGAGGCACATCTGTTTACAGCCAGCGTTGTTTTAAACAAAACAAATTCTCAAAACATGAGAAACCTCAATGGCACGCGTGACCACCCTCCAGGGGGAGCCGTGCAAACTTCCTGTTAAACTGTTGGTACACCTGGTTCACTTTAGTAAAAACATCGCTCTGCGTCTTCTCATCTGTGGCGTTTGAAACCAATCAGCCTTCAGCGAAAGCAGAGCCAGGCAGCCCTTCACTGGTTTCACAGGACATAGGGGTCAGAGAGCAGCAGCTTGCTTGGCGTGTGTGTGTGTGTGTGTGTGTGTGTGTGTGTGTGTGTGTGTGTGTGTGTGTGTGTGTGTGTGTGTGCGCGCGCGCGCGCGCGCACGCTTGGGATGTTGAAGCTGCTTTGTACCTAACATACCTACTCATATGCTCTTTTTCTCAGGAGAAGAGACAAGGCTCCAGATCTAGCCACTGGAAGGCTCTCAGGTGAGTGTGTGTCTCTTGGGATCCAGCCTGAGAAAGGTTAGCACTGAGTGTGGGGTGGAGGGAGCACCGGTGCCTTTGGTTCATGCCTGTTCTCAGAGCTTGTTTTTCATTCCGCTTACCTCCTTACTGCATAACAGTTTCTTTGCTAACATACATGACCGTTTGCTGGACGTTAGGATTTTACAGCGTTGTGTTGACAGATAACAGTAATATACAGGGTAATGCACACATTGCTAATGATACTTTACTATCGATCATTCTATTTCATTCCACAAAAAGCTGATGACTTGTGGTTTTTGTAAAGAAAAGAATTGTTAAATGTTTGATTAGGTCTTTGTGTACGTTGTGTCAAATTCCAAAGGTGCAGGGTGTGATGTGAAAAGTCTTGCTCCTGTTCCTGGCCCTTGGTTTCCCTTTCCTGAGGCAAACACTGCTATTACTGTATAGCCTGTTGGCTGCCTGTGCTATTTGGTCATTTAAAACTAGCAGAGTTCGAAAACTTTTTTTGAGCTTCCTCCTCCTCCTCCTCTTAAATTTGTTATTTTAATTGTTCATTTCTGTCTTTCTACTGAATACCGAAGTGCTAAGGATACAAGCCACCTTGTAGAGGGACCTTGTGCCTCTGGAAATTAACAAATAGATTAGTTTGTCCGTTGGCCTTTGTGACGCCCCTCACATCCTGCACAGCTGCCAGTGAATGGCAGGCCTGTGCTCATATTCTCACGTGCAGATGTAAGAATGACTGACATTTGTGGAAAGCAGTGTTTTGGACCACATTCTCTTACAAGGCAGCGCCGGCAGCGCTTCCCTTCTTAACGGTGGTGTCTAGGTGGGTATCCCGCTGGTCTCAGCACACATACTTCTGATCCCCCCCCCCCACTTAACTTCTACAGTTTGCAAAACATAACGGTTAGCCCCAGAAGGGAGGCAGTTTGTGGCGTGATAAGAGACAGTGTGTTAGAGTTTGGATCCTGGCTTTGATGCCTTGTTTTATACCTGTGCCCATTCTTTAAATTGCACAAAACTCCATCTCCCTCACCTGTAAAGGGCAGTTCAAAAGACTATTTTGAAGATAAGCCGAGATGGTCCAGGTGCAGAACCTGGCATCCCGTGCCCAGCCTGTGAAAGGCATAAACGCCTTTAACTGTCAGCTTGTCATCATTTCCTCTTCCTGAGACAGGTGAATGCGGCTGACCTCTTAGGCTACCTTAGGGTGCAGTAACAGTCTCGAGAATCTCAGGGAAGAAGAATGGATTTCTTGTTCATATGACACATGCCTTATGTGTCTGTCTCTGGTCCTTCTCTCTGGCACTCAGTCCGAACTGCTTCTTTAGGGGACTGTGATATTGTGGCACGAAGGAGTGAAACTACACAGTGGTGGCGTACACCTTTAATCCCGGCACCCAGGAGGCAGAGGCAGGGGGATCTCTGAGTTCGAAGCCAGCCTGGTCTACAGAGCGAGTTCCAGGACAGCCAGGGCTACACAGAAACTTTGACTCGGGGCCAGGAGAGATCTGCTAGGAAGTAAGCTTCTGCATAGCTCCCACTCGTGATGCGAGTTTCTATTTGTGTTGATATCGTTATCAGTTTAAAGAACGAGAGAGAGAGAGAGAGAGAGAGAGAGAGAGAGGGAGAGGGAGAGGGAGAGGGAGAGGGAGAGGGAGAGGGAGAGGGAGAGGGACAGCAAATGCTTGACCTCCATGTGTGCTGGAAGGAGTCACAGTTGTGGACTCAGAGGTTCATCAAACCCTAAGAATGAATTCACACCAAGACTACCATGGGCCCCAGGTGCCAGCTTTCCCCTTACAGCGAGAGTCCCAGGTCTGAGAGCCTGTTTTCAGCAGACACTTTTGGCAAATGGATGCACTCAAAAAGACAAAACTGCAAACTCATGGGTTATATAAAGCATCCAAAACAATACTTACCTGTCACCTAAAACATTGTATTTGGGAAAGCATCCAGTTTTTAAATTTTGTTATGTTTTGGTTTTGTTTGTTTTTTGAGACAGGGTTTCTCTGTGTAGCTTTTGGAGCCTGTCCTGGATCTCGCTTGGTAGACCAGGCTGGCCTCAAACTCACAGAGATCCGCCTGGCTCTGCCTTCCAAGTGCTGGGATTAAAGGCATGCACCACCACTGCCCAAGGAAAATACCGTTTTTTTTTTTAACATAGTTCTGTCGTGACTGTGAAAGCCCAGGGATGGGCTGGAGTTGAAGCACTCCCTGGACAAAAATGGAGGTGGTTTCTGCTTTTCTTTTTTTCAGAGTCTTTGCTTCTTATCAGAAAATCCTGTGTGTGTGTGTGTGTGCACACCCGAGTGTGTGAAATGTGTTGTGCACACAGGTATGTGCATGCATTTGAAGGCCAGAGGCTACAGTCAGGTGTTAGTCCTCAGGCATCTACTACCTTCTTTGAGACAAGGCCTCTCACTGGCCTACACTTTGCAAAGTAGGCAATACTAGCTGGCCAGGGAGCTCGAGGGACCTGCCTGTCACCGCCTCCTCTCTTACCAACACTGTATGTGTGACATGCTCCTCGGTTTTTTATGTGAGTCCTGGAGATCTAGGCACACTCCTCACACTGGCAAGGCAAGTGCTTTACCAACCCCACCATTGTTTTATTGTGATGGTTTTAACTTGCAGGTGTAATGCAGTTTTACTGCAGAAAATTTTAAGCAAACAGGGAATATGGGTGGAAAGTGGATGTCACCCAAGATTCACAGCAATGGGTTCTTTTTATCAATGGCTAATCACTAATTACATCAATGTATTTATTCTCATTCATGTTGTCTGCTTCTTGAATAATGAGACTTTATTATCATGATGGAGTGTATTTAAATGATATTATTCCATCCATTGCATGTTAGCTACTGCTTGCTGGCTTCAGTTTCAATTATTTTTACATCCTTGGCCCAAGATTTTGAGGAGTCCTCTCATTGCTTTCCTTTTTTAACTTACAAAAGGATCTCTTACCTTGCTAGGAAGTTGAGTATGCTGCAACAGTGTCTAAGAGATAAGAATATGACATTAAAATTAAAGATTAATTTCTAAGTTAACAAAAGACATATTGCTCAGCTGTCATTTATGGAATAAGTGAGCAAAGCTTGATTTTAGCAGCATGACTTCGTAAAACAGAGAAAAAACGATGCCTTAAAAGTTAGACAGCACTGGGTATGATGGGAAGATTGGGAAGGGCTATGTACTGAGACCCTGTCTTAGTTATGACGTCTCTGTTGCTGTGATACAGCACCATGGCCAAGGCTTTCTTTAAGAAGAAAAGAGTTTATTTGGGATTACAGTATCAGAGGGCTAGAGTCCATGACCTTCATCATGAGGACCATGGCAGCTGGCAAGTAGGCGTGGTACTGCAACAGGGAGAATTAACTCAAAGGCCACCCACCGTCTCTATGCTTCCTATAACAAGGCACACCTCCTAATCAGTCCTGAATAATTCCACCAACCATGGACTAAATATTGAAATATATGAGTATATGGGGCCATTCTCTTTCAAACCACCACAGACCCACTTAAGAAAAACAACACTGGACGAGGCAAAGATAAAAGGGTAGTAGTGAAGGTAGTTTTCAAACCAGCATAGTTTTGATACCAATATCTAAGGTAGCTAGTAGTTTAATACTAACAGATTTTTGCTTTGGTATAAACGAAACCAGGACAACTATAAATTTCACTTAATTATAAAACCCCATTGATGGGGGCTGGAGAGATGGCTCAGTGGCTAAGAGCACTGGCTGCTTTTTCAGAGGACCAGGTTTAGTTCCCAGTACCCAATGGCAGCTCACAACTGTCTGTAACTCTAGTTCTAGGGACTCTGACACCCTCACACAGACATATGCGGGCAAAACCCAATGCACATAGTATATAAATAAATAAATAAATAAATTTTAAAACCTCATTGAAGACTATTGCTTCAGAAGCCCCAAATCAGCATAAGCACATAAAAACCAACCATACAGACAAGTGGGAGTCATTCAGAGGCCACAGTGAACACTCGGCAGCTGTTGATGGTGGTGCCTTCAGCACACTTGGTCGAGAGAGTTGTGTGGCTATGGCAAAATGTCACCCATGTGCATAGCTCGATCAAGCTCCAGAATTAAATAATTAAATAGAATGGTTTCTATTTGTAGGAGAAAAATTATTCTCTGTGGGAAAACGTGTGTGTGTGTGTGTGTGTGTGTGTGTGTGTGTGTGTGTGCTCACATAATTATGCTTGTGTAGAGAACCTGTTGGTAAAGTTAAAGGCAACTTTTTAGTGGTTGGCTCTAGAACAGAAAACTAAATGATTGGGATTGAGTGAGAGCCTTGTTTCTAAATGCTTTTTATTTTTTGAACTTTTAAGTCATGGGCATGTGGTTTTAAAACTGTTAGGGTTTTGTTTTCTTTTGTTTTTTTTTTTTTTTTTTTTTTTAACGGTAGTTCTGTATCAAAATAGCTTCAGAAAATTTTAAGAAGTGAGTTTTCCTTTCCTGTTATAATCCTGTAACTAATCCCCACTCCCACTGGCATTGTAGTAGACCCGTGTACAGTGAGGTCTAGGTGGGACACCTCAGGCCTTGGGCTCCAGTGATGCCAACAGTAGCTAGATGGAACCGCTGTGATTGATGACTGCTTTTCAAGACATTTACAGAAAACATGGACACAAAGGACTCCAGTACCAGTGAAAGCTGTGGTATTGAGGCAGCCTCATGCCAAAAATGTAATGTCTAAATGATAGAATATAGGAATCATGCGAAGCATTTACTTTTTAATCATTAATCTACTAGAAATTTAAGACTTAATTTACTCAATTAATTTAATTTAATTATATAAGGCGATAATATCACAACTATAATTTTAATGAAAAATTTTTATCTTATTTTTGTGTCTGTGGGTGCTTTGCTTTTATGTACATATGTGCATCAGGTACATACAGTGCCTAAGGAGGCCAGAAGAGGGTATTGTATTCCATGGAACTGGAGCAGCAGGGGGTATGAGCCACCATATAGCTGCTGGGTGTCTCACCAGGCTCCTCGGAAGAGCAGTGACCTTAGCAGCTGCTCCATCTCTCCAGCCCCATTTATAACCTTGAAGTTTTTTATTTACAAAAGGTTTCACAATTTATAATAATCACGTAGAATTAATAGACTATAAGTTTTCTTTGTGTATAGATCGTCGGAGGATATTAAAACGCAAATCACTTGTTTTCGAGACAGCTTCATTAGGTAGCCCAGGCTGGGCTTGAACGTGTGATCTTTTCTGCCGTAACGTCTCAGGAATTACAAGGGTGTGCCACCACAACACACCTGATTTTATTTTTAAAGTCCACCCGTCATATTTCTAGGCGTGCCACTACTTAAGGAAAAAGGAATCGAGGCTTCCCTCGGCCCTCCCCCCCAATCACTGCACTCTTAATAAGCACCCCATTATGAAAGTGGTCAGAGCAGAAAAACATCGGGAGAAGAAGGATTAGCAGGAGTCTGTGTGTTGCTCTCTTTGTTTAGAATCCCCTCTCAGAGAGGGCAGTGTGGCTGAACTAACCACATGGTTTGACTGTTGCAGGCCAGGGAACGTCATGTCCTCCTTTGAAGATGCTGACACAGAAGAGACAGTGACCTGTCTCCAGATGACTGTTTATCACCCTGGTCAGCGGCAGAGTGGAATATTTAAATCAATAAGGTTTTGCAACAAAGAGAAATTCCCTTCTATTGAAGTGGTGAAGTTTGGACGGAATTCCAATGTCTGTCGGTATGCTTTTCAGGACAAACAGGTTTCCCGAGTTCAGTTTGCTTTACAGCCGTTTAAACAGTTCAACAGCTCGGTTCTCTCGTTTGAGATTAAAAACATGAGTAAGAAGACCAGTTTGATGGTGGACAATCAGGAGCTTGGCTACCTCAATAAAATGGACCTGCCTTACAAGTGCATGCTCAGGTTTGGAGAGTATCAGTTCCTCTTGGAGAAGGAAGATGGAGAGTCGGTGGAATCTTTTGAGACTCAGTTTATCTTGTCTCCGAGACCACTCTTGCAAGAAAACAACTGGCCAACACAGAGTCCTGTACCTGAGGATTCGGGGTACTCATCCTACTTCACTCATAGGACTTCCCCTACAGAAATGGATGAAAATGAATTGTGAAGAGAGCCCATGTAGAGAAACCTGAAGGATGGATGAGGACACATGGGTAGACCCTTGCGAGGCATTCTACTGCTTAAGAGTTTATGAGTGTAGCATAGTGCAGATATCTGCATGCTGGCTTTGGATTTAGTAATAGCATTCGGAAGTCTATATAAAGACTGTGTTTGCCATCAACTTAGTCAGCTGTTTGCATTCCAGATCTACAAAGAATTAAGTGTCCGTCTGTCAGGGTTAGTGTAGAAAACATACCCTCTGTGTAATGCTATTCTTGGTCCTTTTTCTGCTTGATGGCACTCCCAAGCTTTGTTTTGGTAACAGCCAAGCTTGGTCACATCATTTCGTAGCAGCCTTTGGTTTTCAAGTTCAAAGCGCAGGCGGTTTGTTCACGGGTGTCTGTGGCGTGCTAATACTTGTAGAGCTGGAGTCCTGGAATGAGTTCTTGAGTCTCATCTGAGTCACTGTGGTTTCGTTATGGAAAGACTTGAGAAATAACACCTTGATTTTCTTTCTATGGAATTACAATTTTTATTCCTAAGATGCCAGTTTTGCTTTTCTGTATGTAGGAACTACAATTAACATTTAAAGAACATGGAGATTAAAATTGCAAATTGCCGGGCGGTGGTGACACATGTCTTTAATCCTAGCAGTAAGGAGGCAGAGGCAGGTGGATCTCTGTGAGTTCCAGGACAGCCAGGGATACACAGAGAAGTAATGTCTCAAATAAAATAACACAAAACCACCACTAGCAAAAAAAAAAAAAAAAAAAAACCCAGAAACTGAAAAAATGACTTTTATATATCATGCACAATTTAGAAATTGCAGAAATCAAAACTTTTAACAGCCTCTTTGCGTCTGATAAAGTCATAGCTCAGTCCACTAGCCACTTCCCTGAGACTTCCTAAAGAAGGAAAACGTTCATGCTCAGACTGCTCTATAGAAGTAAATATATGTGAATATTTATAATAAATGCTTTCAGATGTCTAACTTTCAGTTTCACAACTTTTAGAAGCTGTATGTATTTAAGAGATTCTCATTCAATTCCTGTTGGCTAGATGAAGATGAATGTTTGTGAAAGTTATGTAAAAGAGAATGTCAGCCGTCAAGGCAAATCCTAGCATTACCAGGAAGCAAGGCTCCCTGTGTAATCACCTTAGTAAATGAAATTCTGTGCTCTCACAGGTGGGGAGAACTAACCATATATATATTGTTTTTGAGACAACATCTCGCTTTGAAGCTCAGGCTGGGCTTGAACTCATTATCCTCCTGCATCAGCCACCCGAATGCTGTGCTTACAGGTGTGCAACGCCCCCCCCCCATCCGTGCTTCGCTTAATGTAACTGTATTTCTGCAACAACCCTTGAAAACTATTTCTAATAAACTTTTCAGCCTGGTGCCATAGGAATGTCATGCACAGTGTGTCTCTTGATGTAGATCGCCAGTCACTCCTCGACTATGAAACAGGGCCTCAGCTGCTGCCCCAGCCCCAGGCCTGTTGCTATGGAAACTGTTTTCTGTCTCTGCTAAGTGCCCAGATGACTGTTTCATTTCGTGTCTGGTTTTTCAGCTGACTTTTGTGTTAATATTCTGACCTGCCCCTTGGGGCCACCCTGTGATCTGATGTAGAAGCCTATTCTTAAGGGAAAACTCTGCCCCTTCCTTCTCCTCTTCTCCTTCCTCCCATGAGGTGTGCACCTTCTCTCTCTCTCTCTCTCTCTCTCTCTCTCCCTCCCTCCCTCCCTCCCTCCCTCCCTCATTCTGTCTTTCTGCCTCTTTTTCTCTCTATTATAAGCTCTCCACGTGGATGCAGCATCTGGGGTGTGTATCTCCCTGCATGGCATGTGTCTCCCTGTATGGCCTGCATCTCATTGCATCTGCCCAGCATGGCTCCCTGCATGTGCAGGATACCCTCGGGGAACCTCTCTCATACAATATCATAACATTGGTGATATCATAACAGATGGGGGAGCAGAGTTACCCTGGGACTTAGAAAACACCTTCAGATGGTCCCCAAACTTTGGCGGGGGAAGGACTAAGTCTAATATATCATAACACTGGTAAAGAGTGGCATACAGGTGTCCGGGTGTCTCTGTGCTAACTGCCAGAACCTGTGAGTGTGTCATGACAAAGCAAAAACAAATGAATGCTGTGGATAGAATTGAGGTTGCTCATTACCTGATTTCAAATTAAAAGAGGTCAGCCTGGATTATCCCAGATCCAGTTAATAACAGGGTTTTTAAAAGCAGGGGAGTAAGACAAAAGACACCAGAATGATGGAGTGTGACAAGGACTTGGCCTGGTGAGAAGGGTTTTGCACTTGGAGGAAGGGGGCCATGAAGCAAGGAATGCAGCAACATCTTGAAGCCAGGGAATGTGCAGAGAGATCCACATGCTGGAAAAGACAGAGAAACCTCAGCAAGAATCGAAATCCTGTGGACTCTGTAGTCCACAGACACCTACCTGCCTTTAACTTCTAACCCATAGGGCTTTAAGATGCTAGATCTTTGTTACAAATTACAAACAGAGCTACTCCTTCTGATGTAAGGTTATGTATGATCTTTGTTACTGTTCTATTGCTGTTAAGAGACACATGATCAAGGCTACTTATAAAAGGAAGCATTTAATAGGGGCTGGCTTACAGTTTCACCATGACCATCGTGGTGGGGAGTGTGGCAGCAGGCAGGCAGGCATGGTGCTGGAGCAGCAGGTGAGAGTTTACATCCTGATCCAAAGGTAGAAGGTGGGAGCCTGGGCCTGGCTTCGGCTTTAGAAACCTCAAATCCAGTGACATCACCTCCAACAAGGCAGCACCTCCTCATCCTCCTGAAACAGTCCACTAAATAGGAGCCAGACACTCAGATATCTGAGTCCATGGAGGTTATTCTCATTCAAACCAACACTGGCATTTCTTGCCGCTGTCATAACAGCCTTCATTATGCTGCCTAGCTTTAGGATTACACCTTCTGGGATGATGCAAATTTGTGATCTAGACCACCTCGATCGTTAGAAGTGCTTACAGAGGAGGGGAGGTCGCAAGGGCAGAGGGTAGAAGCAAGGAGACAGGGAGATGAGTGGGATCATGATGTAGCATGTGAAGTCCACAAAGAATCAATACAAAGAATTTTTTAAAAAGTGCGTACAGTGTGAAGTCTCATGGCAAAGGCTGCCTAGGAATACAATAGGTGAATATAATGTATTTGGTTACAAATAACCAAACCATTTCTGAGCTCTTCAAGCACACAGAGGTGATTAAAGGGAATCTGAACTAGCTCCTGGCACGAAAGGAAGGACTACTGCAGGCTTGTGCTAAGATTGCACCCCCTCAACTTCATTCCTTAGTGTACAGTGGCCCCATTGCCCACGCACATGTCTGCCTTTCTTTCTTTCTTTCTTTCTTTCTTTCTTTCTTTCTTTCTTTCTCTCTCTCTCTCTCTCCTTCCTTCCTTCCTTCCTTCCTTCCTTCCTTCCTTCTTTCTTTCTTTCTTTCTTTTTTTTTTTTTTTGTAACAGGGTTTCTCTGTGTAGCTTTGCGCCTTTCCTGGATCTCACTCTGTAGACCAGGCTGTAGATGTAACCGGCTTGTTAAATAAGAAACACAGAACCAATTGCAGAGTTAAAAACCACGAAGTCAGAGCAAGAGCAGAAAACCTTACCCTTAACTGCTTCTGCTGTTCTTCCTCTCCACAAGAGACCTACTTCTGTGTGTCCTATCTTTTTTTATAGATTTTCTGTTCTGTTTTCTCATTGGTTGTAAACCCAGCCACATGACCTCCTCATCACTGCCTATTTGTACAGACCTCCAGGTCTTCTATGGTTGAGATTAAAGGCGTGTCTCTGCCATGCTGGCTGTGTCCTTGAACACACAGAGATCTACCTAGCTCTGCCTCCCAAGTGCTGGGATTAAAGGCGTGCACCACTACCACTCAGCCTCTGCTCTGGCTTGCTCTGACCTCAAGGCAACTTTATTAACATACAAATAAAATCACATTTCAATACAAATAAAATATCACTATACCAGGCTGGCCTTGAACTCACAGAGATCCGCCTGCCTCTAGACAACCACCGTAACAAAATCACCACCGTTGAGTGGAAATGAGGACACAAGAAAAGTGTCTGATGCACCAAACTGTGTAGCTCAGTAAAAATCTTCCACGCAGGTGGTAAGGACTCTGCCTTTGGGAGTTGGTATGGGGATTTTAAAGGGGCATGTCAGCTGGTGGTAGTGTTACAGCATTCTTTCTTGATCTGTAGCTTCATGACATGGCCAAGGAATCCACTGGGGAAGTAAACTCATATGGCATGTGATTTTTAACCTTTTTAAAGAATTATGTATATCAGTTTGCCTGTGTGGGGTATGTGCTAGAGTTACAGGCTGTTGTGAGCAGCCCAGTGTGAGTGCTTGGAACCCAACTTGGGTCCTCTGCAAAGGCAGCAGTCAAGCCTTAACTGCTGAGTCTTCTCTCCAGGCCCTGGAATAGGGTTAAATTCTTTTTTATTGGATTTATTTATGAGGGTGGAGAGTTACACACATGAATAGGTGGAGGTCAAAGGATGACTTTTGAGAGTATCTCCTCCCACATACACTTTTTACAACTGCTTTCTAGAAAGTTCTATTTTTATGCCCAGTGCCTTTACTGACAAGCAGAAGCTCTAACATGAATAAAAGTATGTATTTCAGTGGGTAGAGGATGGGGTGTGTATTAGAATTCCTAGCCACTCCCCCACCTACATGACCATGAGTGCGCTGGCAAGATACTTAGTCATCCCAGGGCCTGGTGTCCTTTGTAATCCATTTACTGCATGATCATGTAATTTGTGCACAGCGTGATCACATAATCTATGCGCATGTACCTGCATGGCGTAGCTCTGTAAGCCCATATTCGCATGTGCAGGGGGGACCTATGAAAGTGGGTTCTACTTATTCCTCCCCGCTCTTCCTACACAGTCATTCCATAGGCCTATGCACATCTTTCCTATTCCCTTAGTAAACTCTTACAGTGGGTTTTGTTGTACCTCATGGCTTCTCTTGCACAGTAAACAGTGCTGCCTAATGAATAACATTACACCACTTAGTAACTGTGTGTTCACTGGAACTTTAAAAAATAATTTGTATATGTAGATAATATCTATGCATTAAGACAACTGGCCAAAAGCTCGCTGTCAGGAGATACTGTTCACAGTTTGAGTAGCTGTTAGACCTGGGAATCGTGAGGAGGAAAGACCAACTCCTCAAATGTCCAATTAAAGCAAGCTGTATTTTGGGGTGCACCCAGGACTGGCCAGCCGGCTGTCCCACCCTAAGTCAGGATTTGAGAGAGCAACTCCTGCAAGACTCTTGAGGTCCTTTTTATAGGAGAGATAAGGTAGTCACAGGGGCAAGAGAGTTGGCTGTTACACATAGTTAGGAAAATAGAGTGACAGGGAAGGAACAAGGGTCAGGATGTGCATCGTGTGAGTGGAGTTGCAAATTCAGTGTAGGCTGAAAAACTCGTTTTACAGTTTACATCAGATCTAAGAAACAGGAACTTTTTCTCTTTTGTTTTTGGAGGCAGGGTCCCTTCTGTGTAGGCCTGGCTGTCCTGGGACTGGCTTTGAAGACCAGGCTGGCTTCGAACTCAGAGAGATTCACCTGCATTTGCCTCCTCCTCCCAACTGCTGGGATTAAAGGTGTGCGCCACGACTGACCAGCTGGAATTTATTCTTAATTACCTATAGAAACCTTAACTTGTGAGGACTTTCAGCAGGACAAAGAGGAACTTACTCAACTACAGACAGAAACTGTAACCTGCCCAGGGCAAACAGGAACTTACTCCCATCTTAGCTGCGAAGGTGTACTGTCCCTGCTTTGGGTCTCCTACTAACTTGCAAGGCGTAGTGTGTCTGTTCTGGTCTCACACAGCAGCTGCTTCTTTCTACGTCACCGAAGGCTCCTTTGTTGGTTTTTGTTCTTCACTCGATAGTCACACAGTTCCTTGACTGTCACTTGTTCATGTAGTAGGCATGGTTACCACTTTGTGGGCTGTGATTGAGATGCCAGTGCTGACTAAGGAGAGCCATGGAAAGCATGGTTGGGATTGAGAGGATGACAGGGTTGCAGCCATCTTAGAGAAGGGTCAGACTGGGGGCAGCAGGTCCTGGGAAACCCACCAGAAGATGTGCTGTCCCTAGACCCAGACAATTAAGAGCCACATAAAAAACAAGTTCCAGACATTTCCTGCCATAACCTAAAGGACGTGATAGATTATATACCATAGCTGCTGAGGATGATTGATCGACAAATAAAGTGTTGATTGGCCAGTAGCCAGGCAGGAAGTATAGGCGGGACAAAGAGAGAGAATTCTGGGAAGTGGAAGGCTGAGGCAGAGAGACGCTGCCAGCCTCTGCCATGAAAGGCGAGATGTAAAGTACGGGTAAGCCACGAGCCACATGGCAACTTACAGATTAATAAATACGGGTTAATTTAAGATATAAGAACTAGATAGCAAGAAGCCTGAGCCACTAGGCCAAACAGTTTAAATAACATAAGCGTCTCTGTGTTTATTTTATAAGTGGCCTTCGGGACTGTGGGGACTTGGCGGGACATGGAGAGAAACTCTCCAGCTACACATAGCTGTTAGAGGGAGTGAGTTTCCTACAGATAAGAAGTGGGATTTCTCATTGTCAGAGAAAATGGGTCTGTGACGATATGAACTGCTAGAGGAGATGGCAGTGTCCTTGCAGCTGCAGCTCTCCAATCAGTTCAAGCCAAGCATCTCTAACCTGAAGTAGGCACCAGTCCTGAGCTCGTGACTATATAGAATTGGAATTCCCCCGGATCCCCTACCCTACCCATTATAAAATCCCTGCTTGATTGCTACTCAGGGTCTCTCCTGCTCAGCTGCTGCGTCAGATGGATGGGTTCCAACTTGTCAATAAAGACTCTGCCTTTGCCTTTGGATGGATGGTGGTCTTTGGGGGACTCTGGGTACAACAGCATTCCTGGAACTTCTAGTTGGTCTGCGTTGCTCCAGAACCCAGTTCCTCATCCTTTGGCCATTCTGTCTATAATCTATTTCTTTGCCTGAAGCTCACTTGTTAAGTACTGGGTTTAGGGTCAGGAGCTATGGGGAAGCGAATGGGAACAGTGGCTTCAGCTCTGTGGCTGGTTTCTTTTTCTTCTTGATGGAAGGCCACCAAGGAACCAGAGGGGAGTACGTGGCCTTGCCACCAGCACCAGTGAAGTCAAACTTGGACTTTACTGCTCTAAAGTCCAAGTCACGGTAAAAACAGAAAACTTGTGGGGACAATTAGAAACCATGGCAATGGAACCTCACCTTAGGCCAAAGTGGTTTTTGTTTGGTGACATCTGCCGCTCAAATCCCTTTACAGAGGAAGACATAAATAACATTTACCCCTCTTCCCAAAGTCCCAACCACAAAGCAAGGTGTGGTTCCAATGGAGTTTATTCTGGGAGGCTGGGGAGGCTTATTAGGCTTATAGACAGGGCAGTGGGTGAGGGGTAATGGGCAGGGGCATTGCTGGCCTTAATGGAGCCACACTAGGAGGAAGGTTTGCTGCACGTAGGGTGGATGATGACTCCTCTATGACCACGAAGATGGATCCTCCTTTCCTAGTCCTTCCTCATTTATGAACTCTAACTTTCCCTGCAGCCAAGTGCACTAAGGGCAGGTTTACATATACGAGCTTTCAAAGAAGGGATAGCTATTTGAGTTAGGGTCCCAAGACCCCCCTCCAGGGAAGGCAGTCACAAGTCAGCAAGCCCAGCTGTGATGACCTGTGGTAGGTGGGCACAGACGATCCTGAAAAGACAGCAGTTTGGCTCAGAGATATGGACACAAAACCCACAAATCTCAACTCAAAGGGGATGAGAAGTAGTTTTATTCTGGAGCCAAATACGAGTGACCATGGCCCAGAAGCACAGATTCAGGTTACGCCACATTCCGTGCATTGACTTGGAAGCAGTTGCATGAAGTTTTCATAGTAATATAACAAAGGAAGTCATAAATCAAGGTGCTTTTCAATGCACTGGTGTAACACTTGAGTGGGTGGTTACAGCACCGTGGAAGAAATCTCTGTAAGCCTGGATGCGGTTTGATGACTCACAGTCTTTTGGCTGGTGGGAAATTAAAGTGTTGTTAATAGACTTCCAAAGGTTTTTAATCTGTAATTAGGAGGTTAGGTTCTAACATAGAGGAGAGCCAGGAATGGCTATGTGGTGGGCTAAAAATAGCCCATGATGAATTGCAATTAGTCTCTGGACCTGCAACACTCTACAGTTATTGAGGTTCTCACAGATCCGGCTTCTGTCCAGGAATTCTCATGCACAGGAGATAGCCCTGTACAAAAGCAATCACTGGGGTATCTTAAAACAAGTTTTAAATCCTCAGCTAAGTAAATAAGACAAAACAAACCCCAAACTTCCCAAGCACCCATAAAAAACATTGACCTAGTTTCTAGAGAAAGAAACATGCTGTTCGATATGGGCTATTGTGAGAGCCAAAGTTACATTTGAAGTTTTAATTACTATGCCTAAGAGATCCATGAAACAAAAACATCTCTGATCTTCAAGCCCCTTGCCCAAGGACAGAGAGTTTCTGAAAGGCTGGAGGCTGTTGTTTATGGGAGATAACAAGCCACATTTTTCACTCTCCTGAACAAGTTTGCTTGACTCTTCTGAATCGATGTGCTTGATCCCATGTGGACGGGCGGTTCACAGGATGGAGGTACGTGAGGAGGTATGCTTGCCCCAGAGCGGACCTGATGGGAAATGCAATGAGTTATGGGTTTTCTTTTTTAAGCCACTACAAACCGTGATTCTGGGCCATTTCCCCAGGAACCTGGGTATGGAACTGGCCAGAGCCCAAACACCTGGCCAGTATTTAATTAAAGCTTGCCTTAAGTTTGGCTTTAAACTGTGGTAGTGTTCTTATTCTCCATTGGTGGGATTAACACCATGAATCACAGTGCAGTGTTTATCTTTATTTCCTCTGTATCCCGACACCTTTTTCTCTTTTCCTTTTGTGAAACTAAGGGTCAAGACAATGCCCCCCCCCCCCCAGGGCCTCTGTGAAGCCCAGCTGAGGTGTGGCATGCAGTCCCTCATCACAGTGCTCCATGCTATGTTAGGAGGAGCACCGAACAACTGGTCCTTTTGTACCTAATGTTCTCTGAATGAAAACAGCTCTCACCTCCATGGAACCAAAAGGAGATAAGAGAGAGTTTATTCTTGAGCCAGATTTGAGCAACCACATCCCAGGATTGCCCCAAAAGATGTTTCATAAATGTGGCTACATGCTATATATTTATATATTCATCAAAGAATACATTGTTGGGGCTAGTAGACAGGTGGGGTAGAGTCATATCTTCTCGATTGGTGAAACTACTCTGTGAAGAACATATTTCAAAGGTTTTGATGGCCCTAAGAATTTTAGGTGGGACAGAAAGGTGAGCAATGGAGGCTTCAAAGGGACCACAAAAGGTCAAGATAATTTCGTTCTGAGTCTGCAACATTCTAACTCTCCCCAATCATTAAGTTTCAATTGGCCGCTCAGCCTTGTAGAATCCTCAACACTGGGCGGCTTGTATTTCCCTAGAGAACTGATTTACAAAGGGCGTTACTAGGTCTAGGTGTCAGGGAAAGTGTTTCCTTCAAAGAAATTTGCAATTTTAACCAAACACTCATAATGATAATTTTCAAATTTCACCTCATTTCTTCTTTAATGTTTTCTAAGGATGTTAAGTATCATTTTGGTGAAGCAGTTCCTTTCAGAGTTCCATTTTGCTCTCTACAATCAAAATACTAATAGGGATACTAAATGGAGATAGGAAAATATTGTGTTCAATATAGTATCTTAGTAGATGTCTGTTAATAAACTATGATTGGAGTAACTGTATCCAAAGTAAAATGCAAAGTCTGCCCTCTGCTAGAAAATATTTATACAACTTCTGAAAAAGACCATGGTTTCAAATTATATCATTTTAGAGGTAAACTGTAGACTCTTCAGGAAGATCCCTCACACAATTCTTCATCCCCCTCCAGCACTTCTCTGACAGAAAAACATTGCAAATAAAGTATCTATGCTGACTCTTCCCTTCATTTGTCTACCACACATCATTCCATCAGACTTGCTGTTCCCTAAGCTCACTGGTCATCTTTGCAAACCATTTGATGCCAGTGACCCCACTCTCAAATTCCATATCTACATCAGATAGGTGCCTTCTTACACCCCCCATGCCCCCCAAGAAGCTGGACTCCTCTGCCTACACGTCCCTGGAGGAACTCAGCTAATGACTTAAAATAGCACCCATTTACTGTGACGGTTAATGTCAAATTGACAGGATCTAGTCATCTAAGAGACACGCCTGGGGTGTGCCGATGAGGGATTATCTAGGAAGAGCCACCTTAACCACGAATGGTCCATTTGAGGGGATGGGGTCTTGGACTACATAGAAAGAAGCAAGCTAGCCGAGGACCAGCATCATCATTCTCAGCTTCCACAAAGTGTCCATCTGCCTCAAACTTCTGGTGCCAAGACTTCCCTGCTATGGACTGCACACCTGACCTGCTATGGACTGCACACCTGACCTGCTATGGACTGCATACATGACCTGCTATGGACTGCATACATGACCTGCTATGGACTGCACACCTGACCTGCTATGGACTGCATACATGACCTGCTATGGACTGCACACCTGACCTGCTATGGACTGCACACCTGACCTGCTATGGACTGCACACCTGACCTGCTATGGACTGCATACATGACCTGCTATGGACTGCACACCTGACCTGCTATGGACTGCACACCTGACCTGCTATGGACTGCACACCTGACCTGCTATGGACTGCATACATGACCTGCTATGGACTGCATACATGACCTGCTATGGACTGCATATATGACCTGCTATGGACTGCATACATGACCTGCTATGGACTGCACACCTGACCTGCTATGGACTGCACACCTGACCTGCTATGGACCACACACCTGACCTGCTATTGACTGCATACATGACCTGCTATGGACTGCATACATGACCTGCTATGGACTGCATACATGACCTGCTATGGACTGCACACTTGACTGTGAGCCAGAACAAACCCTCCTCCCCTGTGTTGCTTCTACTTAGGTATTTAATGGGAGAAACCAGACAATTACCAATAATTGTCTACCAATAATCCTCAAACTTACAGTAGCACATCTTCCTTGAGCAGCAGACATACACAAACACCTTTCAATCTGCCCCATGGAAATATCTCATTTAACTTTCCCAGCAAAACTTTTCATTTCTCCCACTTCACTAAACCTGTTCTTTCCATTGCTCTGATTAAGTCAAGTCAGAAGCAAGAGGTTATTGTCAGGTAGGGCTGTAACTGCTAGGTTGGCTGTCAAATATCCATAGATTTATCCAGAAGGAAGCAATGAACCAGACACATTATTTCCACAAGCAAACCGAAGGGGCATGGAGTCATTCTCAGGGATGCTCTTAAGATGTCACTGAGCCAAGGAGGCCAAATCACAGGTGACAGAAGCAGAATCAGAGTAGTCTATGTTTATGTTGTCGAGGAGCCAACTGTGAACTGGGGCCATCAACTTTTGTGGATGTCTCTGTATCTGAACGGGTGACATCAGTTCTAGGCTTCACTGGAGTGACCGAGTTGGGTGAGCACTGTCTCCTGGCAGAGAGGCAGATAATAAATGGCCTGACAGTTCCTCTAAGGACTGACTACTTTCTCACATCCCAAGGCTTTCGGCCAAGATCTGCATCAGTCTACATCCTTCCTGCCTGTGTGGACTGTACACACGGAGCAGATTATCTGATTCAGCCCTTGCTTTCATCCCCACATTCAACCCAATGGGAATCCCTCATGGTTCTCCCTCTAGAATTAGCTCTTACCCTCTATGGCTATTGTGAACTTAAGCCACACCCTCAACCACTGGGAGTGCTGTGTCTGTGCTTGCCCTTCTTGTGACCTATTCCCTATTTACCAACTTTCAGAAAAGCAAATCTGATCACTGTATGTCAGGAACATTCTATCACACATCAAAAAAAGGTTTTCTCTTTTACTTTTAACAATGGCCTGTAAAGCTTCTGTGAATTGGCCCCAGACACTCTTCTCCCAAACACTCTCCTACCATCTCCTACAACTCTTCCCCTTATTCACAAGACTTCAGTCCCCAAGTGTAGATGTAACTGTCTTGTTAAATAAGAAACACAGAGCCAACTGCAGAGTTAAAAGCCAAGAGGTCAGAGCAATAGCTGAGAGCTGAAAACCTGATCCTTCACTGCTGCTTTGTCTTTCCTCTCTGACAGAGACCTACTTCCTGTGTCCTGTCTTTTAGACTTTCTGTTCTGCCTTCTCATTGGTTGTAAACCCAACCACATGACCTCCTCGTCACTGCCTATCTGTACAGACCTCCAGGTCTTCTATGGTTAGTATTGAGTATTGAGATTAAAGGCGTGTAGCCATGCTGGCTGTATCCTTGAACACACAGAAATCTTGCCTAGCTCAGCCTCCCAAGTGCTGGAATTAAAGGTGTGCACCACCACCTCCCATCCTCTGCTATGGCTTGCTCTGACCCCAAGGCAACTTTATTAATATACAAATAAAATCACATTTCAGTACAAATAAAATATCACTATACCTGAGTCTTTTCCTTCTCAAAACATTTCTTTTCCTGTTTCAGGAACTTTGCACATACTCTTCTCCTTGCCTACAACATTCTTTATCAGGCTCTCCCTCCTGCTCAATTAAGACCCACAACAAATGTCTCCTCCATCAACAAGTCCCCTGACCTGTGGGAAGATCTCACCAGGCCTTCCTACCTTGCCCTATCCCTTTGTTTCTTTCCTAACTGGTTTGTGCTTTTTTTAAAAAAAAACATGTTTGCGGTGGTCTGAATAAGAATGACTCACACAGGCTCACATACTTGAATGCCTGGTCCCCAGTTGGTGGAACTGTATGTAGCCTTGGAGGATGTATGTCACTAGGGGTGGGTTTTGAAGACAAAGCCCATGCAATGTCTCAGCACTCTCTCTGCTTCATGCATGTGGATCAAATGCGAGCTCCCAGCCACTGCTTTAGTGCCTGCCTGCCGGTAGGCCGGCCTGCCTACAGCCATGCTTCCTGCCATGATGGACAGGGACTCTAACCCCCTGACCTGTGAGCCCCCAATACACTTTATCTAAGTTACCTTAGTCATGGTCTCTTCACAGTAACAGACAAGTGGAGACAGAAGCGGCTACCAGGGAGTGGGGTACTGCTGACAAGGTTGACCATGCTGCTTTGCGGAGGACGTGGAGGGAGGACTTTGTATCAGGTGAGTGGTTGGATGCTGTAAATGAGGTCATCCTAGCAGGAGCCTGAAAGATGTGCTGACAGCCTTGGTGCAGGGGGAAGGGGCTTGGACTTGCCTAGGCTCAGCGTTGGGGGATGTGGGGATGCGGGGTGGCTTGGGTGGGAGGAGGGAGGAGGATAGTAATGTGGCGTGAGTAGAAAATTTCTTAATAAAGAAAAATGAAAAGAAAAAAAAAAAAGATATGCTGAGAGCAGCATGGACCACAGAGGTTTCAGAGGGGACAAAATTAGCAACCGGGCTCGAGGCCCTTCTGGGAGTATTTTGGCAAAGAATGTGACTGCTTTTCACACTTGTCCTGAGGAGTTCTGGACAAATTTTGTTGGCACAGGAGACTGTAGGGCCCTGACCTCCCAATTTGGGTAGCTGTTGCCTGCTTGCTGACCTTGACCAGATGTCCTCCCTATGCTGATTCCTTGCCAGCTTCCTGTGGTGGGTAGCCCGGACCCTGGCAAAGGTATGGTCCAGCAGTGTTCTCTGGAGAACTCTGCTGGGTCTACCTCCAGCGTCCAGGGTCCGGGCACCAAGCGCTCCCTCTCATTTGGATCTTGGGTCTTCAGCGTCCTCTCTCAGCCCCGCCTTGTAGGCGTGACCATTACCTAAGCCGCAAAGGGGGTTGGAACTTTCAGGCCAAGGCTGGAATGGCTACCCACTACAGCTTCCTTCTTACTGAATGCTCACCTGAGGTTCTTTGTTCCAGTATCCTGCTTTTGGGGTAAACAGCTTAGATGCAACAATGTAGAACATTCAGTAGTGAACTTCTGCCCTCCAGAGTTCCTCCATTGTGCTGTAAGCCTGTATTTAAGGTTTCCTCCCTCCTTCAATAATTGGCATTCAGCATTCTGCTGGGGCAAATGACCTGCTGTCTTTTGTCTCTCTTTTTTTTTTAATCCACAGCCCCTCACTTGGACATAGTGAATGGGTGGTGGTAGCGCGGGCGTCTAATATCAACTGTTGGGTGGATATTAGCGATCACCCTTTCGTAGGTCTACAGTGAAAAGGATCCAAGCAGGACAAAAGCACATACCAATGGAGTTTGAGGGGGAAAAAGAACGCCAGGAAGGTTAATGCTGAAGCGTGTCTTGTGATTAAAGAGACAGAAGCTTAAAGAAAGGCCTAGTATGAAATGGAATAATGGGGCAAGGCCCTACCCAGCTGTGCTTCCCACTTAACAAAGGAAGTGCCTAATGCATATTCTAAAACAAAGAAAAGTTTATTCAACAAAGGAAAGTACCAATAAATCAAAGCTTTTTCAAATGTAATTTAAGGAGAGGGCACCCAAACCTGCCAACCTTGGCCATGTGGTTTTCTGGCTTTAGTTGTAAGGATACGGGAGTAAAGGGATTGGGGAATCTCCAGTTAAGGAAAGCCTGAGGCCAGGTGTGGCACAGGAGTCCCTGCATGGAGACTGTTGAGTGAAGTGTGAAAATGAAGCCTAGACTGTGTAGGAGACCCCAGGTTGTTGGAGACCCCAGAGCCCTGGGATGTCTGCCAAGGAGAGCTGTACAGAAGTAGCAGAACCAGCCCTAGAAATGGAAGTGTGTTGCAGTCAGCAAAGCTGGAGGGATGGGTCCATGTAAGCCTGTTGGCATTGGACACAGAGCTACGGAAGCTGGGGTTTGCTCTACTTTGCTTCTGTTTGCTTTGGTCCACTATTTCCTCACTTGTCACCATCCCTCCCTTTGCAATGGTAATGTATACTCTGCGCCACTGTATACTGGAAGTATGTATTTCGCTCTGCCATCTTACGAAGGGTGACAGTTAAGAGACTGCCTAGCCTCAGATGAGACTTTGGACTCTGAAACTATGCTGAGACCATGAAAGCCATGAAATTGGACTAAATGCATTTTATATTATGGTATGGCCACAGGCCTATGGGGAAGTAGAATTGGACAACTTGAATAAGAATGGTTCCCAAAGGCTCAGACATCTGGGTGCTCTTTGCACAGCGGGTGTCACGGGGAGTAGGTGTGCTTTGAGGTTTCAATGCCCATGTCATTTCTCAGTTAACTCTCCTCCTCGTGCTTGTGGATCAGATGTGAGCTCTCAGCTGCTGCTCCAGCACCATGCCTCACTGCCTGCTGCCATGCTCCCTGCCAGGATGGTCATAGACTAATAAGCCTTTGGAACCATAAGCTCTCAACAGACCCTTGGTCGTAGTGTTTTGTTTTGGCAGGAGGAAAGTCACTAAGACAATGTTCATCCACAGCACTCATCAGAACAGTAAGTCTGAGAGCAGAGACCCTCAGACTCTACCATACCCAGCAGATTCGCCAATGTTTGCCAAACAGATGTTATTCTTAGCATTTTATAAACATAAAGAGAAAAAAAAACCCACTAGGATTCTTCTTATTTTTGCATGTAGTTCATCTTTTTATCTTCATATCTGGTTTAAGAAAATAAATATATGCCAAGAGTCACACTACCTGTTATAAAGCAATACCGGCAATATGCAAATATCATTAAATGTAAAAATGTTTATTCACAATCCTTGAGAAGTTACCATTCCTTCAGAAAATTATTTATGAACAAAAAGCCAAAAATTACAATAGCTTATGCCAAACCCAAAATATACATCTGATGTAATATAAACCTTAAAAAGCATTAACACAGGCAATGTGAATATAGAGTACTTTTAAATTATTTTCATGGCACAGCTACAATTTAAATTTTAAGACAGATATAAATAATAGCATAACCTAATGTATATTTACATATCAAAGTATATTTATTTCTATGAGATTAAAAACGACAAAACCACAGCTGTCATTGTACAGCAGTTCAAACATTGAAAGGCCCACATCATTTTTCACGTACAGCGAGAACTTCACTACCTCTACCTGGACCTTCCTGTTCTGTTGAGAGCATGCACCATCACTGCCGAAGAGAAGGAACAGCAAGGGAGACGGAATACAGTGTGCTTGCCAAAGTGACTCAGTCCTCAGCCGAACCAAGGGCTGCAGTTCGGGAGCATTTCACAGCCCTGGTCCCTTACACAGGTCGTCAATACACCGACACATTAGTTCCATCCCACAGAGCACCTTGTACTACAAGGCAAAGTAAAGGGCAATACAATCAATGGACCTTTCATATCAGAAAGGATTTTATTTACTTTGAAATACCCGTATTTTAATGTTTTCTTAAATCATTCAAACTACGTTCTGTGTAAAATCTTTCAAAGATCATTCACTGGAAATATAGAATTTAAAAAGAGAAAGTAAAAATGTAAGATCTCAATTTAAAGCCAACACAGTGGCATGTAAAAGAAGTAAAAATTTAAATTTACATCGTTAAGTATTACTTTTGAATTATTACCAACTCCAAGTGCCCAAACTCTGGAAGCTTCTTTAACCCTATTGTCTTTTATTCAGATTGAGTGAACATTGCATTAGGATATGTGTATGTGATAGGTGTGCAAAGAAACCTACACGTCAGCACGCTTTGGGGTCATCTCCAGTTACCTGCTAACTGCTAACAAAACTAAAGGAAATCATCAAAGGGAACGCTGCTGGCAAAGGGACCAACCATCCCTCCTCAGGCTGCCTTTACATCTGCTGAGAATTAACACAAAGTACTTTCAGATTTTCATTTCTATAATAAAATAGGCTTAGTAAAGCAAAGTAAAACAGTACAATTTAAGATGCAGAACTTGACCAGGGTGAACAAGAACGCCATGAGTGTTTGATATGTCAGATCGCTGAGTCAGTCCTGGGACACAGAAGGCAGATGTTGACACCGCACTTGATCAAAGCGTTCAGCTGTCTCTCCACTCCTAAGAAAACAAGCACTTGTCACGTGGTTCCTATGCTGCCTTACAAAAAGGCTCAGCAGCCATCTGTACATTCTAGCTAATTTTGAACATTTGGTAGATAAGGTCACACAATTTCATCCTACCGGATCTGTTGATCCATGTCAGACTGCTTGATGGCAGAATCTGACAGTTCTAAGACAGGATTCACGAACCCAGAGTACTCGGAATTGCCGTTGTCATCCATCTCGGCGCTGACGAAGTCATTCTCCCACTCCAGCCCATTGGAGTCCTCCGAGGCGGACGTGGGGTTGCTGCCCTTCTTGGTGCTGTACTTGAGTGCCGCCCGAAGGATATCTTCTTCTGTCCTGGAGCGCTCTCTCACTGGCAGCATCCTATTCATTCCTAGCATGTGAAGAACATTGAAAGACATCTCACTAATAAAAAGCTGCATTAAAAGACTTGCCAGCTAAGCCAGGGGCCATGTCGCATACCTTAAATCTCAGTACCCAGAAGGCAGAGGCAGGCAGATATGAATTTGAGGCCAGCCTGGTCTCTAGAGTGAGTTCCAGGACAGCCAGAGAAACTGTCTCAAAAAACCAACCAAGCAACCCACCCACCCAGACTTGTCAGCTGAATAATAGGATTGTTCTTGTTTGACTCTGATTTGTGAATTAACCTAGGGAGCCAGTCCTGTGGAAGCTTTCTTAACAGAATAATCTGGAGTGTGATATCTACATGTCACATGTCTTTGATAAAAATGCAACACTGATCCCTGATAAGATCTCTGAAGGGCCAAAAATCAAACACAACAGAGACCGAGAGTCCATTGCCCTGCGTCTCATAAGGCCACTCAGTATCTTTGCCAAGCAAGGCCTTTTCCTACCCAATGACCGCTGCATTTCCTGGAGAAAGGCGAAGACTGCCCTGCCACGATGACACAGGCTTTTCCTGTACCTCCCAGGTCCCTGCTCATACTGGTGCACTTCCAGCACATTAACCACCCCTGGGAAGGTACGGAGAGCACCAGCATCCACTCCATTTCAGAGTGAAGGAGACTGCAGCAGAGAGGTACATGTCCACAAGGACACATAGCTATGTGGTGCAGAGACTGAAGTCCAGGGCTCTCTCATGCTGGCCAGTCTCTACTGTTGAGCTGCGTCCTAGCCAAGGCTGAATTTTAGTGTACCCAGTCTGGCTCCAAAGTCTGTTCTCGTATTTTGATTCTTCACTACAATAGGGTGTAGATGTTTCATAGTTCTAGATTTAATTCTGAATATAAATTGTTAGTAACATGAATCTCAGAAACACTAAAGTAGTCAGAGGGGAGAAAAAACAGACATTTCTAAATACCAATCAACACTGGTAAAAGAACTAAAATCTAGGGTGGGCAAAGGGTTATAAGGCACAGGAGTTTTAACTCTCTACCACTGTTGTCTGTCACTCCTGTAAAAAACCACAAAGACTCGACTCAGTCGAGCAGTTATTATACGAGACGAGGCCATTACAAACAGTGAGCTAGGGTGGGAGACTGCTCAGCTGGTAAACTGCTTGTCACACAAAGGAAGAGGACCTCAGCACCCACGCAGAAGGCCATGCAACCTAGCATAATCAGTGAGCCCCAGTCCTAGAGACCACCTCAAAAACCAAGATAGACAGCTCTAGAGGACACCTGAGGCTGACCCCTGCCTCCACACACATGCGCGCGCACACACACACACACACACACACACACACACACACACACACATAATGTACATATAGACAGACACACATCTACATCCACTAAGAAAACTTTGTGAGCTGAGAATTCCTATGACTACAGATTTGTACCTTGGATACAAATTTCTCTAAAGAAAGCTGCAATTATGTACTCACCAAAAAGAAGGTTTTCAGTGGACTCTGCCTACCCTTGTTGAACAATTTTGCTAATAAGCTGAGTAATGACCAGGACAATCGTATCTATGAATATGATTAGCACATGCAGATGATAGAGTAGTTACAAATGAAATGGTGACTAGGATCCAAACCTACAGGACTGAGGATGGGGTGTTACTGGGAAGACTTAACAAGCTAAAGCAGCCTGTCATAATGCTA
The DNA here is from genome assembly GCF_903995425.1 of Onychomys torridus. NCBI lineage: Eukaryota > Metazoa > Chordata > Mammalia > Rodentia > Cricetidae > Onychomys > Onychomys torridus. The sequence goes on from NC_050448.1 coordinate 103,230,111, forward strand.
TTCCAGCTCTGCCTGTAAGTCTTCCAATTGACAAAACAAACTAGCACAATCAAAGGGTATCTAAGATCCATTCCATCTCAACATTTTATGAATTGCTTAAAGCTTACTATTTTTCTTTGAGTTCTATATTCTGTAATTCTTTCTTACATTGCCTATTTTTTAACATGAAGATGAAAAATTGGATCTTACTTAATGAAATTGTGTTGAAAACAAGTAAATACTTTAGCTATAATTCTGAGCATGTGTATGCACCATTCCTTATATTAGGTGTTTTATATATATAATGTCTCCATAGTCATTTCCCCCTAATATTTATTTTTTATTGTTTCTTTTTTGTGTTTTGAGGATCAAACCCAGGTCCTTGCACAAGCTAGGCAAATATTCTACCTCTGAGCTACATTACCTTCCTTAGACAAATATTTTATTGTTTAGTAATACATTAGCACTTATATAAAATATGAAAAAGTATCCTTTATTCTTCCTTTTTGAGGATGAACAATCATGGCTTAGAGAGATTAAATAATCTATGTAAGGTACTAGGGCTTGGAAGACTAACTGGATAAAATTCAAATTTATATCTGAACAACAGCTTGTGTTCTACAAAAAACCCTCGAGAATTAAATTGCTTACTTACAGTGAATCAGACATTAACTGACTTCTGAATTTGAACTGCTCAGAAAGAGGCAGTAATCCTTCATGTGGAAAACTTCCTGAGTTAGGTTAGAAACACTTTTTTTTTTTTTTTTTTTTTGGTTTTTTGAGACAGGATTTCTCTGCATAGTTTAGGTGCCTATCCTGAATCTCGCTCTGTAGACCAGGCTGACCTCGAATACACAGAGATCCATCTGGCTCTGCTGGGATTAAAGTGCTGGGATTAAATCCCATAATGGGATTAAAGGTATGAGCCACAGCCAAAAGTTTTTAAAAAAAATTAACATTTGCTTTCTAAATCCCAAGAAACATTAAAACTTAAGTAATTTTCTAAACAATTTATTAGGAGATGATAAATGGTGATAAAGTAATAGTCATGGGCTTGCAAGATGGCTGAGCTGGTAAAGGTGCTTGCTACCAAGCAGGATGGCCTGAGTGCAGCCCCTAGGCCCCACATGGTGGAAGGAGAGAACTGACCCCCCACAGTTGTTCTCTGACCTCCACACACGTTGTGGGGTGTACATGTGTGCTGTGGAATAGTCTTTTTTGTGTCACTCTGATTGGTTTAATGAAAAGCTGAATGGCCAATAGCTAGGCAGGATTCTAGGCAGAGAGGATGCTGGGAAGAAAGGAGACACCAGGAGACACCGAGGTAACAGAGTAAAGGTAACTGAGCCACATAAAAGAAGGTAGATGAAAATAGAAATGGGTTAATTTAAGTGATAAGAGCTAGTTAGAAACAAGCCTAAGCTACCAGCCAAGCTTTCATAATTAATAAATCTCCATGTCATGATTTGGGAACTGGCTGGCAGGAGAGAAAAAGACTCAATACACATGTGTATACAAACACACACACACACCCCACATATAATAAATGTAAGAAACACATAACAGTAATTGTCAGCCAGGTATTGTAGCTCATGCTTTGAAGCCCAGGACCCAGCAGGCAGAGGTAGGTGGATCTCCATGAGCGCAGGCCAGCTTAGTCTACAGTGACTTTCTAGTCAGCTAATATTACACAGGGAGACTCCATAAAAAAAAAAAAAGTCTGATTATGATTTTTATGGGCTTGAACATACTCAATTTAAATACCACGAAACACAAGGCAGAAAATATCTGGCCCAACAAGGACCAGAGCGACTCTGAGGGACACTGAGGTAACAGACCTTCTTCATCTTCCCACTCCAGGTCCAAGGAGGTGCTGTCGTCGTTGCCGCTAGTTGACTTGGTTTTGGTCATTAAGTCACAGCTGCTTTCCGTGTTTGGAGTCAATACTGTGGCGTCAGAAGAGAGTCCTGGAACACACACCAAATGAACACACCGTCACCCGTGCCCTGACCACAGCATCCATCCTTCTTCCTTTCTTTCGTTTTCTTTTCTTGGTAACGACTGTCTCTCTAAATCTTACTGTTCCTCCAAACTCCCACAAATACAATGTGGCAAAAAGTAAATTCAAATTGTTCAGAGAATATTTTAAAAGACTTACTACTACTTCGGAAAACTTCGTACTGTGACTTTATGTTTCTCAAACAAGATTCAAAGTCGTCTTCTGGTCCTGCACTGTAATAAAAGTGAATTTAAAAGATGCTTTTGGAGTAGATGCAGCAGAATGAATACTTAAGTGAGTGATGGTATTTCTGGCTTCAAGCCTCTTCCCCAAAGTTGTAAGTGCTGTACAATCAGAATACTCTGGTGAAAACAGGTCTGAAATTTGTTTAATGCTACATGAAACTGAAAACAGACTGACCGTGAAGGCCAGTCCTCAAAGCAGATTTGTAAGTAACTTTACAATAACAACAAGCATGCTCTTAAGTAAGGAAAATAAACAACTAAGGTTACTATCAGCTTACCTGAAGGAATCCAGTTACCACATCCCTTTCTACATGAAGATGTTACTCTTACAAGTGCATTGAAGTCAATTTGAATAAATGATCACTTACAGCTTAAAAAAATGTTCTCAGTATTCACTAAGACAGTGTCTTAGAGGAAGGTATATATATATAAAAACACACACATTTTTGGAGGTGTTTTACACACACACGAGGGGGGGCTAAGGACTGAATCCAGGGCCTTGAGCATGTGACTATATTTATTTATTTATTTATTTTAATTTTTTTTTTGTTTTTGTTTTTCGAGACAGGATTTCTCTGTATAGCTTTGCGCCTTTCCTGGAACTCACTTTGGAGACCAGGCTGGCCTCGAACTCACAGAGATCTGCCTGGCTCTGCCTCCTGAATGCTGGGATTAAAGGCGTGCACCACCACCGCCCGGCTGTGACTATATTTATAAACATCTGGAGAAGAACAGTGTTTGTCTGGAAATCGCACTTTCTGCCACAATCAGAGGAGAAAACACACGTTGCTCTTTACCTTTGATAGTCTCCACTGCCGGGATGATAGCGCTGTGGAACTCTCTGCTTTTCTTGCTTTGGAAACACAATGTAATAAAAAGTCATTCTGATGTCAAGTCAACGTCTTTTAAAAAATACCCATGCAATGCCAACACCGTCTGCCTAGTTTCTAAAAGCAAACAGTTAGCATTCTTCACTGAAGCCTCTTCCTTCATCATTACTTTACATCCTCGTATTTAAGGACAGAATTATCTCGCCTCATCAGTGTGTGATGTACCGAGAACTCCTAGTGTCGTGGAGTGCTCTGCTGCCCCTAACTCTCTCAACACTCCTCAGAGCCTCCGTGACTAGAAGGGGGAGGCAGGAAGCCAACTGTGAGGTCTGCCGTGGTCCTCTTTGCCATGGACGAAGGAGCAATGTAAGGGTTTGTTAGGCTGAGCTGACTTGGGTACCTTAATGGCAGTGGATTATTTGGGACTAGGCACAGGATTCTGCAGACCTGTCAAAGCTGTGCTTGGATAGTGGCTGCATATTCCTGGCACGGTGTGACCTTCCACTTCTTCATCTGTTAAACAGATGGTTACTGTCCTGCCTCAGCAGACCCGGTTACTATGAAAAGCAATGGAGTGGCACATGTCTGTACAGCTGGGTCCACGTATGACATGCAGAGGATGTACTCCCAGAACAAACATTCAGTCATGGAAGCAAGAACACAGAGAACCTGGATTACCCAAACTGACACATGTGTCGATGGGAGGCTTTAACCCAGTGGTTCTCAACCCTTTAACACAGTCTCTCATGTTGTGGTGACCTCCAACCATAAGATTACTTTCATTGCTACTTCAAAACTGTAAGTTTGCTACTGTTATGAATCATAATGTAAATATCTGATGTGCAACCCCTATAAAAGGATCCTTTGACCCCTAAAGGGGTCAGGACCCACAGGTTGAGAACTGCTGCTTTAACTAGACTCGGTAGAGAGTTCATTATTATAAAAAAGAATGCCTATATTAAAAGCAACAATTAGTTTGATAGAAAGCGAAGTTCATTTTAATGTTTTCCAGTACTTAGGATGTACTAAAAAAAGGCACTTCCCCATAATGAATCTGTTGGAACCCACCCCCTCAAAGAGAGAGAGACAGTTCACAGGAATCTCAGTTTGTCTAAATTTCCACATGTGATTCAGGTTTTGAACTCCTGAACACTGTACCACAGCACTGGCGGCAAATCAACACAGGCAGTTAAGAGGGAGACCGTAAGCAGTGTCCTGCTTAAGCACACGGTACTTGGACTCTGGCTCTCCCGTGCCCCAGCTGTAAAGCCTGTCCTTCAGCTTCCTTGTAGGTAAAGCAGGGGTTTCAAATGCCCCCTCTCCTAAGACTGCTGTGAGTTTTCAACTACGAGCCTTCTTAGTAGTGTTCCTGACACGTCCTTCTATACAAATCTGTTACAGTTGTCAAGCATTGTGTGATAATGCCCTATTCCCACGTCAGGGTAAGAGATGATAATCTTTATTTCTAGGAAATCTATATTTCCTAATCTGTCAAAGAGGTTCTCAAGACTCTACCTCTTAGTGTCTCAAATACGTAAGAAATTGAGAATTAAACAATACCCCTAGTAATCATATATCTTTTCTTATATTAAGTATAAGACTCTTACCATTTAAGAAACTGTTTTAAAAATCTTTACTAAAATGCTTGAGAAATTATACTGAAGGCTAGTTTTGAAAGATTTACCTTCTAAACACATTTCCCCCCAAAGAATTTGAATTCAGAGCACTAGAATTCATCTTTAGGCTAAACAAGAATTACCTCCTGCTAAAGCTACACAGCACACAGTATCAAGCTCACGTTCATGTTTTTTCTAGGAGGTAATGATGGATTCATTTGCCTTTGAGAGTCCCAAGGACATATGCGTAAGTGCATCCTCTGCTAACCAAGGAGCTGTTGGTTCTAGCAGGACAGTCCCAACTTGGAAGAGTCAGAGAAAAGAAGGAGAGGTAACCCTGGTGTGCGCTGGGGTCGCCCCCCTCACCTCCAGGAGCTTTCGCTGCCTTGCTGCCCTGGCTGCTTCACGCTGGGCAGCGTATAAAGCTTCTTCTTCTAGTCTTAACTTCTCCTCTTGTAAGGCTAACTGTGCATGAACAAAACGGTAAGGATTAACAGAAACCAGAACCTGTCTAGCTGCTCTAAACACCAGCTACTCCGACTATAAAACAAAACAGAAATCACTGAAAATAACTGATATCTATAAAGCATATCAAGTTGGTATTTCTGTGGCTGCCCATTTCAAATTCTTTTACAAAATACCCCAGATGACACATAAGACATTACTGAACTCCTTAGAAAATGCTATGATCTTCATTTTCAGTCACCATTTAAATACTTATCACTCTGACTACAATGGTTTTGGCCCTCACAAATCAGAGATCCCTATATCTAAGGCCAATCACGCCTATGCTTTTCCCAGATTCCTGTCTTTCCACTTCACTGAGATCCATACACATTTTCCTCAATTTTATTAGTATTCATTACTCAAAAACTACTTTCAAATTAAGTTGTTACCATTCTTAATAGCACACAGAACCTTAGTGGTAAGTACTGCATATCAAACTTAATTTAAAAAAACAAGTATTAACCTCTTTTTTCTTCAGATACTATGAGCATCTCTTGTGTAGATTGAATTAATACATTTGTAAATCACTAATGGTACTAAATATACTGTTTTTTTTTTATTTTTACTTTAAAAAATTCCTTTTGGTACTGCAGACTGAGCCCAGCAATTTGTACTCTATAGCTGGCCTAGATGAACAGAATGTTAGTTTTGATAAAGGGTCTCATTATATATAGTTCAGGCTGTCCTTGAACTTGCTATGTTCTTAAGGCTAGCCTGAAACTCACTCTCCTGCCTGTACCTCTCAAGTGCTGGGATTATAGGTACAGACACCATGCTTAGCTCCAAAGACTGCTTTTAAGTATAGAATGGAATACAACTAATTCTCTTTAGTTCAGTGGTAATGAAGCCATGACTACAGGCCACATCCATAAATTTATGTAACAATGGGACTGGCAGGGGTACCTGAGAACAAATAAATCCAAGACAAACAGAGCAGTGGATTTAGACCGACTGAGGTAAAGGTACTTGTTCTTGCTTGTTACTTCCATTAGTGAACTGAAAACTATCTTAAAGAGTACTCTGCTGTTGTCACATGACATATGTCACATGACCTCTTAACATGCAATCAATCTAATTCCAGTAAGCCAGAATGAGCTTCCACTGTCAAATCATTTTCTGTTTTATGCAGACAGGTCAGTGACTGTTGGTAACACATCGGGCAGCACCCCCACAACAGGCTTCACATGAACTTAAACCACAAGGCACACCCCCCAACAGGCTTCACATGAACTTAAACCACAGGGCACCCCCCCCCCCACAACAGGCTTCACATGAACTTAAACCACAGGGCACACCCCCACAACAGGCTTCACATGTACTTAAACCACAGGGCACACCCCCCACAACAGGCTTCACATGAACTTAAACCACAGGGCACACCACTCCACAACAGGCTTCACATGAACTTAAACAACAGGGCACACCACTTACCTCCCTCTGGATTTTCCTATCCACATCTTTCTGTTTTTCAGCAATCGAATCATAATGCCTTTCTTGTAAGTCAACAATTTCTTCCTCAGTCAGTGGCCTAGAGAAGACAGGGAGGGAAGGAAAAACAAAACAAAACAAAAGCCTTCTGATGAACCTGAGTCCAAATAAAACATTCCAAAAGCCAGGGGAATGCTGAAATTTTACTGCCAAAATTTGTATTAAAGCAACTGGATACAGCTTCAACTGCTATGTGAAACTATAAATTGAAATACATAGTCCCCCATTCAGTTTAAGATGATATGTGTTCTTTCACTCTATAGCTGCCTGTTAAGAAGTGTGGAGTCTGCTACTCTCTACACATGCTCTACTTGATGGCTATCCTAGACTACACCCCAAATATCCCACCACAGAGCTTCACTTCAGTATGCCGTACTCCCTTCTCAGTGCTCACACAGACAGAGCCTAACCCTCCCACCAATCACTCTGGGCTCCCCAGACCCTCATCCTTCCTCACACTGGTCCATCCTCAGTAATTACCAGGCCTCCACTTAGGACAATGGGATCCCTCAGCAGGTCTGAATTCCTTTTTCACCACTCACTGCCCTAAGTTCCTACAGCCGTGGAACAATCCTTCTGTACACTGGGAATGTGCATTACTCTCATTGGTCAATGAAGAAGCTGACTGGCCTATAGCAAGGCAGGATAAAGTTAGGCGGGACAGTCACACTGAGGATACTGAAGTGAAGAAGGGCGGAGTCGGGGAGACACCAGCCAGCTGCTGAGGAAGCAGGACATGTAGAAAATGAGGTAACAAGTCATGAGCCATGTGGTGAGGCACAGATAAGAAATATGGGTTACTTTAAGTGCAAGAGTTAGCTGGTAACAAGCCTGAGCATTTATAAGTAATATCAAGCCTCTGGGTGGTTATCTGGGAACTGGTGGGCGGGAGAGAAACATCTGACTATATCCTATCATTATATCAATTATGCTGCTTACTCATTCTGGGCCCTGAATATTTTCCACTTTAGTCCTTTCTGCTGTGGGTTGCCAGGAAAAAAAATTCAGCAACAATTTGGTGTTCAGTCTCCAGCAACAGTCCTTGAACTTACTCAGGGTGACTGCCTACATAGCTCAGTAACTTCAGGAAGTTTCTTACTCAAATGTTTTCTTAAAGGTAACTTAATTTCACTTCTACTCCCGTGCTTAAATGTATCTTTGCTTCCCTTCCCTAAAGAGGCAGGGCCCTTAACCTACCTGCATTCATTACTATACTTATGATTCACTCTTCCAAGTCAATGGTTTGCACCTCCAGGACTTATGATGTGCCAGCTGCTCCCACAACCATATGGAGCAGAGGTGGAGATTACATCGAGGGAAATGAGATGGACATAGATTAAGGATAAGCATGCTGAAGAGCCAGGACTTAAATGCAGGCAGTCTAGCACCTTTTCCTACTGTGTCTCCTGCCTTCACGTCCTTGCCTCCACTCATTCAGCAGTATACAGTCTTCAGCTTCCATCACTCCTGTAACTCTGGGAACCAATGGCTTCTACACTGTTAAACAACTTAAGTCCTTCCTACTTAAGTTTCATGAACAGTCTGGGCATCCTCTCTATCCTGCCTGTGTGTCTGGACCTTCTCATTGACCTTTGCCTTCCTAGGCTCCGATGGTTCTTTGTTTCTACCACTTCTCATTCATTCTCAAACTCGTTCCCTGTGTGTCTATTTAATCCTCACACTACTCTCTTCCTTACACTCTAAGAACCCTAGTCCATCACCCTACCACACAGGCATGTGACCCCACCCCTCTGGTGGTGGGGAATGACCCTAGACTTGATAAATGCTAGAGAAATGCTCTACCACTGAGCTGGTTACATGTGGGCATGGTGAAGAAGGCTAACGATACCAGCACTCAGAAGGATCAAAAGTTAAGGACCACTATGAAGGACACATTACCGGAGGTCAGTCTGGGCTGGGCAGCAAATTCCCAACAAACACATCCCAAAACAAAGCAAAGCACTAAGACCTTACATTTATCTATTTAAAAGCTTATTTAAATTTTTTTCATACAATGTATTTCAAACATAGTCTTTCCCCTCCCAGATCTTCCCTATCCCTCTCCTCATTCAATTTCATGTTCTTTCTCTCTTCCCCTGCCTCAAAAATAAATAAATAAATAAATAAATAGATAAATAAATAAATAAAATAAAATAAAATAAAACAAAAATGAAAATGGACAAGCTAGAAAGAAAGAAAAGTTAATTAGTTACAACCAAAAAAAAAAAAAAATCAAATCAAAACAAAACAAAAGGCTTACAAAAAATGGAATCTGTTGTTTTGGCCAACCCTCCTGGACTGGGGCCTGTCCTGGAGTGTGGTTGATATACTGTAACACTCCACTGGAGAAAACTGATGCTCCTTTTCCCAGCAGGGGTCAACTACAAACAGCTTCTTGGTTAGGGCTGGGACTTGGTGTGCACTTCTCCTTTCCAGTACTGAGATACTGTCTAGTTGGACCCCGTGCAGAGACCCTCGACTTCTACTGTTTTCTTCACCCCTTTCACTGGAAGCAAGGCACACATTTCCATCACTGCATACAGTCCCCCAGTGAGTGCTTCCTTCTAATCGGTTATCTCACTCTGTTTTGCAGTTTTTGACTATCTCTGATGTCTCCTCTCCCAGGCTAATAATGGCTAGCCAAGTCTTTTTAGATCAAGCCAGACATCATCTATTTAAAAGAAGCCCTTTGGACACACCTCCCCACACACATTTTGGTAACAGGGATTCTCTAGGTTTACTAGTATGCTTTAATTGCTACCTCGTATTGAAATGTTATCTTTAGGATTTTTCTCTCAGTAGGATACACTTTCTCTAAAGCAGAGACAAACACATGGTGTGTGTGTGTGTGTGTGTGTGTGTGTGTGTGTGTGTGTGAGAGAGAGAGAGAGAGAGAGAGAGACAGAGAGAGAGAGAGAGAGAGAGAGACAGACAGACAGACAGACAGACAGAATGCCCGAGGCTAGACTAACCAGCGCTTTGCACATGTAAGGCCCTGTGCATGCTACTCAAGCACTCCACCACCGAGCCCCGTTCTCAGCCTTTGTCCTTGTTTTCCAGAGGGTCTCCTGCAGCCCAGGCAATGCTCCTGGGTGTGCTATCGGAAGCCTACTTCACCTGATTTTGTTCTCCAGTGTTGCCATGCCAGTCTGCACCACCACACCAAGTCCACACTTATCTTTCATTCCCGCTGTCTAACATAGCACCTGGCACATGACTAACTGCCCAAAAAAGGTTTGCTAAACTAAAAAATGAAGTACAAAATAACCAAAGTAGGAAACAATTCCCTTGACACTAGAAACTTAGTTTCTTCTGAAATATTTTATGTGTATGGTTGTTCTGCCTGCATGTATGTATGTGTGTTTATGCACTGCTCACATGCCTGGTGCCCAGGGAGGCCAGAAGGAGGTATTAGAGTCCCTGGAACTGGAGTTACAGATGTGAGCCACCCTGTCGGTGCTGAGATTCAAACCTGGGTCCTGTGGACCCGCAGTCAGTGCTCTTAACCATTGGGCCACCTCTCCAGCTTAGGAACTTCCTTTTGGGTTAAAGACAGATGCGTCTTTTTCAAGTAGTCTATGCACTTTAATAGCAGATAAAAAGGCTATATTATAAAAATGAATTACAGAATAAGGTTTTAGTTACTTCTGAAGTAGTGAGAGGGTTTTTGATTTGTAGAATGTTTTAGAGCAGTGGTTCCCAACCTTCCTACTGCTGCGGCCCTTCAGTACAGTTTCCCACGTTGTGGTGACCCCCAACCATAACATTATTTTGTTGCTCCTTCATAACTGTAATTTTGCTAGTTATGAACTATAATGTAAACATCTGATATGCAACCCCTGAGAACAACTGTTTTAGAATGTCATAATAAAGAACAAGGGTAAAAAAGAGTTATCAGTATTAAGTGGCTTTAAGAAAACGAAATGATTTATAACCTGGGCCTAATTAAAAAAAAAAAAACAAAACAAGAAACTGATATAAATCAATTTTTTTCGTTATTCAAAATAGTGTTTGGGGAAATATATTATTTGTCTTACTTTTATGTAAAGAGATAATTTTGTTTCTGAAACAAAGTGTTCAGTGTCTCGAAGGCTATAAGAATCTCTCTGGAATTCGGACTTCAAGAGCTCACATACTGTTGTTTAAAAGTTTCCACTCCATCCTGTAAGGAATTGCTTAAGGTAAGCAACTCAAAATGGCTTCAGGAAGTCCCTGAAACTGATCAGATTCACTAGGCCCCTCCCTGCCAGAGTAAGCAATAAAAACTGTAAGTTCCTCTCAGATAAGCCAAGCTGCAAAGAAAATACAGACAAACCAAGCTGCAAAGACAACTCTGAGACCAGACGCCTACAAGAAGTTTAGACCAACCAAGGCACCTGCAAAGGATACTCCCCAACTCACTGAACTACTTGCAGGCTATGCAGTAAGCTCTAGGTGCCCAGCTTTGTAGGCTGTCAATTGTGCTGGGGTGGCCTAGGAGATCCAGCTGTCCTGGAGTCATTTATGTTCCTGTAAGTAACTGCAATAAACTCACTGCCTTACCAAGTTGGACTCTGGTGGTATCTGTACTTTGGTTTCCCATGGGCTCCCTAACTGGGGTGAGTAGATGGGTGTGCTGCATCTCCCCAGGAAAAGTTTTGTCATATAACACTTACACATTTTGTTGTTCTGAAAAGCCTTACCTATGGCTGCTTCCTGGGCTCTCCCCCTGCACAAAAATTAGACAAGTAAAAATTTCACTAGTTGAACTCACTATCTAAGGCAAGCCAAAGCAATTTTCGTCTAATCAAAAATATTTTTACTTACCTAGTTCTGTCACAGTAAGCAAATTTCATTATTAAAAGGATTTAAAACAAACAAACAAAAAAAACCTTTACTATTTTTCAAAGGCAAAACTCAGTTATAGAACAACCAGTTGCTGGATAATTTTTATTTTTTCTAATATTTCTTATCTAGCAAATGAACTCATAGTTAGAAGTGCCAGAAAACACACTCACTATGCCTTCAACATTTGTGGCTGATCTCTGTTATTTAGATTTTAAAGTTTTAGAATTTACATACCTATTAAAAGTTTTTTTGTAACCCTCCCATGGAAATCAATACCCTTTAGTCTAGGTGTTCCCAACTCGTGAGCTGTGACCCCTTTTGGGTGGGTCACATATCATTCATAACAGTAGCAAAATTACAGTTATGAAGTAGCAACAAAATAAAATGGTTGGAGGTCACTACAACATGAGGAACTGTATCAACATTAGGAAGGTTGAAATCCACTGCTTTAGACTTTCTGGCCACTTGAAGCATGCAGAGTAGCCAAGAACTACGAGTTGGCCAAGGTTGTAAAGTACAACGGATGTCACTCTGCCCTCTTGTTACATACACTTCTCACACTGAAGGAGTAACTTTTGTTACACTGCCTGCATTTTGTGCTTTGTGGTTTCATGTTTAAAGTAATCCTGATAGAGAGATTCTGACTGAAAATAAAACAAAATCCCCCAAACATGGTGTCTAACTGCTACCTGATATCCTAAGCACAAGAAGGTGTGATGTGTCTTGTACAGAGACTATGTGGGGTAGGCAAGTTTCAATAAAGCATGGTGACAGTGAGCTCAAAGTCAGGGTTGGCATCTATGCTAAGGAAAGTATTTTCAATAAAAACACATGAAATAAGCCTATACATTTATCAGGTGATGAAATGCTATGACCAGGGGTTTCAGAATCTTAGTACCCCTTGGAGGAAGGATTTGCTGACAGCATTCATGGGAACTCTGAAACATTTTAACTACCATATGAACTGGGGCTGGTGAAATGGTTCAGTGGTTATGAGCAGTGCAGCTCTTGCAGAGTGATCTGAGTTGAGTTCCCAGCACCCACACGTGGTTCATAGCTGCCTGTGATTCCAGCTGCAGAGGAGCTGATCTACTGCCTTCTTTTGCAATCTGAAAGTACCTGCACATATGGCTTAGACTCAGCAGAATATATACATACATGAATAAAAATAAAAAGTAAATCTAAAAAGAAGAAAAAAATTGACTAGCTCAGTTTCTTTTACAAAATAATAAAATCCAGTAGTTGCCCTTTTTTTCCTCCAAAGCAAGCCATAATTATTTTGAAGACAAATTTGGGCTTCTGAGTATTTCTTACACATTTAAATTATTCCTATCTGTCAGCTAAGATATATTACTAAGTTGACAGTGGCAATCAAGTTCTCAAAGGTCCACACTCATGTAGGAAGTAGCATCACAAAACAGGATGGCATGTCACCACAGCTATCCCAAGCGGGGTAGAGACAGGCCGGTCAGCAGAGGAAGAAGTAGCAAAAAGCCCCAGGCAACTACTGAAGAGTACCTTGGGGAAAGGTGCCAGCTCTTCTGAGAAGCAGGATGCTGCTGAGATGGACCAGGAAGCTGAGAGAAGCCTTATTTGTGAAGGAGGAGGCAGAGGCAACTGCTGGGAAGGGAGGAAGGAAGTTCCATGGAAGGCAGATGCTGCTTCTCTAGGACAAGGAAGCTGGACAGTTCCCTGAACTATCTACTAGAGGATGTATATGCCTTGCTACTGGAGGGCCATTTTGTTTTGTTTGTTTGCTTGTTTTTCAAGACAGGCCTTCTCTGTGTAGCCTTGGCTGACCTGAGACTCACTCTATAGACCAGGCTGGCCTCGAACCCATAGATTTACCTGCTTCTGCCTCCCAAGTGCTGGGATTAAAGGCGTGCTCCACCACTGCCTAGATCGAGTGGTCTTTCTATCAGCTCACTTTGAAATGTTGAATTGGACAAGTTTAAACAACTTTAATCATTTAAAATTATATTTTACTCTGTGTGTGTGTGTGTGTGTGTGTGTGTGTGTGTGTGTGTGTATGCTCAACTCCACATGTGTGCCACGGCAGGCATACAGAGGTCAGAGGGCTTGTAGGAGTCAGTTTCCTCTTCCATCAGGTGGGTGCTGGGGGCTGAGTCATCTCACTGGCCCCAGGATTTAAATCTCAAAGGAAAGTTGGACACATTTTCCTCTCAGAGGACCCTAGGAGGTGAGTAATCAGCTTATTCACAAATTCACAGCTAACGTTGGACATCAGCACACAAACTCACGCTCTCCTAGTGATACCTCTGCATATTAAGATACAGCATAGTTCACTGATTCAAAATTACACTTTTTTTTCATATTTTAACAGTTCTATTCTTAGGTTCATCTTAAATTTGACCAAGCTTTTAATAAAACAAGATATAAAAAAATCAATATTAAGAACAACTGATGGGAGGTAATGGCTAAAGTGAGGAATTTTATAATCATACATACATTCTACCCTCGAAGATCCACAGAGAACAGGGGTTCTAGGTGGAAGTATTTTACTTATGTAAGGGAAAGACATTAGAAATATCTTCTTTTTGAAGTTTCTTGGATTCTATAAATGGCAAAAAAAAAAAAAAATCTATGTGCAGCATTAAATTCACGATACAGTAGAAAATTCTGAATCCTTACTAACATAATTTAATCAAAGAAGGAAAAGATGAAGAATGAATGAGAAGTAAAAGGCAAGACAGACAATGGTATAACTTAGCAATTAGTAAGAACAAAAACAGTGAGTTAAATACTTACTTCATCACTCTCTACTAGATTCTCAAACTGAAAGGACAAAAAGGTAACCATTAGGAGGGACATTTCTCTAGTGTACACATCTCACAAGAAACTGCCACTTCGTTAAACCTTAAAAATAATACACCTTTATAAGGTACCTAAGAAGTTGAGTGCCTTTTATAATCAGCATATTTGGTACACTCCAGTCCACAAAAAGGCCAACCCAAGCTCATATATATATTTATTTTTCTGTTCATCAGAATCTACGATACTGAGTCAAGCCTGGTGGGACAGACCTGTAACCTCAGCTACTCTGAAGGCAAAGGCAGGAAGATGCAATACTCAAGCCAGCTTTAGTGACAGCGTGAGTTTAAGGCCAGCCTGTGAGAGTTAGTGAGACCCTGTCTCAAAATAAAAAGTGGAATAAGAGGGATGAGGATATGGCTCAAGAGTGCTAACTCATGAGACCTGCCTCCTAAACAATTGATATTATTGAAATAAACATTGGGTATATATAATAGATATTATAGTCTATACTAGATGTGGTTCTGATCCTTCTCCATTATCTTAAAGACCCAGGTTTGGTTCCCAGTGCCTACATAGTACCTCACAAAAGTCTGTTAACTTGGCTGGGTAGTGGTGGCACAGGCCTTTAATCCCAGTACTTGGAAGGCAGAGGCAGGGAGATCTCTGTGAGTTCAAGGCCAGCCTGGTCTACAGAGTGAGTTCCAGGACAGCCAGGGCTACAGAGAAACCCTGTCTCTAAACAACAACAACAGGGGTGTTGGGGTCGGGGGAGGAAGTCTATAACTCACTAGGAATCTGTTGCCCTCTTCTGGTCTCTGTGGGCACTGCACACACACGGTGCACTTACATGCAGGCAAAAATCTCATACACATAAAACAAAACAAAACAAAACAAAAAACCAAATCTCTGAGCATTTTGGATCCCATCCAACGCTCAAGGACTCACCTCTATGGTCAAGTGTTCTCCTCTTGGGCACGTTCTAAAATACTTCGATCTAGGAAGAAAAACATAAAAATGTTAAAAATCACAATGAAGTCTAAAATAGGATCAATATTATGGCATAAAAGTATTCATACAACAAACAACTATAAATTCTCTAATATAGAACACTTGTATTTCTAAAAACAAACCAAATTTACCTGAGACTTTATAGTTCAGATTTTTAAGTTTAGTTAACCAATCTTTTTTTATTGGCACTAATGTATATTAAGGCTGTAATAAGTTAATTTATACAAATATCACACAGAATAGAATATAGTGACATTTAAAATTTTATTTTATTTTACCATATTAAGTAAGATATCTTGTTAAAAATGGTGGTGAGGGGCTGGAGAGATGGCTCAGTGGTTAAGAGCACTGACTGCTCTTCCAAAAGACCTGGGTTCAAATCTCAGTACTCACATGGTGGCTCACAGCCATACATAATAACTCTAGTCCTAGAGGATCTGACATCCCCCCCTCCTCTGTGGGCACTGTACATACATGGTGCACAGTGATACAGACAGGCACAACATCCATGCACATAAAAATAAATTGATAAAATGGAGGTGAATATAATCAAATCACATTATGCATTGTACGAATCTTAAGGAAATCTATTATTATGTATAATTAACATATAAAAAAACTAGAAAAAGCCCTTTAAAAATACACAAAAGATCATACTAAAACATATACAATGAGTATGCCCTTTACATTTTAGATGCAAAGCAATTCTAGAAGGATAATATAGGCCAATGTGGGAGGAAAAATGGTTATCCTCAGCTGTGGGAGCTCCTGTCTGTACTCCCATTGCTTAAAAGGCCGAGTCAGGAGGGTTGCTGTGCGGCTGAATCCAGCTCAGGCTACATAACCAGGTCTTGGTCTCAAAACAAAACAAAACAAAACAAGCCTTTTAGATAATGGCCATATATTCATAGAAGGCTTTTTGTTCTTTTCTTATGGCTTCACAAAGGAAATGGAAAGGAACTCATAAATGTCAAGTTACACAGAAATAGGTCAGTATATCCACTTTTCGGGGGTGGCACAAATATTTCCTTTCACTTTGATCACTCATTCTGCTCCTCTTGCTGAAACTTGGACACAGCTAAGGGAGCACTGTCTTCCCCATGTCTGCCCCAGCAATGCTGGTACTCTACTTCAATACCAAGCCCATCTCAGACTCAGCCAATTCAAACTCCCTTGCTACTGCAAGCTCCAGGCAACTCTGAGACTTTCACACACATGCCGTTACCAAAATGAATCAAGTGAAGGCCCTGCATGGCAGCCACACTCACTCTTACAGTTCCTAGCTCGTCAGGTTCACTAGACAGAGAAGACCTCTTTCACAATGAGATTCCTAGGTCAGGTCTGGTGCTTTGGATGTGTACATATGCGTGGAGGGGGTTAGGAAGAAAATGACATATTATGGCCACTAAAGAATAAAAACAGCAAAGAAATTTAGTTGCTATTTTCTCCTGTGACAACATTTTTAAGCTAACAGATGTGACAGTTGATCTTCAATGTCAACTGATTGAGTTCCGAAGCACCTGGGATCTGTGACAGCATTTCCCTGAAGAATTAACTGAAGGGGAAACACTGTTTTAGTTTCATTTCCTGTTGTTGTAACAAAACACTGTGATGAAAACAAGTTCAAGGAGAAAGGGTCCCAGTTCCAGGCTACAGTCCGTCACTATGAAAGAGTCACAGTGCAGGGACTTGACACAGTTAGTCACATCACATCCAGTCAAAGCAGAGAGCATGAGTTCCCGGATGCAGCCGAGCGCCTTCTCCTCCTCCTGCCCCGGCCCAGCCATGAGACACATTCACGATGGGTCTTTCCATCTCAATCAACACAATTAAGAACATCCCTCATAAGCACATCCACAGACCAACCTAATCTAGACAATTTCATGGGACTCCCTTCCCAGGTGATTCTGGATTGTGTCAAGCTGACAAGGGAACCTTCAGAGGCACCACTCCACAGGCCAGGATCCTGGACAGATAGAAGGGACAAAGAAGAGCAGCAGAGCCTGGCTGCCACGATGGATTAAACCCTCTGAAACTGTGAGCCACGGACTACCCTTTCTCCTGCTTTACCTATGTATGCTGGGTATTTTGGTCAAACAATGAATACCAGTGTAATATAATTGTTTTGTATCTTCCCTTCTCCCAGGTTATTGGTAAAATGTAGAGGATTCTGTCCTGTCTTTAAAAGGAGCTCACAGAATATTCTCGTGTAAACACAGTATCTTTTATTCTCTAATTACCCAGGATCTCCACTCTTCAACTTCTCAAGCAAACCCAGAAATGAGCTGAAAATTCCAGAAGCACTGTGTTCTGGCAATAGGACTCCTGCTTCTGGTGTTAAGTTGTCTCTCTGTGTGAGACGATTACCCAGTTGCTGGAACAACCTGTCTCGGATTAAACTGGTTAGGAAGTAAGTGGTGAACTATCCAGTGACATTAGGTTACATGAGTACCACAACGTAAGTTTAGTAGAGGCCAAAGAGTCTCTGGGCTCTCTTCCACAACTGGTTAGAGAACGATCATATTCTTGCCCCACTGAAGAGTCAAACTACACACCCCTAGACTTCATTTGATTGGCTTAGCGTTCTCTGGAAACCAAACATAGATACTATCCTCCTGAGATCGGTATGGCTTCACTTTCTAAAAAAATTAGACTGAAACCATATTCACAAAGAACATACATTGACTCCTACAGTAATAAGAGCATATTGATTGGTTAAAGTATATAAGCAATTTGGCAAACTCAGGCACTGTTTTTTTAAGAGAAGCTTTACTGTGGGGTTTTTCTAAAAACAAGTGGGTATCAGATTATACATATTTTAAAATGAATTATGGATGTCTTTATTTATTTAAACACCGCTGGTGCCTGTACAGACCTTCTAGACATGTGCAGTATTAAACTTGTCAGTGACACTTGGCCAGCTTTGAGCCATATTAAAACTATGCTGGTTTCAGTTTTTTCCACGTTTTCTGTATGGCAGATATTTGGAACACGGTTAGAGAGGCAACTGTTCTGAGTACCACTTCAGTGAGGACGCTTCCTTAGCGCGCAGGCAGTGTGTCAGTCCACGAAGTGTCCTGCAGTAAGCACGTCATCACTTAAGCACATGAAGGACACCAAGACTCAAGGCTCTCATACCACTGACTGCTAAAAGTCTAACAAATTTGGAACATGTATTTTTAGTATCTCCTACAAAAAGCTATCTTGACTTTTTATTTTCTCTCTCCCAGTTCTGCTCCAGAGTGAAGAGTGAGCCTTTTGTCAATCACCCACGATCCTAACCCATCATTGTTAATGGACCATATTAACCTTTTACCATGGTTATTGGCATCCATTAATATTCACTGCTCTGTTTCACTAGAATATTCAAGTCCATAATTTTTCAAATTCTTTACAGATTCTTTAGAAGCCCTCAGCTCTATTAAGATCTCCCCTAGGGGATCTTAGAGATGATTTGCTGCTGTAGGAGGCCAACATAAAAGCCACTGAGGCAGCACTGTGAATGACGGGCCAGGACCACAGTGCTAACAGCAGCCCTGAGAAGTGCTGTGAGGACAAGACAGGAGGAATGTGCTAACAGAGGTTCGAGTATGTACGGGGCAGAAACCAAGATGGAGCCGTCACAGATGAGGGTGGTTAGAAATGGAACAAGCGTACAGCCTGGAGAGCAGCGACCACACAAAGCCAAGAGTCTGGGTGTCAACACAGTGAAGAGCACAGGCTCACACTTAGAGAATCACATGTGTCTTTATAGAAATTTCCTTTCCTCAATCCCCCTATGGCCACAGCTACCCCACCCCAGGGCGATCTCCACTGTCCGGTATGCCAGCCACTAGCGATAAGTGCTATCAAGCACTTGAAATGTAACTGGTCTGAATTTGGAGGGCTATGAAATGTCAAGTTGATTTTTCAACATTTGGATGTTAAAGACAGTGCAAAAGTAACTGAAATATCCACTTCAGTAACTAAGCTCTTCAGCATATTTGCATGAGTAGATGTGAAAAACGCTCAGATCTTCTTTGATTCATTCTCTTTCCAAGTTTAATCCATCAATTCTACAGCTGAAAACAGCACCACACATGTTCAAGGACCAAGTGTGCAGCTTTGAGTCTAGCTGTGCTCATTTTACATGTCATGCCATCCACATTAATGCTTTCATACATGACACGGTTGCATTTTTCATAAAAAAGATTTCCACCAAACATTGGTAGTAAATAGCTGACAACATTCAAAAACAGTCTGGTCTAATAATTAAAATCATACTATCTATAAATAAAGGAAAACAGTCATCCTACTTTTTAGAACTACTATTGTTAGCACATAAGTGGGTCAGATTGTACAAAAGTCCCTGAATTTACTTTAAAAAAAAAAAAAAAGCCAGAATGGAAAATCTGATTTTTTTTGCTATCATGCTTATAAGTGAAAACAGGAAGATAAAAACTTTATTCTTTGCCTTCATATTTGTACAGTGTGACTAAAGATACTGAAAGAAGAGTTGGCATTCCTTTGATAGAGATTTCAAACACCAGGGTTAAGAGAAGAAAAGATACACTTAAGAAAGTAGGTAAGGGCCAAGCTACTCAACCTCAAATTGATTTCATTTATGATAATACAACAATGCCATGAGACAACTCCCAAGTTCAGAGATTCTTGGAGGTGTGGCTTTTTAGCAAGTAACAAGAGAATACGGTACTAGTAAGTATGAGGGGGCCTGCTGTGGAATAATCCCTTTGTACACTGTGAAAAACTGTCGTTGTGACTGGCCAATAGCTGGACAGGATTAAGTTAGGTGGGAAAGCCAAACTGAGAATGCTGAGAAGGAGAAGGGTAGGGTCAGGGGAGCCAGATGGAGAACCAGTCAGACATACAATGGGACAGAGGTAAACGCCAGGAGCCTTAGGGCAGCACACAGATTAATAGACATGGGTTAAGTTGTAAGAGCTAGTTAGTAAGAAGCCTGAGCTACTGGCCAAGCATTTATAATTAATATAAGCATCACTGTGTTTGAGAGTGGCTGTGAGACAGGAAAACTCTGCCTACAGAGGCCCCCCCCCCAGGTCTATAGCAGAAATCAACAGAACAATGAGTTATTCCCTCCAGGACACTGCTGCCCACCTTTGGTAGTTGAGCTAGGGAAAGAAAAAAAGAGGAGAGGGAACACGAGAAAGGAAAAGTCTCTGAACTGGACAAAATACATAAAATAACATTTTCTTTTTTAGTTCCACTATTTCAGTGAAGCAGTCACTCTTCCAACTTGACAAGTTATGACAAGCACCTTGTTATGAAGATGACTGTGTTTCACCTGCAGGTACTCTATTCTCTCTCCCTGTCTATCTTTGTGCCAACGCTTCCATTTTTTTGTTTGTTTTGTTTCTTCGAGACAGGATTTCCCTATGTAGCCCTGGTTGTCTTGGATCTTGTTCTGTAGATCAGGCTGACCTTAAACTCAGAGATCCACCTGCCTCTGCCTCCCGAGTGCTGGGATTAAAGGTGTGCCACAACTGCCTGGCTACTGCTGTAGTTTTAAACATTTCCAATTATTTATTCCTAGTTTCTTATATTTATTTCCATTGCTATCATTAAGAGGATTTATGCACATTCTATTTGCTACAGGCACATAGGGCTATAATGAAGTTCTTGTACAAATACTCAACATTTCACGTTAATGAGCTGGAAAAAAATACCTTCTCAGTACTAAGAAAGTGGAGCAATGGAAATCTCCTATTGGTAAAAGTATAAACTGGAAGGTATT
Organism: Onychomys torridus; assembly: GCF_903995425.1. Taxonomy (NCBI): domain Eukaryota; kingdom Metazoa; phylum Chordata; class Mammalia; order Rodentia; family Cricetidae; genus Onychomys; species Onychomys torridus. Next base: position 103,251,137 of record NC_050448.1, read on the forward strand.
TTAATACTGATGAAGATGTGCATAAGCTAAGGACCTGTCCTGTCATTTCACTAGGGACTCTTTTGTACAGGTGCAGAAAGGTGTACCATTAGAATATTAATTGACAGTGACAGCAAAAACAAAGGAAAAAACCACACCCCCCTGAGATAACAGAAATGCCCATCAATAGAGTGAATAAATCGTGGTATTTCAATATATAACATAACATAACATAACATAACATAACATAACATAACATAATACTACACAGGAAGAGAAATGAGTGGGTAATTAGGTATGAAAATGAGAGTTTTGGAAGAGCACTGTTCAAAGTCACTGAAAGCAAAGACAAACATAACTAATATTTACTGTATTTAAAGTTATTACAGAGGAACACGACTATAATTCTTTCCCTAAATCTAGCTGGATGAGCCAGCATAAGAAGCTTGCTTCAAGTGCCAGGAACCACAAGAGTCTGAGAGAAGTGAGTGGGGAGGATGCAGAGTGAACGCATGAATAATACATGTCATCAACTTGAGGGTAGGGAAGAAAGCAATGATCAGTTGGACTAGGGTGGTGTCAGAGAAGCAGACAAACACTTAGCAGATGAAAAAACCTGATCTAGGGGAAGGACCAAACAATGAGAGCTGATGGGAAGTAGTGTCGGAACCCTAATGGGTTACAATGGGCAAGAAGCAAAAGGCAAGAATGGGCAGAGCAAACAAGTCAACAGGGCAAGTCAAAGACGCAAGACTTCCAGCAGTGAAAGTAGATGTGAGAAGCCAGGAGAGGCCTCAGGAAAATGGCAGGGTCACTCAGAGCTGAGCTGCGAAGAAAACGATTAAGTCACATCAATTCATCAATTCAACATATGCTCAGGAGAAAAGGGAGGTAAAAAATAACCGGGGCACAATTTGACCACCGCTGTAACAAAATGTCCACCTAGCACCAGGGTGACCTTACAGTGATTAAAGAAAACAAGTGTATTTTCTCTGAGTCTGGCGCACTCCGAAGTTCAGAGTCACCCATGGATGACTTATAGACAGAGACTCTCTATGTCCCGAGAGGTGTCTCAACATGAGACAGTGTCCTGCACAGTAGTCAGTCATTCCACTACTGAAACTGAATGTGGGCTCGGAACGTGAAGAGCAGCAGAGAAGTGAAAGAGACTGGTTGGTACATGGGGTGTTGATAAAAAGAAGTTAGCTAGCTAGGAAGTAAAAAAATGGAGGTTCCTGCAAACTTACTACCTTGTTATCAAGATAGATACTAAGATAAACTGAAATCTTCTTGAAAACAGGCTGAAAATGCAGTTTTTAGTGTTTTTCTGTTATGCTGCATGGTGGGTTAAAAAAACCTCTAAAACTCAAAATTACACATTCGTGGGACAATTTTTCAGTTCATTTTATATCCTACCTGGTGAAATACAGTAAAACAATCCTTTGTATTTTGTTGAAGATTATAAATAAATGATGAGCAACCAAGGTAAATGGTTCCAAAGTCCACTAAAAATTAAAAGCCTCCCAAGCCATCCCTCACCCCCAAACAAAAACTGGGCAGGCTATAAATCATATTCCTGGCAAAACCTATTACAAAGATGATGATGGGCACTGTATTCCAGCTAACATCAAATATTTTAGCACAGGTTTAACTACTCAAATCTGAATGGATAAGAATTGGCAGATGTCTCAGGGAGGGATATCAACACATGCCTATGTCACGCCTATGGTCACAGGTCTAATTCTTTGCCTCATTGCTTGAGCTGACACCCTGAATGTCTTCTACCCAGGTACTGGGACTCAAATAATTGGCTTTCCTGGGTCACTAGCTTGCACACAGAAGACAGTAACAGTTTGCATTGGAGCCAATTCCTCCTAACCAATGTCATTTTATATCTACAGTTGCAGCTACTGGTAGATGCATGGTGTTCTTCTAGTGGTTATGTATCTATGGAGGCCTTTACAGAACTGGTAATCGTAAAGTCAAAGTAGTTACTATTAGCAGTGCCTCTGAATGATGAACTTTAGAATGGATATTCAGAAAATTATCTTTATGCTTTGCAAGACCAGTGGAGATAGGTCTTCCCTTTGTGCATGGCAAAGACAGAAAACATAGGCTGAAAACAAACAACCCAAACAACCACTGCCTCTAGAGAAGAGCATGCTCTAGAGGAAACCAGTGACAAATAGGGAGCTCAGGCCTCCAGCTTCCATGCTGTCTGCAGCACCCCAAATCACCCATCATCTGCTTTTGGAAAGTGAGATATGTGACTTCATATCACATGTGACACTGAGTCTTCTCTTTTTCTTCCTTCCCAAAGTTACTGAATGACAGGCAAAGCAATGTATTAATATTTAGAACATGGAAATCAATAAAAATTAATCTCACAAGTCAAATGAAGGTATATGTAAAGGTTAAATTACAAACCAGGTTGTGTTTTAGTCCTGAAGAGGAGGAACCAGCACATTCCCAGATATGGGAAAGGGTGGTTCAGAAGTATCAGAGATCAATAGGCAGGAGGATGTGAAAACAGTGACCTACTTAAGAAACTACTTCCACGGAGTCAACAAGTATTAACATCTACTATGGACCAGGAACTTAACTGGGAGCCAGGTATTTAACAGGAAGTCAAGATCAGCATGACACGGCCTGGCCTGAGATGCATGTACTCAGAAGGCTAAGTGGGAAAGTGGAACTCAGACGAACAGACTGTTCAGCAGAGCTGTGAGCTCTTATTTCCAGAGGGCTGGTGATGCTTCGAGAAAACGCTGGAAAAAATTCTCGAATTGCCAGTGAAAAGATGAGTAAGCAGGTGTTATCCAAGGGAAAAGGGAAGAAATGGATTCAAGGAAGAATGTAACACAGAGACAGGAAAAGAAAAAGTAGGCAAGAAATAATGCAGAATCATGGAAAGACACATTAAAGGTTTTCCAGATTTTAGCTTTCATCCTAGAATTAGGGTAAGCACTAAAACGAGGAATCTAGAAGCCAATGTGATAGAGTAAATTCATCAATTGAGATTCCCTCTTCTCAGGGAATGTCTAGGTTTGTGTCATGTTGACAAAAAACAAAACAAAACAAAAAACAAAACAACAAGAAAGCAAACACAACTAACCAGCAGAGACACAGAGGTTGGAAGAGACAGTGGGGCGGAGGGGAAGAAGGGCTATCACGATCCTCAGGTTCATGGCTCAGGTGACTCTTGGTCTTCTACATAGAAGGTAGGAAACAAGAATGGAAATGACTAGGGTTTTAGAAACTGGAGGAAGAAAGGGCTGGAAGGAAGGACGAGTGCAGCACCGCAGGATGGGTTTAAAGTTGTATCTGACAGCAATGGGAAGTGAGCAATTAGAGGATTTCAGAATGCAGAAGGAGCAGACAGACTCAACAGGACACGGAGTAGATAAAGCCATGGGTTTCACGGTACTACCCAAAGTACACTGGGAAAAAAAATGTTTTTTCTTGTCTATTTTGTTTTGTTTTGTTTTTCGAGACAGGGTTTCTCTGTATAGCTTTGGTGCTTGCCTGAATCTCGCTCTGTAGACCAGGCTGGCCTTGAACTCAGAGATCTGCCTGGCTCTGCCTCCCAAGTGTTGTGATTAAAGGTGTGCACCACCACCGCCCAGGTTTCTTGTCTATTTTTATTGATGTGTTTGGCTGAATACAAAGTGAAGTTACAGATACTCAAACACAGACATGCACACAATAAAATGGATATATGACAAGCATAAGTTCCACAGAACTCATCAGGTTGCCACAGGAGAAAAACAAGATCTAGAAATTTAGCTTTAGGAAACAAAGCAGCCGAAGTCATTAGACAAGGAAAAACATGATATAGTGTAGTTTTAGAAAGCCCAACTACTATGACATGCACCTACCACAAGGAGAACAATTACAAGCCACTAGTTGGGTGATGAGAAAGCCAACACTTTAGACAAACACAGAACAGAGTCCATGTGTGGAAAGGGAGGCTCAAACAAAATCTAGACAAGAGCGTCTCTCCAGCATGAAGGCGCACGAAGTGGGAGAGACCGAAGTAACCGGAAAGGCTGAACTTGCCTTGGGATGGCAGTACACATGTAAAGGTAATTAGTGAGATAAAGACACCAGAAGACTCCACTATGACAGCTAGAAAGGAAAAAGACAGAAAAGGAGAAGACTGAGTATGACAGCTAGAAAGAGTAAGGCTAGCCAGGAAAAAGACAGGAAAGGAGAAGACGGAAGTGGTGCCGCAGAGATGAGGCACAGCTTCAAGAAGCTTATCACACGAGACAGGGTCAAGTTGTTGAGCTATCCCTAAGTTCTTCACCAACAGCATCCAGGGTAATTCACCAACACACAGGGTAACCGAATGTTATCACGGAATAAAAAGTGACGAGCTATTGCCAGTTAGAGACAAGGGCCTCCAGAGGGACTTTGACCACAATTCCAGCTGTTATCTTAGGCAAGTCCAACTCTCTAAGCTTTGGTTTTCAGCCTCTAACACAAGTACAAGTTGAGCGGCATTAACCTAAAAGTTCAAAATCCAAAATATTCCAGGCTCTAAAACCTTTTGTGGGCCAACAGGAGGCTGCAACGTGGAAATTCCACACCTGACTTCACATGACAAGAAGATGGTCAAATTGCAGGAGAGTATGAGGCCAGCCTGGGTAACACAGTAAGACAACGTGCTGTCTAAAGCACACAGTGCAAAACCATAGGCAGACAAAAAATACTACGAAATCACTTTCAAGTGTAAAGGGTGTTTATGAACTACAACGCAGGTCCCATGTCTAAGAGTGTTGTGTATAGAAATATTCTAAAGTCCTATTAAAAAGGGAGAAATTGGTCTCAAGCATTTTGGATAGAGTACACAATTATCGATAACACTTACTACTTGACAGGAGTGTGTGAAAGAATGAATAAGATAACATGTAGTATTTAGAATACTGCCTGGCACACAGGAAGTAGCTAAATATTTGAGAGGCACTAAAGTCCTTTCACTGGGAGAGGAAAAGCAAATCACTGTAAAGTACTACCTCGAAGCAAGTCTGCTGCTGGAATCCAAGGGGCTGACGCCTGTTAAACAGAGCACCCCAAACATGATCACACCTTTGCATATGTCATACAACTTAAGTGGACCAAGTGTGGGCAATTTTACAGTGACCTAAAGACAGGAATTAAAACACAACACAACGAAGCATGACAAGGTTCCTAAGAACCTATCTAAGAACAAGTAACATGGAGGCCTGGGGATGTAGCTCAGTTGGATTTCAGCCTAGCACTGCATGAAACAGGCATGGAAGCACACACTTCAATCCCAGAATTTGGGAGTTGGAGGCAGAACAATTAGAAGTTCAAGATCACTTTAGACAGGGGCATGTTAAAAGTTTCTCTCTCTCTCTCTCTCTCTCTCTCTCTCTCTCTCTCTCTCTCTCTCTCTCCTAATATCGTCCAGAGAAACAGAACAGGCCAGCACTTGGAGTTCTCCAAATTGTGCTGGTAGAAGGCTAACCCCTTAGGATATCAATATTCTGTTTCTTGGCAGTAAGGTCTCCAACTTGCCTTAGCACTTATACTGATATTTTGACTAGTCAACAGTTATCCTAGCATATAAAATATAAAAGCACATTCTAGTACAGTTGGTAATTCTAGTGTTGAGACTGCGTAGTGTAGAGTAAGTGATCTCATTTTGAGAGACTCCTGGGAAATCTACAAAGCTAAGAAATCAGGCCTCAAATGACAAAGCACCCTGTGGAGTCCACCCTAATTGAGTCTAACAAAGCCTAGGATGTCCTATTTTTTTTTCCCTAGCCATGATAAGTACAGTAATATAAAAATTAAGGTAAACTTTTGTGATTACCCAATTTTTTTCACTTTAGAAGTAACCATTAAATATCCAGATGCATGTAAAAAAAGAAAAAAAAAGACTAACATCATAGCAACTAAACTGAAAGGCAGTTTAATCTTACTGTGTTTAAGTAACTGCATGATTCCAGACACTGCTAGGAATTACTATTAAGTAGCAAGTTTACCAGAAGATTCAAGTAAGGGAATTGTTGAAACCAATGCTTACAGATGAAAAGAAACACGATTGGTATGCTCATGTGGTCTTAGATGTCAGCATCCATAGCACAGACTTACTCAAGGTGTCTACCAAAATCGAAGAGCAGATTCACAGCCATACATTATGACATATCTACAGATAATGTACACATGACTCACTCATTTCCTTCTGTTACTCCTAACCTATGATGCCAAGCCCGTGCTCAACCAGTAGAATCCACAATTTTAATGAATAGGATATATAAAGTGTAGTTTGTATAATCACTGTGGAAAATTAAAAAAAAAAAAAGGTCCTTACAAAACCCAGGTAATGTACTCCTAAGTCAAATATGTTGTCTACCACAGAATTCAAAACACTCCTTCCCAGAGTTAGAACGTTACACCTTCCAAAGCAATAACACTTTAAAATAATAAAGTCAAAGATGATGCACATCAGTTCTTTTGTGAGCCTATTTGCATAGCTTAATGAAAGGGTTCATGAACCACATAAAACTTAGAAGCAGCATGATTTTGGATCACAATATTAAACAGCTGTCACATCCCTATGACAGTAACAGTATAGAAATCAGGAAAATCAAAATACCAAACTAAGCAGAAATCTTTTAAGTCCATTCACTCTGATCCTAGGGATTACATAGTGTAAAGACTTAGTCATTTTGTATCACAGGCATATACTGCCTGGTTAGTGAATCACATTTTATAATGTCTCCATGACCCAAAGATTCTATTTACAAATCCCTTGGTTTCAGTATGTATGCTGAAAGCTTCATGAAACAATGCTATCGGCTGAAAACTTGGCAATATGCTTAAGAAAGTACAAAAATAAATTTGTTCTTTACATAAAGTGTTTGGCTTAAAATTTTCCATTCTAGGTTTAAATGCCTGGGGGAATACTCAGTAACAATAAAATCAGCATCAATGCTATGTGCTATGCCCCCTCCCCAGTACTCTAGGAAATAAAAGGCATAACAATGAAATAATCATAAAAATTTTGCTATTGGGTGGTGTGGAGAGAAAAATCTTAAGCATATTCCGCTTTGACACAAGAGAAGTGATGTTCGGTGATACTTGAATTTGATTACCAAGCATGCGAGAAGCAATCACTGCATGCTATCCTTTCCAAATTTCTAAGTATTACTAGGAAAAGAATCCCATACTGCCGCACCAATTACTTAAATGCCCAGAGTGCACTGTGATCCGGCAGCTCTTTAACCTAACAAGAGTTCATCAGAGCCTGGAGCAGAAGTGACTTCTACTCAAAATTCACCTGAGGCATCAACCTCGGGGCCAGATTTTCACCTGCTCTGTTAAGGCCCAAAGGAAGATCAAACACAGAAGACAGAAGCTTTGACATTAAACAAACTCAAAGCAGGGTGTGTCCAGGAGGCAACGCCGGGTGCACACTGGAGACGCAGCCTCCCGAGGCGGGTTCTCGGGGGCGGCAGGCACCATCACCGCCAATCCCCGGCCGGGCCTCCCACGGCCCGCGCTGCCGCTTACCCTCCGCCGGCTCGCTGCAGCCGACCCGCTTCCCGGCGGAGCAGCCCGAAGCACTGCGTCCAGCAGCAGTTCCCCATCGCATGCCGCCCGGCGCCCGCCGCTCCACCTCCAGCCCCGAGCGCGAGCCCAGGCGGAGCAGCTGCATCCGCGCCGGCCGGAGCGCGGCAGGCGGCGATCCAGGGAAGAAAGGCCGCCGCTAGGCACGCGGGCTCCGGGCTACCGCGGCGCGAGGGACGAGCGCAGGGTCGTGGGATCCCGGGTCGCCAGCCGTCCGCATGGCCTGCTCGCCACCCGCCCGCGCCGGTCACCGCCCCGGCAGCCGCGGGAGGCCCGTGCCGCCACGCCCCCCTGCCGCTCCTGTGCTCCCATTGGACACGCTTCCTGCGGCCCCGCTTCCGGCGGCCGGCGCGTGCGTCATTTCCTCCAGCTTCCGGGTTGGCCGTGTCAGCCTGGCAGGAGGCGCTGCCTGGGGCTCTGTGTACTGTGTGTTGAACCCTGATCCTAGAGGGCGAATTGCTTTCTCTCGGTGCCGTTTCTGGCTTCCTCGTCGCTGTCCAGCGGGGAGGATCCCACGGGGAGCCTCGAACGCAAGCCCAGCCTTCGAACTTTGTACCTAAAGCGTGCGAGCCTCCCGCCTGCAGCAGCGGGTTGGGTATCACCCAGCGAGTGGGTTCCAGAACTGCACCGTAGCTGGAGGTGGAGGCTGTGTATGGACTCATTGCCATTACTTAGACGACACGAAGAGGGTTTTCTTCAAATATGCCCGTTTGCGTGGCAGTCTTTATACTGCCAGCGTGGTGGAGAGACATTAATGGTGCACTACTAGCCAGTTTTTGTTGTTGTTGTTGTTTGTTTGTTTGTTTAAAAAACAACAACAAAAAAAACCCGGAAAGATCCAGGCTGGAGATGTAGCTCAGTTAGTTGAAGTGTGGTGGAAAATCTGCAATCTCAGTACTTGAGAGGTGGAAGCAGAATCCTAACTTCAGGGTTATCCTCAGATGAACGTTAAGTTGGAGGTCATCCTGGGCTGCCTGAGACCCTACCTTAAAAAAAAAAAAAATTAAAAGTTCAAGTGATTTCAGGTTGGGAAGTTGAGATCAGAGGAAATCAGCAAAAAAAAAGTGGGGGGGGGCGAGTTTTTCAGGAGCACTAGCCGTTGCCAATTCAAACATACAGCCCCAAAGTGGAGCAACCTTAAGGGAAAAATCCATATCCTAAAATGCTGCTTTAAAACCCAGTTTCCAACACCAGGTAGCCTTAACAGCGGAAGGTAGGAGTATTATGATTTGGAGGCCAGCCTGGTCTACAGAGCCAGAACCTGGCCAGCTAGGACTGTGTAATGAAACCTAATTGGATATAAGGCATAGTTTCATACATGCCTAGTCCTGTAGGAAATATGCCTCATTGCCAACCAGATCTTACCATCTTAACCTACTTTATTGCGAGTGAAATAGTTACATTAAAAAAATAGTACCAATGATAAAACGTTTTTCAGTGGGTCATTTTGTGGTTCTTGTCATCAAGACCAACCAGGATTTCAGTCCTAGTACTTAAACTAATGAACTTGACTCTTTGGTATCCAAGTACACTCACTGGCTTAGGTAGGGGGTGCCAGTGAAATGACTTAATGGTTTGAAACTTAAATTGTTACTGCATTGTCCTTCTCTCTTCCAGTACCTGAAATCAATATTAATATTAATATCTTTGAAATTGAACTATAAATGTTTAAGGAAGCTGGTACGTGAATCCTGTGGATATTACCCATAATGTTGATCAACATACCTTGAGAGAATGAGTCTGCAGAAAATTATGCCAAATTAAAAACTAATTTACAAAGTTTACATATTGCATAATTATTCTCACAGGAACTTCTAAAAAAGGACAGAGTGATACAATGGCAAGCACAGTAAAGGGCTGCTAGGGGCAGATAATGAGAAGTGGATCCATGAGAGGAAGTCTGCATTTTGGCTTTGTGGATGTCAGCATACTCTTTGTTTGTGCTGCACTGTAGTTTTGTAAGACACTGCTGTTGAGAGAAAGTAGCTTAAGGTACAATGGTGATAATAATAAACAATACTCTGTGTTATTTCTTTTCAAGATGTGTGCATGCCACGTGCATACATATGCCCATGGAGACCAGAAATGAACTACATTGGTGCTTTTCAAAGAAAGTAAGCTCACGGAAGTATGTTTAAAGACACAAAAGGTAATTATGTAACTGGATCACTAGCAGCTTGTTGTCTGCCTTATGGGTGTGTGGTAAATGAGTGTAGTTGCTCAACATCATTCAGTACAAGACACTAGGTGATTTGCTTCCCTCTTTGCGTGCCAAGCATTTCCATTTTACAAGAGAGGCATTCACACAAATGATTATGTAAGTGGCATAATGCATTTGTTGGGCAGAGTTTGTCTCAAATCAAATATTACTAACAGAATTGTCTTATAACGTCTTTCAAATTTATACACTTACACCTCTTAGTGAGTTTCTCTTCTGAAATTCTTAACAAGGAAAACTATAACTATAACTAACTGATCTCCAACTCCCTCAGAGACCCCAGAGGAAATAATACTACCTAATAAAAAATAAAAACAGGAAGTGCATGCAAGCAGCTTCCAAAAAAAAAAAATGTGAGTTGACAGAAACAGCCAGCTGCATGGACAGTCACCTGAGGTTTTTCTGCAGTGTTGGGGCATCATCTTCAGCCTATAGGCTTAGCGTATCTGACAGACTCATTTGTGAACTAGGATGTACAAATGCCAAGCCAGAAACCACTTTATTAATTAGAACAGGGAGAATTTAGTACAGGGAATCACTAAGTCAGTTAATGGTGCTTAATGCTAGCAGGCAGTTCTAAGGTCACACAGAGGTAGCTATTGCAGGGAACAGCTACCACACCTAGACACTAAACAAGGAAGGAATTTAGAAATTCAGAAGTTCCTTGAAGGCAGACACCAATTTCTGAGATTGTTCATAGGTGCCATGGAAACATGCTCCCTTCCATTGTGGTAGCAGAGAAAGATAACAATTGAACCCACACACTGTGCACGAGGGTGCCCACCACTTGGGAAACATGGCAAGACATCTTTCTGTTCATCCACCTGCTGTCATATGGATAGGACAGTAGAAAGGGGGATATTACCTCTACACCAAGAATGTCCCTGCAGTGCCTTCCATTGGAAGATCCTCACATAGAACCATTCAGTTAGAGTCTGCATGGTGCATGTGTCACATCAGACATCATGGCAAAGAAGGGCAAGAAACAGCACAGGTTTCACCATCCTCCTGAAAACAGGAGAGTCTTGAACCCCCAAAAGGGGAGGAGTTGAGACCAAACATGGTAAAGCCAGAGCATTCACATGATTTCATCATCTCCCACCATCAGTGTCCTGTCCTACAGTGCAATTTTAACAGTTTTTCCATTGAATGGTACATTCCATGATCCTTCCCTTCTATCTAATCAATCTTTGGATAGTGGCAGAAATATCTGTTATCTGGCATTTATCTCTGAGACTAAAAAAAAAATGATAAAGCTTCTGTATAGTCTTGAGGCAGGATAGAAAGATGGGGGACTTATAGGAATATGGGAGAAGAGAACCCTTCACTTCAAAGTGGAAGTTGGAAGCCTTTTGCCAGCTGAAAACAATTAATTGTTCTGGAGGTTGATGACCTAAAGACTATGTTCCTTTCATATAGAAGTGTTCCAAATAAGAATGCTAAAAGAGCAATTAACCATCCTGTCTTAGAGTTTTATTGACACACCATGACCATGGCAATGCCTATAAAAGAAAACAGTTAACGGGGCTGGCTTGCAGTTCAAAGGTTAGTCCCTTATCATGGCGAGAAGCATAGCAGCGTGCAGGCAGACATGGTGCTGGAGAAGGAGCTGAGAGTTCTATATTTTGATCTGCAGGCAGCAGAAATGTGTCACAGGGCATAGCTTGCATTTATCACCTCAAAGCCCACCCCCACAGTGACACACTTCCTCCAAGAAGGCCACGCCTCCTAATAGTGCCACTCAAGCATGGAAACACATGAGTCTGTGTGCTATTCCACCAGACATACCTAAGGCCTAAGCGTGCATTACCTTCAAGTGTGATCTTGTTCCTTTTCTGGCAATTTTCTGGGAACTCATGAACAGGACCATAAACCTTATTTATAGTAATAATACGTCTTAGCTCCCTTGTGTAATAATCCTATGACCTAGGGTTTTACCTTATCAGCTATAATCCTGTCCTGAGCACCTCAGGGACACCCTATCATCTCATTTAAATTCCTTAATAACTCTTTGAAAGTAACTTCAGAAGCCTCCAAACAGGATTGACTTGTACTTGACTGCTGTAAAGATAGTTAAATGCAACTCTGAGAAGCCGAGGCCCACATTTAGATGTATCTTACCTTTTCCCCTGCACCTCCTTTCCTATTATCCCTGGAGCTTAAATCCATCTTAGAATCTGTTATTTAGATTAACTCCAGCTCTGTTTATACTACTGACTCTTCCTGAAATTCTTTTCTGTGGCAAAACCCGCTTCACCTGTCTCTCAGAGATCTTCAGGTTCCTGTAGGTGGCAGTGTGGAGCAGTCTCTGACTGGTGCCCCACTCATCACATATCTGGTACTTAAAATTTTGCAAATCCGATTTCAGGCCACAGTATGGGGAGCAGTCTTAGGAAAGTGTTTTGGACCACGTCTATCCACAGTGCCAGTCGGCACACCGGTGATCAGAACTGCTCCTTGCCATGGGGTCCTAGCCAGTCTGATTCATGCAATCCTTGATCCTAGTTAAACATTTCTTCTCATTTCAAATACTACTGTTTGATTTCAGTTCAAGTTTTTTTCATTTTTCAGATTTAGACCTACCTACAAAACCTGGGGTCATGTGTAATAATGCATGAGGTAAGCAGAATACTCGGGAGATTTGAAAATGAAACACTTCTTTTCCCACACATCGTCCCAGGATCGTCAGGAAAACAAGAATAGAAGACAGGTAGGGCAGCAGATGAGATAGATACACGTTCTTCACATCCCATAGCTCTTCCATTCTTGGACCCAGTGACCGAACGTGGCCTTGAGTCAAAACTGTGAAACTGTAACCCCCTCCTTTGAGCTGTAAAATCAAAACAAAATGAAAACACCAAACAAACACTCCAAGGACACAGCTATTGTTTGAGTATTAGGCAAATTACAGGTGAATTAAAGCCTAAATAAATGTGGCTCAAGTCTGTTCAACATGAATGTAGGGAGAATTGGAATAATTGCCTTCACATCAAAGGAAAAAAAGAAGAGCCTTACTCCTTAGGAATGATAGAGAAAACAAAACAGAAGTACACTTTATCTTTAATGTGGCCTTTTAGACACTGGCAACTGATTAAAGGTTTTAAAATGGGCACAAGAATAAGTAGAAAGGAAGAGAAAACATAGACAGTGAAGGTGTCCTTTGGACATAGACCTCATTGCGAGACTGTGGAAGAGGTTGGCAGAGAGGTTACAACCCCGTGAACCACATGGGCATAGTAGGTTAAGATACATGGTATTTGAGGAGAGAAAATAGAAATGCCACAAAGCAAGCAAGCAAGCTGTGAATTAAGAATCGGTTCTGCTTCTCTTCTAAAAACGCAAAGAACATACCAGTTTAGCTCCCGGCAGATCGAAGGGTGAAAATGTAAAGGCGTAATTCACTTGAGAGCAGCTCACTGCAGATGGAGAGAGCACAAGGGACAGGGAACTGATGGTGGTATGGAGGCCGCCCGGAGGCCGCGTCAGGGGACAGGGAACCCGGGCGTGGATCCAGAAGCAGAAGAGAGTGGAGAGGAAAAGGGATTTGAAAACCATGGTAAAGAACTGGGGTTCGTTTTACTTAGCTTTTCTCTTTCTCCCCAGTTAGGGACTCGTGTAGCAGTTGGGTCTTGAGCTCCATCTGTAGAGGAAGCTGCCTTTGAACTCTTGACTGTCCAGCCTTTCCTCCCAAGTGCAGAGACTACAGGTGTGCACCCCCACATCCAGTGCAGACGAATCATTGTTATTTGATAAAACGCCAAGCCATAGATTTAAGAGTCCTCAATGTACTCTAACAGGATAAATATAAACTCTATGCACCATGTAACGATAAATCTATTTAAAAAAAGAGAGAAAGAAAAGTTAACAGCGAAATCAAAAACCCCAAAATAACAAAAAACACATAAGGAGACAAAGAAAAACCCACAACACAGGAGGAAAATCCACTGTAGGAGAAACAGCAGTAAGAACAGCATCTGAGGGTTAGCAGTTTGACTTCAGAGAAGGGCCCTTGACAGCACTCTTCCTGGCTGGATCCTGACCCAGTACCACAAAACAAAACAAAACTACTCCCAAACAAAGAAAGCAGTATCTCTAAAGGGGGGCTGCAGTCATTCAAAGGGCGGGGAGAGGAGACTGATGGATTCCATCAACTAGATGGAGGGGACAGAGCTTTGACAAGTGAAGGCAAGCACACTTTCCAGCAAACACAGGAAACAGAGCTTTACTACAACGAAACAAAACCCAAACCAAACCAAATGCTCCTGGGAGCACACCAGCCTCCAGGAGACAGCTGCAGAAGGACATCCAGGTTCTAGGAAAGGACAAATGCAGAGCACTGAAAGTGGATACACACAAGCCACTGCTGTTTACCTGTGGTATTGTGTTCCCTGAAATATTGTATGTTCCCCGAAATAAACTTAACTGGAGTCAGAGAACATGACGGCCACAATAATAAACATGAGAATAGGCAGTGGTAGCGCATGCCTTTAAATCCTAGTATTTCAGAGACAGAAATACCTCTGGATCTCTGAGTTCAAGGCCACATTAGAAACAGCCAGGCATGGTGACACATGCCTTTAATCCCAGAAATCCAGCCTTTAATCCCAGGGAGTGATAGCAGAAAGTAGAAAGATATATAAGGCGAGAAAACCAGAAACCAGCAACATTTGGCTGGTTAAGCACTTAGGCTTTGAGCAGCACAGTTCAGCTGAGACCCATTCTGGATGAGGACTCAGAGGCTTGCAGACTGAGGAAACAAGACCAGCTGAGGAACTGGCGAGGTGAGGAAAGTGTGGCTTGTTCTGCTTCTCCAATCTTCCAGCATTCACCCCAATAACTGGCCTCAGGTTTGATTTTATTAATAAGACCTATTAAGATTCCTACTACATCTGACGCCCAACGTTCGTGGTACAAATTCACAAAAAAACCTCTTACCTGTGGCCTTGTGAGCCCCATCTCAGGCCTGAGCTACACTTAGCTGGTTATGGTGGTACACGCTAGATGGAATTACTGAAGAAGGCAAAGGCAGGAGGATCCTGAGTTTGAGGCCAGCCTAGGAGGCTTACTAAGGAGAAGCATCAGCCTGGGCCCAGACACAAACGGTGGCAGTGGGACCATGGAGGCAGCAGCTGCTGCTCCGAGTTGCCGGCTCCTTCCCATCGAGTTGGTGACTGAGGTGATGCTGCTACCTGGGACAAAGTGTTTACTGCTGTTTGTTCAGAGAAGAATTGCCAGGGCCATCTTGTTACAAGAAAGCATCGGCAAAGGTCAGTTTGGAAAAGTTTGGCAAGACAAATGGTGGGGAGAAATTGCTGTGAAGATTTTCTCTACTAGGGAAGAATACTCATGGTTCCGAGAGACAAACAGACATTTATCAGACTGTGATTGCTCCAAACCACAGAGGAGGCACAAAACAAACAAACAAACAAACAAACAAATAAATAAAAATTTAAAAAAATCTAAAGGGAACCATGACCACGCCTAACAGTGACTTTGGAATCTTCAAAAGGATGATGGGACCCAACAAAGATGAATTCATGTGGACTATGGTAAAGCCATTAAGCTGATTAACACCACGGAAAGATCGACTTTAGACTGCAAAATTAGGACAATTTTGAGATGGCTAGCTGAGATGATCCAGCCTGACAGACTACTTGAACAAGGACTTGAAACAAGCCCTGTACTTTCTCATTAGGCAGCAGCTGGACAAATGATACAGGACTTGACAATTAACCCAAAAATAGAGTTTTTGTTTAAAAAAGAAAAAGGAGAATATAGATATGAGGTAGATCACTGAATCTACCCTGAGAAAAAAGATGAAGAAATAATAGGATAAATGGGTACATCATTGAATCTACACTAAAAAGAAAAAGGGAAAGATATAAAAATGACAAGGTAGATTACTGAATCTATTATGAAAAGAAAAAATTATTTTAAAATGGAACTACTTGTTTTACAAAGGAGAAGTAACAAAAATGTTTTTGTCTGAGTTTATCAAATGTTACTGGACTGAACATTGTTATATATTAATGGAGTTTTTCGCCTGATTCTGTCAAATCTTAATGGACTAGACATCATTAATGTAATCTTGACTGTGTATATTGTATATACTTAGTGGATATGATTTTTCTTGTAGTTGTTATAAGCTTTTTTTAATTTTAGACAAAAACAGGGGAAATGTGGTATTGTGTTCCCGAAATATTGTGTGTTCCCCGAAATAAACTTATCTGGGGTCAGAGAACAGGACATTTACCTTAAGAGGAAAGTTAACCTTATTATTAGAAAATAACAGCATAATTTAGAAATCGTAGAATGTTGAACAAAATAGATCAATAAAGGAGGTGTTCATTGGAATCGTGAAATTTACATTGTGAGCTTTTTCTATTAGTAAAAATGTGGTTTAATGTAATTTCAATGTAATCTGGTAACTTTAGGATGTATATATAGTCTCTAGTGCAGGACATCTCAATCTTAGCATTAGTGTCTGGACCGAATGATCCTTTGTCACTCGGGCTGTCCTGTACACCGAGGGGTGTTTAGTAGCATCCTTGGGCTCCACTCAAGAGATGGCAGCTACACATACCTTCCCCTGTGACAACCCAAACTTTCTTCAGATAGTCATTTTGTGTCCCCTGGAGATCAATATTGTCCCTTGTTGAAAATCACCAAAGACATCTAATAAAGGAAATACATGCTCATCTTCCCTGCAAATATTCCTAGGAATGAATGGGTTTAACTTAACTAAATATGAAATGTCAATAAAAAGCTAATGGTCTCTATGTAAATAATTTGGCAATAATTTGAGGATTGGAAAAATTTAACAAGGTCAATTTTTTTTTCTTTTATAGAATTGAGGTTTAACCCAGGGGCTCCCACATGCTAGGCAAGTCCTCTGCCACTAAGCTAAATACATCCCTAGGCCACAAGTCACCTGACTACTATTGAGTTGGTGGGGTAGTTATTAACCCTTCCCTGAATCAAATCTTGGCTAAAAGAGAGGAATCATTAGAGTAGGGACATCTGTGTCAAACAAAAGATTGCAGTGATGAGATGTCAAAGTCTGCAAAGCATTGGGAATTACTAGAGTGTTGATGAATAAGATACACATTGCAGATTTGATGTAGGCAAGCGCTCTACCACTGAGCTAAATCCCCAACCCCTACAAAATGCATTTTAAATCTTCAAATCTGTACACTGATTTCTATACTAACTTAGAATAGCTTATCAATTATAAAATACTTTAATGCCATCTTAGAAGTTCCTTAGAAAATGGGACTCTAGAAGTCCAATCAGACTGGTCATGGTGGCACACACCTTTCACCCCAGCACTCAAGAGGCAGAGGCAGGTGGATATCTGTGAGTTTGAGGGCAGCCTGGCCTACAGAGTGAGTTCAGAGACAGCCAGGGCTCTGTTACAAAGAAACTCTGTCTCAAAACAACAGCATCAGCAACAACAAACCCCAAACCAACCAAACAAAAAAGGCCAGTCAGTACTGAAATCTACCTTTACAATATTGGTCGGTCTAGTCTGATCTCCATGGGGAGTTTTGTAAGTTTCCCAGAAGGTGTTAATGTTCTCAGGTTTGAGAACAACTGTTTCATGACAGAAGTCGACAAACTACAGCCACGTCTTCCTGTTTTATAAATAATGTTGTATTGGAACATAGCAATGCTCATTTATTAATTTATGCAAGAACTTGAAATATTTTCTGACCAGCACTTTACAGAACACGTCTTTCAACCCTCTCTATGTAGCAAGAAGGAGGAATGAAACAGTACTATGTTTTAAAACATCCAATAAAAATCTAGTGAAAAAAATCAGTCAGTAGAATGATGTATATGTATCACCCAAACTCTGGCCTGCAGTAGTTACTCCCTAAACAGGAACCTCCTGCCCCTTGGCAAGCTACATCATGTTTATGACATGAACAACCTCCTGGATTGGTATGGCATGAGTATCACCATGATGAGTGATAATGGCAATACTGCGTACAGTGCAATATTCTTTATAGGGAATTCTGTCATTGGCAATACTAGTACTAGGCTGGCAAGATGAATCAGATGGCAAGGGTGCTTGCTGCCTAGTCTGGTGACCTGAATTTGCCCCCAGATCCCACATGGTGGAAGGAGAGGGCTGCTTCCTACAAGCTCTCCTTCCGACAAGCTCTCCTTCCGACAAGCTCTCCTTCCTACAAGCTTTCTTCCTTCAAGCTCTCCATGCGATACTGTGGTATGTGTGTGCCTCCTGCACGCCCCCCTAAAAAAACCAAATTAATTTTTCAAAAAGGCATGACTAAGCATTAAGATTTTACTGAGATATAATTGACAAAAATAAGATATTCACATGTTAAAGTTTTTGACAGTTTCATACAAGCATATATACGATGCATTATAATCAGTATATGGTATGTGCAAAATGTATCGCAATCCCCATTGCCCTCTCTTATGATCCCTCTATGCTGACCTCCCTTCTTTCCTTCCTCACTAATCTCCCTCCTGCTTTTCTGTCATTTTCTGTTTGACCTGCTGATTTTATTTAGGGTTGCTCATATGTGCATAAGTGGTGGGTTATTTACTGGTTAATTACTGGCTCTATCACTAAAAATGATACCCTCCCCCTTGGCAACTATTAAGTTCCTTAGAGAGGGTTGGGGCCTCATGAGCCCCTCCCCCATCCACAATGCTATGCTAATGGGCCCAATCTTGGGTAGGTATCCACAGCTCCTATGTGTTCATGTTGCAATGATCCTGTTATATCTGGAAGACAGCATTTCATAGCACCCCAGCCTCTAGCTCTTATATTTTTACCTCTCTCTTCTGCAATGCTCACTGGGCCCTGGAGAGGGTGGTATAGATGTTCTCTTTAAAGCTGAGCGTTCAACAGTAAGTAACTTATTCTCAGCACTTTAACCACTTAGGAATCTCTACATTAATACATTGTGAAAAGAAGCTTCTCAGCCCAAGGCTGAGACCAGCCTTACTCTCTGAGTAGCTACTCATGTTTAAGGCACACAATTTTTTAAGCTTTGATACACGTAGACATGTGCAAAAATTTCACTACAATAAAGCAAGGCTTTATGTAACCTTATTTTCTACAGCTCTCAAAGCCTCTAGGAGTATTTTTTTTTCTTCTTGTTGGAGTATTTCTTCCAGGAACATTTTCCAGAGGGTGTGTATGTGGTAGGTGTCATGATGTCCTCATACACCAGGGCCTGTCTTTATTTCTGTCAGATGCTACGTATAGGAATATAACCAACAACTGGGAATATGTAGTTATGAAGGAGAGTCTCTTCATACTATGGAGAGGATGCATAGTGCTCAGACTAGTGTGGAGGGATCAGTGCTTAGGCTCCACCCAAGTACCTGCATTCTAGAAAGGCTGTTAGCAACATCTTTCCCTGTAGTGAAGACAGGCCTTAGTTGATAGTTTCATCCTGTGTAAAACTTTACAAAGAAGGGTATGTCTGTTCTTTGAAGGGATTGCTTCAGAATACTTTGCCACGCAGTTTTATCTTCTATCTTTATGTGAGAACTGGACCAATACCACAATGCAGTCTGGGAGAAACACAGGCAAGATGTTGAACCCAGGGCCCTGTGCAGCTGGAGCAATGTAAACAATGTGCAAACAATGCAGTCTGGTTATTTTTGCTTGTTATTGTGACAGTGTATTCAGAGGACAGCCCAACACTTCCTTAGTGAAATTGTTGGCTTTTAGAATGAGGCAAGACCAGGAACACAGTTGAGATAATGCCTCAATGGCCTTCACTACCAATTGGAATTGTTTGTATCTATCTGGTAAATAATAAAGTCATACAAAGCTTTACAGTTCTACAGTGACACTTTGGAGAAGCATTTTAGGACTTGTGTTGCCAACTACAGCCATGCTGGATACCTGGGGGAAAGACACCAAAGGCAGGGCCGCAGCAACAGTGCAGACTGGGAAACAAAGGTCTCAGCTCAGATGCTGGAGATGAGGATGGAAAGCAAAGACATTCTCAGAACAAGGCAGAACTTGACGCAGGTCCTGAGTTAGAGTACCACGAGTTCCGATCGTCAGCCCTGGAGACTGGGAGATGAAGTGCCATGAACAGAAATAGTGGTTTTCCACAGGCAGACAGATGGCCTGGATGAGACATATGTTAGGAGTTAGTTGTAAAGGGGTTTTGGTTTAAGGTGCCTCAGGATCTTCACAGCAGGATGAACTGGAGACTACTGAAAATGTGGCTGGAACTCAGGCTGTATGTCCAAATGGGAGACACAGACTCAAAGATGGGCAGCTCTGGTCCTTGGCTATCTAGCTCACAACCCACTTTGCATAGCTCAAAAACTAAGGCTCATTTTTGCCCAAAAAGAAATACACTAATTATTAAAATTCAGTGAAATGTAATGGCTTTCAATTTCAGTGTTGAGAGATGGTTTTGTTGGAATGTGACAGTAGTCATCTTTTCCTTTTTCTTTCTTTTTTTTTTTTTTGTGGAGCGGAGGATCGAACCCAGGGCCTTGCATGTGCTAGGCAAGCACTCTACCACTGAGCTAAATCCCCGACCCCAGTAGTCATCTTTTCCACCATGGGCTGATTTTGTGCTTTATTCGAAGATTTAAGAAGCTGCATCAGAGGTCATGTAGTTGGTGAAGCCTGAGATGTCAACTGTCTGGTCCTTGGCTGAGAGAGCTCACTCTCCTATGTTTATTGCTGAATTAGCAAGGGCTGCCATGTGCTGTGGGATGTTCTGTATGTCAAATGTGTTGCTCTGATTGGTTAAGATAAATAAAGTGCTGATTGGCCAGTAGCCAGGCAGGAAGGATAGGGTAGGCAGGACAAGGAGAAGGAGAATTGTGGGAAGCGGAAGGCTGGGTGGAGACGTCTCCAGCTGCTGCCATGACAAGAATGATATAAGGTACTGGTAAGCCATGAGCCACGTGGCAAAGTATAGATTAATAGAAATGGGTTAATTTAAGATAGAAGAAGTAGATAACAAGAAGCCTGCCATGGCCATACAGTTTGTAAACAATGTAAGTTTCTGTGTGTTTACTTGGTTGGTTCTGAGTGTCTGTGGGACTGGCCGGTGAGAGAGATTTGTCCTGACTGTGGGTCAGGCAGGAAAAATCTAACTACAGCCATGCCTTCTGAGGCAACTTCCCTAGAACGGAGACAGCAAATGGCAGCAGCTACAGAAATTAATCAACAGCTGTCTTCCCCTCCTCAGACAAATTCTATCAAGTTGTCTAAACATTTATATATGAAAATTTACATTTTATAGCAAACGTGTTGGGAACTGTGAGATGGTTCTGCTGGTAAACTGTTTATTGTTGTAGGCCTAGTGACCCCAGTTTAATCTCCACAACACACCTAAGAGGGGAAGGGGGAAACTGATTTCACAAAGCTGACCTCTGACTTCCAACATACATACCATAGCAAAAGCCCTACCCCCACCCCCATGGCACTGACTCCCCACATCGGATTAATAATGAATAATAAAGACAATTTTTAACGTTTCAGTTAAAACCCTCTAAATACTTCAGGCAAAACCAAGTCATTTGCCTTTTAAATGAAGACTAAAATTCTAGGCCTATTATAAAAAATTCGAGCACATCATTAGGTCATACCAATTAAAGCCTCACACAAAGGCTAACAATGAGATGCGGTGGGAAGCAAGACTAGCAGCTTCTGATCAGCCAAAAGGGGGAGTCATTGTCACCTCAGAAGATCCAGTTCAGTTTTGCAGTTATCCAGAAGTTGACTTTTGGGCACAATTCTTTTTTTTTTTTTTTTTTTTTTTTTTAAATTTTACGTACCAACCACAGTCCCCCCCTCCCATTCTTCCTCCTGCTCCTCCCTCCCCCTTGGGCACAATTTTTCCCAACAAGAAGGACTTCTCAGTGTTTTAAAAGATCGCATACAAAGAGCAGCAGTACTCAGTGAGGTCTTGAGCTAGAGGTGTAGCTGAGAGGCAGAACACTTGCTGTGCCTGCACAGGGTCCTGGGTTCAGTATCTTGCCTGTGTTTTCCCCAGAAATTTCAGAGTTACAGGTTTTGCATTAAGGTCTTTGGTACATTGTGAACTGATTTTTGCCTTGTTTAGGGTGAGAGAGGGATGACAATTCATTCTGTTCAAAGCCTGTGGAACTCCATCTAGTGTTACCAGCTCCATTTGTTGAAGATACTATGTTTTTTCTCATGCAGTTTTTGACATCTCTGTCGAAGATTAGGTGGCTGTGGTGAGGCAGCTGACTGCACTGTGGAGTCTTGTTGACTGAGACGGGGTTGAGTTCCCTCTGCCTGCAGTAGTGTAGTAAGGCTCCTTCCCTTGCTAGAGGCAGAAGCCTTGGTGAGTCTGTCCCTGGAGTCCTGAAGGCAGTCATCTACTCCTCTTCCGTTTCCTCCTCCTCTCAGGGATACTAAAGTGCCCTACATTCCAAAGTCCAGATTTAAAGGGTACCAGCTGGCCCCGATTGCCTGAATATTTTCTTTCTGTTGTTATACGCCCCCCTTTGTCTCTAATGTTACTAATTTGGATCTTCTCTCCATCTTTTAGTTAACTTGACAAAGGACTATCAGTCTTACTGATTTTTCTCAAAGAACCAACCTTTGTTTCATTGATTTTTATTTTCTAGTTTATTGAGTTCAGCCATGAGTTTGATTAGTTCCAGTTGTCTACTCCTTTTGGGTGTGATTTCTTTTTTGTTCTAGAGTTTTCCAGGTGTGCTGTTAAGTTACTAATACGAGATGTCTCCAATGTATTTATGTAGCTATTTAGTGTTATGAACTTGCCTCTCAGAACCACCTTCATTGTGTTCCACAGGTTTGGGAAGGCTGCATTTTCATTTTCATTCGTTTCTAAAGCATTAACATTTTTTTTCTTCATTTCTTGACCCATTTTTCATTCAGTAGAGAGTTGTTGAGTTTCCATGAGTTTGTATGCGTTCTGTTGTTTCTGTTGTTGTTGACATCCAGCTTTAACTTATGGTAGACAGACAGGATGCAGGGTGTTGTTTCAATTTCCTCATAACTGTAGAGACTTGTTTTGTGTACATGTATGTGGTCAGCTTCGGAGAAGGTTCTATGAGGTGCTGAGAAGTTATCTCCTTTTGTGTTTGGGTGAAATGTTATATAAACTTCTGCAAGGTCCATTTGATTTATGACGTCATTTTCCTCCAGCATTTCTCCATTTACTTTTGCCTGGATGACCTGTCTATTGGATGGTGGTCTTCTACGGGAGCATGGTTGACTTACCAGGGGCTGCACTCTTAGAGGAAACTGTCTTTCCCTGTCCCAGTAGCTAACACTTGTCAACAGCCCCATGGCTTTTTCTTATTTTTTTAAACCATGTTTTAACAAATAACTGAATAATTCAAGAGAACCCCAGACTAAATAGCCATTTTCACTGGAATATAGCAACAATAGACTTAAAAACAACAAGTTACTGCAATAATAGTTCAACATTCAAAAGGGATCCTTGTTTTAAAATCAGTCATAATAGCTGGGTAGCTACATAAATTTACTATATATAATAGATGGGTGGCTCATCCTGTAATCTCAGCATCAGAGTCACAAGGACTAGCTTGGACCACATAGGGAAACCTGTCTCAGTCACAATAATATTTGCTTTATAGTAATTAAAATATAGAATGTACAATCTATGTGTAAAACAGGAAGCAAGCTGCTAAGATTCTAACTTGATATTTGGGGCATATTGTCAGTTTTCACTATATGCTAATTCAAGTTCAGTGATAATGTTTAAATAACCAGGTTCATGATCCTATTACAATGAAAGTATCTGTCTCTTACCTATCTGTCTGTCTGTCTGTCCCCCATCTATCTATCTATCTATCTATCTATCTATCTATCTATCTACCTATCTATCTATGAAATTCCAGAAAGTCATTTTCTCTATATCTGTTTGTCTGTATATCTGTATGTCTGTCTGCCTGTAAAGTCCTAGTGGGAACCCCTATCAGTTTCCTCCAGTCCTCAAAGTTTTTCCCTTTGGACCGCACTGGGAACACAGATGGTTGCGTGCTGCTGGTGTTGCTATGGGAACAGCAGGCTCTGGACAGAGACTTGCTTGCCTCTTTAAGATTGGACAAGGAGGCACTCAATCGACAGGTGCCTTTGTGTCAGGGAAGCGCCAATCTACTTGAGGCCATCATCGGTGGCTAAGCTCTTCACCAAGTCTATCCTAGAAGACCTTGGCCATCATTTCCAGTGCTCCCCTCCTTCCACCTTGAACTCTGGGAGAGATCACCTTTTCAATGGTCCATTCCCACATGGAGTGGGGGCGCTGTAAAGATGCTGTCTGCGCAAGCGACCGTGTGGAGATGGCCAGAATAGCTCCCACTAAACTTTTTCCCTGTGGTTCTTTATGTTAAGCTATTACATCCAACTCCTAAACTACCCAGGATATGGCAAGGATCATCTGAGCAGGACAGCAGAGCATTCTGAAATGTAGAAGGAGGTGTTAAATGTAAGGAATGAGTTTTGGCCAGTTGTTCATTTAGTCAAATTAAGACAGGCATTATTAACAACTTGAAGGAAAAACACAAGAGTGCTAAGCAGATTCCCCAAAGAGCTTCTTGAGAAACTCCTCTTGGTCCCCACTTGGGCCTATTCCCCATTTACTGGCATTCTGCTTTGGCAATGGAGGGGAAGCAGAGGCAGGGGACTTTCTGAAAAATGTGTTCAGGGCTTCCAGATTTCAAGCTTTCATCACTCACCCCCGCCCCCGTTGCAAACGGTTGTGCAAGTAATTGTTTCAAAATTAAGTTAAAGGATAAGCAGTGGTGAGTCTGCACTGCCAGGATCTTCAGCGTCATGCCTGACTTTTGTTGCCATTAAACGTGCTGTCCCAGGAGTCAGTGATGACACAGCCTCTGCACGCCCACAGACCAAGCGAAGCCTGAAGGAAACAGCTTCACATCTGGGCCTGTAACCCTCCGTCATCATCCAGGCATCACCTGCTGCCCCCTCTCTGATCAGGCCTGACCACTCATGTGGTATTTATTGTGGCAAGTAAAAATACTGTGGAAATTTCCATCTTGAAGGCCAGCCCCTTGTGGAAAACTTTGAGAGGAATTCTATTTACTAAAAGAAACCCAGTTAATGTATTTTTTTTTTGTGGCACTTAAAAAAATATAGACCATTCTTTAGAAGAAAAAGAAGAAAGAAAACTTATTTCCTTGTGGCAGATAACAGACAAGAAGTAGAGAATCTTATGCACTAAGTACATGAATTATCACACATGAAGCCGACGCTTTGGGTACTATCCAGCACTATTTGGCCTCTTGGAGAGCTATTTGTTGGCGTGTACAAGTAGGGAAACTAAGAGACAATGTCATTTCTAGAGCAGCCTGGGTGTGCTGTTCCTTTTGCTTTGTTACTTTACATGTTCATTGTGCGCATGTTCACAGTCATCACTGGAGACCCAGGCAGCTGAATAACAATGAGTAGAGTGGAGAAACTCAGGTTCCTGTGACTGGAAGGATCTCCTAACGAGAGGAAAACAGGTGGTGCTGTCAGAAGGGGTTGTCAGACCTTGGAAAACCTTATACTCCAGAGGGGACTCAGCACCTGCTATTTCCCGCCAAGGAGGGACTCTGGGGGATATGCTGATGTATCGAAAATGCACCACACCTGGCATGAATAAAAGGAGGAGTTGCCAGGCTGCTATCCTTCCAGGCTTACTCTCCAGGGCCCTTCAAGGCTTTGCTGCTCAGATTGTAGCAGCCAGTTGGTTATTAAGAGCTCTTTCAATTGTCAATTCAATCTACTCCTCTCTCTCTCTCTCTCTCTCTCTCTCTCTCTCTCTCTCTCTCTGATAGACTGATATAGATAGATGATAGATAGATAGATAGATAGATAGATAGATAGATAGATGATAGATAGATAGATGATAGATAGATAGATAGATAGATAGATAGATAGATGACAGAGAGAGGAGGGATGGGAGTGAGAGAGAGAGAGTTTCAAGTGGTCCTGGCACTGAGCACTGGAAGATATTTCAGGCTCATGCTGGATGCTTCCTGCCCAGCACTGAAATCAGCTATTTCTCCAGGGACTCTGGGATCCTTTTACAGGAGGACAGTATTAGAAACACACTTACTTCTGGTTTGTTGGTTGCTTTTGGGATGCTGCTGCTTCCAGGCACTCTAAGCTTGGAAAAGGAGTATAGATTAACATCTTGTCCTAGCTTTTTTCCCCATTGCTCTACAATTCAGAAGGATGCAGCCTGCTATGGTGGTGAAGACATGGCAACAAGGCATTACAAGTGTGCTCAACAGGAGCAGAAGGCTGGCTGCACCTATCACTCAGGAGGCAGAGAGTAAACAGAAAATGCGCCTAGTTATCAAACCTCATGGCCTGAGATCCCCTTCCTACAGGAAGGCTCCACCTCCAAAAGGGCTCACAACCTTCCCCCAAAGTGTCACCAGTTGAGGACCAAGTATTCAAACTAAAACTGCAAACAAGCCCCTAAATAAATGACTTCTTTTGTAAGAATTGCCTTGGTCATGATGTCTCTTTGTACAACAGAACAGTAGATAAGATAGAAGTTTAAAGACAATGGGAAACTACAACAGCCCAATCCAGGATGACAAAGGGCACAGAGGCACAGTGATAAGGTATGGGTCACTCCTCCAGGAAAAGAACCAAGACCTGCCAAGGAGCTTGCAGAGAGTAGAAGAGAATACAGAATGAGTAATAGAGGAAAGTAGTTATAAATACTGGCTTGTCATGTAACCAGTTGCAAAAATGAGGATTATAATTGACATGAGTGTTTCTGTCATATTTTGTTAAGAATATGTTTGTGCAGGTGCTGGAGAGATGGCTCAGAGGTTAAGAGCACAGGCTACTCTTCCAGAGGTCCTAAGTTCAATTTTCAGTAACCACATGATGGTTCACAACCATCTATAATGAGACCTGGTGCCCTCTTCTGGTGTTGCAGACATACATGCAGGCAGAACACTGTATACCTAATAAATAAATAAATCTTAAAAAAATATGTTTGTGCAGAAATTTGTATTTTTTTCTTGCTTTCTCATGTAATGTAACATCAACTGAGAGAATACCAGTACATGTTATATTTAAGTTTGAGATTCTAAAAGAATGTTCCTTAAGGGACCAATTCCACCTATTCTAAAATATATTAAGTGTTTGTCATAGTACATTGGATCGTTACATCATGTTAGGCATATTTATGACTTGGTAATTGTTTTCATTTGGAAACTAACCATGACATAAGGAGATACAATTGTGCGTCACGTTGACAATGGGTGGACTTGTGATGGCTGTTCTTGGTTGCCAACTTGACTGCATCTGGAATTGACTAAAACCCAAGCAGTTGGGTACACCTGTGAGGGATGTTTTCTTAATTAAATCATTTGAAGCATGTAGTGGGTATCCGTTCCAGCTTCAGCCTGGAAGTACTACCCCCAGTGAGGCTTCTGGTAACTATCACACTATGACTGGCCCCCCAGGTGGGGCTGAGACGGGAGTCCTTAAGACCTGAGATCCAGATGTGCTGGCTCTCTTGGTTCCTGGTGATCCTGGATGCTGGATGGTAGACCAAATGGAGTTCTCCAGAGAACTCAGCTGGACTGTACCTCACCTCTCCCAGATCCTGTAACCAACCCCTTTACTACCTGTAAGATACTCCCCAAAATAAACCTCCCTTTTAACTACATGGAGTTGCCTTAATACATTCTCCAATAGAAGTGGGAACACCCATCTTTAATCCAGATCCTTTGATGTGGGTAGGTCCACCTTAAATCTGGACCACACCTTCTTGTAGTAGCCCTTATAAAGGACATGAAAGGAGGAAGCTGTTGTTCTTTGCCTGTTTGTCCTGGCTCTCACTGAAAAGTTTAATCCTTCACTGGCGTAAGAGCCTCCTTCAAGATTACAGCATATACTGAAGACTGGCTGAGACATCCAGCTTCATGGACTGGACAACTGCTAGATTCTTGGACTTTCTGTTGGAGATGGCCATTGTTGGACTAGTTGGATCACAGTCTGTAAGCCACTCTAATAACTCACATATATATGAACACTCTAATACAGGGGGAATTTTACATTTAAACCACAACATTTTTAGTATGCATACTCACTTCTGAGCTTATTTCTATATTTATTTATCTGCAGCTATATTAAACTATAGATGAGTTCATAGCAATGTCCCTTGCTATGTATTTAAAGGCAAAAAAATGGCAGCAGATGGTGTCTCACAGTAAATTCTATTTCAGTTTTGTTATGATTGCATGTTCAAACTATTCAAAAAAATCAACATTTTAAATCTTTTCTCCAGGCTACCTCTAAAAATCAGATTGTAGTAAAATCATAGTTCCGGGAACAGGGCCCTGCATAGACTTCACAAGATAAGACAAGCTAGTCATGAGGCACATTCATTCTGCTCTCTGACTAGCAAAGGTGACAGGCCATATGAAGTGAAATATACTCTGAGGATTCAACAGTCCCATGTTTCTGGTATGAGTATTCTGCATTCATAGACAGAGATGGGATTCATTTGGTGAAGGACAGTGGTTTCAGGAGCTCTTTGTCTCACGTGATTGGCAGAGACCATAGAGTACCACCCAGCATCAGGAAATGGTGCTAGGAAAGCCCCTGTAATCATAAACAAGGCTTAAAGTCCAGGTCTTCCTTTCTCCCTAGGTATTTATGCCATTTAAAAAACATCTTTTCGGGGATTTAGCTCAAGAGTAGAACGCTTGCCTAGCAAACACAAGGCCCTGGGTTCAGTCCTCAGCTCTGGCAAAAACAAAACAAAACAAAAACAAAACAAAACAAAACAAAACCCCCAAAAAAGTCTTCTCCCAGGTTGTGGTGGCACACACCTTTAATCCCAGCACTAGGGAGGCAGAGCCAGGCAGATCTCTGTGAATTCGAGGCCAGCCTGGTCTATAGAGTGAGATACTGAATAGGCACCAAAACTATACAATGAAACCCTATCTCGAAAAACCAAATCAACCAAACAAAAATGTCTTCTGATGGAGGAGGAGTGGATTGGGGGGTGAGGGAGACTGGGAGGAGAGGAGGGAGGGGAAACTGTGGCCAGATGTAAAACAAACAAACAAATAAATTTATTCAAAAACTATTTTCTGATATCCTAAGGCTATTGCCAACCAGGTTGGTAGGAGAAAGCCTTGCCTGGGTGTCAGCAATATGGTATGGCAGGGAAGACGCAGTGTTCCATTCAGAGGCAATTGTGATCAGTTGGCCCAGCACAGAGCTCCCAAGAAACATCTCTTACGGTTTGCAAATGAAATGCCTGAGGAGCTTGCTACTTGGCCAAGCCCAGCTCTATCTGAACATCTCATAAATGTCCCTGCAAGCATAACCTGACAGTGAAGAAAATGTGGGAGAACCAGTTTTGAAGTGCTATGAGATGGAATAATGATCAGTCACAGCTGTTCATAAAAGTTCATATCCATGAACATCTAACACAAGAAACTACTGTTCAGGCATGGAGAATTGTGTGTACAGAAAGAAAGTATGAAGGGGTGGGCCAGATTAAAAATATTAATGGGTGGGTCAAGATAGGACACTTTTAATGGCAGAATTGGCTTGATCAAAACAAAATCAAAGAAATAGCACATTATATATGCAACATGCTTTCATAGACCAAAAGGGTAAGATTTATGAAAACAATCCTACTCATTTATCACATTGCTTGGCTTCTACTTGTATACAGACTGTGTCCATGGTCATTGGCATGGGTTGGATTTTTTTTTTTAACGTGAGAGTACTATTTTGGGTGTGAATTACACCCAGTGCAATCATGTTTAACTGGTGAAGCATCTCAGTCATGGCATGAAAAATATAATCTATGCTAGTGAATTAGCTTTTAACTCTTACTTTGATGACAAAGTGTTATATGTTCTCTTTGATTCTGTAAACATACCCATAATTCTCTTGGACAGGTTACACAGAAGTTAGAAGTGTTTTCAGGATTGCTTTTATTTCGTAAATGTTCAAGTTCACAGCAGAATTGTGGGTACCCTACTGAGTGTGGTTTTCTATCTGACTGCTAAGAAAAGGGGGCACAGACACTGTGTGGGACTGTGGTTAAGTGTTTCAAGCAAACAAAGGTAAAGCCACACAGGACACTGTATCCTGCTCTTCAACTCTGGGGACTTCATCATTCTACTTCATGAAGCAGTATCAGTTCACAAAGATTTAAATTGTGAAGATTCAAAAACAAATTTTCTTTTGTAGAATTATCTTTACTTTTCTTCCACCATCAACAGAATAAGCTTTAATAGCTCTCAGTGTGTGAGCTTTAAAGTAAATGCCATGTCTTTGATACCAACATTTATATTTAATAATGGTAACATTGACAGTTTTCTATATGTAAATCACTTTATTTAGTTATATTAATTTCACCATTTCACAGGTAGGTATTTGAAGTTTAAAAAGATGTAAATAAGATTTTTACAAATCCTACAGTTAGTAAACAGCAGGGCCGACTCTTAAATTCAAATCTGACATAAAGAAATCTTTTGATCTCAAAGTTTGTTTGAACATAGTTCTAATATTTTCCTATAAGCAAAGGGAAAAATTATGGCTAAACACTGTTATAGTTTTGGTATATGAGTGGCTTTGGGTCATTGTCTTACTTGATCTTGTTATATGACTACAATTCCAGGGATAAAAAAGGAGGCTAAAGGGCTCCACAATATTCTGGACTAAGACTGGAGAAAGCTTTCTGTGTGTGTGCCTCCTGAATCACCAAATCTGGATGCAAGGATCTTTTGTGCTAAAAATAAGTAGGAAAATCATGATTAAAGCCAAGTCATAAATAGGCTGGGACTCTATGCTAGCATGGTGGTGGGGGCATAGGACATGGTTTCTTTATAAATGAGTTCTTCTCTGACATTGAGTACCTTATTTTCAAACATGCTCTGGAAGGTCTTCTTCCTTTTCTTTTTCTTTTCTTTTCTTTTTAAAAATTCAAACTACTTTGAGAACTGGAACAGAGCCAGAAAGCTCAAACCAGAGTGTTGGAAACACCTATATCCACTCTTGAACCCTCCAGCTCAAAGCTAAGCTTTGAAGATGGTTTGCCCCACCTGAGGCCTTGGGTGAGATAGTAATCTAAGCAGTTAATGTGCACAAAATGGATGTCCCATGACTTTCAATGGTGACATTTTATGTACTTTTCACCATTCCTAATACTGTCAGGAGGTCTTTGTTGGACAGTTTAAAGTCCACAAAAACTTTATTGCAATTCATTATCTGACTTGCTAGAGAAACGAGGCAACACAGCTAAATCACCATGTAGTCATTTACACAGCACTCAGAAAGAACAGGCGGCCTCAGATTCAGAGGTCTGCCTGCCTTTGCCTCCTGAGAGCTGGGGTTAAAGAGGCACACTGCTACTCCACCCAACTAAAAACAGGGCTTTTGGAGGGACTCGGGCACTATGGGATGGGAGGAAAGAAAAGAATAGAGTCTGGAGTAGATGCTGTTATTGTGTGGCTCTGATCTCCCTTCAAGACTGAAGGGTTTACTGATATCCCGCCTCCATCCCTTAGACATATCTGAAGATTGTTTTTGGCCAAAGAGCACTGCCTTGTGCCAGTGCCAGTGCTGAAGAGCCCTGATGGTTTTGGGGCACTCCGTGGTGCTACCTGGGCCTGTTCCATGGGTGTAGTGGGCAGCCATTCCAGCCTTGGCCTGTAAGTTCCAACCCCCATTGAGGCTTCGGTAATGGTCACGCCCACAAGGCGGGGCTGAGAGAGGAGGTTGAAGACCCAGGATCAAGAGAGGCCGCTCTTGGTTCCAGGACCCTGGACGCTGGAGGTAGACCCAGCAGAGTTCTCCAAGAGAAAACCGCAGGACTGCGCCATACCTTTCCCAGACCCTGCAACTTATCCCTTCATTTGTAAGTTACCCCACAAAATAAACCTCCTTTTTAACTACCTGGAGTGGCCTTAATAATTTCACCAATAAATGGGCTTGACTCTCTGCAGAGCTGGCTTCTTTTCTTGCTCTCAGGTGCTGATCCCAGGGCCTCCCTGATGTTCCCTGCATGCTCATTTGTTCTGAGTCAACTTCCCAGGGAACCTGACCTAGAGTAAATACCACAGCAGCAGCCTTACTCTTATGCTTTATTTGCACAGATTATCCCCGATGAACATGGTTTGATTGACTCGTTTTTAACTTTATAATGGCGTGATAGCAAAGCCATTCAGTATAGACTGTACTTTGAAATTCGGTTTTGATCAGTTCCCAGGCTAGTGATATGCAGGAAGGCAGTCTTGTGAGATATGGCAATGAGCCACAGCTCTCAAATCATTCACAGGATCAAGGGCATAAATAATTAACACTCTCCTGCACCAACTTGCTAAACTATGATATTCTTGTGGGTTAAGGTTAAATGTATTTCTGATCCACAAAAGATATTTTCAACTCATGACCACAGTTTCAGAAACCTCTGTATATGGAATACTCATGTAGGATTTGAGTGAAAGCAAATCAAACTGGTTTCACACTTAAATGTTTTACCTAATAAGGAAAAGTATCTCCATGGGTTTATGTGCAAGGCTAATTTATTGCTCATCTTTGTGGTAGTTTGAATGAAAATGGCCCCAAAGGGAGTGACACTATTAGGAGATGTGGCCTCCCTTTTGGAGTAGGTGTGGTCTTGTTGGAGGAAGTGTCACCATGGAGGCAGGCTTCATATATGCTCAAGCCACGCCCAGTGAGACAAACCACTTCCTGTTGCCTGTTAGTCAATATGTAAGACCTCTGGGCTCCTTTCCCATGTCTGTCTGCATGCTGCCATGATGATAATGGACTAAACCTCTGAACTCCAAGTGAGCCCCAGTTAAATGTTTTTCTTTATTAGAGTTTGCTGTGGTCATGGTGTCTCTTCACAGCAATAGAAACCCGAAGGGAGAACTGTTCCTTTTTCCTTCTGAGCCTTTGTTTTCATATTGTACTTATATACACATATGCTTGTGCCTTAGAACAGAAAATATATTATCTAATAGAATGCATGACTATTTTTAATGTTACATTCCTAAAACCAAGAAACCTCATTAACAAAACGATTATAACAATCCAAAGAAGGGAGTCTCAGTACATGATGTATGTTCTCAAGCAAGGGCGGTGTTTTTACATATTACTCTAAGGAAGAATAATTAAATCTTTTTCTTAAGTCAACTTATAGTATTAATAATTTGTGTATATAGACTTTTTATTTCTTCATTAAAAAAGTCATTTTAAATTGCATGATCATAACATGGGGGTACAGAATCATACAATAAGTCACTTTAACCTCTAATGTTCTGGGAAATTTGAAAGAAAACTTACAACGATTAAAGGTTAAATTAAGCAAAGATAGCTCAGATTTACTAAGCGTATGAATACCTGTTCTGGATCTCACCAGGCTTCTTCCAGAATTCTAATTTATACAGCAGCCAAATCAACAAAAGGAATAGACACCGCGTGGAGGTAGAGGGTAATCTCGACCTCAGTTTCCTGCTTCTCTACTGTCTTTTATGTGCCACACACATAAAAGGCAGGCTCTGGCTTTTTGCTCAGGCTGCAGGGATGAGTAGGTACAATTTACTCTGCCTCAGGTGTGCTGTTACTCTGACAATTTCCAAACTTGACGAGGTAGCAATTACCTAAGGAGCAGCACATGGTGCAGGGAGACAGTGGAGATGCTGAGAATGCAGGGTTGGAAAAGAACATTGTTTATTAGGAAGATTAGCAAAGTACTTCATACGTTTGCTATTTAACATAGAACATTTGGGCTGCTGGGCTAAGTGGAATGGTGAACTTTTTCTTGAGCCCTAAAATATCAAGATCAGATATTTGAAAATTCTTGCTTTAAAGTTCTTTAAAAAAAATAAATTTAGCAGATAAAACCTAATTGAAAAATATTGGTAGAATGAAATTTTAGTACCATCAATAAACATATCTATTATAAAACATTCTTTCTTGAGAAATAGTTACTCAACCAAACATGGCACCAACAATGCATTTTTCCCTAAATATATGAATGTATGGTAGCAATACTGTTTATGTACACAAACAACAACAGTACTCAAGTGAAAAAATGTTATTAGAATATACACACCCAACCACTCTTTATGAACAATTACTATTTAAAAAATATTTGATTATTATATATACAATATTATGTATTTATTATATATGTATATTATTATAATTTACTTATTATATATGTATTATCTATTTATTATTATGTATTACAGTATTCTTCTGCATGCCAGAAGAGGGCACCAGATCGCAGATGATTGTGAGCCACTGTGGTTACTGGGAATTGAACTCAGGACTTCTGGAAGAGGAGCCTTAACCTCTAACTGCTGAGCCATCTCTCTAGCCCCCAACAATTACTATTTTGGGCATTCTGATGTGCAACCAACTCTAGATCTTCTTCCTTCCTCCTTCTTTTTCTTCTCAGTGCTGGGGAAGGAAGCCAGGGCTTTAAGCATGCAAGGCAAGCACGCTGCCATAGAGC
The DNA here is from genome assembly GCF_903995425.1 of Onychomys torridus. Taxonomy (NCBI): domain Eukaryota; kingdom Metazoa; phylum Chordata; class Mammalia; order Rodentia; family Cricetidae; genus Onychomys; species Onychomys torridus. The sequence continues at coordinate 103,285,442 of NC_050448.1, forward strand.
CACAAGCCATCATCCCCGGGCTTGTTAATAGATAACAGAGAGAATGGGAATAAATGAGGTTGATTTACTCATTTGGCAATTATTTTGAGAACCTATTACATGTCCTGGTAGGCACTGGCAATGTACCTATAGACACAGACATGTTCTCTGCCCATGAGAAACCTTCTATCTAATGGAAGAAACTGACAAATAGGCTGTATAGCATGAGTAATGTTGATCAGTTTCTGCAGAAAAAGGAAACCAAGCACACGAGGTGCCCCAACTGGACTTAAAGTGGAAGTTAAACAATGTCTAAGTTGAGTGCTCTGTGGAGTCGTTGGCCAGTAGGGGTGGGGGTTGGGCTAATGAGAATAAAGCACGTATGAAGTTCTGGAAGAAAGGGTGTCTCTTTCAAGAAGCTGATAAAAGCATGTAGTGTAGTTGAGTCTTGGAAAGGATAGTGACATGGAAAGATGAGGTGTGGAAGAATAGTTCACGGAAGGCAACATAATTATTATAGAGAATAGATTTTTGCCATAACAGCAACAAGAAGCCATTAAAAACATTGACATCAAGGAGATCAAAGTCCTTTTAGAAATATTGCTTAACTACAGAGTGGGCAATGAAGGTAGGGGAAGCGACTGGGATTCTTAGAGATGAGAATTCTCCCAGGTGAGAAGATGGCTGCATGGACTGTGAGTGATGCTGGGAATGAAGAGAAGTGGAAAGAGAAGCAACATTAGAAACAAAACAGACAGGACTTAGGAACTGTTATATGTGGGCAGTATGGGGAAGGCGGGAGCTAGAGAGAGGCTGGCTGTGCCAATGCTGAAGGGGAGGGGAACACAAAGACAAGGCTTTGGAGAAAGAGATCTTCTTCTGAATGTACTGAGTTTGTGGAATTGTGTAAGCAAGCAGCCAGCCTTAAACTGAGGGATCTTCTAGTCTGCCTGGTACTCTGTCCTGGAGATGCACATGGAGGAGCAGCTACTACACATAGCAACAAACAGGAGGTGTGTGCAGTAATGAGACATCAGGCTGCTGGTCTGACCTCCAGGAAACAAAAGTTTAAGCCTGGGGTAGAGAAACAGGAGTTACAAAAGATTAAATCCACCAACAATGCCAAAGCCTTGGCTTGTGTATTCTTCTTTAATTTGTATGTTCGTCCTGGCCAAGTATTTACTAGTTTTAACAGGTCTGAAAGTATAATTTGATTGTTTTTCTTTTGTTCACTTTGTAAGGCAAACGCAGTTTCAATAATCTGTAATCTAGAAACATTTGTGAAACAACTTAAGTAGAAGCTATAAACTAAAGACCTCTGGATTTCTTGATTTGATCATTTTTAATTTTTTTTTTTTTTTTTTCCTGAGACAGGGTTTCTCTGTGTAGCTTTGTGCCTTTTCTGGAACTCACTTGGTAGCCCAGGCTGGCCTCAAACTCACAGAGATCTGCCTGGCTCTGCCTCCCGAGTGCTGGGATTAAAGGCGTGCACCACCACCGCCTGGCTTGATTTGACTATTTTTAAGATTTTAAATTAAAACTGGCCTTTAACTTAAGCCAAAACTCGTGGTGCCTTACGTCTTGTCTTTCCTCTCCTGATCTCCTGGCTTGTCCTTTGTCGGTCTGCAGCTCACTGACAGTCCAGAGAGATTTTCTGTCATCACGATGTTCAATCAGACACACACTTCAAAGATAACCATGGTCCAGCCTCCACATGGAAAAGATGGAGCGGTGGTTCTGGGTGGGTATGTGGGGACATACTGCATGTGCTTCTCTTGTCTCATAACCTTGTTGTCTGCTTTTCTTTGAAGACTGTGGTAGCCATGGAAATGTGGCCTCCAGGGTGGCTGATTGAGAATATGCTGAGGTTTTTTTTTTTTTTTTTTTTTTTTTTTAACAATTGGCTCTCTAGAAAAGAAAAAAGTCCTCCTTTGTAGTGCTTGCCAAATTTTATGATGTAAATATTTTCACCAGAACCAATTTAATCTACCAACTTGATGTCACCGAAGGCAGGGAAACATACAGTATAGGCTCTTGTTAGCCAGTGCGAGAGGCTCCTGGGTACAAATGCACTCTGTTCTGATTAGAATGGCAGCCTAACACAAGAAATGAGTTGTACAAAATACTGTTCAGTTCAAAGAGAATGGACCCACAGATGAGTGGTCGGTTGGTGTTAGCTCCTGACTTTTCCTTTGAACACAAGGCTCAAAGTATAGATACCATGCACACCAGCAATTTGAGGACCTTAGCACTTAGCTATTTCTTGGTTTACCAGGAATCTTTCTATAACTTACATTTAAAACTGAAATAATTGAGAATCACTTTGAATCTATTTTTTTTTAAAGACCATGAACCAAAGAAATTCTGTTTCACTGCAGGATAGCAGTTCAATTGGTATTCCAACATGTTGAATAAGAGAACGTTTTTTTTTTTTTTTTTTTTTTTGGGGGGGGGGAGCTGAGGATCGAACCCAGGGCCTTGCACTTGATAGGCAAACGCTCTACCAGTGAGCTAAATCCCCAACCCCCAAGAGAACATTTTTTATATGAAGGTTTTTTTCAATACTAAGCAAAAACTTTGATGGCATACTACATTAATCCATAATATATGTGTAGGTGATAGCAAATGACCCCATTTCTTCATAAAATATACCCATTTACACCAGCATGCACATGCATAGTGTTGATGGGGTATTATGTAATAAACTCTAGGTCTTCTTTTAAAGCATTTACAGCAAGAAGCACTGGTAGAACCAGAGCGGCTATCATGTACCCTGCATCTTTTATTTTGCATTCCGAAAGGAAATTAGCCTTCCTGGTAGCACTAGGGAAGAATGTACTCATTAGCATTTTGTGCACACATGCAAAGTCTCATGACTTCTTTTAGAACCTTGCAATCCTACTGTATATACACAAAGGGGACATTTTTCCAAACACCCTGCATTGACACTCAACTCAGAAAGGTGGTGACAAAAATAACCACAAACACAATAAAAACACAATATAGTACAGACTTGCGTTTTTCCAAAGCCAAATTTTAGAGGCCTATGTTTATACACAATACACAGATGCACAATACATGTTAGTGCTCCTGTTTTCATAATTTTCTGTTTCAGAATTTCTTACAGAATAATGTTTAAGACTGCATGAGTAAGAACTTTATGAAGTGGCCTAGTAAACACCCTATTGCTTTAGTTAAGGCCCTACCAAACAAAAATACCTCGCCGTCCCATTTTTGTATTTAAATTTCTTTGTTTAAATAGATGTCTCTTAGACAAAATGGTAAAGATTTCAGGTACTTTAACAAAACCAAAAGTATCAAAGTCACTTTTCATTTTCAAAGTACACTTAAAGAAATGATTGTTTCAATATAAAACCCCATAGTACACAGTAAAAATATGGCTAGCCAATTGGCTTTAATTCTAGAATATTACAAGTGGCCACTGAGTTCTCAATTTAAGCATGTGATTTTATTCTGTACTTTTGTATTCTTCAATACAGATATCAAAGAAAAATGACCTGTTTTTTTCTATTATATGATAGAAATCATTCTTTGGGGATAGGCACCATGCTATGACAGGAAAGGCATTGTTTTAAACCTTAGAATAATTGTTAGAAAAGAACTATAAAATTATAAACTTTAGGAAACAAATGCACTGAAAACATCTCTAGGAAAAACATGCAACTGGCTAGGTACAAATTACAGGCACTGCCAGGCGTGCGGCCTTAAAACTCACAAGGAGAAATGAGCACCAGAGTTGTCTCTAACTTTACAAACAATGTAATGAAGGCCCAAGGATAACACATAAAAAACTTACATTACACTCCAAAACTTCACCAACGATAATAAATATATTATTTTCAGTCCTCTGGAAACAGCTAGCATTATTCATTTTCACAGCACTATGGCGGTATGTGGCAGTTATCATTTACTTTGTTTTGGACTACGCAGAAATGACAGAGAGACAAATGATCTTCCCCAATGGGATATTTCAGTGGAGGTGGGGGTGGAGCAGTTTCCTAATTAAAACTTTTCCCTTCTTCTTCCAAAATGTTTCACTGGAACTTTACAAGATCTGCATTGCTTCACTGCAGTTCCATGCCATGCTATTTCCCCCATCACTGTTGGGCCATGTTCAGATGTGGCACGGGAAGAAGGTGTCTCAAGGTAGGTACAGATCACAGGAGTGAAAAAGAGTTTGAATAAGCTAATATATAGTCAAAAATATATATTCATCCTTGTTATAACAAAGAGTTGCATTTTAAAGAAATTCATTTATAATTTTAATTACAAAACAGCCAGTATACAATATGAAATTTGTCAAACCATTTTGGCTTTCAAAAAGCCCAAGTGTATAGATAGCTCTATCAATTACATACATGGCTACCAAATGTCCAGTGTTTTACTGCTGTACATAAATAATGACAAGGCAAAGAACAGCAACTAGTCCAAGGGCTTGTAGGCCAAGGAACCATAGCATAAGCCAAAAGAAAATGACCACTACTGGTTCCACAATTCGTTCTCCAAAATACATCCTTGTGAAGCCCATGTTGAGGAGGTTTTTGTTCAGTTCACCAAAAAGTGTTCCCATCTTCTTGTAGTCATCTCCAATGGGTTCGCCAGTGTGGTTTTGTGATTCTTCAACATCCTTAAAAAAAGACAAGCCAAGATGTGGACATAAGCAACATGTAAATACCTTTAATAAAAGTGATCTCACTACATCTTCTCCAAGTAACTAGGCACACACTTCTGGTAATCATTTAGTAAAGAAATACTTATTTTGAAGATGTCCACAACTTATGAATATGTAACTTCACATGGCAGAGGTAGTCTCCAGATGCAAGTAAGGCCCTGGTGCTGAGAAGGGGGCCATCCTGAACTCCCTCATGGACTGATCTGACCACAAGGACCTTTACAGTAGGGAGTTGCTACAAAGCATAATGAGATGCTATGTTCCTGGTTGGAAGATGGAGGGAGGAGCCATGAGTGGTGAATATAGGCAGACTGTGAAGCTGCTGGAGAAAAAGGACAGATCTTTGAGGGCCTCTGAAAGGAGCACATCCTTGCTGATCTGGACTCCTGATCTCCAAGAACATAAGACAATAAATTTGTGTTGTAGAACAAAGTACTTGTTCAGACAATGGGAATATTCCTTTGGATTGACATATTATCTGTCCTATTAATAGAGAAAGCACTTACTGATTTTTGTAAACTTAGCACCATGAAATCCCCAACTAGACCACTGATTTGTAAGATGTGGGTACAGTTCATTCACCCTCATGCACTCTCCAGATACTTGGAATTGCATCAAGGTGTCTATGGAGATGAACACTGGTGCTTTGATTTCTCTTCTGAGAGCCTGGTTCTAGAGCCACCTCTCTGCCCATCTCCCATTAGTTGAAACAGGGCTCCTGGCCCCTCAGTTGTGGTGAAGACATTCCAGCAAACTAAGATTTGAACAGTTCCAGCTCAGCTGACTGATGACTAGTTACTGTGGGTAGTCCTCAGCCATTGCTGTTGTGATCTTTCATTTGAAGCCTCAGCTAGCTATGCAGGCTTACCTGGAGCCCTTGCATAGCTTCCTGTCAAAACACTACTGAAAATGTAAATGCTTCCTGTTAATCTCAACAGGGGAAACAAAATGTTGAAACAGGAATCATTTTACACAAGACAGAAAGCCCACTGAGAAGTTGGCGCCCCAGTAAACCTCCATCTATACCCACAATATCTTCTAAGAGAACTGATTTTTGTTATTGTCCAATCTTACTACAATTCAGAACATTGTAATGTTCTTAATGTTTCCCACTCCTGTGGTTTTGATGTTTGTTTCTTCAAAAGTTTATGTGTTGAGGGCTTGGTATGATAGGAGGTGAAAGCTTTATTAGGTGGGGCTTAGTGGTTGGTTATGATGATCAATTCTTTCAAGAGGATTGCTAGGAAAGGCTTAGGCCTTGTTCCAGCCAAGCTTTTGTTTGGATTCCTGTTCCACCATATAGTGATGGCTCCTAAGACTGCAGTCTACCTTGAGGTGAGGCGGCCAAGATAGCTTTTTAGAATCTAAAACCATTTGCTAAATAAAATGTGTTTTCTGCATAAATTAGCCTGTCTCTGGTATTTCATGCCAGTAATGAAATAGAACCAAGAGAACAGTCCTTCGGAATTTTGCAAACATTTCTGGTTTTTATTAAGCTGTGCCTATAGAAGGACCAGAAAGATACCACACAGAGGAAAAGAGAAAGTTAATTTGCATGGATTAATCTTATGTTTATTAGTGTATCATACTTTTATGTTACATGATACCATACTTACATTAAAACCTGAAAATTTGTCCTTGTCTGATATTAAGCCATTTCCCTCCATAGCAGCATTTGGAGAATCTTTGATTTAGCTTGCAATTGTTCTGGGTCCACATCCTGATTTCTCTAGTGTTTAATAATGTTGATAGTGTTTCTGATTTCTTTTTAAAGGGCTTAAAAAACCCTCTTTATAATTAATTGTTACCTATGAATTTATTGTACTTCCATTTTTTAGCAGTTTTCTTGAAGGTTTCTAAGTTATTTTAGTGTTTTTCTAGTTTTAGTATGAACTAAGTACCCAGACCAAACATAATAGGTATTTACTTTGATGTCCTTGTAAAATGAATTAAGTCTGTGAATGTGCCTCAGGTTTTTAGAGGTAGAGATAGGTGTTAACAATACTTAACTCCAGCAGGGAATTAGTTAACTCTGCAGTTCAGGTGTAATGACAGCAAGGATCCTGTAGGAGTTGGTGGACTGATATGGCAAGGTAGAAAGTAAATTTGGGCAAGCTGTAGTTATTGCAGCCTGCTTCTATTCTATTGCATATAGAATAGAAGGGAGGAAATGGGTAGTGTTGGTAAATCAGCAAGGTCAAGTGGACCTCAGTGCTGTGCTTTCTGTGTCCACAGAGAAGTCTGGGGGCCCTTGTATGTTTCTCAGAGGTTTGTTACTTCCAGGGTAACTGTGATATGGGTAGTGCTATTGATAAGGTACCTACTACGTACCAGGCACAGCACTATCTTGATTGATTCCCCCAGAAGTCTCTATTTATATACAGGTAAGGAAGTTGCCAGCCTTGACTTATACTCAGCAGTGGCCAGGTCTGTGAGGATCCACCCTTCATCCCCGTACACTGCTAGTACCTAGTAAGTGGTGAATACCTAAGTTTTTAGATACAGTTTATACATTTTACTTCTGGAGGAAAAGGCTATGGTAACATTTTGTTTAACCCATTAACAGAGCAAACTGAATGTCAGTATGAGTCTTGCTTTACATCCTTTCTAACAGCTTTAAAGTAAGTTTATCAAACAGGAAAACTGTTCCAACTTCTATTTTCATCTCCTGTAAAAATTTAAATGAGGTAAAGCTATTTGCAGACTAGTACATTTTCATAGCTTATAAAGTAGTGACTAGAATTCACATTAAATGTCAAAAAAAAAAAAAGACAGCAAAGAAATACACCTAGCATAACTGCAGTAAGAAAATCTACCGAAGCAGAGATGCAGATGGAGCTTTCCCTGCTCTGACATTAATCATCCGTGTTCCCGCCAGACTTTCTTCTTTGTGTGTGAGGCTCCAGTGGAGACCATTTGTCAAATGGACGGCTCCTTTTAGGGTTACACAGGACGACTAGAGAGTGTTCTCGGTGAGGCACTGACAGCCCTTGTTTGCCCATGATTGAAGACATACTCAAAAACACAAGTGTGGCCCAACTTATTCAAAATCCTTTGTAAAGTTTTCTGGTATTACTTCTGTTGTTGCACGCAAGTGTCTGATGTTTGCATGGGTATACAAGGCATACACGTCGTCATCAGAGAAAGATTTTGTGTAGTGGTCCTCTCCTTCCCCATTTATTACATATGTTCTGGGGCCTGAACTCAGGTTGCCAGGTTTGTGCAGCAAGCAGCTTTACCAGCTGAACCATCTTGCTGGCCCTCAAAATCCTTCTTAATGGTAACAAATTAAAGGTAAGACTTTAAATATGATTTCTGAGAAAAATCCTTAAAATAATTACATCAGTCTCATATTTTAGAAGCCACACCTAAAGGGGTCAGGTTCCATATGCCTAGTAACAAAAAACAAGGCATAATAGTGCACACTAATATATAGATAAACAATTATTGTAAATATTCAGAGGATAAAATGAATACAATAAAAACTGAGATTGGATTTATCTTTGATAATATGAACCCATGAAAGTCAAAATAAGGAAGGTAAATTTACTGTAGTACACATATCAGCATGTATAACAAATAAAAATGTTTGGACAGAACTGGTGACTAGCTTGTGAACTGAGCTTTACGAATAGAGAGATAGATAAATGGCAGCTCAAAGCTTGCTGGATTTTCTCAATTTGTTTATCCAACTGCTTCTGTTGACGGTTTTTCAGCTTCACTGACATTCTGGTCTACTGGCCTCTGCTCTCTCTCAACCAGTCTCTTCTCTTGACAGTTTCTGATAAGTCAGTTGTTAGTTTCCCCAAGTTCTCTTGTATGTGATAAATTGTTTTTCCAGCATGTCCAGCTTGGTGTAGTTTTAAAACAATGATCACAGTTGCTTGTTTCCTTTGTCTGCCCCTTTATGAATTATATTCCCTTATTAGTGGAGTCTGGCTGAAGGGGTACAGGCCATTCTCATTGGCCATGCCTCCACAGAAAAGAGCTCCATACAGGGAGCTGGAAGGGAAGGGAAGGGGTGAGAGACACTGGAGACCCCCTTTCAGGTGATGTTCTAGCTCTGGGTCAGAGACAGGTATGGAGATCCTAAGGCGGCACCAGGAGGGCAACGATGCCAGACGGAGTGGGGTGTCCCTCAAATGCCACAAGCGCTGTCCTTAGGAAGACACAGTAGACTTGCCTGAATCAATGTCTCTCTGCATTTGCTGTCTCCCTTGAAAATGACTCCAGACACGTTAAACTATTGCTGTATTTAGTATCTCACCAGTTAACTATTCCTTTGCAGGAAGAATCTGCTTAATTCCTTATTGTTCCAGAAGCCTGATACTGGTTATCTGTGGATGTTAGTTACTTTTGATGGCAAATTGAAGGCCACTTTCTATAAGGCTGAACCAGAGGATTTTAGATGGTTGAAAATTAGTGCTTCGAAATGAGTCTAGAATTTTAAGCAATCTGAGTGTTTATTATTTTTAATATCCTATGATAGTCAAATTCTGGGGATAAAAGTTTGGCTTTTGATAATGTAGTCAGATAGTTCTCAGTCCTCAAAGGCTCCTCTTTCTCCTTCTTCATCATCTCTCACATAGACTATTAAACAGGCAACTTCCCTTTTGTGCTCTGCAGACTCAACCATGTTCTCTAGCTGGAGACTGATTTAGTTTTCATTCCGCCCAAGGAAGCTAATGGGAATCTAATCTCTGAACAGTCCTCTCTCCCTTAGTTGTGTCTGCCAGACCAAATTTCAGACACAAATTTGTTTGTTAAAACATTTTAGTATAACTAAAGTATCTTCCTTCAATAACATATATATGTAAGAGCTCCAGAAAACTAAGAAATTCAGGTGTCAGAGTTAGATAAGAATGTTCTGTATCAAAACGATCTCCTTTTCATTCCTACAGGACATTACACACATCAAAACAAGTCAGAGCAGGGCTGCCTTAACATTCAGCACATTTGCCATTTCATTGCTTTCAAACATATGTTTATCCAATAAAATCAATTCAACAAACACCTTTTCTGGTGTCAATAATGCATTAAATAAATGACTGGACCTTAACTTCAAAAGACCAGCAATCTAGTATAGAAGGCAGTATTAAGTAAGCATATTTTTTGTGGAAATGTGACATTTTAAAAATTACAAAATACTTTTATATTTTTGCTTAACTTGAATAAAAATATTTAGAAGAGAGCTGGCAAAAAATCTGAGTATTCAAATATTTAGTTTTATGTTTTAAAAAATGAGGTGTTTAACTGCCTTCTATAGCACAACCTATTCTGTGGTTGAGAAAAGAAATAAACAAGAAACAAACAAATAAAAAACCCTCACTGAAAGGACTTTAGAACAACTTGCAATTTCAGTTTGCCAGATGGTGTGGAATTGTACAACAGGTTTCTTTTGAAAAACCTAATGTTGTCCTGTCAAAGAGAGACTGTCATCCTATCTACCCCTTCTACAGGGCTGGTCAATTTATTTGTAGCATAGAAAACAATCTGATCGTCTCCACCATGTAATCTTGTTTAAGACAATCAAATTCTCTGTGACCCAGATCCTTCACTTAGTTTGAGAACATTAGTTTTCTTTGGAGAAGTAAATAAAAAGCCATCTATTGACCGACAAACAAGAAAACCCTTTACTTCAATATTTAATTACTTACAAGGATTAATTTCTTCCATTTTATTTCTCTTTTTCTCAAAAATGAAATATGATGTTAACCTTAAAAATTGACAAACAGATAATGTTGAAATGAAGTTTTCAAGTGATTTTATAACAATCATTAATAAAAGTAAAGTTTATTAAATACCTAGGACTCATGGGTCAAAGTTTTAATTATATTGCTATTCAATGTATAAAGAAACCGAAGGGAAGAGATTTGTAGCTTTGTCAGAACAATCTTATTACTGGTAGAGGAGATGCATTTAGCAGCAAGGCTCCAAGGACCATGTTTCTAAGGCCCTGTACTAATCGGCACATGCCTTCTTATCAATATAAAAACCCATCGTGTCATCATTCACATTCTAATGGCCTTAATATATCAGTTTGACAGCAGTTTAAATAGCTACACATATCCACTCTATCTAGTAAAAAAGTAAGCTAAAATGGCCTTATTTGAGGCTGGCTATCATATTGCACCTGCATTCAACTGTGATATTTATGATTTGGTCAGGATTTAAAATTTTCTAAAAAAAACAAAGCAAATTCTAAATCATTCTCTAACATTAATCCTATCCTTGTCTGCCAGATAAAAACAAAGGCAAGAGAAGTTGGCAAAAGACCAAGCATGTAACCCGGAGCGTTGGTACAGGTCTGAAATCTCAGCTACTTGAAGATGCATCAGTGGGATCTCAAGCTCTAAGGTCAAGTTCTAATCAGTGATAGAGTTCACCAAAGTACCCTAAATTCACTCCTGACTGCCTCAGAAAATAAAAATCTAGCTGGGTGGTGGTGGTGCATGCCTTTAATCCCAGCACTTGGGAGGCAGAGCCAGGCAGATCTTTGTGAGTTCGAGGCCAGCCTGGTCTACAGAGCGAGATCCAGGACAGGCACCAAAACTACACAGAGAAACCCTGTCTCGAAAAAACCCCCCAAAAACCAACAAAAAAACAAAAACAAAAACAAAATCAACAGAAAAAACTAGAAACATAAGAAACAACATAGACTGGTAGTTTTTCCAGTTAGAAGACTATATACAGTAAAGAGAGAAATATATTCCAGTCAACCAGAGCTAACTACCATTCCTCCTCCACAAAATTCTTCTTGACTTTGTAGCAACATACTTAGGACTATCTCAGAGCAAAGGACTGCAGAGTGAGCTCCAATGATCACAATGTGGCTGCCTACAGACATCAGAATTAAAAAAAAAATCCATTATATTTACAGAGAGTTAAAAAGTAAGAAAAATGAGAAAAAGAAATTGGGAGTCACTTACTAACAAAGGACTTTTATATTGAAGTCTTCTCTTTCTTCCACTTAATCCAAATCTACTCCATTATCCCACTCAACCTCTCGAAGGAAAGGTTGCTTTGAAAACTGCCTTGTTACCTTCTTGGGAGGAGACTTACACGCAAAGCAGCAGTAGGATGTAATATTACACAAGGGGACGATGAATATGACTATCTTCCTAAGGAGTTAAGAATTCTGAAAGCCTCTGAATTACTTAGACATTTAGCTCTTTTGGCTTATATTTTCTTCTTGCAACTCAGAACCTTAGTTTATCATGACAATTATGCATTTTTAGACACTGTTCTTCATTCCTCCTGAAGGGTCTCCAATCTCCCCTCTCCTTTTGCTAGGCTGCTGTGTGTTGTTGGTAAACATTGTGTTCAGATGCCTTGTTATAAGAGGATCATGTCTCATGGTTCCTAGTACTTTTCCCACATTCCCAAATCCTTTCAGCCACCTCTCAGGAACTGTTCATCCAATTTCTCATGAGAATTGACCCAAATCTTTTTCACTCTTACATTCTCCTTCTCTAATATACTACTATTTCTGTTTAAGATTAAATTTATAATCCTGTCTTCCTATTTACATATTCATGTTTTGTTGTATGTCTGTGCATGTGTATGTCAAGAGTGCATGAATGCATGCCATGAATATGGGGGTCAGAGGGTAACTTCAAGTCTCTGCCCTTGCCTTGTGTGAAACAGGGTGTCTCTTGTTATTCCCTGCGGCACACATCATGCTAACTGCTCTACAGTTTTCTGGCAATTCTCCTGTCTCAGCTGCCCATCTCCCAGCAGGGCAAGCTAGGATAGCAGTAGTATACGCTACTATATCTGCTTTTTAGAATGTGGGTTCTGAGGATCCACAGGTTGTAGCTGGAGTTTTCTCTTTGTAGTTAGAGTTTTCCTGCCTGGCCCACAGTCAGGACAAATCTCTCTTACCCGCCAGTCCCACAGCCGCTCAGACCCAACCAAGTAAACACACAGAGACTTATATTGCTTACAAAGTGTATGGCCGTGGCAGGCTTCTTGTTATCTAGTTCTTCTATCTTAAATTAACCCATTTCTATTAGTCTATAGGTTGCCACGTGGTTTGTGGCTTACCGGTACCTTACATGTCACTTGTCATGGCAGAGGCTGGCAGCATCTCTCTGCCTCAGCCTTCCACTTCCCAGCATTCTCCTCTCTCCTTGTCCTGCCTATACTTCCTGCCTGGCTACTGGCCAATCAGTGTTTTATTATTAACCAACCAGAGCAACACATTTGACATACAGAACATCCCACAGCAGCAGGTTATCAGGCTTGCACAGCGAGTGCTCTGCCCACTGAGACATTTCTCCAGGCCCACTCATGGGTTTGTAATATAACATATACTTTTTTATTCTTACAGTAAAGAAGACAAAAAAGATCTTGAGTTGAACTAAAACAGATTAATTTTAGGCAAGTTACACTGCCCTTTAGAGAAAAAACGATGTAAGGATATTGCAAAATCAGAAGCTCTGGACAGAACATTGTCCAGACAAGGGCTGGCTCCTAAGAGCACCGATGCCGCTATTTGGGCTGTCTGAACATAATATATTGAAAAGGATTTTAAAAAATGTATGGTTTGTAAATACTCTTCTGTTAAAGTTTGAACAGTATTTTCCAGTTTGTACCCAGGCCAAGGAAGCACAGCTTTACAGATGTTTATAAGCTCTGTTGTTCTGGTTTTAGAATATGCTGGGGTGTTTATAAGAAATATTCAAATATATGAATGGTTGTTGCTAGAATTAAGTTTCTTTAAAATTCATTTCTCGCTGGGTGGTGGTGGCACACACATGTAGTCCCAGCACTCAGGAGGCAGAGGCAGGTGGATCTCTGTGAGTTTGAGGCCAGCCTGGTCTACAGAGCTAGGCCAGGACAGGCTACAAAGCTACAGAGAAACCCTGTCTCGAAAAACAAAACAAAACAAAATTCATTTCTCATTAATTTCCAAGGCCTATAGTGGGATTTGTTTCATCAAAGTCAGTAGTATTTATGAGTCTGACAACTTTTCAAAAACTTACACAAATACTATTCATACAGGAGGCTTGGGAGTTGCTCCTTACATCCTGCTCACCAGCAGCTTCTTGTTTTGTGTGCTGATTTTTCTGTCAAATCTAATGACGTGGTTGATTCTTTTCTTTGCTGTTCTGAAATAACCACTGTGCAATGCTTACTAAGTGAAGTGTCTAAGTTATCAATCATTGGACTAAGGAGAGGAAACGGTTTTACTAGCTTTCATTATGTATAGCACTAACAAACCTGCAGGAATCTACCCTTGTAGATAAAGAAAAGTGTATGATAAATGAATGAAGGGTTTGTGTGTGAGACAGCAGGCTAGAGTTGCATCTCTGTGAGCTGATGAAGCAGAGTCAGAATATGAAAAAACAGACTGTATCCCAAGGAGAGAAATAAAGGAGGAGCTTGGGAAACCCACAAAGGGAATGCAAAGGTACCAGACCAGATCAGAAAAACAAGATGGGCAAAGCAGTGGAACTGAACTCCACCTCTTCCAAGCTCTTCCTTGGCCATGGGAGGGAAGCAAAAGCCTCTAAAAGGGAAGCCAGATAAAAGCTGGGCAGCCCCACCCCCAGGACAAGTCCATGGCTTTCATGAGCCTCAGATCCCGCTGCGGGTTTTGGTGAGACAGTAATTTCTCTGGCGTATGGGTCAGTAATGGAGAGAAATCCGATTTTGTCATGTTCCATGATTCATAGGGCCTGGAGCCATCTTGAGAGAGCAACTACTGTTAAAAACTGACCCCACAGGCCTCAGACCAAGTCAGGGAGATATTAATTTGGCCTGGCACAGCTCCTGGGTAAAAGGAGGCCCAGAGAGAGCTGGAAGAGCAAGAGTCAGGCACCACAGTTGAAGGGTGTAGATGGGGACACTGGCTCAGGCAGGGAAGGGCCTAGAATGACAGCTTCCCTGTCAGAGGCTGGCGACAGATACCCTCATCTGAGAATAACCCTGGTATCTGAGGCCCACGGGCGCATCACACTCTGGTGCCACCTTATCTGTCGTTCACTGCTGTAGAACTTGAGCACTCAGAAATTCCTGGAGTATACTCGACACCGAAGGCTGTACCACTCCAGTGGAGTGCTGAACACTTCAAGGTATGAAGATAGGTCCTATGCCTGCACAGCCTCACTGCTGGGACTGCATCCCCCATCCCTCATGCACTTGGAAGACATCCTCCAGCTAAAACATTAGCCACACCAGGGCATCTGTACAGAAAGAAAGATAGCTACTGCGAGGCAGCCTGGTGGATATCCGACACTTGTCTAGTATAATCACAGGAAAGAATCTGCACGTTCTACCGCCCTTCCCCCTCCATGCTTTAAACTGACTTCTTCAATATCTCCTGGATATCTTTTTCTGACACTTTGATTGCTGTCCCCACTTTTTACTCAGTGTACAAGAGAATTTTAACATGAATATACTACATTTAAATTTTTGCATTTCCCTTTACGCATCTATCGAACATTATTTACACATTTATGAGGCATGATCTGTTCCTTAGCCCCTCACTGTTTTCAACCTTTGTGCTCCACGATTCCTCCTCTATCTTCCTCAACAAGTAGTAGTGTTTTGTCTTTACCTTTTATTTTATTTTATTTTTAAAGAAAATACTCTTATGCTTTAACTTTTGCTCCTGTTTACACATATCTATTTTTGTTTCTGGACACTTTCATTATCGAGATGTCTTGTTTTTGCTTCTCTCCCTTTCTCCCCTAATCTCTTGCTTTTTTCCCCTTCCTGTCCATAACACCCCACTCTTCTTCCTCAGTTATTTAATTTTGCCTCTCTGCTTCTTGCTTCTCCACATCACCTTTCTTTCTTTCATTCATTTACTTTCAGATGTCTTGCAGTCACTGGTGACGTACTGGTGACTGTGATGGACGTTAAGTGTGTTTCTACTTCTTGCATGGGCAAACGTTGCTGATACAGCAGCTCATTATCTCCTTGTGGCCAGCACTGGGGATTGAGACTGTCCAGCAAGAGCCCATGCCAAAATGACAGAAGGATAGACGAACAAGGAAATGTTCAAACGGAAATGTAGGAATTCAAGAAATATGAAAAAAGACTCTCCCAGATCATAACTCCCAACTCAAATACTGAAATATGTAAACTGCTTGATGAGAATTTCAATCATTTTCTGATAAAAAAATTGATCAGTGATCTCAAAGAGGATACAAAGAAGCAAACATATTTAGCTCCACACCTGGAGAGGAAAGCCAGCAACAGAAGAGGGAAAAGTCAACAAAACAGATGAAAAGTTACCTACATGAAAGAAAAATTCAGCAAGGATATTGAGATTTTTGAAAGAAAACAACAACAAACCTATTCTCCCAGAAACCAACCAAACCAAAACCACCAAATAGAAACTCTGGGAAAGAAGCAAATGAATCAAATAAAAGCACAGTGAAAAACATCACCAACACACTTGGCCCAGTGAAGGAAAGAATACATGAGGAAAGAGTCTGGATAGAGGACAAGGTTGAACAAACAGCACATTCAAATACCAACAGGGAAAAACATGCCTGACTGAAGTAATTAAACACTCTGGGACATGATCAGACCTAAGCACACACAGAAAGGAGGTAAGAGAAACACTACAGACATAGTCAATCTATTCAAGAAAATTAGAGCAGGAAACCTCCCAAAGTTAGAGGAAGATACAACATTCAAACACATGAAACATGCAGAACCCCCAAGACATATGACCAAGTTAAAATTTCTCCATGCCATGTTATAGTCAAGACATCAGAAATAAGAATCAGGGACTGAAAGATAGCTCAGTGGTTAAAAGGGCTTACTGTTTTCCAGGGGACTCCAGTTCAGTTCCCAGCACCCACATCAAAGTTCCCAGCTGCTTGCTACCCAGCTTCAAGGTATCTGATGCCCTTTTCTGGCCTGCACAGGAACATACCCCAGACACACATACATTCACAAATACACACACACACACACACACACACACACACACACACACACACACACACACACACTGAATCTAAAAAACAATCCAAGACAGTTTGAAAACTGTAAGAAAAAAAAGGCACATACAGAGGCAGAAACATCAGAATAATATCAGATGTCTTGCCAGCAATTCTAAAAGCCAGAAAAGCCTGTAATTGTTATATTTCAAGCCCAGAAAGCAAATAATTGCCAACCAAGATTGCTGTTTCCAGCAAGGCTATCCCTTCAAATGGACAGACAAATAACATATCAAGGCAAGCAGAGGGAAGGCAATTCTATAGCCATCACTGCAGAAGATACTTAAAGAAACAGCACACAGAGAAAGAAGAAAGATACTCAGAAGAGCACGCTTCACAAGAGGAACAGAGGAAGTCATGAGAGCTGGGAAGGAATCCATCATGTCCAACACGGTAAAGCAGCTAACTCCTAATGCTAACAGAGGAGAGAGGAAAGAACACTCTAACAAGAAAAACACCCAGAAAATTACAGGAATTAGTAAATGTCTCTTAAAAAAGAAATTAAATGTTAATGGTATGCCTCAATTTGCCAACAGATGCAGACTAGCTGATTGAACTTAAAAAAAAAATTCAGCTATCTGTTGTTTCCAAGAAACACCCACAGACAGAATTAAAGGATAAAAAACAAGCTGTGAAGTGAATGGAAACCCCAAACATGCTGACATAGTTATTCTGATACTTGGTAAGTAGATATCAAAATTCCTAAGAGAAGCTAAAGGAGGTTATTGTATATTAGTAAGGAGAGCAATCCCTTGAGAATATATAACAATTGTAAATATATATACCCAATGCCGGGTTTCCAATTTCATAAAACAAAGAACTAAGGGACATAATGGACACAAAGGTCAAATGGATCTAGGTAACAAAGCAGTGACTCCAAGAAAAGCAGTGGGTGACTCCAACATGCCACTCACATCTCTAGTGAGGTCACTAAAACTGAAAAACAACAAGGAAATATCAATTGGATTACAACAAATCAAATGGAACGGATATTTTCAGAATAAACCACCCAACAGATACAGTATACACATTTTTTCTCAGTAACAGATTGATTCTTCTTCAAAACAGAACAAAGTCTAGGTCAAAAAGCAAGCTTTAACGCATATAAGATAATTCAAATAATTTCTTATCATATCTCAGTGGAACAAAAGTAGAAACCTTTAGGAAGAGCAACCACAGAAAGGCTGGGAAGCTGGCCCATTTGGTAAAGAGCTTGCTGAGCATGAGGACTCACGTTTGGCCCCCTGAACCCACATAAAAAGACAGGGGTAGCTTGCTTACCTCTAACTCCAGCATTGGAGAAGTAGAGATAGGTGGTTCCCTGGGGACTTTCTGGCCAGCCAGCCTCGCCTGATTGGTGAACTCCAAGTCCAAGTGAGAGAACTCATCTCAAACACAAGGTGGATCCCTGTCCTGAGGGGTAACACCCAATGTGGACCTCTAGCCTTCAAACATGTGAATGCATACCCCTACACATGTACACACATGTACACACACACACACACACACACACACACACACACACACACGACCACAGAAACTGTACAAATCTTAGCTACAAACAAAACACTCTTGAATGACCAAAGGGTCATTGAAGAAATAAGGGAGGCAATTTAAAAACTCATAGAATCAACTGGAAATACAAGCACACTTACCAGAACTTTTAGAATGAAGTAAAGGCAATTCTAAGAAGAAGTTCATAGCCAGTACCAAGCTGTTTCAGCTACCATGATGCTAAATAAAATTTGATAAGGAGGAAAAAATCTTGGCTAGTTACACATCAGACAGGATTAATACAAGGGCATAAAAATAACTATAAAAATTAAATGCCCAATTCAAATGTCAGTCAACAAATGGAAAAATGAACTGGACAGTTTTTTAAAAAGGAAAAAAATGCATATAGCAAAAAAATATTTGATTAGGAAAATGCAAATTAAAACTGACATTATAGGAAACAGCTGGAACTAGAATCCATTATGTGAAGGGAAATAAGTCAGACTTTATATGTGGAACATAGATTTAAAACTGTATATGTGTTTATGTGTGTGTATGTGTCAGTCTCAAAAACAGAAAATGGATCCTGGTGGGGAGAAGAACTCTGAAGAGATGTAGGAAAGAGAACAATGAAAAAAGTGGAAGTGGAGAAGAGGTGGGAGGAGGGAAGGGACCAGCTGCAGGGGTAGAGGACAGTGAGAGTGAGGGACAGTTGGAACCAAGCATAATGATATACATGTGTGATCAGGCCCTGGGGAAACTCATTACTTCCTATGTTAATGTAAATAATTAATAGAATAGTTAAGAAAACAATATGGGTTTATTGCACGTCTTATAAAAAGATCTTTGAAAAATAGCACCTATAAATGAAGTCAACTGGCTTCATCAGAGTCTTTTTGTTGTTTTAGGTGAACGACGATGCTGTTCACAACGAGTTTTCTGTTTAGACACACAGTCTATAGTTACATTCCAAACCTAAAAACATTTCCTTGTGGCAAGTTTTGCACTGGTATTTTATGCCCCGCTTGTGGCAAACAAGCCTGCACAGACTTGATGAATCTGCTAGACTGACTGACAGCTGCTTTCTTTCAGGAAACCACACTCTGGGTCTTGGTGTACCTAAGTACCACCTAACTTTGATTGCTAAACTTTAACTCTGATGAGTCACAATGCTTGATTCATGGAACATGTAAGGTTGAAAACAAACAGACCCTTCAGTCAATTTGCTCCAGGTTAACAAATGATCGACTACACATCACAGGCAAGGCAGGTGCTGTGCGGTCTGCAAAGTAACTCTCTGTCACCAAGCTGCTTAGTGTGTAAAGAAAGGTAGGCATACAGATCCTCACATTTAAACACAACTTCCCCTGCCTTCCTCATCACAAGAGACAGTTCAGAGCACTGTTTCTGAGCCCATGCAGCTCTTCAAATTTCTAGCGTGACATGCTCAATCACAGTTTAACATTTCCTAGCAGAGATCCTGAAACCCCAAAGTCGACATGTTCAGTACCAAAGTGAATCATTCAGTCTCAAGTTGTGTTTTCCCAGGACAGCCTGTTTTAGTGAACGGCATTGTCTGAAGTGTAACTGAAAGTCTGCTGCTCTTTCTCCACGTCTTCCTCTTTCATCCTTTGCTCTACTTTCGCCAAGTCATTTCCTCCTGAGAGATAAGCTAGAGCCCCTATCATTTACTTGTCCGTGATCTTAGTTACTTTATATTCTCTCTAGGGAGAGGTTTTATCTACTTTAACGATATTATTAATGCTTATATAGTTTATAGGATGAAGATGCTTTCTTTGAGACCGGGACTTATTTAGCCCAGGGTGGTGTCAAAGTTGCTACGTGGTGGAGGATGACCTTGAACTCCTCCGAATCCTTCTGTCTCCACCCCCTTCAAGTGTTGGGATTACAGGCATGCGCCACCTCACAGTTAAAATGATTCGTTTTTTAAGTCATATCACGGTCAAGAGAAAATTATTGGTTAAGTTACCATCTCCTCAGAAAAGAAGTTCTTGTCATTTAAATCTGGTGTCACTCAGTTTTCATGGCCTTTCTTTCTTTATTAGCTATTTGTTCGATAAACTTCTGCAGTACTTACATCTCAGACACCTGTCATCACAAAGATGCTACACCAAGGTGTGTGCTATTAGACTCTTGAGGCCTAACACACACTGCAGGACTTCCCAAGTACCAGCCAGCCAGGACTGACACACACAGGAGCATTCTGACAGCAAATTCTGAATCAGTCTAACAAATAGTGCCACAGTGTTTTGAAAAATATTGTGTGTGTGTGTGGGGGGGTTATTTTCTTTAATGTGCTTTACTCAAAATAACATATCTTCTTCTTCACCCTCACCCCTTCTCAACAAGGAATCAAACCTTTAAATCCCTTACTACCAAATTATAACCAGTCATTAAAACAAAACAAAAATGTTAACAAATGCATTATGAGATATGATTATAATTCTCAGGAAAGTAGTTAGAATATATTTATTATGTGTATTTGTTTATACCTAAATGTGTGTGTACCACATGTGTGCAGGTGCCCACCAAGGCCAGGAAAGGGCATCAGATTCCTGGAACTCAAATTACAGGTAGTTGTGAGCCACTGATGTGATATGCTAGTGTGACTGGACCAAATCAAATTCAGCAGCAAACTCTTAACACTAAGCCATCTTCCCAGCCCTTCAAGAAATACATACATAAGGAGGGAGGGAGAGAGGGAGGGAGGGAGGGAAAGAAAGAGGGAGGGAAGGAGGGAGGGAGAGAAAGAGGGAGGGAAGGAGGGAGGAGACAAGTCCAGGGGCCATGCAGATGACTCAAAGGGTAAAATGTGATTGCCACACAAGCCAGACCGTATGAGCTTAATCCAGAACCCATACAAAGCTGGAAGGACAGAACCAACTCTAGAGTAGTTCCCTGACCTTCACTGTGGCACACCCATACCCCTGCATATAAAGATGATCAGAATAATATTAAAAACAGGCCCGTAACTGACTTATCCTTTGATCTTTCAAGAAGGATTTGAACTTGCTACAGTAGAAATGAATAAAACAGTAATAAAAAATAGAGAATCAAAAGGATGGGTGGGAAAAAATGAAAATTGAGAACCTAGATTGGGAAGGTATGTTAGCACAATTGCTAAAAGGGAGCCTCGGATTGGCTCCACCCTACTAGGGAGTCAAAGCAAAGTACAGCTGAGCAGGCCTCTGAGCAGGTCCACCATCACCTCAGTGGACCCTTCTGAGATCACCCACACCTGTCATCCCTAGCCGGCTCTCCACTTTTATCTCTTTACAGTACCCATAATCCACTGACTGACTAGTTCCTTTATGCGTGGTCTCTTGTCACCCCATGAATAGTGCCAGATTAGTTAGAGGAGAATTCTGAACATATTTTTATTTGTATACCAGCCTACAGCAGGACCCGGAAAATAGTAGGTGACTCTACTCTGAACTTTTGATTGAACAGATGAAAAGTCATCAAGGGTACATATCCAAGCGAAACCAAAACCGAACAATGAACAGAATGCAGAAAACTTTCTGTAGTACAACAATTATAATCACCTTCTAAAGTAATTAACGTTCAATATGATATAAGTGGATAGAAAAGGCCACTTTTAGTATATGGCCAGTTTGTTAGAGCAGTAATCAAATGTAGAGTGCCTAAAGACTTAGATTCTATGAGATTGCAGAAACATCTGGAATTGTCACAATTGTTATACCATTTTCATTACATTGTTACATGCACTAGAACATAACTGATCAATAAAATAAAAAAGGGGATGGGGCTGGCAGGGCAGTGGCGCACACCTTTAATCCCAGCACTGGAAAGGCAGAGGCAGGTGGATCTCTGTGAGTTCAAGGCCAGCCTGGTCTACAGAGCTAGTCCAGGACAGCCAGGGCTACACAGAGAAACCCTGTCTCAAAAATCAAAATAATAAATAAATAAATAAAAAGTATGTGTGTAGGAAGAGGACACATCACTAAACATAAAACGTATTTATGATCTATAATATACCTTATAAACCTTGGCTAAGGATAAATGAACACACTTTGTTTTCTGTATACTTGAGTCGTGACTGTAATGTGTTCCTTCAGGTGTGGAATTTACCACTGTGGCGTCTCATCAGATTTGGGTTCTGGAGGACTTCAAGTTTCAGTTGAGAGGCACTCGGCCTATTTTGTACAACATGATTTCCTGTAACTTTCTTGTGATGCACTAGTGCATCTTATAGTCTGGATAGTAACAGTGGAACAGATTTCCCGCCTAAAGACCGAACTCACTTGTGCCTATGTGAGAATATTCCTTTTTGGACTTTATAAACTCACACTCATACCACTCATTTTTTTCTTTAATAACTTTAGGGGAAAAGTCACTTTTAAGCGTTTTAATTTTTTATTTCTTTTTTTTGTTTTTATTTATTCTTAGGGAATTTCAAATAATATATTTTGATCATATTCTTTTCCATCCCCCTAACCCCTCTGAGATCCTCTCCCACCTCCCTATCCACCCAACTTCCAAGTTCTTTTATTTATAATAGGACTGGATATGCTTCATGTTTACTGGACATCACATCATATCCTACAAATGTAAAAATGATATATACTTATAATTAATAACTTTATAAAGCTTTACCTAATCATAGCACTTCATGTTATGTAGCTTACCAGCACATTTATAGTTTGCTTGTCATTTATCACCATATGAAAAGTTACAGTATTCTTTTATACATATCTCCCTCTAAACTAGATGGAGCCAATAAAGGTAAATGTACTTTTTGAGGGATAGATAAAAATCACTGGGACTATTAGCTAGATCTTAAGTAGTCTCTGAAATTACTATAAACTGAAAAAACTAATATTTTTATTTATTTTTAATTTTAGCTAATTGTAGTCAATGACTTTAAAATCATAATTCATAGTTGCAAACATGAAACAACATGATATTCAAAAATATGCTCAGTTTCACTGACAGCTATCGGAGATAGCGAAACTGTTATAGTAGAAGGGGATGGTTATATGATAAAAGACAAATTAATTACGTAAATAAGACAAGACTTTGTACAAACAATTGATAGACAGTAGTGAATACAGTAAGCTAGAAGTCACCACAAAGGAACTAGCCAAAGTCAAAGTAACTTTCCCTCTCAAGTCTCAATTTGTAGCGGTGTAAGATTATTTTCTGATATATGAAAAACTACCTCTGAAAACTATGGAATGAGAAATTCTGAGTAACATTTAGGAAACTTGTAATACACAAGACCTTCGATTTCAATTTTCTACCTCTATAGACAGACTGCATAAATATAGGTAAAAATAAGAACAAAGAGGTTAAAATAATTTCTACTAATTGGAAGAATGAAAAATATCCCTTGGAACTGGCATTACAGAGAAATATATATATATATATATCTCAAAGGAAATGTAACAAAACTTTAATTACAATTACGTTACAACAGTAGCTATTAAAGATTTGGTCTTCACTTTCCCAAAGTTCAAAGCACTTGCACTGTGCTTTCCTTTGGATCACAACTCTGATAAGCTGCTGCAGTTCCTGTCGTAGGAAAACAGGCACAAACAAGGAGGCCATTTCCTCTTCCTAGGCCAAGATTAGGCACAGATGCCAACGTGAGAGAGAAGTGAGAGAAGAAAAGCCTTGTAGTTACAAGAAAAAATTAGACTGCAGAGTGGAAAATGTATTTTGTATCCAGTTCATTGAAAATCCAATTAAGCTAATTTTCCAATGTCTTATCAACTCCCTTACACAGGCAGGTACGCACATACCATAAGTAATGTTTTTGCAAACACATGGCTGCTACTGAAGATGAGACTGTGAGCCCCGAGAGAACAGGAACTACAGATAGTAGACTAAGGTGTAAAGGTACAGACAAAGGTAAGGTTTCTACTTATGCTCCCTGAGGCAACTTGACAGTCATGGTGTCTTTAGTTGTCCCTTTAATCTTGCTTTATAGTTTCTCTCAAGTAGAAAAGGGAGAAAGTGTTCCATGGGGTTATTCTTTCTCCTGTCAAAGATTAGTGATATACAAAGGGGAAAGATCCACTTAAGATCTTTATAAAACAAAACAAATTTAAGTTGGTCAGTTTTTTCTTAGAGAATTATAAAACAATTTATCTAATTTTTAGATTATAAAATTATAATACTTATTCAATAGATAACATCAGTTCCATAAACTAGAGAGCAACATTTGGTAAAATGCAGTTCTATGATGTGATTAGTTGAGGTGAATAAGAATGGGGCCAGAGGGAACGGTGAAAAGAGAAAACACGAAGTAGAAATAAGGAGCTAATACTTACTGAAGGCCTACTGTGTGCCGGGCATTTTGTGTAAAGAATATCTCAATTAAAATGGCATTGTACCTATTACAAATGAGGACACTGGTCTTCAGGTTCAGGTTAATAAAGCAGTAAAGCCAGGGTTCAAACTTGGAACTATCACGCTAGAAAAGCTTCTCTGTTTCAGAATAATGTCCACAAGAAGAAGAAGAAGATATGGGAAAAGAGAGAATGAACCCAATAGGAAATAGGCAGAAAAGAATGTGAGGAGAGAAAAAGCAAGGTAGTTAGAGGTGCTGGAAGATACATGGAAATAAGTGGTCAGTTGGGACTATCTGTTGGAAATACAGACTTCAAGCCAAGATAGAAGCTATTTTTACTTCTCTTTTGGGGATAGAGACTAGCAGGGTAATGTCTACAACTCACAGCATTGTCCACGCCCCCTCGTATTTTGAGTAGGGTTTGGCATGCATGACATTCTAATCCAGATAATACTTTTGCAGTGGTATTGGTTCCTTTCCATCACTCTGACCAAAGTGCTTGGCCTAGGTAGTAAGGATTCATTTTGGTGCATGGATTCAGAGTTAGGGTGTAGAGCGCATGGCAAAGAACAGTTCACATCAGACAGCCAGAAGTAGAAAAAGAGGCACACAGGGAGGGTTTTCCTCACCTCCGATGTTATCATCAGATGATCTACTGTAGGAGTAATCCATGCACTAGGTGAGAGCTTTCTGATCTGCCTCTAACCTTTTGTGACCTTGCAGCCTACTCAGAGGTGTGTTTGACTAATCTAGGCATTCCCCTTCCCTAGACAGTCTTACTCACTACATTCTAAGCTGACCTTGAACTCACCGTGGAGCCCTGGCTAGGATTACAAGTGTGCACTACAGCACCTAGTTTACTCTTTCATATCTAATCATCTCAAGAGTACTGTTTTCTACATCATAGGCTGGTTAGCAGTCTTCCTGGCCACTTCTATTGGATACCTGGTAGCACCTACTGCTCCATGTATCGACAAGCAAAAATGTTAACACATTGTCACATGGATCCTAAGATAAAACTGTCTTCAGTTGAGAACTACTGATCATCTAAACTCGGTATCAGCACAGTTTTGTTTGCAAGCTGCTTTTAAAAGATGTGAAACAATGTGGATATAAACAAACACCTAGTTTTGAGCTACATAATGTAAGGGAAAGCAGCAGAGCGATCAGAGATGGTTCTCCGTGAACGGTGACTGTGTGTAGGATAAGAAAACTGGCTTTGGCAATTAGAGACCCCGGTTCTCTGCTCTGGTACAGACTACTAGGATCAAGAGCAAATTTCTTGCCTTGTCGGCCTACCTTGCCTTTGAACTCTGCCTGATCAAGAGTTCAAATATACACTTCAGGGAAAAACTGTTAACTAACTTCCTTACATACATCTATTACTGATACTGTTGCTGAAGGGCAATTACAGTGAACACTGTGGATCGGTGTGCTTATATTTCCCCCATTTGCTTGCCAAAGTGTGGTCTGTGGTCATGGCACCAGCACCACCTGAGAATCTGTGAAGAGAGGCCAAGTGTGAGGCCTTACTTCAGATTAGCTGCACTGAAGTCCTTCCTAGCAAAGGATGATACTTAATGAGCACATTCGAGGGTACTGCTCCAGGGCACCTTCAGCCTAGACTCCCTGTTAGCCATAGATACGGAGCATCTTACTAACTACTCGTCAGATTTCTTTTCGGTTCTGGTTTGTTTGACCATTAGGTCTCAGAGTTAACACTTGTGTGTAGCTAATGTACTAGGGACCGCCCTAAGAGTACTTTTCAAACATTACTAACTCGTGTGACCCTCCCAACCCTCCTATGAGGCTGATGTCATTCTCATTATACAAAAGAAGAAACTGAAGCCCACAGAGGAGGGTTAGTTTTACTCCCCCAGAGCTTCAGTTATAAGTACAAACCTATGTACTCTGGATCCAGAATCCATAGTGAATCCTTCTTCTAATGATAAGACCAAAAAGGACACACAGGCTACTCCACTATTTTTCCAGATCATCTGTGAAAAACTTTGATAAACACTATCATGAAAGTTTCTGTTATATACTTAAATTTCTAAGCCAGTATCATTCTTCGTAAAATTCTAAGGCATTGCAAAAGGCAAAAAAACAAAACAAAACAAACCAGAAATGAAGCATCATTATTTTAAAGGAAGCAGGGGGAACTCTGTAAGTTCCAGACCAGTGTGTTTTGCATAGCGAGTTCCAGGCCAGCCAGAACTGCACAATGAAACCATGTCTCAAAACAAACAAACAAACAAACAAAAAACCAACCAAACAAAAAAACCAAAAAGCGAAACAACAATAACAAAAAGGTGGGACACTTATTAAATGCATTCTTTGGGCTGTTTCAGGCCACTTCCAGGAGTTTGACTCTCTGACCTATTTTTTCCACTTCTAGGAATCTATTTCAACACAGAAGTGTTATGATTAGTAGTGGGGAATTTTTTATACAGCATTATTTATGAGAGAAAGTTTGAAGCCACTTAAGTGTACACTATTAGGAGAACAGACTATTAGGGAACTCTAAAAACCATTCTTTCACAGGACTTTTCTGACATGGGGAATAATGCTAACTTCTAAATATATTCAATCAGATAGAAAACTTCATTAAAGCACATGATGGATCGGTAAGCCAAAACACAGAGATACAGTAACACCAAGTGCTTGATTTCAAGGCACTGGACTAATTCCTTACAAGTTTTATTTTCTTCACATACATTTTTAAATTTCTGAAGTACACGTTACTTTTACAATAAAAAAGACCTTAAAATTAACAGCTTTCTGTAAATACAGCTGTCTCAGGTTATTGTGAATAGCGATCTATGTTGTAATAAAGCAAATACCACTGCCATTACAGACACAGAGTCAAACCCAGAGAACTTTAGCTTTCCAGCTATCAAGCGGGGCATTTGTCTGCCATAAAACTACCACACAGTCACTGTTATCAGTATATGTGGATCATCTCTTATGAACACAATTATCAACATTGTGGAATAGCTCTGCCCAGTCTCTTCAGTTGCCTGGAGAGCAGCACAGTTACTCTCTCCCCTTGCTTATCTCTGAGAGGCTTGACTTGTACTTCTAATTAGACAGTTAACTTTTTCTCAAGGCTTCCTTCTGAAGAGTACTTGGTTTTAACTGGACCTCTTCTGTCAATCACCCTGCCTGCAGAGATTCAGGCCAGAATTCTACTTAGCTTTTCTTCAAATGGAGTGTGAGTTAAGGACAAACTGTAAATGATGGGAGAGATGTCCCAGGGAGGGACCTGCTTCTTATCAGAAAAGGAAACAGAAACAGAGCGAGATATAGCACACAAAGTTAGTTAGGAACTGGCAAAAAGCTGCGAAGCTCACATGAGGTGATTCTGGAATGGACCACATTGGCCCCACCCAAGATTAAGAAGGCATTTCAGAGAGCTGTGGCCTTCAGTTCCCTCTCAACATCTAGAGGCTGAGACTCCGAACTTCAGACTAATTGAGCACACGTAGCAGAGAGACAGCAGGAAAATGGCCCCTGCCTCATTTCAAGCTAGTTTGGTTTCCATTTTGGTTTCTATGATTTTTATAGAAAATTTCAGTGTAAACTTTAACATAGGAAGCAGTTTTCCAGAATTATCCCATTTATAATTTGGAGTCCTGATATCCTTAAAACCAACCAAAAAAATGAACAAGAGAATATCTCCATAATAAAAATTAAAATGACTCCTTGGAATGTTTCATAGTTATCAACTATAATTCTCCTTCAGAAACTGTATATGTAAAAACAACTCTATGTGGCAATGCATAGATTTTAAAATTTCATTTGCAGGTTGTAAAAAAAAACCCTAGAAAACAGGCTTTGTGATACTGTTGCCAAAATATGATGGGTCACAGAAGTTTGCTTTCTGCATCAGTGGGTTGGTCTGTACCAATTCTGGCTTCCTGGTAGGAGGTTTCCAGGTACCGATACGGTAAGGTTCCACGTGAGAGTTTAGAGTACACAGGTAAACAATGTAGCAAAGACAAAAGGACACAAGTAACTCGTCTAAGGAGTGCAGGAAAATGAAATTTCATGACACCATGGAGGAAGCAGGTATGTGATAGGGCATCTCTTTTCCAGAATGTATATTTAATTTTGTGTTTCATCCTTTTTCTTAGTTCTATTAACAGTTTCAGAAAGACCAGAGCTCCTGGTGCTGTCCATGTCATCGTACTGGTAAAGTCCAGAGACATTCAAGGGAAGTATTTCCCATATGCCACGACAACCACTCATTCCTACATTTACTTTTGGAAAAGGGTTTTGATGGCTGTCTTGTCCGGTCGAGCAATTAAGGTAAGAGGAAATCAAGACTTTACCTACTGAGTCAGGGATGGTAACAGCTAAATAGGAATGCCACGAGAAAGGGAGCCAGCAAGATCTCCTAGCTACCAATTCTGTCACTGGCTCCTATATGGTCACATAGATGAACAATAGCTCTTCACATGGTGAACAAGCCCCAGGCCACATAGCATTATATTTGTTCCTTAAGTAACGTGTTGAAATGTTTTTATGTTGGTAATGTATTAATTTATTAATTTAGTTAGTGATATTAGAGTTTTCAAAATGTGTGAAAAAGGGACAAATGGGGAGTGATGACAAGAGATGGGTATTAACTGATTATTCCAGTAGCATAGGCTTACTTAGGTGATTTCTAAAGGTCTGCGTCTCCGGAGGACTTCTGAGTACCCAATTCCTGTAACTGCCTGTAAAAAAAAAAATTGTCCCACGTAGAATTCAACGTTTACATTCAAACTGAGATCAAATTCGGAGAACTTACAAAGTACCCAGCTTCTCTCTCTAGTATGTCTGGCCTCTTAGTAAAGCTTCCTTCGCTTTGGGGCTCACAGAAAGCAAATGTTCTTTTTTTCGCTTCTAAAATGAAGTTGAGCTCTGCTCCGTGGTGCCGAGTGAAACTTGCTCTGGGACAGTCCCAGTGTCACCCAGGCACAGACAGACACATGCTTCCCCACCCGCTGCGCCGGCCGGCCGGCCGCCTACACCGTCCAGGGCGCGTGCGGCGCTCCGAACCCGAGCGGAGGGCCCACGGAGCCCAAGTTGCCGGCTGTGTTCAGGCGAGGCACCGGAGGGCATTTCCACCGAGGCCGGCCCCGCCCGTCAACCGCTCGCCGCCTGCCCAGCTGCCTGCCGGCGGCCCGCGCTCACCTGCTCGCCCTCGCCCTGCCGCCGCCTGCGCCGCGGGCTCGCCCGGGGCTCCCGCTCCTCCGCCCGCTCCGCCGGCGCCGCCCCGTCCTCGTCGCGCTCCCCGTCGCCGGCGCCGCCCCGCAGCAGCTCCCCGGCCGAGCACATCCCGCCGCCGACACCGCTCGCCCGCCCGCACGGTCGCCGCTTGCCACACTGCCACGCTCGCTGCTCGAGAGCCCGGCACAGACGTGAGCCCCAGAAGCGCGCCCACCGGCCCGGGCGCCAGAAGTGCCGGAGCCGCCCGCCCCTCCTGTCAGCCGCTCGCCCCGCCCCCAGCTTGGGGGCGGAGCCCTCTAGGGGCGGGGCCACCGCGGGAGGGGTGGGGCCTAGGCGGGACGCTGCCCAATGGAGGAGGGACTTGGTAGGGTGGGCCGGACTCTGGGAGGGGCGGAGCCAGGGAGGGGCGGAACCAAGGGGGGGGGTAGCGTTATCACTGTAAGTAACTGCATGGCAGAGACTATGAAAGAGGTTATAGGTGCTTATGGGAGATAAGCACCTATGTGTGCCTGACAGGCTAGTAATGTATGTGAGAGCTTCTGTGTAACTGTATTTGTCACTATCTGTACACAACAGATATTCTTCTGTGGTGTGTGTGTGTGTGTGTACGCACGCATGTGTGTGTGTGTGAGAGAGAGACAGACAGAGACACAGAAATAAATGAGTCGGGTGAGGAAGCTGTTTGTAAGAAACACAGTGACAGACTGTAACCGACAGCCTGAGGGAGATTTTATATATGAAAGAGGCCATAGGTGCATGTAGGAGTTTGTATCTGACTGGCTATTAATGTATAGGAAATCTCCTGTGTAATTGTGTGTCTGTGAGTAACTGTACACAATAGACTGAGATGTTTAATCTCTCTCTCTCTCTCTCTCTCTCTCTTTCTGTGTGTGTGTGTGTGTGTGTGTGTGTGTGTGGAGAGAGAGAGAGAGAGAGAGAGAGAGAGAGAGGGAGAGAGTCAGAAAAGAGGACATGTTTTGTGAGAAAGTGTGTATGAGAAACATTGTAACAGACTGTAACAGTCTGCATGAAGGAGATTATATGAAAGGGGCCATTAGATGCATGAGATTGTGTCTGACAGAATATTATGAAAGCCTGTGTATAATTCTGTGCCTGTAAGAGACTTATCTCTACACACAGACTGCAGAAGACTGTATATACCAAAATCTATTGTGACAAGATAATCAAAAAACTTTATATGCACATATAAAAATGCCATGATGAATCCCATTATCTTGCATAATTAACAAAAATGGAGAAAAAAATGTCACCTCAAGAACTCTATAGTGAGTGTCATTCCTTCTGTCTAATGGCAACATTTCAGTTCATTTTTGAAATTTTGTTTTGGCTGTTGTTTCTTATAAAGAAACACTATTTTATTTAGCAATTGAGTCTTATAAAACAACAACAACAACAACAACAAAAAACAGCAACTCTAGCATTATATGTAGTAGCACAGAGAACATTAGCCTTTACTGCCAACCCTGTGAATGTGAAATGTTGTATCTCTCCTTGGCGTGCATCAGTTAATTGACATGCATCAGTTCATGCAGCAAGTCCAGCAGCAGCTATGCACTGGTCAGATAGGTACAGAATGAGCAGAAACTGCTTGTAGATGTGAGGACTCAAACGGCACAGAATGCTTACAGATGGGTTAGTGAAAACATGCAGAGCTTAGCTTGTTCAGTGTATGAGTCCTTTGGAACACACAGTCTGGTTTTTTATTAACGATGATTTCTCCTCTTCCTCCTCATTTTTTGAGACAAGGTCTTGCTTGTGAAACTGCAAGGAGATGGCCTTCAACTCAAGTCTCTCCTGCCTCTACCTCCCGAAGGCTGCAACTGCAGGTATTTGCTACCATGCTTGACTTGGGCTCCTGGATTCTTTGAGAAGGGCTGTCATTAGTGTTTCGATAGGTTGTTATTGAGGGCACTGAGCCTCCTAGTAGCCCTACTCTCAGGAAGCTACCATTTTAAACACCCCATTCTAGTATGCTTCTTTGGGCCAAAGTAAAAAAATAAAATAAAATAACTTTTACCAAGGCATGGGCAGAGTCCTATGTCATTAGTCTTTTACTACGGTATGCACTTGGGGTTTTTTGAAATGACATGCTTTTGTTCCCAAGAGCCTGTTTTTCCTAGAGACCCAGAGAATTACATCTTTCTACAAATGTAATATTAGTATCTACACAAGTCAGTATTCAAATTAGATCCTAGACCATACATTTTCAAGTGCATTTTATGGGAAGAGTGAGCTATTTTTACTCTCTGTGCATATGAGTAACATCTAAAGAAAGCTATCAGCCACTTGCCCATGGGAAATATAAGAATGTTATTACCTAGGCAACTACAACATGTCAGATTGCAATTTTATTAGTCTATTTATCTGTTTCCCCAGGAACTAAGTGGCACTGTATGCTTGCGTGAGGGGTGTCCTGTGTGGCACTGCATGCCCTCCAGTTCCTCTAAGAGCAGCTTTACTGCCACATTGCCACCCCTTTCGTGCTTTATTTTAATACTCCTTCATTCATTCCATTTGCTCATCTTTCCAGGGGGGAAGAAGGAACAAATAGTCAGGGTCCATATTTACTTGACTTTGGAAAGAAATGTAGTTACTCCAGACTTCACTTCTTCTTTTTGAATGTTGGCACACTGTGGTGTTATTTTCTTACAGTTTCCAGTATCTTCTCTTTGCTCTTCATATAATGTGCATCTGCTTATTTCTTCTTTGTCAGACCCTTTAGAATGAGAGTTCATTTTTGAAATTGTAAGTCAACGTTCAAGAACCCCTAGTTTTTTAATGATATATGTGACTCTAAAGGGAGAGGGATTTATCGGTAAATTTTTACATTGTTTTGGGTTCTTGCAGATAAAGGCAAGTGGGTGTTAGAGTTAGCTGTTGTTAACTTGACACAATCTACACATTCCTGAGAAGAAAGAGTTGAGATTTGAGAATTTCTCGGGTCTCTGCTTTAGCTCCTGCCTTGAATTCCTGCCTGATTTCCCTCAATGAGGGACTGTGTCCTGTAAGGTCAAATAAACCCTTTCCTCCACGAGTTGCTCTTGGTCATGCTCTTCATCAGACCACCAGAAAGCGAAGGAGAACAGTGGGACAGGGATGCAGATTAGCTACCCAAGAGAGTCAGTTGTTTGGGGAGAAAATTTGACTTTCCTCTTGGAATTCACATCCTCTGTTCTCTTTCTTTTCTCTGGTGCATTGCCTCTGACTCTGTACCCTGTTGATTTCTTTCCATGCAGTAAGAATGTTGTCATCATGGGGGGGGGGTGAGGAGGGGGGAGACAAGCATGAGAAAGCTATCAAATTCACTCATAGAGACAGAAAGAGGAGAAAAAGGAAAAGGAAAAGGAACCGATTACAAACTACCATTCACATTTGTCTGCTGCCTTTAAAATATAGATAATGTTTTAAAGAGAGAGTTCTGCAAACCGATGACATTCTTGGACAGTACACACTCATTTGTAAAGATATCTGTACCCTGTGGCTTACTAAGCCCAGGTAGGAACTAATTCAAAAGGGTGTGTCCTGGACAAAAGGGAGGTCATTCAAAGGGAACAAAGTTGCCATTAGATAGGAGGAGTAAGTTTTCCCACTTGTACAGTGTGGTGACAATACTTAATTACACTCAATTACATACTTCAAACTTGCTGAACACAGACATTTCAAAGGTTCTAGTTACAAAAAATGGTAAGTAATCGAGGCTCTGGATACATGGATTAGCTTGACAATAATTCTATGATACCATATGTTAAAATGTCACATTGCCTTGTGAATGCATATAATTATTATCAAAAATAAAAAATTTAAATGCTTTAAAGTTGTTTGTATAAAGATGTTTAAGTAGAACTATAGTCTAAGATGAAATTTTTTGGTGAACAATTTAAAAATATTGGTAAGTGGAAGAAGACTGTTGGGTTTGGGGGAATATGCCTATAATCCCAGCACTTAGAAGGGTGATGGAAGCAGGAAGATGGAGGGTTCCAGGCCAGCTTGGCCTGTCCACTGAGTTTGAGACTACCTTGGCTACCACACATATCGAGACCATTTTTCAAAAACAACAAAGAGAAACCAGAACAAATGAACAAGAGAAGTCCCCTTCAGACTGAGTGTAGAGGAGAGACTCTGTTATTTTTCATCCCAGCAGCAAGGCAGAAAACGGCAGTAAAGGACGTAGCTTTGTTCAGGTAATGTATTAAAATTTTTCCAGTGTGAAATTCTGTGGACAAATAGATCAAGATTTTCTTCTTTGGAGAATGTGACTATGGATGATGCTTTCTGATAAAATTAATTGCAATGTTTTGATTTAAAATATATGTTATTGTCTAAGATCTATATCTATTTTCCTTGTAAAGCAGGCTTGTTATCACCCAAAGCCTAGTTGACTCAACTTCATAGCTGAAAGTTCTATTACTGTTTGTTGAATAATTTAGTTCATGAATGAGCTTGGATCTTTTATTCATGCTAGTCTCAATAATTTAGAATCAGAGCTGGAAAGGAATTTAAGAGGCAGCTTTGAGCACATCTCCACCCCATGTTGAAGTCCTTCTTTGACACTCCTGACAGCTGGTCAACCTCACCCTACTTGAAGGCTTCTGCAATGGTTTTTGTCAGCTTGACATAAACTAGAATCACCCAGAAAGTGGGAACCACAATTGAAAAAACTACCATGGTCAGATTGGCCTGTGAGCATTTTTTTAGCATAGTAATTGATGTAGGCAGGCCACGCCATTATGGGCATTGTCACCTCTAGGCTGGTCGTCCTGACCTGTATAAGAAAGCAAGCTGAGCAAACCAGGGAGAATAAGCCAGTAAGCAGTGTGCCTCCACGGCCTCTGCTTCAGTTCCTGCCTCCAAGTTCCTGCCTTGAATTCCTGCCCTGAATTCTCTCCGTGTTGGATTGTGACCCAGGAACTGCGAAATGTAATAAATCCTTTCCTCCCCCATGTTGGTTTTGGTCAGTGTTTTATCACATCAACAGAAAGCAAAGTGGTGGCAAACTCACTTCTTCCTGATCCCATCTGTCAATCACTAGAGGACTCTAACGGCTAGCAAGTTGTTTCCACCAATTGACTTGAAATTTTTTTAGACTTACATTTATTTGTTTGCTTGTTTATGGGTGGAGGGAGGTTCCTAAATGCAGCACAGAGGTCAGAGGACAACTTGCAAGACTTGCTAGTCTCCTTACACCATGTGGATTCTTGGGATTCAATTTGGTCTTCAGGTTTGACAACAATCTCCTTTACCTGCTGAGACATCTTGCAGGCATTGTCCATCTACTAACTTTAATTTGTATCCTTGTCTCTTCCGCCTGTTGACCCAATTTAATTTCTCAAGCACAAGAGAACAAATCAATCCTTTCTCCCCTCAAGACAAGAGTTTGAAAACTTAAAAATACTTAGTTATTAATTTTTTGCAAGCGCGCGCACGTGTGTGTGTGTGTGTGTGTGTGTGTGTGTGTGTGTGTGTGTGTGTGAACATGCATTCCACAGCCTGCGTGTATAGGTTTAAGGACAATTTTTGCAGTTGGTCCTTTTCTTCATATAGTTTCTGAAGACTGAACTCAGGTTATAGGCTTGCTGAGCCATCTTGCTGCCACTTTTTGGACTTTTTTTTTTTTTTTTTCTTAAACTTTATTCTTTCAGTTGTTATTCATAGACAGATATTGGATTTGCTGTGCCATCTAAAGTTGTTTTCTTTTAAGGCAATGCATATTTGTCACTACCAGGAAGCAGGATGCACCTGCTTCTTTTATTAAGAATACTCCACTTGTTAAAAAAAATTATTCTATCTAGCGTGCAGTGCTGACATATACCCTTAATCCCAGCACTAGGGAGGCAGACAGGTGGATCTCTTGAGTTCAAGTCCAGCTGGGTCTACAAAGTAAGTTCCAGGACAGCCAGGGCTACACAGAGAAACCCTGACTGAAAACAAACAAACAAAACAAAACAAAAAGTTCTCCCTTTTGCCAGTGCTGTGTGACTTCAGTGTCAGTGAATCTACTCCTGGCTAGGCACAGGAGACTATGATAATTGACTGAAAATTCAAATGTGTTTCACACTTCCTCATCTCCAATGGCCACTGTGATTGGTTTGAAGATTGGCACATCACCCAGCTCAGGCCATTTAGGACCAATGAAATTCCTCTCTGGGACTTTGGTTTGTATAATAGGAAAAACATCATATTGTTCAGGGGACTGATGTGCGGTGACATGCATAAGACTACAGGAAAAGCATCTCCTAGCAACCAAGATTGGAGTCAACCCTACAGAGCTTACAGCTGATTGGTGAATTTGGTATGTCAGCTGTTGGGTTTTCATCAAGTGCTAGAAGAGTCAGAATGACAGGCTCTGGGATACAGGAGAAAGAATAGCTCTTTCATGATCAGGCTTCAGAAGTTTGGGCAGTTCATTTAGAATGTCTGCTTCTGGCTTTCATTGTCAGAAAAAAACGAGCAGGTTGAAGTAGATATTTCAAAAAGAATCTTCCTGCTTTTCTACTTTCTTGACTTCTGTATGGCTTTGCTTCTAGATCAGCCGCCTGAGCGTCTTGGCTACTATTCACTGAATTTATTGTAATTAGGATTAAATTGCTCTTATTGGATTGGTTAGTTCATAAAAGTCAAAGAACAGAAGCAATTTTCTCACAGTACATCTTCCTTTGTCACCAGTAATTAAACCACCCAAAGTTGCTTTCTCCATCCTTCCTCACTGCAAAAATTATCTTTTAAAATATCTTGATGTGTATATGTATCTCATCCTATTGTAAGACATCTATAATTTTAAGACTGTAATTTTTGTTCAGTCAATAGTAGGTCTCATGCTCTTTTACCCCTGTATTAAAAAAAAATTACAGCTCCAGGAAAGTTGCAGCAGTAACAGAATGAGTAGTCATAGAGCTAAACTCATATGCCTTAGTTGATATTTTTCTGTTTGCTTTCCTAGGTATGAGTTTCCTGAGTGAACCTGCTGCTCTCAGTGTACACATGAAGAAAACTATAGACCTCTAAGAAGAGTGCTATCCTTTCCAGGGAGCATTTAGAAGTATCTGGAAGAATAGAGGTGGTATAGTGTAAGGGGTTAGAAAATTTAAGTCTTGACTGTGTCTGAATTTCTGGCTCTCTGGGCCTTTATTTTCATATTTACAAAACATTGACTATTACTGACATCTAAGTTTATATTCAAACCATATTAGTCAGCATTAATATTATAACAGTGGAACTGATAACATGAGGTGAGACTTGTTTTTTGTTTTGTTTTGTTTCGTTTTTTAACTGTGAAAGGGAAATCTTACGTTATATCTCTCTGCAAATGGGGCTGGACTTGAGTTTCCTTACGTAGGTAATACATTTGTGGTTGGATTGTAAAGGAATTTGAAACACTGCAAAGGGATTTACGGAATTATTATTTTAACTGGGAAAGAAAGCAGACTGTAAACAGCATGTGCTGGTGTGGTTCCACTGGATGTGAGCTTAGGTCCAGGGAGGCAAATGGGTTTCATACAGTGTATTGATTATTGGTAGAGGCTACCTGGCATGCTGCATAAGAAGTCTTTCCTGTGGAAGAAAGACTGGATAGCAAGAGAAATATGAGTGGTGGTCCAGTGTTGCTATGGTCTCAGGTGTTCCCTACAACTGACATGTTGAAACTTGATGGGCAATAAAATACTGTCACAAGATGAGGCCTATAAGAGATAAGAGCAGCACCTTCATGGATGGGATTGAAATGTGTGGACAAGATATAGTCCTCAAAAGCTCACAGCTAAGCAAGGCCAAAATCATTCAGGATGTGATGTTAACTTGCTTCTTTGTGTGACTTAATGATCAGAGAAGACATGTAACTGGAAGAGTAGACACATAGCTCAACGTTCTTCCTGTAAGGGGCTGGAGAGATGGTTCCATGATTAAGAGCACTTCTTGCTCTCGAAGAGGACCTGGGTTACAATCTCAGCATCTACAAAATGGCTCCCAACCATCTGTAACTCCAGTTCCAGAGGATCTGGTACCCCTTTCTGACCTCCCTGGGCACAAAGCACAGCACACACATGTTGCACATGCATACATGCAGGCCAGATACTCATACACATAAAATCAAGCAAAAAAAAAAAATCTAAAAAAAATACAAACATTACTCCTATAGGTTAATTTACAGAGTTTTATGGGTTTTTTAGTCCTCTGAGAAGAGGCACCTTTGACTGAGGCATAAATAAAGATATGCAAATACATGAAAGAAAGACAGAGAAGGCAGTTATGTTTATTTTCTTGTATCGGTGCCTCTTTTTTTATCAAATTAGATGAGGTATCTTCTTATCTTGCTCTTCCATATCTCCAAATCTTAATAACCTAGAGCACAGTTAAAACAAGGAAGTGCGCAAAGGCCTTCTAAATGACTCTAGAACCTCCTGAGTATTAGTTAGTTCACCCACTCAGAAGTATGCTCTTCTTAGGTCCTCAGAGGGAGTCTAGTTACTCATAAACCACAACTGTAATAGTCAGGGTGCACAAAGATGCCAGGTGATATTTGTACTGTATATGCAAGGCACCATAGGGGGTGATTTATGTGAAGGGCACAAAGACTATTAAAGAATCTTTCTTGTTCTCAGTTTTTAAACTCTAATGGAGCTTATAAAGCATTTGGGTATCAGAGAGTATAGCCCAATGTGAGTTTCATGGGGACTTGCAAATGGAGTACTGTGTAGTTCAAAAGCAGGACGATTGCTCACACCTACAGCACACAGCTGAAAGGGCAGTGCTAGAAGACAGAGGGGTGCTTTCGGCAGGATCTTGTCTTGTCAGCGGTGGCAGTTATGTTTCTCAAGTTAGCACAAAGTGGAAATGTAAAGGTACTTTATGAGAGTACCTGAGTTGAAGTCCAGGAGCCACTTAGTATAGGGACAAACATTGAGAGACTTTGAGGCCATCACTGAATAACACAATAACCAGTACTCTAATGCTTCATAGGTTTTGCAATCAGAAGTTACCTTGGAGGCCAGTTGGGCTCCAAATTGATGAAAGACACTTAGGAAGGATAAGTGACTACCAGATAAAAAGGGCTGTGCCACACCTGATACACCCTTTTCCTTACCTTTTCCACCCTTCTTTTGTTTTTCTTATCTCTGTCTCTCTCTGTCTCATCTACCTATCTACCTATCTATCTATCTATCTATCATCTATCTATCTATCTATCTATCTATCTATCTATCTATTGTTCTATATCTGTTTATTTATTTATCTGACTTTTTTGAGACAAAAGAAAGCAGGGCTGGGGATGTCATGAGGCTTCCCGTGTTGTTGGGTCCAGAAGCTGAGCTCTTTCCCATCCTTCTTGCCTCACATTCTCTTCTAGTCAGTCATTCCTCCTGTCCCGCCTTTATATCAGATCTGCTTGCTTCAAGTCCTTCCAGGATTCATACGTTTCCTTCCATTTCTTGAATCTCCATTCCAAGATGACTGTGGTCATGCACACCTGTAATCCCAGCACTTGGGAGAGTATGGTATAGAATTCAAATTCAGGTATGCTTGAGATACATAGTGAGATACTATCTTAAAAAAACAGACAAACAAAACCACCACCATCATGACCGCCATGACCACCACTACCACAACCATGGCTACCACCATGGCCAACATGACCAGCACCACTACCACCATGACCACCTTGACTACCACTGCCACCACCACCATCATGACCACCACAATGACTACTACTACCAGCACCACCATGACCACCACCACCACCACAACTACCACCAGCACCCAAACACATTCCGCTTACCAGAAAGTCATCTTGCAAATCTGACAGTGGTAACTTTGTGTGCCTATAATTTTTCACTGACAGTAAAATAAACCTGGAAATATGGCTATCTTTTTCTCACCTTCCACCATCCAACTCCTAATTCCATCATTCCTTCTCCAACTTCACCTGACTAACACCTGAGCTTTTAGGAGTGCCCCTGGATATCGTCACCTCAAGAAGCCCAGGCTAAGTTAGATGCCCTTTCCCTGTCCCTCTTGTTAGGCTGACCTCATTGTATTCTAATTGTGTACTTACGTCTCCCCTCTTGTCGAATGGGAATTCTTTGATAACTATGTTTTCTTCATCTTTGTCAGAGTGCATATTAGGAGTTTACTTCAGGCTGAATGTTTATGTGCACACCCTCTCAAATTCCTATATTGCAATGTAATCTATAATATGATAGTCTTTAGGAGCAGAGATATCAAAATGTATCCTTATAAGGGAGATAGCAGAGAATTCCTTTGCCCTTTCTGCCATATGAAGAGACAGAAAAATGGCTGTCCATGAATCAAAACAGGATTTCTTCAGGCATTGAATTTGATGATGATTTACTTTCTATTTTTATTTTGTAGGTATGGGTTTTGCTTGCATGTCTGTCTGTGCAGGTGAAGCCCACAGAACCCAGAACTACAACTGTAATTTGAGTCACAGATGGTTGTGAGCCACCATATGAGTGCTGGGAACTGAACCCAGGTTCTCTGAAGAACAGCCAGTGCTCCTAACCACTGTATCTCTCCAGGCCCAAATTCCTATTATTTATTTGCCACTTAGTGTGTGACATTTGATTTTGACAGCCTAAATGGAATAAAACCATACTCAATATTAGGACATATTATATTCTCAATAAGTAAATGTGGAACGCATGCACAAGTACCTGAAATAACAGCCTGAGCACAGATGACCAGGCAAATATTTTACTATACCCTTGCTTTGTGCCATGAGCTATGGATCCAAATTGTCTGAGGGTTTTTTTTTTTTAAGCACAAAATTCTTGCACTCACCCTTTCTCACAAATATCAGATTCCTTCTCTGCATTTTTATTTTCTCACTGAATTCTAATGAATGTCTTCAGGTTGGCATTTGTGTCAAATCAGTGCCCAGTGTTTTTTCCTTCCTTCCTTCCTTCCTTCCTTCCTTCCTTCCTTCCTTCCTTCCTCCCTCCCTCCCTCCCTCCCTTCCTTCCTTCTTTCCTTCCTTTCTTCCTCCCTCCCTCCCTCCCTCCCCCCTTCTCTCCTTTCCTTTCCTTCCTTTCCCTTTTTCTTGTTGTTGTTTGTTGGTTTTTCTCTGTGTATCTCTGGCTTACCTGGAACTCACTCTGTAGACCAGGCTGGTCTCACACTCAGAGATCCTCCTGCCTCTGCCTCCTGAGTGCTGGCATTAAAACAATATGCACCACCACTTTTCCATGTCTTAAAGGATAATCGTGTGCAATAGGCTTTAGAAAGGTTTGCATTCAAGATGGTTACATTTGTTTAAATGTGTATTAAAGGATAAGCCCTCTCTAGAACACAGCACATCATAATACCATTCACTAATGATTATGGGAAGATAAGGCTCCATTTCACTTCCTACTGCTCAATTATTTAGTTTCTACTTTTCTACCTCTTCTGAAATGGGTTTCATTTGACACATTAATTTTTTTCTCTGCAATTGTTTCTTAACGTCTTATGCTCATTTACTCATTTATTCTTAAGGAACTCCCATTTTTTTTTTCCACCCCAAGTTTCCCTTTCTGATGAAATGCGGGTTTTTAGCTCTGGTATTGTGATGTTCATGGTTCTCTTAGACTGCCTGGCTGCATCTCTGCAAAGTAGCAGAAGGGTTTCCGTTTACTAGGGGCTTCTTCTGCCATCACGTTGAGCCTGTTGGTTTCTGTGGATTGTCAGGGCTCTGGGGACAGATGCTGCTGTGGGTGGGAATTTGGCTGGCTTCACAGTTTTCCATGGACATCACGTGCTCCTTGGGCTTGGGCAGGAAGCCTATTTCCACAGGCCATCCTGGAGCAGGAAGACAGGCCCTGTGTAGGTGGTTTTGAAGAAACCTCCTTCTGGCTTTCCTGTTCCCAGCTGGCTGTAAGTTTCCAGGTCTTAGTGTTGAGACAGCCTCTGAGCTTTACCCCTAATGGAGCAGGATCATGCTTCATGTGTTTGCAAGACAATTCATGTACAGCTTTGGATTGAATTAGACACATTACATGACTGCTGACTGTTAGTTCTGAGCTTGTCATTTGATTCAACTCTAATGATGTCCTAGTGGATGTTTATGCTATTTTCATCCTACTTGGAGAGAAAAAACGAACATGTAATTCTTATTGTGTTATGACTTGTTACATTCTAGATAAACAAAAAAGACAAGTTTTTTCTAAGTTCTTTCCTGAAGTTTGTTTTTTCAAGTCACCAAGAATAGACTAGTTAGCTACCACAGACTATGTAGTGCTTATATATTCTATTTATTATTATTATTATTATTATTATTATTATTATTATTATTATTATTGCTTTGTTAGCTAGTAATATGTATTGATTTCAGATTAAGTCCTTGTCCCTAATTGCTTAAAATCTAGTAAGAAATGAAAGGTGTTTATCCAACTCAGAACACATGTTGTGGAGTTAAGAAAATGTCAAGATGAGTTAAAGAAACATATCTGGGGTTTTCAAAGATCTCTATTCTGAAAGAGAATTTTCACTCTGTCTTGACGCAGGCTTATATTTGCTCATTCATATAAGAACAGAGGACAATCCAAATGGATTGCCTATAATTATTTGTATTTGTTAACTGATTACTCTAATGAACTGAGCATGTAGTGAGCATGTAGTTGGCATAGGCTCCAACTAGTGTTACAGAGGGTGATGAAATGGGTCATGTTGGCTATTTAATGAAATATCTTTTAGCATATTTTGTTTGGCTTTTCTAAATATGAATCTCTAGGAAAATCTACGTTATAATAATCTTGGATGCTGGCTTAGAATGTCAGGTTTCAGAGTTGAAACATAAAAACCTTTTATTATTTAGGTTTAAAAATCCATAAAGGCCTACATCTTCCTCCAAGGTAGAATTTAGGGGTAGGAGTATATTGCATAGTTAGAGAACTGCCTAGCAAGTCTCTTGGTTCAAGCTGTAGCACCGAAAATAAGTATTTTTCATTGATAAAAGGTGGTGTCTCTTAGAAATCCAGAGTGCTACCATTGTGCTGCAGGGCCAGTGTGGTGTTTTTTAAAGTGTTGGTATCAGTAGCCAATTCTTGTCTCTTTGTTTTGTTTGTTTGGTTTGGTTTTTTGAAACAGGGTTTCTCTGTGTATCCCTGGCTGCCCTAGAACTCACTCTGTAGACCAGGCTGGCCTCAAACTCAGAGATCCACCTGCCTCTGCCTCTTGAGTGCTGAGATTAAGGGCGTGTGCCACCACCACCTGGCAACCATTTCTTAATGTTGAAAACAGTTGAAATTTTTATATTATATTTTTATAGAATAGTTAAGTTGAGTTTTAAGGGGGTTAGGGAGATGGCTCAGATGGTAATGTGCGTGCCATAGAAACATGAGAACCTATGTCTAATACCCGGCATCCATCCTAAAGTCAGGCAGGGAAGCATGCTCCAGCAGTCCCAGTGCTGAGGAGATAGAGGTGGGAAGATCCCTGGGGCTCCCTGGCTGGCCTA
Organism: Onychomys torridus; assembly: GCF_903995425.1. Lineage (NCBI taxonomy): Eukaryota > Metazoa > Chordata > Mammalia > Rodentia > Cricetidae > Onychomys > Onychomys torridus. The sequence goes on from NC_050448.1 coordinate 103,328,587, forward strand.
GCCAAATTGTCCAGTTCCAAGATCAGTGAGAGACCATATCTCAAAAAATAGGGTAGAGAGCTATTGAGGAAGACCTTTGACATCAACCTCTGGCCCTATGTGTATATGACCACACATGCACACATAACCTATGCACACATGCACACCAATACATACATGCCCACACAAATTATTGTTTAAGGTTTTATTTTAAAAACCTTGATAGCAGGTGGTTTTTGGAAATGCACAGGGTGGTTTTTAGGTCATTTAAAGAATTCTTGAAGCTGCATTTCTGCTTATTTACAGCTATTTCATATTCAAAGACACCACTCTTTATGAACTGTTTCTTAAAAAAATCGGTCTCAGAAGACTTGAAGTTTTTAATTTTACTAATGAGTTCTGAGAATACCGTTTGCTTATCTAAACCACCATGGTTATTATCAGTCAATGTGTTAATAAGCATCTAAGTGATTTGCAAGAGGTATTTGATATGCTGTCTAGGGAATATGGTGTTTGGGGCTATGCCAGAGTTACAGGTAAGTTCAAAGTAGAAAAAGTACTTGGTAAATGCATGGACTCCAGACGTGGAGGAGCCCAGTGTCTGCAGTCAGAGCGGGTGATTTGGACTCCAGGCCTGTCATTCACTAATACTGCAAACTTTGATTGTGCTTCCTCATCTGGAGAATGGGACTCAGGTACCTGCTTTATTGACAGTAATTAAATGAGAGGAATATATGATGAACTTATCACAGCTAAACGTATACTCTAAAAATCACAGACCGATGGTCTATATCACAGATCATAAGTTTGATTACAAGCTATAAGAAATTTTAATCAATTAAGTTTATTTACTTTTACAAAAATATTCTAATTACTAGTCTTCCCGATTCCCCATATGGGAGGCCTAGAAACTATTTCAATTAGACATTTGAGCTAAAACAAAACAAAACAAAACAAAACAAAACAAAAAAACCAAAAAAAAAAAAAAACCAAAAAACACCCAAAAAACCAAAAACAACAACAAAAAAAACCAAAAAACCTTTGTTTTTCAGATTAGCTTTATATGCGTCTAGAGTTTGAAATAAATCTTAAAAAGCACCTATTCCCTGGTAGGATGCTGAGCCCTGCAGAATTTATCTTACTAGAAAGTGAAGTCTATGCAGAAGAAAAATATTCAAATGTGATCACATCTATGGTGGCAGACATTAGCCCTGCCTGGAAAGCAGGGAAATAGGACAGTTTTTTGGACTACAAAGGTCTGATGCCTTTTAAAGGTGAACAGACTAGGGCTGGTGAGAGAGCTCAGTGGATAAATGTGCTTGCTGTCAAGGTTGACAACCTGAATTTTACCCCTGGAACCCCCGTGTCAAGTTGTCCTTTCGCCTACACACACACACACACACACACACACACACACACACACACGCACGCACGCACGCACGCACGCACGCACACACGCACGCACGCACCAGGGGTGGGGGGCATGGCAAAGGCATGTAAGCACATGCGTACAAAATAGATGTAAAAACATTAATGAGCTGTCAAAATAGTTAATGGTATTTTCTTTCTGTGGACTATAAACCTGTTTGCTGGCTTGATGCAGTTGTGACTGCTCCTTTCCCTTTTAAACACGTCTTGGTTGAGATAATATAGTATGTGCTTCTCTTGTTTAATTGTCATACAAAGAATAGCCACTGGCAGTAAAATTGTGGATAGTAAGACTTGTGCTAGATGTGTGGCATGCTTTCTAGAAAATACACATATTTTCCTTCCTTTTTGTTTTTCTGGGTGATTTGTTTGCTGTTATAAGACAGAGTCTTTTTCTTTTTCTGGTACATAGGCATTGAACTCAGGGCCTTGTACATGCTAGGCAAGCAATCTCCCACTGAACTACACCCCAGTTCCAAATTTCCCCTTGACTTCTTAAAAGACAATGAGCAATTGCTGGTTCTTAGCCCCTGTTGCCCTGTGATGCTCAGTAAATGGCTCCATAGAATGATAAGAAATAGTTACAAAATCCCTTAGAGTCAAGGTGGTTGATCGGAGGACACGAGGTGGGGGATTTTTAGAAATGGTGCCAGGCGGTGGTGGGCAGGGCTACATATACAAAACCTGTCTTGAAAAGATGATTTAAAAAAGAAAAAGAAAAGAAGAGATCTTGCCAGTGTTTGACTCGAGGAAACGACCACTTCAATCAGTTACAAAATCACTGTCCAGAGGACTGTTTGAAGAATAAGCGTTGCTTCCATTTTAGAATTTAGAGAGAAGGAGACAGACATTTAAGTAGCCAATCAATACGCTGTGGGCTCCAGAGTTCATTGGGAGCTTGGATGCTCAGAGGAAAGGCAGGGTTTGCTTGGAGCAAGGGGCAGCAACAGGCTCTGCCCTTGTGGAGAGCTCGGGGGTGGGGGGACACAATTGATTTGAGTTTTTCTTACTCATGATCTTTCCTTCCTGCTTTTAATCAACAACTTATTTCTTCTCTGTGATCCCTCATGCCCCCACCCCACCCCCTAAATGGCAAGCGGGGGAAAAAAGATTTCTTAAAATGACTAACAGAAGAACACATGCTCTGCCTACAACCAGCGGACTCCCTAGGATAGTCTAAATATAGACCACAATCTAAATACAGACCGCAGAGTTCCGACTGTGTTTAAAGGCAGCATTCTGACCAGCCGAGGGAAGCTTTTGCATTATTCTGTGCTGTTTCTTTAAAGAGAAATGGCGTGAGTTTTTTGAAATGATAACCACTAGCAGAAAAGACACTGCAATTGCTCAATTTGAAGTAATTGCCTAACTAGGGAGCAGAGAGTCCCAGGAGAGGGCTGACAGAAATAGCTGATGCTTTTTTTAGCTGCCAGTATTTTAACTATATACAGAGAAAAATGAAATCTATGTAATTAAAGTTCAAGTATGCACACCATTAGATGTTCCAAGCAGTTAAATAGGTAAAGAATTCATTTGAACGATGTCAAACACTCAAATGTAAGGATAATTTATACACACATAGCTAGAATCATGTACTTTAACCCAGTGAAAAGGAGGTACACGTTTCCTCAGAATGGAGAGAAATGCATACAGTACAGTTTATAAAGACATTTCCCAAGGCATCACTTGAATTATTTATTTCTTTGTTTAATCATGATGGACGGTCTCTGAGAAGTTTGTTTGAAAACTGATTTTGGCGTGGACAATAATGGAAACATGATGATACTACTCTTATTTCTCAACTTCTCTGCAGTGCACCCAGGAAGCCCCAGGAGCGCTGGTTTAAGCATCCTGTGCCTGTATTCTACCCTCTGGCTTTCCCATTACCCCACTGTTTTCATCATCTGTCAAGTTCATGACAACAAATAGTTGCAATTAGGAATTTTAATAAGAATATGTCAGACTTGAGGCCACAGATTATACTCCATTTTTTTCTGTTTTTGTTCTTTTTTTTTTTTTTAAATTTAGCACAAGTTTTCTGTATGTAACTATTAGGAAAGCCAGGGGGGGAAATGGCAGTAAATTTCAAAATGTTAGATCAATTTTTCCACTAACAGCTTTATCCAGCTATACTTTAGATGCCCTAAGGACCTCTGGAAAGCACACAGCTCGATGACTTGGAGGATGCTGTGCATACACTATTACTTACCATCCTACCGCAGCTTCATCTCTCCTCTCCCCAAACCCACACTCATCATTTCTATTCTCCCATTCCCCAAAGTCCCCGGCAACCACTCATCTTCTTTGTCTTTATGGATTTGCATGTTTGGGGGAATTTATATCAACGGAATCATACAGTATGCAGACTTCGTTGTATGGCTTATTTCACGTACAGTAATGTTTATTCATGTCTAGCATCTATCAGTAATTATGGTACAGGACTTTCCTTCAAGTCAGACTGTGGCCATCTTCAAGAGCTCTGCTAGGCTTGCTTGTAAAGATCACCGTGTCCGGGCTTGGCTATTTTCCTTCCCTTGTAGAAGGAGCAGATGAAGAAGGTCATAGGGCCCTCACCAGCCAGCCCTACTAGTTGTATAGAATTTTTCCTTAGTGGCGTATGGCCTTACGGTCTCATGGGATGGGATGGTATAGATGGGGAAGACTGAGAGGAGGGGCTTCATCTACGTTGCTGCCATCCCTGCTAGGTGCAGACCTCCCAGTGGGGCTGCTTCTGCCTGTAACTCCTCCCTGCTGCTCTATACAAAAGCTTAATTCAACTCACTGATTCTCCGGGGAGACCTTCTGTGGAATCCTACTTCAGTTTGTTGTTGGTACCTTAGGAGGAAGGGTAGATGTTTCTGTTAGCACAGGGAAGGGATTTTAGCAACAGTGCTTTATTCTTTTAATAGTCTTATATGTCCTGTTGCTCCTTTTTGTCTGTGAGCGATTGGTTCCAGAAGCCCGCTTGGATGCCAAAATCCTCAAATATTTAAGTTCTGGGTATAAAATGCATGGTGAGAACTGGGTGTGGTGGTGAACACCTGTAACCCTAACACTCAGGAGGTTAAGGCAGGAAGGTGGCAAGTTTGGGACAAGCCTGGGCTATGTGGTAAGACTGTCTCAAAAAAATAATGAACAAAAACCTAACCAAATGAATAAATGAATAGAAATGGCTTAACATTTTCCTGTGTATAACCTGGGCCCCTCCTCCTCCTTAAATGACCTCTCTGTTTTTTGAAATATTTAATGCAATGTAAATAATATATTAATAGCTACACTATTTAAGGAATAGTGATAAGAAAAAAGGCTGTCATGTTCAGTGCATTTTTTGGAAATGTTTTTTATCTACGCTTGCTTGAGGCCATGGATGCAGAGCCATATGAATATACAATGTTTTGTCTAGTTTCATAGATTAATGGATATTTGAGTCATTTCTACCTTTGTGTGTGGTAAATAATGTTGCTAACAAAATTACATTCAAGTACTTTCTTTGTATATTTTTAATTATCTTGTTGTGTAAACTTAGGAATGGAATTGATGGGTTGTATGTTAAAGTTTGGAAAAGTTAGCAGGCTCTTTTCCAAAGTAACTTACCATTTTGTGTTTCCCCCAGCCTGCCTGAAGGATTCAAAGTACTTCAAAAGTGTTCTAACTCTGAGTCACATCCCAAGCTCTGCCTATTCTTAAGACCAGAGTTTTGATTGTTCCTTTGTGAAAGTTCCTTGTATTTCCTGGAAGCACATCCTTTATCAGATATATAAGTATTTCCTCTTATTTATGGGCTGTCTTTTTATATTCTTTTTTTGTTTAATTTACATTGAAATTAACATAAAATATTTATTTAGTCTATATACTACACCATTATTGTCAATCATAAATGACTGGCCAATGGCTCAGGCTTGTTACTACCCAACTCTTACTTTTAAATTAGCTCATATTTCTTATCTATGCTTTGCCATGTGGCTTGGTACTGTTTCTCAGTAGAGCATGCCCATCTTGCTTCTCTCTGCATCTGATGATGACCCCTGTGACTCTGCCCTTCTTCATCACGGCATCCCCAATTTGGTTTTCCTACCTATACTCCCTGCCTGGCTACTAGCTGGTCAGCTTTTTATTAAACCAATTCAGGTGACAAATCTTTACATTATATAAAAGGATTATTCCACAGCACTTCTTAATGCAAAGTCACAAAGATTTACAACTATCTCTTCTTTTCTTCTAAGAATTTTGTACTTTTTATGCAAACACATTAGAGAGTTCTTTGTGTGTGGTATGAGGTATGAGTCTAGATTCATTCTTTTGCATGTGAGCATTGCGTTGTCTCAGCATTACTTATTGAGAAAAGATAATCTTCCACCAAACAATATTGGCACATATGTTAGAAATCAATTCACTATAAACTTAATAAATAATTTTTGTACTCTTCTGGTTATCTGTATTTTGCTCTTAATGCCAGTACCATATTATCTTAAGCAAGTGTTGTACTACTGGCCCACTATGGTGGCTTAAATAAGAAATATTGCTGGGTGGTGGTGGTGCACACCTTTAATCCCGGCACTAGAGAGGCAGAGACAGGCAGACTGTGAGTTAAAGGCCAGCATGGTCTACAGAGCAAGTTCCAGGACAGCCAAGGCTACACAGAGAAACTCTGTCTTGAAAAACAAACAACAAACAAATAAATAAGAAATATCCCTCATAGTTAGGCATTTGAACACTTGGTTCCCAGTTAGTGTCACAATTTCAGGAGGTTTAGGAGGTGTGGCCTTGCTGGAGGTTTGTGTTTTATGAGTAGGTATTAAGAGTTTAAAGCCTTTCCCCCCTTCTAGTTATCTCCCTCAGCTTGTGTTTGTGGCTGAAGATGTGAGCTTGCAGCTTCCTGCTCTGGACACTGTGCCTCTGCCTACTGCCATGTCTTCCTACTGTGATGGACTCTCTCCCTCTGGAATCCTAAGCCAGAATAAACCTTTCTTCCATAAATCACTACACCAAGCCCCACCATTCTTAATCTTAAAAGGACAAATAATCTACAAATATGTCAGTTTTCAGTTTATTTTCTCTCAACTCCAGATCCTCTGTTCAGTATTGGGTGACTGACAGGGTTTTAACCATCTCCTTTGGCCATGTCTTCATTGCCAAGCTTTTCCAGAAGCATCTGGTAGAATGATGTCTACTGCTATTTCTGATAGCCACTGCCTGCATGGTGAGTTGAAATTGTGGGTTGGAGGACATCTTGGGAAACTCTGCTTTGGCGACGTACCTAGAATGTGTAGGCACTGGGTGGTCTTCTAATACAAAGCCAGCCGGAAAAAAGCTTTATATAAACTCTCTGTCATAGAAACTGGAGCCCCAAAGGCTTCTTGCCCACATACATTCATGTTTGCATGAGGCTTGCCAGTACAGGGCTCTACTGAAACATTAAATCTCTCTCCAGGATCTATGGCTTGCCTGTTCCCTGGGCTCCACACACACCCAGTGCTTGTCTGCACTGCTGGTAGTTGGATCAGATGGCACTGTAACAGGGCCCCCAGACCTTAGGACAACTGACTCTATGATGGAAGTACCCCTCACACCATAAAATTCAGCATGTAGACAGCACCACCTGCCATGGTGAAAACAAAGATCTAATTCATCCAAGTCTAGAGCTCTGGGAAAGTGTCTAAAATGTGCTGACTTTACTTTTTGGCTTCTGTGGTTCCACTTACGGCTAACTGTCCTTCTTAAATGAAGTATGTCAACCTAGGAAGATTTTTGTGTTCTTAAAAGCTCATCCTGAGAAAGGCTTGGTGCTACCCTGGGATCCTGAATACCCAGTGTAGTTGCTGGCTGGCTAATAAATATTTCCTATGGCCTTAAACCCATCCCTGAGTAGTCTTGTCTGGTGAGTGCTCCACAACAGCACCACCTGCCCTCTGTAGGGAAGCTTCCTGCTTTCTCAATGACCCCAGACCAGTCCTGGCCAGGACAAACCTTTGAACATTTCTGTTTCCATCATGAAACTAAACTATACCTTCTCCATTGAGGTCTGATGGACTGCCACTGCCCTTCTAACTTTGTTCATCCTTGGCCACCTCCCTCAGGTCTAGCTTTCCTATGTGGTGGTATTGTGTTCCCCAAAATATTGTGCACCCTAATAAACTTATCTGGGGTCAGAGAACAGAACAGCCACTAGATACAGAGGCTAGAAAATGGTGGCACTCACACCTTTAATCCTAGCATTCCAGAGGCAGAAATCCGTCTGGATCTCTGTGAGTTCAAGGCCACATTGGAAACAGCCAGTCATGGTGACACACACCATTAATCCCAGGGAGTGATGGCAGAAAGCAGAAAGGTATATAAGGCGTGAAGACCAGAAACTAGAAGCTTTTGGCTGGTTAAGCTTTTAGGCTTTTGAGCAACAGTTCAGCTGAGATCTATTTGGATGAGAACTCAGTCTTCCAGTCTGAGGAAACAGGATCAGCTGAGGAATTGGCGAGATGAGGAAGCTGTGGCTTGTTCTGCTTCTCTGATCTTTTAACATTCACCCCAATACCTGGCTCCAGGTTTGTTTTGATTAATAAGACCTTCTAAGATTCCTGCTACATTCCTATACTTGTTTACATTTACTTTCTATGAGAGTTTCTTTATTACATTTCTCTTGCTACACCTACTCTGAGATCTGACCTACTATAATCTAAGAAATATTATTTATGTTATAGTACAGTAGGTAGTATGTTAAGAAAGCCAAGAGAAAGGGGAAGGTTTGAGGCTCTTAGTTTAATGTTGGGGTATGAAATGACTTAATGAACAATATGACATGAACTTTAGAGGTTTGAAAAGGATTGTCTTTGAACTTGCTTATATTTTTAAGATGACTGCCTCTGCTTCACTTTAAGGGTAAAGACATTTACAAACCAAATTGCTCTGTTTGTCCCAAATAGATGTCCTTTACTTATAATTGAAAAATCTTGACTTGAGTTTTGTTACTAGGTTGGTAGGAGTTGATGAAGAAGGCACTAGAGATAGCAGGAGAGATATTCCATATGTACCACTCAGTTTCCCTCCAAATGTTTTCATATGGTTGTTGCCTGCTTCAGAAGGATTCCTTCCCTTTGAAGCAGCCATTACACTATTTTATTTCATTGCCTAGATGAATGCCAAGTGCACGTTACTTTTTCTTTTCCTTTTTGCTTCTCAAAACCTGTTAATTTTTCATCATCTCTTCACAGATATCTAATAAATAATTCTGATTTAGGAGCTATTCAAAGCATGGCCTTTGGACCAGAAGAATTGGCATCACTTGGGACCTTATTAGAGAAGCAAATTCTTGGCCTTTTGCCTTGGACTATCTGCTTCCAAATCCCTGGTATGTGCCATCTTGGTCGTATGCAGTAGATCTCTTCTCTAGGAGATTCCTAAGCAAGCCAAAGTTTGGGGAGCATCAGTTAAAAGCTTACTGTCCAGTTGGAACTTGCAATTCCACCCTAAGTGGTCTGGAAAGCCCCATTTCTCCCTCTCTCTCTCTCTCCCTCTCTCTCTCTCTACCCTACCCTTTCTGAGAATCTGACAAAGAAAAGGCACCACAAAGCCGAGTTCTGCATTCCTGTCGCCGACTGTTGTGACTTCCTCCCCTGTTGCCTCCAGCAGCCCAAGTCCCTGCCTAAGCATTCCAGCTTTTGACCATAGTTGGGCACAAACCCAGCTTGTGGTGGACATATCATCACCCCTTGTCTATATAATCTCCATGCTTTAGTTCAGTGTGGGGCTTCTCCAGCCTCCATCTCTGGGACTGGAGAACACACCTGGAGGTTGCTTTGCTCCTATAAACCTGTTCTACTTTTTCAGTTTGGCTTGATCTTGCTTACTATGTCAGTGGAGAAACCTATTATCAGGGTACAGAAAAACTATTGCTTACTGATTGCATGTCACTTGAGGCACACTCTAGAATTTAAAAAAGACATGAGCTTGTGAAAACCGCCTTATCAATTGTGATAAAGAGTCTGTACCTCTAATACCCCAGCATCTAACTGCTGATTGAGTTTGTTTAGTGGTGGGAGCTCATGGTTTCACAAGTCAGCCTGTCTTATTTGGAACAGTTCTAATTTTTGGGAACATGTTTTCCTGTGCATTTAACCCAAACTAGCTTCATTGCTCTTTTTTACCGGTTATTCCCAATCCTCCCCAGAAGGAGCATCAAACAAAGCTGGTTCCCACAGTCCAGACAGTGAGATATTTAAAGCCGGTGTCGGCTCTAAGAATTCTCTTCTTGAGAAAGTCCTTTGACTTCTCCACCTGGAAATGCCTTTTGGATCCCCGACTCTTAGGATGTGTTGTTTCGTCCATGATCTATTTAAAATGTGACCTCCACAGTTACTGGTGGAGCACTCCATGGGTGGTCCCATGGGTGCTGTCACGGGACTGCTCAATTTGATCCTCGAAATCACCAAACATGCTTAGACTTTATGAAATTCGATTCCAAGCATGGTTTTGTCACTCTGGATTTGGGTAGAACACTCACTTTCTCTGCACTTAACAGTGGGGTTCTTGTTTGGCTCTTCAGCCTGAGGAAATGCTAGTGTGTAGGGAGTAAGCACGGCCAGTGGCACTTTTGAAAAAAGCGTGGAGGGGATGGAATTGTGGGGAAACAGAAGAAGCAGTAGAAAGCACTTCAGTGTCCCCTGACTCCCTTTCTTGACAGGCGAGTCCCCAAGCAGAATAAATAGATAAATAGCTCACCGTTGTCGCCTGGGCAGGACTCCAAGGCAGGTGTCTCTTTACCCCAGGTGTCAGAGCTTCCCCCGGGGTGTCAGTGTGCAGTGATCAGGTGTGGTGATCTGTCAGTGTGCAAGGTTAGAGTGAGGACAAGCAGTCCGAATCTGGGTCACACAGCTCTCTCTGCGAGGGTAACTTGCGGGTGAAAATCGAGAGGGGAGCCAGGATTCACAGTGATGAGCTACCGTTCCACAGACATACTGGGTGGCTTTAAAGATCAGAGGGAAAACGAATGGGTAAGGCCCAGGAACACAAAATTTGGAAAGTGTCCAATAATCAAGAAAAATGAAAACAGAGGACTGGAGAGACAGACAGCTCAGCTGTTGACAGCACCGACTGCTGTGCAGAGGACTTGGGTTTGGTTCCCAGCACCCAAATCTGGCTTCTCACAACTGCCTGTAATTCCAGCTCCAGGGAACCCATGCCTCTTCGAGCTTCTCTGGGTTCTTGCTCTTGTAGTGCAGTTAAACTCACTCAGGTACACATACATGTGCTATAAATAAATAAATAAATAAATAAATAAATAAATAAATAAATAAATAAATAAATAAATATTTTTAAGAGCAAAGTTAAAACAAAGCATTACCCACCAAAGGTACAATTATAAATTAAACTCAATAAAATGATTTTGATATAGTAAAATGCTAAATTTAAATTGGCTCAAGGAAAGGGATTTGCTTAAATTTTTAAAAGTAAAGAAGTGGGGCCTTCTTCAAGAGTGGCTTCTTCAGAGTTTTGGATTTTTCTCTGGCTATTCAGGCTTTGCCATGTTCCCCATGTGTAGACGAATTTCTAAACAGTTTTATTAAATAAGAAACACAGAGCCAAATACAGAGGTAATAACCGAAGAGATCAGAGAACTATCGAAGAGCCATGACTAGCCTTAGCTTATCACCTCGCTGCCATCACTTCCCCAGAGAGAGCTTCTTCCTGTCTAACCTGCACTTTTATTACCTTCCTGTTCTGACTTCTCATTGGCTCTAAGCCCAGCCACATGACTTCCTCGTCACTGCCTGTCTATACAGACCTCCAGGTCTCTATGGTTGGTACTGAGATTAAAGGCGTGTGTCACCACTCTTGGCTGTGTCCTTGACCACACAGAGACTCTGCCTGCCATGTGATCAGATTAAGGGTGTGTGCTACTACCTGCGGACTTCTGCTTATGGCTATTTGACCTTTGATCTCCAGGCAAACTTGATTTATTAACATACAAATAAAATCACATTTCAGCACAATTAAAAGATCCCCACACTCCTGTTAGATTTAGCCTCAGACTGACTTTTCTCATGGCCACGAGTAAAATTAGTTGGTCACCTCACTGGGAAGTGAGCGTACAGCTTCTCTAGTTAGCTGCCTGATGAAAGTCGGGAGCCTTGCATTGACTGGAGTGCTTCTGGTCAATCACCGTAGCTAGGGAGAGCATCTTACCGTGGACCAGCAGACAGGAGGACACTTAGGAAATCTGACTCTTTTTTTGTCTGTTTGTTTGTTTTTGAGACAGGGTTTCTCTGTATAGCCCTGGCTGTCCTGAAACTAATTCTGTAGACTAGGTGGGCCTTGAACTCAGAGATTTACCTGCTTCTCTAGTGCTGGGATTAAAGGCGTGCACCACCACCACTGCCCGCCTGACACTTGATACTTTCAACCCTTCTCAAATGCCATAGCTGCTAAGCAGTGTGAGAAAAGTGATTTCCACCTCCACTTCACCGTCTTGTCTGAGAGATGTCTCTGTCTTGCTCCTGCCAGCACAATCCAGAGAAGTTTCTGGAAAGAGACAGTTTCATTTACTCTTTTCAGATTGGGAGGAATAGAGAAGTAAGGTGTACAGTTCACAGACTGAGGAGACCACAGGTGTGTTGCTTCCTGAAGGGGATGGGAAGAGCCAGGCCATCGGCCCACATGGGAGGAACTTCCCCGGCATGGACACAGCTCGTTTGCCTGGCTTGCTGGGTTCTGGGTAAGGCTTTCTGCTGTTATAATAGTGTCTTATTTTCTTCTCTGATAATGATTGGTATTCTTTTAACCTTCATCTTTTGAAGGGCATCCTATTTATGTAGTTTTATAGTCCTTTGAGTTAGATTTTTAAAACCATATCTCTCTTTTACTTTTATGGGAAGGATCAGCTACTTCCTTATTGTTAATCTGCAAATTAATCCCTCCAATGTAGTTTCTAAGTTTTTAAGTTTATAATATACTTCTTTTGAAGACTTACTCTCAGTCCATTCATGGGCATTCAGGACATTCATAACAGTGTGATCAAGCTGGCTCTTTAGGCATTCTAAAGTTTGTGGCCAAATATTCAGCTGGTTGTGAAGTCATCGGCCTCTTAAATTTGTCCGGGGGAATATTTACACACTGGAACTAGAAACAGTGAGAGAGAGAAAGGATTTTATTTTCAGGACAGTTTGAGGTTTCTTTGCCTAATCTTACATATGTATTCTATCCAGGGGCTTGGCTATTTTTTTTTTTTTTCATAATGTTTTCAAACGTGGCATGTTCTAATTTCCTCTTGGCATTAACTTCAATTTTTCAACTGTACTCATAACCAGGAAGTCATTCGTCAGGCCCTTTTGAGTTAAGGCCTTTCTCCTAACAGCTTACCTAGGGTCACTTGCTGCCAAGACTGAACATCTGACCAGAACTCGAGGGAGGAAGGGTTCATGGTGCTTCAGTCTGAGGAGACAGCATCTGCCTCAGAGGGAAGGCATGGTGACAGGGGTCTCGAAGCCGGCAGGAGTGCAGCTGGGCTGCTCATCTGCTCAAGCCCTGGCATAACGGGAAGCAGAGAGCAGACAGAAGAGGAGAGTTGGGATGTAAAATCCACAAAGTCCACCCCCATGGCCCCACTACCACTCCCTCCATGGAGGCACCAACTCCCAATGCCACCAGCTGGAGCCCGAGAGTTCGAACACGTAAATCCATGGTGGACTGTCCATATTCAAATAGAAATTCTGTTCTGAAAAATGTGCTGTCACCGACTAGTGCTCATATCAAAGTCTCCACTGGCTCTCTGTATGCTGAAGGGCCACAGATAGATTTGAATAAGAAGTCTGGAGTGACCTCGATGCTTCTCTATCAGAAAATATGATTGTATCTTTCTTCTCTCCCAAATATAGTGTAACTGAAATCTGGTCCATGATACCTGTTCCTTTGGAAGGTGATACACAGAGATGAGAACTGAATGTCCAAACTGCTATGGTGATATTTTATTTGTGCTGAAATGTGATTTTATTTGTATGTTAATAAACAAAAATGCCTGGGGGTCAGAGCTAATAGCAAGCCATAGCAGAAGTCTGGCAGTAGAAGTCTGGCAGTGGTAGCACACTCCCCGTAATCCCCATCACATGACAGGCAGATCTCTGTGTGTTCAAGGACACCACCAGCATGGAGACACACGCCTTTAATCTCAATACCAATCATAGAAGACCTGGAGGTCTGTATAGACAGGCAATGTCATGTGGTTGCAGTGAGGGGTAAGAAAGGTTTTTAGTATCAGCTCTTAGCTACTGCTCTGACCTCTTGGGCTTTTAACTCTGCATTTGGCTCTGTGTTTCTTATTCAATAAGATTGTTACATCTACAAACTGCTTTGTTCAGAGAGCCAGAAATTTGAGAAGGCAGTGCACTAACACCCTAAAATGCATTATACACACCATCCCCAGCCAGCAGATCACACAGGTAGAAGGGGGCAGGGTAGGGGAAGGCAGTCCGAGCTCAGCCTTGCTCTTCTGGTCAGGTGGTCAGCCATGTCTTAAAGACTTGTGATGTCTGTGCTTTTATTTACCCTCTCCATGTGTGTATGTGTGTTCATGTGTGTGAGTGAGGGTGTATATATGCCACAGTAGACGTGTAGGCCAGAGAACAATGTGTGTTGTCAGGACTCGCTTTCCACCTCACTGGAGACAGTGCACCTTGTCTCTGCTGTGTACACCAGGCTAGCTGGCTCACAAGCTTCTGGGGTCCCTCCTGTCCCCTATTTTGAAGCAGAATGCTGGGATTACAAATGCACAACACTACATCCAGCATTACAAGGGTTATGGGGATTTGAACTCAGGTCCTTACACTTGTATGATAAGCACGTTACCCATGGAACCATCTGCCCAGCCTTGCCTGTGCCCTCTCATTATCTTTCCTTATATTCCTTAGTTCTGAGTCAAGTTAGAGTCTGCTAGTATCAACCTTGAACTCTAACTTCTGGGCTGGAGGAGGGGGAGTTCACTCAGAACCGACAGACCATTAGCAGTGTGTGCATACAAAGATATTACATTTGTGTGGATTCTTTTCTTTGTAAAGGACTGTGAAAGTGCTCCTATCTGTCCCTTCTGTCCCCTGTGAGGAGCAGAGCTCAGGAGAGGGATGACCTAGAGGTCTCAGCAGTGTGACAAGAGGCCAAGTTGTGAGAAAGACCTCAGGGCTTGCTAAGAGCGAGAATTTAAAAAGGCCCTTTTTAGATGTTCCGATTACTCCAAAACTTCTGCAATAGCAGCCTCTCTGAAAAGCTTGAGTGGAAAGTAAGTGCATTAGTATTTTGGATGTGAGACTTGGAGAATGGGGACGAGAAACGGAGGACAAGACGCTGAGCTCCTGGTGTGAATTTCTCAGACCGACGGCAGCAGATGAAAGCTCATGCAGTAGATGCAGAAGCCAAAGTGAACACAGAGATAGAGTGTCCTGAAAACGGCCGGAAGCGCATGGACCAGTGTGGGAAAGCGGGAGAACAGTCTGTCCGTGTGAACACATGCTGGTATTTATATTGCTTTTAGAGGTCAATGAAAGAATGTGCGGCCAGACACCTGGTGACACCTTGGAGATTATAAACCTGACACAAGAAACCTTTTAGAGAAGAGAATCGATGTATATGCCTATGTTGAAGGCAACCCCGTGGTATATTGTCACTAATCTTAAAACAGTGCTAAATGAATGAGGTCAGATCCATACTATGCTTTGAGGCTGCCGGATGGAAGGTTTGGTAGCCATCTCCCTGGTTGTTCTGGATTTAGAAATAACGACTCATTCTACTATTTTTCAAAGTCAGCTGAGAGTTAGTTTTGTTTTTGTATTAGTCTGTGTCCGATGCATGGGATTATATCCATCCTGGGGACTCAACACAGGGAAGCAGGAGATGAGCAAATGGTTGAGGGTAGGGCAGGAGGGCAGGAATTGAACAAGCAGAAAGGCACTTTGGAACCGTTGTGTTCAGTGGCACCTCGGCAGTGTGGCACAGAGGTCAAGGTGTTGCTCTCAGCTCTGCAAAGCCCCAGGCCTAGCGCAGAAGGGATAGACATTGGAATGTGCAAGGCCGCTCCCTGCAAACATTCTTACCAACTCAACACCTTGATTGCCAGCAGACACAGCCACAAGCGGTTTCCTCACTTCCGGTTTCCAAATCCTGAGTGCATGTTGGGACAGAACTTAAATTCCCTCCAGAGCAGTAGTAGCAAGGCATTCGGGGAAACGCAGTTGGGTTAGTTTCCTATGGACATTAAAGAGGTGAGACTTACAAAGGCCGGTGATTGATTGCACATTCTAACACTTCCCTTTTCCTTACTTTGGAACCCAGCCGGGGTCATTTCTGGCTAAGTCAACAGTCGGGGTTTGCATGACTGTGACTATGCAGAGACCTTTGGCTCTGTGGGGGTGCACCACGCCCCACACAACCTCTCACGAGTAGTATTTCTTTTGTACTTGATAAGCCTACCACGTCATGTGCCAGCTTTGCTGAGATCTCTGTGCTGATGTTTCCATTCGTTAAAAACATCTCTGTCAGGCTGCTGTTCTGAGTAGAAAAGAGAGTTTCGGAGTTTGGGCTTTCAGCACACCCTGCCTTCCTTCTATCCCCTACCCTACCTTTTATCCCCTACCCGACCCTCTGCTGTGGCTGCAGAAGTCTGGTGATTCTGAGTCCACCTCTGGCCTTGAATGGGTGGGGAAGAGGAGAAGGGACCTGGACTTCCGACTGCTTCATGACGCGGTCCTAGTCCTGATTTCGACTTGCGCTTCACCTCCCCTAACTATGGGAACTCCTGTGGGTGTACCCGGGCCTGGGCCCTCTCCACGAAGTTGTTCTTTACAGGACCTCTCAGTGGACATTGATGCTATGTCACTACGTCACTTAATCACTTAATCATTCCTACTTCACCTTCTTTCCCTCTAAACTCGTATAGGCCCACACACTCTGTTGCCTTCTCTTTGTTCTCTCCTTCCCTTACCGTCTCTTCTCTCCCTCTCCTGACCCCCTTTCCCGTTTCGTGGTCCACCTCTCCTCACACACATAACACACGCTCAATTTTAAATCTTGGCTCCATATATGAGAGAGAAAAGCATGTGATATTTGTCTTTCTGGCTTATGTTGCTTAACGCGATGATTTCCAGATCCCCCGACTTTCCTGCAATCGTCATGTTTTCATTTTTTTTTACTGCTGAGGAAAATCTCATTGTATATATTTAATATGTACATTTGCATGATCAAATTTTATCTGCTCTTCTTATATATCATTTCCTTTTAATTCTTCCATTTCCCCCCTCTATTGCTGGGGGATTTGAGAAGACAGAAGTGGAAGCTTGTCAAATGTGACACCTGATGCAAATCTATGTATTTCCCCTCTTAGCTGATTTTTTTTTCCTGGAAAATTCCAGAAAGTTTAGAAATGTTTTAATGTGATTTCACATGTAAAGTAGATGAGGTTCAGAAGGATGAAGTAATGTATTCATGGCCAGGCTTGGCCTAATACTCATAAGGCAGAGACAAGAGGATTGGGAAGTAGCCTGAGCTGAAGAGCTAGTTCTAGGCCAGCCTAATCAATAAATAAAGTATTCAAGATCAAATAGTAACTGGCAGATCAGGGGTTGTTGTACCTGTTTCAAGAAACCCTCAGAGACCACCAAGGACCCAGTTTCCGATGAAAGCACATAAGGGTCCTTTTATTCAGGTTTAACCTGGGCCTCTGCATGGCAGATGGAAGGAAATGTGGCAGTGGCCACGAGCCCAGGTGTAGAGAGTTTTTATAGGGAAAAACCACAAGCCAGGAATTACATGCTTGGGATTGGGTAGAAGGGATATGGGGCAAGGTGATTTTTTTGAAACTATTGGTCTAGACTTTGGGTGTGAAACCATTGGCAGAGAATCACAACTGGCTAAACAGGATTATCTGGACTGCTCAGCAGGATTATCTAGATATCTTCAAGGGCCATAAACTGCAAACAGAATGTCCACAGGAGCATACTGCTCTGTGTCCGTTTGAATTGCCATGGCACATTCCTAAGGTCCTTCCTGGAGCTTATAGTATAGCAGGTGGTTTGAGATGGTGGCCCTACCCTTAGATGGGGTCTGTTTTGCCTTCCCAGGGTGCAGGCTCAACTCATGGATGTCCACTGTGGCTCCCCTCCTATAAAATGACAACTACTGTGGCCTAGGAAATATACTGAAAATACCAAATTATGAAGCGAAGATTCCAACAGGATCTAATCCAGATTTCAAGTGAACTTCCCCATGAGGTGCCCTGGCACTGTTCTTTAGGTGATCTAGGCTCTCATTTCACAAATGTGTTCCGGTTTCTGAAAATTCTGTTTTGGGACTCCGCTGGTGAAGGGGCAGGACTTGGAAAAGGGCTGGGAAAGACACTGAGTGGGCGACTCTCCTGGAAATGTTACGGGGAAATCGAGTCTGCAGTCAGATCTTGTATCTAGAAGGCACGGTGGAAGAAATGAAAGCACCTGGGCCAGCACCAGGAATTGCCTTTAGGAGACTGGGGACCGAGCAAGTCCAACCAGGCAGACGACATGCAGGAGAGGAGTGTACAAACCCGTAACTGAAGCAAATAGAGATTGCTCATAGGTATTAGTGGCTGAAATTGAAAAAAAAAATTAGGAGACACAAAAGTGTTGCTGAGTTTCCACGAGTAAGCTTAGTGACAGTACACCAAGAACTAGGGAAGCAAAGCCATTAGCAAGAGGGAATGAATAGGTCGTTCACTAAGTGGATACAAACTACAAACAAAAAATGCATGCTTGCATTTTAATGGTAAAAATGGAAGTCAAAAAGGACAAAAAGCCAGAGTCTCCAGGATCTGCATAGCAGTCTAAGAGTCTGGGAATGAATCAGCTTGAGCATGAATGACTGATAATCGAGTTGGTGTTCTATGGTTTATAGAAGTGAGATGGAAGTGTACGCACCAATCTGACACCTTAAGACTGCTAGGAGAAAACGCTGCGCTTATTTTTAACTGAATGTTGTCATTTAAGGATTGTAATTTTTAAAATGTAAATTACTCATGATTCCTATACCATTTGAGTAAATAAACAATTTTTATGATATAAGCAAATAACGGAACTAACGATGCCCAACTGGACTGTAAGTATTAGTCCTGTTTTGTGCTACCCAAATGTTCTTCTACTGGAGAGTGGTCAGTTTACCAGGGGCTATACTCTTAGAGAAGAGTATCACTTCTTCAGCCTCTCACAGCCGCCAACAGCTCCATGGCTTGGGCGGGATTGTGTGCCCAGCTCCCCTTACCTGCTGGGATTTGGTTTGTCTTGGGCTTGCACAGTTTTGTAAGCACTGTTACACCTACTACAAGTTTGTGTGAGCATGACTGTGAGGTGGTGGATGACTACCAGGAAACAGACACACACATTTTTGGTTATCTTCCCGCCCTCCGGCCGCTGCAGCCTATCTGCTCTCTTACTGCAGTCTTCTGATGAAAAATGATTATGAACTTTAACACAGCTCACACTCTAAAAAATTGCTGTGGTAGGTTTTTTATTTTTTGAGTCTTAAAGTTTTTTTGTGCTATTTTAATTTACAAAGATATTCTCCCATTTTTTAATCCCCTTTTGCATTAAACAGAAATACCTCTAGAATTTGTTTTGATTTTGGTATGAAATAGTAGTCTCAATATTATTTTTTTCAAAAACGTGAAACAACGTTTCATTAACTGTGAACAAAAAGGCCCATTTTCCTCAGCTCCTATCAACCCAGGGTTCTATCAAATTTTTAAAAGAAATGCTAATTAGTGAGTTGAGTATGGGCTTTTTGTCCCTTTTGACTTCCATTTGCAAGCATGCATTTTTTGTTTGTAGTTTGTATCCATTTAATGAACGACCTGTTCATTCCCTCTTGCAAATTAATGGCTTTGCTTCCCTAGTTCTTGGTGTGCTGTCGCTAAAGGGCATAAACTTTATAATGTTAAATTCCTGGTGTACTGGGATCTGTGGTTTTGGTCTTCCACTTTTTAAATTTCATCTAAAGTTCCAGTTTTAATCCTAAGTTTATGCTGGGATAAGATGAGAAACCACTCAGTCAAAGGTCCCTCACTGATCTCTAGCAAGCCTTTCCCTAACCCTTACTGTAGCCCACACTTCCCCACACTTCTCTGGAGGGTTTTCCGAGAATCAGCGGCAATGAATTGGAAAGTGTTCCTAATTCCTGAGCAAAGGAAGGGCGGTGCCCGCAGACTGGTCCCTGAGCACATGCTGCTCTATACTTGCTGGCTTTCATTTTTATTTTGCAATGCCAGGACCTAGCCCAGGGCTGCACACTCTAGGGCAGCATGTTGACACCGAGACTGGTGGCAAGTGTCACAGCTGAAACTTACCAGGATCAGAAAAAGGCTTTCATGCAGCACATAGGATCTCGGGAAATGTTTTTGTATTTTATTTTCATTTCTTTTTGATAATTTAATACTTAAGTACCGCATTTACACAATTTCCACCTCCTCCTTCTCCCCCTCCAACTCCATCTCCCCACTCCTTCAAATTCAAGACCTCTTCTCCTTATTATTATTGTTAAACTGTCAGAATGTCCACATGTAGATTCTTAGGAATTCTTAAATTGCATTGTTAAAGTAACTATCGGGAAGCTGGATGATTTGGAAATAACTATAATCTAGTTGAACTTGAGGCCAGGCACATAGAACTTCCATAACCTTTCTCTTATTTATTTAAGAATAAGCCCTTTATGCTGATCTACTGTACTATAAACAACTGTGTTTCAGAGACGGACCTAAACACAGGCTTGGATGAAAATGTCACTGGGTTAACCACGTGAAAAAAATCTTCCTCTGAGTTTTCACTTGACCACCCCCACAAATAATTTATTACCGAAGAATGTCATTCTGAGGACCTGGGGCCTAGGCTCTCATGAGTTTGGTGGAGGAACTAACTTCAAGCTACAATGGACAAATAAGGGAAAATGGGACCTGTAAGACAAGAGGTGGGTGGAGCTTGTGAATTCTAGAAATTAGCCACCCTAGCCAATGTTTGCCAGACTTCTGGCTTTATATTTATGCTATGTAAGAAATCACCCCCAAATTAGCAGCTTAAAAAAAGCATTTTGTTGTGATTAAAGAATCTGTTAATAGGGACATGTATGAAGTGCAGTTCCAGTAGGTTGTCTGGGCTCATCTTCTGGGGTTCACTTGAGAAGACTCTGTAGCTCGGGGTGATTCAAGAGGTTGAGGAGGAATCTCCCAAAGCCATCTTCATTCACTCGTCTGGTAGCAGATGTTATTTGGCAGTTGGGACGCCATGATGGTAGCAAGAGCACAAACCGATGGGCTTCATCTGGCCTCTCTCTTTACTGCCTGGGCTTTTTCAAAGCCAGAAATCTTAGTAGAGTCAGCAATCCAAATGTTACTGCCTCAGCATACAAACTGAACACTCGGTTGGGTTGCCTTTTCTTATCTAGTCTGGTAAGTGACTAAAAGTGAGTCACATTCATGTATGGTGTTGCATGATTATAATCACAGCTATTTGGGAAGAGGAGGGAGGGGCACCACAAATTTGAGGCAGGCATGGACTACTTAGACCCTGTCTAAAGACATCATCATCATCATCATCATCATCATCATCAGGAAGAGCAGCAATAGTAATAATCAATTTGCAGTACTGAAAAAACTGACAAAATAACATGAAGGAGTTACAGGACCCCCCAGAGTCAAGAACAGGAAGCAGAGGTCAGAGCATGTCATTCATCCAGTGTCGCCTCTTTTACTCCTGAACTGCGCTGTTCTGGGAGCTCCTCTCTGGAGAAGAGCCTGGGCTGGAGTTTCTTCATAGTAGCACACTAGCCCTAACTGGCTAGCAGCACAATGCTCTGTATGGATCTTTCTGTGTTGACCTTTATTTACTGTTCCAGGCTGCCCTCTATAGCAGGATCCCTCTATAGCACCATCGTCCCCATAGTGGGGTTTTGAAAGTCCTCCAAATGACTGTCATAGTTGCTCCAGGATAGAGGAAGGGCTTTCCAAATCAACAAGGTTGCATGGCACATAGGGAACATTTGTGAGAAGAACCTGTGAGTAGGTCAGTAAGAACTCTTTGTAGTGCAAAGCTTTGCCTTCTCTTTCTCTCTCTCTCTAACTCTCCACAGTGCGGCCACAGTGCTATTCTGAAACAAGAGCTTCTTTGTCTCTATATCCTTTAAAAGATAAGGCTCATGATTCTTAATTAGAAATAGAGGACACTTTGAGACCTCACAAAGGTAGCTTTTGGGGTGGACCATGTGTTGGAGGATAAAGGCACCCAGAAGATCATGAAGTAGCAGGATGCTCACAACCACTTTCCACATTACTCAGGCTGGGTGGGTTTGCTCTTACCTTCAGGAAAGAAACCAATCCCAAGTTGAATTAAGACTGCAATTAGTGCCTTGGACCAAGCTATCCATCAGTAAATGAAGTACTTGTCAATTTATGTAATCTACTAAAGATGTTAAAATTACAGGAAAAAGAAGAGATTCTATACACCATGTTTAAAAGGAGGAAGGAAACTCTGCCTTGTTCACCTTCTACTACATTTGGACCACTTGCTACATTGGACCAGAAGATGAAGCATCATTGGGTAGGGACAGAGCTAGGTACAGCCATGTGTTGACATATAGGGGATGCCAGGGTGGGTACAGGAAGATGCTTATTTATATGACATTGACAGGAACATGAAACCTAAATTCACTTGTAAATTATCTTTTAATATGCTTTTAAAAGTAGATATCCTGACTTTAAAAAAGCCAATACACACCGGGTGGTGGTGGTGCACGCCTTTAATCCCAGCACTCAGGAGGCAGAGGCAGGCAGATCTCCATGAGTTTGAGGCCAGCCTGGGCTACAGAGTGAGTTCCAGGAAAGGCTCCAAAGCTACACAGAAAAACCCAGTCTCAAAAAAAAAAAAAAAAAAAAAAATCAATACAGACCAGATGTGGTTGGTGATGTATGCCTGTATTCTCGGCACTTAGGAGGCAGAGGCAAGTGGATTTCTGTGAGTTCAATGTCAGCTGGGTCTGCATAAAAAGTTCTAGGACAGCCAGGACTACATAGAGACCTTGCCTCAACACCCCCCTCCCCAACCTAACTGAATACAGGAAATACAATACCAGGGTTGTCTTACATACTTTTCCTCATTGCTCCCCAGTGCCACTGTATTGGATATTCTCAGTTGCTTATGTGACAAGCTCTTTTTGGTACCATTTCTTGTTGTTCTGTTTAGAATGATTCCATTCCACCCTCACCTTGCTAATCAACCCCCTGTGAAGATTTTACTCATCAAATGATACATCTTGCCTGAGAGAGGCTGTCTTTGCCTCCTCAATATAATACATGTTTCTATTTGTTTTCTTTACTTGCTCACTGTAATTCATAATTACATGTTTAGTTTCCTCTTGTCTGAGTCGTGAAAGGGTGAGCTCACCAGGGGACCTGATGTGTAAGCAAATCCAAGGACAAGGCTCCAGGCTTAGAGATATTCAGTGTCTTACCCATCTCCCTGATGTGATTTCACTGTGTTGCTTGGGCTGGCCTTGGATTTTGAATTTACCATCCTTTTGATTCAAAGGCTAGGATCACATGTAGCGTGTGTGTGTGTGTGTGTGTGTGTGTGTGTGTGTGTGTGTGTGTGTGTGTGGTGTGTACACATACATACAGCTTGTATATATATATATATATATGAACCACAGGTAAAACAAACCATTTGTTGGATTATACTGAAATGCTCATGGTATTTCTGAAGGTTTTTATGTTGTTGTTTATGGTCAACACATCTAGCTCCTAACACTGAGAGGATGAAAATTAGAGAAGGGATATTGGGGGCAGCTTCAGTTTAGGTGGTGGGCAGCATAAATTAACAGGCACAAAAGCAGAGGCCTGAGGTAAGGGATTTGTGGAAGTCTCCAAGTTGCAGTGCAGCATATGAGCTGGATACTAATTGCAGAGTGGGCTTCATTTTGTATGCACCTCTATTCTTAATTGCAAGCTTCTGGGACGACATACATGAAACAACCCGTTCTCTGCTAAAACAGAAAAGAGGTTGTGGGGACAGGGAATCTTTGATTTTATCTGAAGCAACTTATGTACAGTAGGATACATGTGACACCACATAAAATCTGTTCTTCACAAAGGTTTTGAGGCAAGTAAATGTTGACAAGAATACAGTGAACAACAGTAGAATAATGCACCGTGAAGTAAGAAATGGTCTGTGCGGGGAGGGGGCACGGGGACGATGAAAAGAACACAAGTGAAAATAGAGGAATAGAGAGGGTGTCTTCCTGATTGTCACAAAATTCTGAAGTGGAGATAGACATGTTCAACATTGGTAGAATGATGCACCTTGCTGTGTAGGACCAGAACTTTTACAATGTCAATTTTCACAAGGCCACTTGTTAGGATCACATCTGGGAAAGGCCATTTCACAGGAGGCAAGTGTTTTATCTGGTTAGGGGGATCAGAGGTTTGATATGGAGGCAGATTAGAAGGAAGTTGGTCAGTAAGATTGCAACTAGGAAAATCCTCTTGTTTCTATCTGCACATTGAGCCAATTCCCAAATGCCAGCTCACAAGCTAGATTCCACAGGAAATGGCTGCCAACTTTATTTCATGCCCATTGTCACAGAACTGCAATAGTTCAAAAACTTTCAAGCTACTTTTGGCATTACCATAGGTGTCTGCTTCTTGGTCCTAGCTCTTCCTTTGTAGTGTGTGTGTGTGTGTGTGTGTGTGTGTGTGTGTGTGTATGTGTGTGTGTGTATGTGTACATGTACTTGCATGTGTGTACACATGCATGCATGCCTCATTCTTAACATGCTTATTCCTGAAGTGCCATTTCCTGGAATAGGAAATAATATGGCTAATACCTAACTTTGAACTTATTCTGTTTTGAACTCTTTGGTGCTACAATCTAAGAGCTGGTATATTTTTGTCTCATTTAATCCATTTTAGATAGTCAGAATGTAGGAATTATTGTCATGATCTCTGTTTTACAGATAATAAAACCAAGGGCTAGAGAAGGAAGTGCTTTGCTGATTGGTCCTCAACCCTGTGTGGCCTCTCTTGGCAACTCATCAAGAGCTGCTCTGGAGGGTGCAGCAGAAGAATGGAAGGCAGATGTGATCTGCTCAAGTGAGGGTGGTGCGGATTGGGATCCTTTCAAGTTTCATGAAAAGCCTTATGTCACCTGTTCTTGGTGTGCAAAGAACTCCACCCCCACCATTCCTCAAATCTGGTTATGACAAAAGACCACCGTAAAAGACATTTTGAGGCATTTCCCTCAGGCGTCTAAAAAGCAGGAACTGGGTTGACAACTTCCATTTCTCCTTTTCCACGGTCCCTTAAATTTACATAAACGCCCTCAAAATCCCCCCTAAATAAATAGTGATAGAATAAACAGTGTTTCAAGGTTTCTGTTCTTCTCTGAAGTACTAATGAAAGAAGCTCTGGGAAGTTTTTCTCTCTGTAGACAGTTCAGCGCCAAAAGCCTCTGAGTATAAATACACTTAGTTTAGAATTTGTCTACAGCTCAGCTTGACCTTATCTCATTATCACAACAATAAATTTTGATACATGCTGTTCCTACTCCTTAGAATTCTTCATAGCTTTAAATGTTATATCCTCCCAATCTCTGTGAATGTATAACAAAAGAGAATATGGCTTAAAATGAACAAATTATACAAAAGAAGCAAATGATATCATTTCAGTTTATAAGGAAAGACATTTTTCTTTGACAACTTAGAGGTTTTGTTGAATTGTTATTTTAATATGTGAAATATTAAGGGAAAATGAAATTGAAAATATTGAAAAATTGCTGGGGATGCTGTGAATGTGTTGCTCTGATTGATTGATAAATAAAATGCTGATTGGCCAGTAGCCAGGCAGGAAGTATAGGTGGGACAAGCAGAGAAGATAATTCTGGGAACAGGAAGGCTGAGTAGGGAGATGCTGCCAGCCTCCACCATGATGAGAAGCAAGATATAAGGTACCAGTAAGCCATAAGCCATGTGGCAACTTATAGATTAATAGAAATGGTTAGTTAATTTAAGATATAAGAACTAGGTAGCAAGAAGCCTGAGCCATTAGGCCAAACAGTTTAAATAATATAAGCGTCTGTGTGTTTATTTGAGTCTGAGTGGCTTCTGGCCTGGGCAGGACTGGAGATAACTCCAGCAACACCCATTAAAAGCTTGCAGTTGAAGTTTAGGGAACAAATAAATAAATACACCATGGGGGTAGACTTAACTCGTTTTGGATAGAGATGAAGTTCAAAGGCATCATTCACTGGGCGACAGGCTTCTACTCTTGACCTCCAAACATGGTCTCTGAACTTAATTCCTGGCTCCCAGATACCCAGAACTGTTTTATCCAGCCCCATCTCTCTCAGAATGATCTGGAATATTTCTCCTACTTTGCCAGAAACCCCCAAGAGTCTCTAGTACTCACAATCTTGTGATTGCAGTTAAAATCACTATTTTTTGTCCCATGTAGACTCTTAAAGCTCTAGACTCTCAAGAATTGCGATCACGTATTTTCTTTTTCAGAATTAGAACTGAAGAAAGCTAATGACAGCTCTCCTCTCCCATCTGGCCCCTCATGACAAAGAAGGAAACTGAACTCTGGAAATGGAAATGCTGTTACCCACAGGTCAGTTCTCCCATTTGTATCTGCCCATACCAGTGCCCCCAGGTGCACTTGGCTCTGCTGCCCCCTGTTCTAAGTTTCTGAGTAAAAACTTCCAGAAACAAATGGACTCTGCAGCTGTACCTTACCCACTAATGAATCAGGCAAGAGGTTTTATTTTCCCTATTTTTCCTCTGATAGAAAGCAAATTTTCTTCTCATCTTAAAATTAGTATATGTGAACAATAAAAAAGTAGGTTGAACTGTGTTCTTTTTTATTCACATAAATAATGCACGTTTACTACCCACTCATCACCCTCTCTTTTTGGCCTTGATCCTAGTACCTTCCCTAACTATGCAGCTTCTGACTTATAAAGAGAAGCATCACCCATTCACCCTCATGTTTGGGAACTAGCAAGTTTAGGTGAATACCAGGAGCACAGCGTAGTACAGATCCTAGCTGCCAAGCATGCTGACATGCTTCAGAGTTTCTCTGTGGGTTGGATGGTCATATGAATGGACTCTGGCAATATTTCCTGTTAGATTGTGTAATACGTTGGTATGCTAAAACTAAACTCTGTAAAATTTTGAGTCATATGAGCCTCACACAATAAATAAACCTTCAGTACTGATCTGGCCTCTTACGTTGGCTTTAGTCATTCCTTATCATAAGCTTATTTTCAAAAATTATTTATTTTTTGAGGTTATGATAGGTCATTTCTCCCTTCCCTTTTCATCCCTCCAAACATACCCTTCTTTGCCCTCTTTCAAATTCATGACCTACTTTTACATAAACTGTTCATATATATATATATATATATATATGTGTGTGTGTGTGTGTGTGTGTGTGTGTGTGTGTGTGTCCATGTTTCCTTAAATACATAAACGCAACCTGCTCAGTCTATGTACTTGTATGTATGTTTTCAGGGCTGGCTGGTATTGGATAACCAATAGTCTTCCCGGGGGGAGTTGCCTAGAATTTGTTGTGTAGGAATGAGCCTGGTGACTTTTCCCCGATCCATGTTAACATGTCTGTTGTTAAGATCAGTTCAGCTGTTGGCAACGCTTTACCATTATCAGGTCCACTTGAGCCATTGCTTCGCTATTTTCTAGGCCGTATCACCATCTACTGGCAGGTT
Organism: Onychomys torridus; assembly: GCF_903995425.1. Taxonomy (NCBI): domain Eukaryota; kingdom Metazoa; phylum Chordata; class Mammalia; order Rodentia; family Cricetidae; genus Onychomys; species Onychomys torridus. The sequence continues at coordinate 103,355,751 of NC_050448.1, forward strand.
GAAGAATAGTCCTGTCTGTGAGACAAAGGGAAACCGAGTTTAACTGAGTGGAGTCTGTTCCACACACTTGATGATTTGATACCCCTCCTCCACTCTGTCCCCTCCAAGTCAGCGTTTGCCAACTCAAGCAATGACGTCTGTTCTTGTGGCTCCTATCGACATATCATGTTTCTTGTTTTATTCCTCAGTTTGTCTTTTCTTCCGTTGCTTGAACCGAGTATTCGCCCATTTGATACTAGGTGGATAAGCCTCTGGTAGCCAGAAGCCATCTCCGCCCGATCTCACAGAGGACCCTCTCTATCAGAAGCCACCTCTGCCCGATCTCACAGAGGACCCTCTCTATCAGAAGCCACCTCTGCCCGATCTCACAGAGGACCCTTTCTATCAGAAGCCACCTCTGCCCGATCTCACGGAGGACCCTCTCCACATAATTTGTCTTTTTGTCTAGCCGCCGCCTTCTGAAGATCTGGCCTCTGATTTTTTCAGTCAGCTCATTTACCTAGCTTTGTCCTGTAACTCACCCCTTGCTCTATGGAAATCTTAGGGTGTCAACATATTTCTAGGCATGAGATTTTGTTTTCATTATATTTTCCTTCCTTGGATGGACCTTTCATGACATCAACTTGGACAAAGGGTCCCTTGAAGGACTGAACTGGCTGAGCCCTCAGTGGGTTCTATAGCGGCTGTCTTGCCTAGAACCTCCAGGCCCTTGTTAAGTGTCCAGATACTCACCTTTCTCTTAAAATAATTTGACTTAGCAGGGCTGCATGAGGCCCGAAGTCTGTATTTTAACGTGTGCCTCGGGTGTGTGGTCCAGATCTTACATCTGAGAAACCTGTCTGCAGAGTTGACTGTTCTGAACACAGACACTGCTGTAGGTGGCTAAAGGTCCTTGTAGCCCCATCATTAGCCCTCAGAACCTGCTACTCTGCCACATGCATTTTCTGTTCTATTTGGCCTTTCTCTTCATGTCCCTTTAGCTAGAGAATACCTTCTTGTCTTTTAAATCCCAGACCAAATATCACCTTCTCTTTGGGGGATCATGTTTTACTCTCTCCTCACTTTCCCCTTTCATGTGCAAGGTTAATAATCTGTGACATTAGCCCTCAGTTAGTGTCCACATCCCAGTGTCAAGTTCATACCTTGACTCTGGCTATTTGTGGCCTTGGAGACCTTGGAAACTTAAACTGCAAGTGGTTTTCCCAATATGGTCCATGGAATTTTTGCATCAGAATCATGGAGGACATATGATCCTTGAAAGAGTCCCATCCCAGAGTAACTGGACCAGAATCTCTCCCATCCAACTAGCAGCCAGACCCAGCCCTGCTTAGACTCCAGCATCAGATGAGATGGAGTGCATTCAGGGTGGTATGACTAAACACCTGAGTCAGAATCTTTGGGGGTGCATCCTGCAATCAATAAAGTGAGTAGCTTAGCGAGCCTTTTGTCCATTAGCATTTCAGAGCCACTGATGTATCAACTGTAGATATTCAAGATGCCGGCTGAAGGGGAAAGCCTGCACCAACTGCATTAATCTACAGGACATGCTGGGCCAGTGTACTCAGACCTTTATGGGAAACAAGGCCAGGGCATTGGTTTCAGTGTCAATGCTGCTGTTAATGACCCTGCCAGTGCTACTACTGTGCATAGTCATTTTTGTTTTCCATCAGGGCCACTCCCCACATGTAAAAGTATGTCCTGGAGAGTAGCATCTCCTTTATTTATCAAACCTTTTATTAAATCACAATCTTTTTAAAATTTCTTCTCCATAGACACACCAGCCATCCTAAGAGTAAAAGGTTGAGTTATATCATGGTCTTCCATTTCTTTCTTGTGCATTTTGTCCCACAACAAGTTGAGGGACCAGCAAAATAATGTAAGCACTGGGTCATTGATTCTTTTTGTTCCTTCTTTGTGTTTTTAACCCAAGTTCTCCAGACCTACCTACAAAAGGTATTCCACTTATCATCTTAAGAAACATTAACAGGCAAGTGGGTGAAGTATTTTCTTATAGTTCTCTAGTAGACAACAACATAAGAATACTGTGTATTCTTCATCCTAGACCGGTGCCACACTGAACTCAATTTCCCTTTGACTCTTATAATGATACCAAGAATATAATTCTGTCAGTGAAGCATAGGCCCATACAATTAGCCACAATGGGGACAATTGCATTACAGTCTGTAACAATGAATAAATGCCAAGTGTGTGACAAGAAAACTCTAAGAGCTGTAATGCCTACCCCAGAGGAACTGACAAAGTCTATAGAGAAAATATATTCATACACCAGCAGAGAGATCCTAGCTGCTTTTCTGTTGCTGTATTAAAATATCAGAACACCAGCAGCTTAAGGGAAAAGGCTCAATTTTAGTTCACAGTTTAAGGTCCATCCCATCATGGCTCATATGTCCAGGCAGCAAGCGCTTAAGGCAGCCAGTTAAGTTGCTTGCAGAGATGGGAAGAAGAGAATGATGGCCAGTGGTGCTCAGCTAGCTTCCTCCTTTTTATGTGTTCCAGGACTAAGCCAAAAGAATGATACAAGGATGCTCTTTCTGGCTCAATTAACCTAATCTAGATAAACTCCCACAGATATGTCCAAGGCTGCCTCCTACATGATTCTAGATCCTGTCTAGTGGACAATAGCAACTTTCATAAGAGGTGAAATGATTTTCTATGACTTAATTAGAAGCCATTATAATGCTGAAGGCAAACATGAGTGTCTAGCTTCCATGCTTCAATTCATCTCTTGTTTGTTTCTGACCTTCTCAAGTTCAAATCTTCTCTCCTGCTCAGTTAGAATAATGAATAGTTTTCTGTTATTTTGCCATCTAAACCATATCACGAGTTGTCACATTATTATTTTTTTTCTGAAATGTTGCCAAGAATACTGTTCCAGTTTATTTATTATTTATCAACCCTATTATTACAGAGTCAACATGTCCAGTAGTTTCTTCTTAACTTCAGTCTCAGATAAAGAGCCCCACTTCCTCTTGGTCTGAATGAAGAAAGAACACTGGTTGTAATATTGGACAGTCATGAACATGTAAAACGTGTGAGGAAGGAATTATTTCTCTCTAATATTGCCCACTCCAAAGCCATTATCCATGATTAGAAGATGAATTGGACCCCTCTGGGTCACATGTGTATGTTGTGTGGCAAAAATTTTCCTAGAGAGATGCAACATAAATATCTACTCACTTCAGATAGGGAACCCAGGTCAGACCAAAGTACACCACCAAAGTCCAATTTGGTGAACCAATGAGTTTTATTGGAATTACTTACAGGAATGTGCTGTGGGATAATGCTTTTTTTGTACACTGGTTTAATAAAATGCTGATTGGCCAGTAGCCAGGCAGGAAGTATAGGTGGAGCGAGCAGATGAGGAAAATTCTGGGAAGAGGAAGGCTGAGTCAGGAAACACCAGCCCTCTGTCCAGGGAGCAGCATGTAATACACAGGTAAAGCCACAGAACACATGGCAATATGTAGATTAACAGAAATGGGCTGAGTTTAAGTGTAAGAGATAGTCAGTAGTAAGCCTGAACTAATGGCTGAGCAGTTTTAATTAATATAAACATCTGTGTGTTTATTTGGGTCTGAGTGACTGTGGACCAGGCAGGACAAGAATGTAGGTGAGGGGCTACTTAGAGGAGCAGAAAGGACTCAAAGACAGATGCATCACCAAAGCCCACCCCAGATTGATGACAGTTTGTAGTTGGAGACCTTCTCTCCAGGTGCCACCAAGCCCTGTTAGTCCAACAACCCACTTGTAAAACAAACAAACAGACATTTATATTATTTAAACTGCTTGGCCATTAGCTCAGGCCTACCATTGTCTAGCTCTTACTCTTATATTTAGCCCATTTCTATTAATCTATACTTTGCCACGTGGCTCATGGCTTACCAGTACCTTATTTCTTTCTTGTCATGGCGGTGGCTGGCCATGTCTCTCTCTCCGCCTTCCACTTCCCAGAATTCTCTTCTCTGCTTGTCCCATCTATACTTCCTGCCTGGCTACTGGCCGATCAGCATTTTATTTATACAGAGTGATATCCACAGCAACAGTTCACAAAGCTAGGAACTTGGATCACACTTCACAGCCAGAAGATGGTCGATGGGTAAGAGAGTGTCCTTTCCAGGTGCCTCAGTTGGTCTAAACCTCTTCCAGGCAGCTCAGCTGGTTTCTTCTTCTTTGAGGCAGCTGGTCTGATTGCAGAGTCTTCTTTTGCAGTTTTGCTTGTCTGAGAGTCTCATTTATAGTGTGGTTTTGCTCCACCTGAAGGAGACTCTCATTTAGCTTTTATTACTCTGGCATGGAGGGGCCTAGTGAATCTGGTCAGTTTCAGGGACTTCCTGAAGTTATTTTGTTTACATTCCTATTTAAGGAGCTTTCTGCAGGATGGGATGTTTTAATCTCTGAGTATACAGCAGTGTACTCCTAAGGATAATGTAAAGTCATGCTTCCTGTAGTCCACAGAATGACAAGAAGAATTGTGTCAGAACAAAATTCAAAAGCACAGCACTGCAGTGGGGGGAAGTTGATTCTGAAGGCAGAAACCTCAGACTTCCTCTGAACAGTTTGTTAGTTAAGGTAAAACCCAAAGTTTTCTCATATCTGCTCAAATGCATTGGCAAAATTCAATGAAACTGTGTGTATAAAAGTACATTGGTAGTCCTAAAATCGCTTGGTGGAGACAAGCCCTCCATTCTTATCTTTGATAAATTTGTAAGTTCCATAAAAATTAAATCTATTTTGAGATTTCCTCTTACTCCAGTCAGGATGGCTAAGATAAAGAAAGCAAAAGGCAAGAATGAGGGGGACTGGGAACCTCATGTGCTGTTGGTAGGAAAACAAATTGGAGCAGCCACTATGGAAATCAATGTGATAGTTCCTCAGAAAACTAGAAATAGACCTACCACATTTCCCAGTGATGCGACTCCTGAGCACATTCCCAAGAACTCTATTTCCTGCTACAGAGACACATGCTCATCCATATTCATAGTTGCTCTACTCACAATAGCAAAAGCATGGTACTTGCATAGGTGTTTATTGACTGATGAATGGCTAATAAAAATGTGGTACAATGAAGTTTATTTAGCTGTAAAGAAAAAATAAATTATGGAATTTACAGATAAATGGGTGGAGCTAGAAACCAGCATATTGAGTGAGGTAACTCGGACCTAGGAAGGTAAATGTCTCTTATGTGGAATTTGGAGTACTTGTGGAATCCAGGCAATTCCAAAGGAACCATTTGTGGGTGTGGGGTGGAGAAAGATCTTAAGTGAGGGGGGATAGTGGAACACAAACAATATGAAGAGGGGTATGTGTGTGTAAGGGGAAGAGAGATGGGAGAATGGGGCACAGGAATAGGGAGGAGTCTTAAGTAACACTAAGAATGTTTGAAAAACCCATATGGAAAACCACAATTTTATAGGCTTCTTAAACTATCTATCTATCTATCTATCTATCTATCTATCTATCTATCTATCTGTCTATCTGTCTATCTATCTATCTATCTATCTATCTATCTATCTATCTATCTACCTAACAATATATATTCATAGATAAGATCTTAATTGGAGTTACCTAGAAGCCATAGTTTGCCAAATAGAAGCCCAATGCCAGGTGTGGGAATACCTCCTCTTGAGTTGTGGGTCAGAGTTGTCCAGGGGATGGGGAGCCCTCCCCTCCACAAACAGTATAGACTACTAGTATTGCTCTTGGTTAAGCAGCAGAAACTCAATGGTAAGATACTACTGCTGCTGATTGCACATTGGCCACAGGACATGCAGAAATCAAGTTGGTATTGACTAGGATGCTTCCTATTGGATAACTTTCCAAGTTCTAAGTGGTGCTATGTACGTTTTTAGGGGAGAACAGTCATTAATAGTCTTACTGAGGTTGGGGATTTAGCTCAGTGGTAGAGTGCTTGCCTAGTAAGTGCAAGGTCCTGAGTTCGATCCTCAGCTTAAAAAAAAAAATCTTACTGAACTTTGAATGCCATGAACAGCAATTATGACTACTGTGGCGAGATATAGTCCCATGGGTGTAATAGAGGCACATACAGTATATGGTTAACCAACCACTTATGGATTGGATTTAGTCTGGCTCAACATTCCCTCTATATTTGTATTTGTATACCCATAGATCACAGCAGCTTTCAGACCTCATCAGAGAAATCTCTTTGTGCGGTGGACATTGATTAATTCAGGAACTCACAACCGCAGAGTGCCCAGCTACAAATAGGACATCTGTATCATATCCCTGAAGTCTTTGGGACCATCACTGAAGAGTAGGCAAAAATATTGTAAGAGTCAGAACTCAGAGGTGATGGAGGACACCAGAGCAAAGCAGTGTCTTTTGGACATGACAGGGCCACTACCCTTATGAATTTATAGCAGCTTTCATATGACCTGCATAAGATCAGGCCAACAAACACTCGAGCATAGAGCTGGAAAGATTTCATGAGCCCCAACCCCTTAAACAAGGAGGTATGGACAGTTGATAGCTTTTGGGGAGAGGAGAGTCAGTTTTCTGCAAGAGTATTGTTCCTAGTAGGTAAACCATGCCTCAGTGGATGGCCTCACACATGAGAGTATACAGATGACATAAACTGGACTTGATGGGTGATAAAAAGAAGAAGAAGAAGAAAAAAGAGGACACAAAACTGAGGATGTAGGTGAGAGTGTTGGCTCAGGTAGATCTGGGAGGAGTTGGGAGGAAAGAGTTGGGGTAAATATGAGCAAAATAGATTTTATGAAATTCACAAATGTTTAATAATTTTAATTGTAAATTTTTTGCAAAAGTACAAAAGACATTCTCAAAAAAAAAAAAACTCCAACAAAAACAAAAGAATAGAGGTGATATCAGACCACCTCAGTATAAAGATGCAGAGAGTCAGGCAAACAGCCATTTCCTTGAACGATGGCCATGATGGGAAAGAAAGAGAACATAGTGTTCTCTTATTAACCACAGCACCGGGATTCCTGACAGTAATTACTACTGGCTACAGTTTCATAGTGCCAGTGGAAGAACACCTCATCTACATGCTACAGGGTAGTTTTACAATGGGTATCAAAAAGCTAAAGATGTCCTTGCCTCTAAGACAGAAATTTCACTTCCAGGGATTTTTATTAAGGACATACAGAGGTATCTTTTGTGCTTTATATGCCCAGTGCATGCTTCTGTTCTGTGAACTCCAGGGATAGACATCCTGTCCCACCCCCCTACCATATCAGTGTTCTTGGAGGAGGGGAAGCCAATAAGCACATAGAGGGAGAAAGATAAAGTGGAGGGGACTTGTGGTCAGGAGAACCTGCTGACAGATTCTCTCTGTTTTGAGTAAATAGTAATAAGTCATTGTTATAAGAAGACATATGGAAGGACTTTGTAAAATTACGAACAAAATGAACATCTTCATGGACGAGAAGAACTGAAAGATTGCAAGAATGTCTAGGATGAGGTCAAGAGCCGGCTAGACTCCAGACACGGAAGTGGAAAGCTACAGGTCTCTGCCCCTCCTGACACTGTTGTGAGCTTCCTCTGTGGGATATGGGGTGGCTCCCCAGGGAAAAGATATTCAGGTGGGGAGGGGTGGGAGTAAGTCCGCAGCCATTTCTGTGTGGATAGCAGTGAGTGAAAAGACTGTTTCCTTGAAGAAAGAGGTGGATGCCACATTCTGACCAATACATAGAATAGGACAGACATGTAGGAGAAAGAGACCTGGGAGTGGCTGAACGTAGACATCCATAGTCTTCAGTGTCTCTTGGGGATTTCTCCCTGGCTTTGCTCTACCAGATCTTCGCCTTTTACTGTTATGGGCATGTTTTACTTTTTCATCAACTTCCTTTCCTTTCTTGCTCTTTTCCTTTTCTTTTCTTTTCTTTTTTCTTTTTCTTTTTTTTTTTTTTTTTTTGAGACAGGGTTTCTCTGTGTAGTTTTAGTGCCTGTCCTGGATCTTTTTTGGTAGACCAGGCTAGCCTCGAACTCACAGAGATTCGCCTAGCTCTGCCTCCCGAGTGCTGGGATTAAAGGTGTGTGCTAGGCTCCTTTCCTTTCTTTTGTTCATCTTTGCTGTTCAAGGACTCTGAAAACTCTAGTGATTATCTAGTTTAATCCTGTCATTATCCTGTTGTTCATGGCATGTCCTGGAGACCATCACTCTACAGTGAAATAACTCACTAAGGAACAAACTCTATTATGTGTTAATTCTCCTGCATTCCTCTACAGATATAACGGAAAACAATAATAAAGGACACAAAACACCTTTGTAACTCTGCATAAGGAAGATTAGTTTTTCCTTTATGACTTTCCACTTTTAAATTTTCTGCACTGTACATATAACTCTTAGGAATCATAAGAAAGTTATGAAAATTATCATTTGGGTAGTGTGTATATCAGACTTGGCTAACTGAATAAAAATAAAAATAATCTTCCAAAATTTCATCAGCTTGATATCAATGTAAAATAATTCTTGCTCATGCAATATTCCACCTGAGTGTCCCCATCTTCTCCACATGATGACTTAGGGATTCACGTCTTTCCAGTCAGGGGCTCTGTTGGGTCTTCTGAATTTAGGTAGCTGACAAGAAATAAATGGGAGAATATTTTTTCTTTTTCCTTTTTTTATTTATTAATTTTTTTATTTCACACACCAACCCTTCTTCCCCCTCACTCCTCTTCTCCCTTTCCCCCTACCTCTTCTCCATCCCACCCCCACCCCTCCTCATATGGGGTAAGGCCTCCCTTGCTTAATCAACACAGGCTGGCATATCAAGTTGGGGCAGGACCAAGCCCCTGACCCCTGCATCATGGCTGAGTAAGACATTGCATTATTCAATTACTTATAAAGACAAGGTATTACATGGATATATTTTACTACTATACATGGTTGGGAGACGAAGCCTGGACATGTAATTAATTGGGAGGAAGGAATGAAAAAGAAAGTTTGAAGAAGTGATACACAGAGAGCCTGTTGGATGGCAAATGTTGGATTCAGAACTGGGCTTAAATCTCAGCTTCTCCACTACAGTAAAAGATCACCTTCCACAACGCAAATTTTCAGTACTTAATAAAAGTGAATTGGTGATCTATTACACATGGCACTGTTTAGGTACCACCACCAACACAGAAACAGTACACACACACACACACACACACACACACACACACACACACACACACACCATCTTTCTGACAGGAGAAGGACAGGTAGGCAGTGGAGATTAAGTTTCCATTTTCTCTTGAGTGTGCAATCATTGTCATATGGTGGAAGAAGAGCCATGGATGTCCTCCTGTCACACAGGGGTGGGAGATTAACACTGGGAGGTGGGAAAGGAGTCCCTAAAGACATCTCTGGGGAGGTTTCATAGTAGTTTGAACTTTTAGGACAAATGGATGTTCATGAGAAGAACACTTTCCTCCAAGGAAAAGCATGGCCAGGTCAGGAAAGTGGGGAATATGTTCAGGGGACTGAAGGAAGTGAAATCAAAGGACAAGCAGCAGACACAGTCACCCAGATTTCAAATACAAGTTCCAAAGCATGCCTTGAGCCCGATGATTCATCCTTTGTTATGATCATGCAGGTAATAAGCATTTGGGAAGGAGAAAACAGCCACATCAATAAGGCAGAAGGTCACTGAGAAGAAAACATGCTCCTTTGTTGGTTAAATGATCATAGTCTTTCCCATATATTAATAAAGTTGGGACCATTCCAAGGCATGCCATGAAATTTTTATTTTTATTTATTTATTTTTTTATTGTTTTTGGAGTAACAGAGTAGTCTTACGGTGGAATGTGAAATGTGAATGAGACTATCCACATGGATAAAATCAGACTTGAGGTATGTTTACAAAGGAAATATTGCTGATATATATACTGCAAACATTCCATACTCTTCATGTGAGCCATGGAAACACTTTTAATGAACATCAACTTTGAAAAAAGAGAGAGTGCATGTGTATAAGTTCAAGTCATGTTGAATTTCCATAGACTAAGTTCTGGATCAAGGGTGGGAGAGATAATTGTCAGTGAAGTGCTTGTTAATTCATCAACCCCTGGAACCCATATAAAATTCTGGGTGTGGTGACATGTGCTTGTAATCCTAGCACTGGAGAGGTGGAGACAAGCAGATCTTGCAGGGTCCCTGGTCAGACAGCATAGCCTATTCTGTGACCTACAGGGCAGTGACAGATCATGTCTCCAAAAGGAAAAGTAAAGATACATGACACCTAAGGAATAACATCAGGCCTTCTCTATATGCACACACACACACACACACACACACACACACACACACACAACCATGAAGAAATGAATAATTCACGTGTACGAGGAAGAAAGACATCAAAACACAAATCAGTTACAATTATGTTTGACTCAGATGGCACTTTCAAAACATAGGACCCTGCAAGAGGTCCCCTGCCATCTCGATATTCTCTGCCCCACTCTGTGTGCCAACTGTTAATGGGCTATGGCCTTGTGCCATTTCTCTCTCTTCAGAGGGCATCAAATGTGACATGCATTGGCTTCAGTGGATACATTTAAAATATTTAGGACTCAGCTATGTTTTCCTTAGGGAGGGTGAAATATTCATAAGACCGATTTTGTACTAGTGAGCATGAGCTAGGGGTCAAATTGTGTTCTGTAGGGGTCAAATTGTATTTGTGAACTTGGAAGAACTTGTTTCATGCCCGCAACCCCAGGAATTCTATTTTTGTATCTAAAAGGGAGGTGTTTTAAGATCCCTTTGAATCTGGCTTTGCTGAGACATCTACTTCCTGTTTTCTCTCGAGGACTGTGAGAGCCAGGCATGCCATTTGAAATCCTTGACTTTGAGATTTTCCCCACCATGTCAATAGTAGTTCTTTTGGGATTTGAAAATTATGAAAACATTTTTATTCTCTGGATTTTTAGAAGTTTTATATGACTTACATGTACTTATTTTGAAGTTTTAGAAATTCAGTTAAATGTGCACAGTCCAGAATGCATCATTTAACCATGTTACAGCAGTAAGCACATCCATTGTTCGGCAGACATTCAGCTCCTGAGTGCCCTCTCTCTTTCAGGCTTTTGGAAACTACCATTCTGCTTCCTGTGTCTGATTTTTGACTATTATAGATGCTGATCTTATATATGTATTCATATAACATTCATCTTTTCGTGATTGGCTCAGTTGCTTCGGCATAATGTCTTTAAGATCAATGCATGCTATAGTGTGCACCAGAATTTCATTCCCCCTTGGGGATAAATAATATTCCATTGTATGCATATAATATGAGATATTTATAGATGTGACACATATACCATATTTTTTATTCTCATTCACCTGTTGATGAATATTGGTATTTTCAACTTTTGACTATGTAAGTAACGCTATACCATGGTGCAGGGGTACAAATATTTGCCTCCCGTTCTTTTGTTTCATCATAATTCCATAGTTAATATTTATTTCTTTACTTTTGTATGATGTGTGTGTGTGTTTATGTGTGTACACACGCGTGTGCCACTGAGTGCATGTGAAGGACAGGGGACAGCTTGTAGAAGTCACTTTTCTTCCTTCCATCGTGTGTGTTCTGGGATCAAACTCAGGTTATTAGGCTTGGTAGAAAGCACCTTTACCAGCTGAGTCATCTTGCTTCCCATAGTTAATTTTTTGAGGAGTCAGTATGCTTGCTGTTTGTTTTTAAACATCTGCTGAACTGGGTGAACTCTGTCTGTGTTTACTCTTTGAAAGAGTCTTGTGTGGCATGGACTGAGTCCCACGTGGGTGAGTGCTGTCTGTTTTTACTCATGGAAAGAGTCTTGTGTGGCATGGACTGAGCCCCAAGACAGGTCAACGTTAGTTCTGTTGTTAGGTCAGTTGTGTGTAGCAGCCACTAGATTGGGTTTCCTCCCACACACAGACGGAGCTCACTTCATGTTCACCACAGTTTACCTGGAAAGGTACGTCCACACACACAGGATAGTTATCGTTACGTTCTTTGGCTTGTATGCTCCCTGTGGAAACCTTCAGGTCCTCCTATTTCTTTTCCTGTATCCTTAGCTGTGCATCTTCTTGTTTTGATAACCACTCACAATCTCTTTAATCCCTGAAACGTTTGCCGCCTCTGTATTTTGCTGAGAATCACTTTCATTTTTTTCTGGTCAGCATTGGGGCTAAATGTCATTAGGAAGCCAAAGTAAGTACCAGCCCTCCAAATGTGAGATATGATTACTGTCAAGACCTTTAAGAAAGGTCCTTCTCTGCTTTGCTTAGTGGTGCCATATTCACAAAAACATAATTACGCACTTGGGCTAACTATAGCCACGTAATAATTTCCTTTGGTTTACAAAATCAGCTATCAGTTTAAGACATCTTTCCACATGGAAAGGAATCCCTAGGGATATCTATCAGTAGGAACCCACTTCAGGAGCTTAACTGGACAAGCTGAACTTGCCACCTAGTATTTACAAAATAGAGAAGTAAATATTTTTGGTTGTGAGCCTAGCCTTTAACGGCTGAGCCATCTCTCCAGCCCACTGAGCCATCTCTCCAGCCCTAAAAAAGTAAATAAAGGAGAGGGAATTTATTTCTCAGATGGAGTTTCCTCTTGGTAAACTCTACTAACAATTTAAAGAAGTAGTTATTTATTTTTCTTACCCTTTTATTTAGATAAAGCCAAGGCAGATCGTTGGATGGAAGATACATAATAGGGGTAGAAGGCTATTGAGAATGACAAAATGTAATCCTCTGTGGGAAAGCCTTGACTGTATCTCCTGGGAAGAAGATAAATGGAAAATCCATGGGAAATTGATTATTAATAGATAATCAAATTCCCTGATATAAAATTACACTTGACTGCCATACTTTATACTACATTAATCATCATCAGAGAAATAAAGTGGTGTGAATCAGCCTTTCAGTGTGTCGTTGGCATTGGCTCTGCTTTGTTCTGGTAAAGCAGCCTTTCTCTGAGTGAGGTTAAAGCAGTTAGCTACATGAGGACCACTGTAACGTTGCACAGTTCGTGAGATGTCACTTGTTAAATAGGTGCTCAGAAGCATCGAAAGTATCTGTCACAATGCGGAGCAGACTTCCCTCTGTAACAGTTTCTTGACTCCCTTAACGGACAGTGATTTGAAAACTAAATGATGTTAGAAGAAGAAAGAACCTTCCACAAGTTCAGGTCTAGTTTTCACTGCAGAGAGGTGGTGAGAGGAACCGCCGGTATTTCATTTCCTAAGTTGGTTCCTTTCCTCTCTACATCCTGCTCGCTCTCTCTCATCATTTTATTATGAAGAAAAATTAAAGTTGCATTTTTTTCCTGGAAGATTTTTATCTCTTTTTTCTTGGATACATCTTACTATGTTATATTGCTATAACAAAACACCTTAGGATGAATAATTTATAAGATTTGGAACTTATTACCCACAGCTTTGGAGGCTGGAAAGTCCAAGACCAAGACATGATTAAATTTGGCATTGACAAAGGCTCCATAAGTGGCACCTTGTTGCTGTGCTGTCGCGTGGTGGAAGGGCAAGGCAGCTGCCTTCATCTCTTCCACTGTGGTGCTAATCCTATTCAAGAGGACAGAGCCTCCATGATTTAATTACTTCTTTAATGCCCCATCTGTTAATACTGTCACATTGGAGATTAAAATCTGACATATGCATTTTAAGAGGAGCCAAATTTCAGACCATCACAGAGAGGAGGAGATGCGACACTGTTCTGAAAGAAAGATTTAGGGATATAATCAGCGAACAAATCCATTCAAATATTTAGAATTATTTATTGAACATCAAATACTCTCTAGGATCTGTGTGATACACCGAGGGTGTAATGCTGGTCAAAAGCATCAAGGCACCTGGTTTCCCTGAAGCCTTAAGAATAATAAGGAGAAAAACTAGTCAGTGACTCATGCCATGCATAATTACTATGAATAATTACAGCTTGGATTAGTTCTGTGAGACAAGGGAATTAAGACTGTGTCAAAGGAACTTGATTACAATTGGGCAATGAGGGTGCTTTCTTCAAAGAAGTGATCTTTGCTCCACAATCCATGGACTGAGCTGGATTTAATTGGGTGGAAAGAGGTGCAATGCAGAATAGGTGGCAGAAAAAAGACAGGACCCCTCGACCCCCGAGTTAAGGAGGAGTTGGCTGTGGTGGGACCAGAAGAGGTCTTTGTTGTTAGAAACAGCAAGTGCAAGTTGGGAATGCTTGTAGTTCGAAAGGAAGGACCCAGCTGAGGCGCGTGTGTGGGAACTGAGCACACAGGAGAGACAGAGAAATGAGAGAAGTTACCAAAGAGGTGAAAGCAGAGTTTGGGTAAAGACTTTATGCAGGGAAATCCAAGGCGAGACTGCCTGTGAGAACCATCCACTCAGGTAAGGGCAGCCTGGAGACCTTACAAGGAACACCATGTGAGCACATGAGGGAGAAGAGCCAACACTAATAAAAAGCTGTCAAGTCTGCTACGTTTCTGTGAAACTGGACACAAGCTCTAGGCAGTTCAACATGTTAAACAGACATGATACATGAAGTGGTAAGTCATGGCTTCCTCTCAGCCAGGGAAGATCTTAAGACTGGGGAATGGAGAGAGGAGTTGCCATGTTCAAGTTTGAAATGAGAGGTGTAGAAGTGAGAGCTAGCAGACAGGAATTCATGCCTGAGAGCTCCATCTAGTCTGGGTCAGCTGTTAAGGTCAAAGACAAGGTTTATCATGATGAACTGCTAGGGTCTAAGACAGTGGTTCTCAACTTTCCCAGGCTGTGACCTTTTGATACAGTTACTCATGCTGGGGTGACCCCCAACCACAAATTTATTTTCATTAATACTTTGTAACTTTGCTACTGTTATGAATCATAATGTAAATAATTGTGGAGACAGAGGTTTGCTAAAGGGGTCATGACCCATAGGTTGAGGACCAGTGGTCTAAGACAAAGTTCATCATATTCAGCTGTTAGGGGCTAAGATGAAGTTTGTTGTGAGGGCTACAGGAGGAGTTTACCAATTTATTGAATTGAGAGGGACATTGCTACTGAAATATACTGAAGCTCCAGATATTTTTGAAGGTAAGATTTTCATAAGGGTTTTCTCCTTAAAGATATAAACATAAAGCCAGAGAGTCAATGCTATATAATTATTAGTTTGGTCATATTTATATAGTAACACATCTTTGAAATGGAAACTGGAAAACATTTCCATTTTGCTTTCATTAAATTTCAGTTTTCTTGCTATTGAAGCCACCACACAAAAACATTTGTGAATTTGATAATGCATTCATATATTAGAATGGAAATCATTGTCATTAGAGAAAGGAACAGTGTTACAATAAACATGCCATGAAATGAAGTCAAGTGTTTGCACAGTGGGTTTTGCTGTGTAAAACTTAAAGCAGTTTTTCTAGCATCCTTCTTGCAATAGCCCAAGCCAGCATGTATTACATCATGAAATACGATTAATAAACTGTAATGATATCAACATTGACATCAACAGGGCATTAAGTTTGTGATGGCTAGTTTTATGCCAACTTGACAGAGTTAGAGTCATTTCAGAAGAGGGATCCTCAACTGAGAAAATGCCCCCACTAGATTGGCCTGTGGGTGAGCTTGTGATGCATTTTCTTGATTGATTATTGAAGAGGAAGGGCTCAGCTTTCTATGGGTAGTTCCAGACCCGGGCTGGTGGTCTTGGGTGCAATAAGAAAGCAGGCTGAGCAAACCTTGAAGAACAAGCCAGTAAGCAGCATCCCTCCATGGCTTTGCTGTGTTCCTGTCTCCAATTTCCCGCTTCCTGTTTCCGACTTCCCTTTATGATGGACTGTGATCAGGATGTGAAAGATGAAATAAATCATTTCCCCCCACAGTTGCTTTTTATCATGGTGTTTTTTTATTACAGTAATAGAAACTCGAAGACAAGGTTGAGGCAGTGCAACTGTAAGTCAGAAATGTGGTCAAATAGGCTTAATACAAATACGCCAAAGCAGTGTTATGGCAAGGAGGGACAAAGCTGAATGTGGATGAGCCGATGGGGTATTCGCAATGTGACACCCACAGATGAGACAGGGGAGGAGATGCAGCCGACCTTGCCAGCTCCAGTGAGAAGCAAACGTGGGGCTCCTTAGGAAGCCATCACCCGAACATTTTCATGTTGTTACTTGATGATGTTCAGAAAACTTCGGCCTATAAATTTGGTAGTGTTCCCTGATACCACATTTGCTCTTTGTTCTTCTGACACTGAAGAACAAACTGTGTCTATGAGCTATCTTTTCTGCTAAATCCAGTTCAAAGCAGTGATATCATCTGGGTTAATACTGGAGAAGTCCATGCTTTAAAACACAGTTATTTCATTTTCCTAATTTTTTTTTGAGACAAATAGAAACTCGCATCACGAGTGGGAGCTATGCAGAAGCTTACTTCCTAGCAGATCTCTCCTGGCCCCGATTCAAAGTTTCTGTGTAGCCCTGGCTGTCCTGGAACTTGCTCTGCAGACAAGGCTGGCCTCGAACTCAGAGATCCTCCTGCCTCTGCTTCCTGAGTGCTGGGATTAAAAGTGTGTGCCATCACTGCCCAGCTTAGATTTGCTTCTCTTAACCAATGTGTTTGGCGATTCCAAATTTGCTTTTTCTCAGTAAGAAGTTTCAGGGAACCTCTACGCCTAGGTGGACAAAGTAATTCAATAGGAAAATCACTTCAATGCCTGGCTAGCTTCTGGAACATAGGGTGGAGAGACACCATGGCTCTGGGGGAAGACTATGTCAGAATAATTGGTGAGTTCCGAAGACCTTCCTCTTTGCATCCATGGTCTGCTGACAGGTTGCTTTGCAGTTGTGGGGCCAGTGCAGTCATGTAGAATCCCCTAACCAAAAGGATGGGCAGTGTGGGGCTTAAGGTTCTGCAGTCTCATAACTTGTATCTGTTGGTGAAGTCTGATGGGGAGGGGAGCAGGTGCTGGGAGCTTGCAGCATCCACTCACTTCTGGTCCCTTTCCTTTCTTTCTAATTTTCCAGGAAAGACTCCTGGCTCTCTGCCCTCACTTCTTTTTGCCCTGGCCATGTTCAACCTCTCCCTCCCAGCTAGTCCCTGTGACTGTTGCTATTTTCTGTATGAGGTGGCAATCTGGTTGCATTGGCAGGGAGAAAGTTGGAGGGGACAAGGAGTATGGGCAGATCTTGCCATGGTCCATTGCCTCCATGAGGGGTCAGGCCACAAAAATAGGTATATGGTTCATGCGGGACTTCCAATATCCTGGAGTCGGACAAGGTGGTAGCTGTTCTTGGTCTAGGCTGGTAGCTCCATGGTATGCTTGCAGGGTGAATTGGTAGGGAAGAGACTGGCCATTCCATCCAGGTGCTGAACGTTTCTGAGCACCAAAGTCCCAGGCTTTTGGTGATCATTAGCTATGGGCTGGAGTTGTCGGGCAAGAGGGCCATGGACAAGGCAGATTTACCTTCCTGTCTCTGGCCAGCCTAGCTCATGAACTGATGGCTGCTGGGACAAAGGTCCCATGTGAAAATTCATAGGAGGATATAACACAAATTGCTAAACAGTCTTATTAATTAAAAAAAAAACAAAAACCTGGAGCCAGATATTGGGGTGAAAGCTGAAAGATCAAAGAGACAGAACAAGCCACAGCCACCATCTATCCCCTCACCAGCTGCACGAATACTCTGACTGAAATTCTCAGCCTCAAGAACATGAGTTCCTGTTTCCTCACACCTGACATGCCTTTCTGTGTCCTGCCATCTTACTTCCTGGGATTATAGGTGTGTATCCTTCCGAAGCAAAGATATGAGATCTTAAGTGTTGGGATTAAAGGTGTGTGCCACCACACCTGGCTCTGTTCCCAGTGTGGCCTTGATCTCACTGAGATCCAGACGGATCTCTGCCTCCTGAGTGATAGGATTAAAGGCATGTGCCACCACTGCCTGACTTCTATGTTTAATTTAGTGGCTGGCTCTGTTCTCTGATCCCTAGATAAGTTTATTAGGGTACATAATATATCGGGGCACACAATACATCTCCACAGGAGACATCCTGGGGGACCTGTTAAAGTATGCAAATATCGCTAGGCTCAATGGAGCATGACATTAAAGAAACAAATAATATTTATTACATATTATATACAAATATTATAAATACATAAGTTCTATATAAGATATATTAAATTAATTAAATAAATGAAACAACAACACACCAAAAGAGGGGGACATGGAAAAGAAGAAAAGGCTTTAGCTGTCATGCTTGGAGTGAAACTTTATCTTATTTTTGCAAACAACTTACATTTTGCCCTGGACCTTGAAAAATTCTTCCTCTGTTGGCCTTGTCTGCAGAGCCACCTAGTGGGTGAGTCTTTTGGAAGGAAAGGGCAGCGGAGGAGGAGGAGGAGGAGGAGAGGAGGAGGAGGAGGAGGAGAAGGAGGAGGAAGTCAAACATGGTGTGGTGTTGGAAAATTGCTGCGGAGTCAAGTACAAGTTCAGTCTTGCTGTACTGGTGAAGAGAAAGAAGAAAGAGCGTATTTGTGTGACAAATCTTGTCTGAGATTTCAGATACAATGTGGAAAAAGAAACACCAAGGATGTGGCGGTGAACTGGGACCCCTAGTTTGCAGGTCGTTGTGTTGGAATGTTGAGATACGTGATGTAGCTGCAGCTGCCAGGACCCCTAGGCTCATCCTCTCTGCCTAATTGCCATGGTTTGGGAAAAAAGACCAAACATCTGAATAGGAAGTAAAAGAGTTTGCGTTTACACTTGGGCGTGGAGCAGTGCAGGAGCTGAGCCTGCTAGAGTGTGTACACACACAAGTGTGACCATCCAGTGTTCGGTGACAACATGAAAGGGACAACAGTACTGTTGGGCTGAGAGGACTGTCTTGTGTTCTCCATGAGCCAGGCATGGAGATGGGTCAGCTTTTAACACAGTGCAGGGAAGGCAGGGAAGGCAGGGAAGGCAGGGAAGGCAGGGAAGGCAGGGAAGGCAGGGAAGGCAGGGAAGGCAGGGAAGGCAGGGAAGGCAGGGAAGGCAGGGAAGGCAGGGAAGGCAGGGATGGGTGGAGGAGAGAGAAGCAGGGAGGGGCTTTCCTATTAATGTAGGCTTGTAGCATGTAGTTCAGTAGGAAGAGGGATGTGGCAAATGAGCATCCTGAGTGGGTTACATGAGCCACCCTGGCAATGATGCTATAGAGTTATGCTCTGATTGAAGCCATCAGATGGCAAAATCAAATTTTTATTTTATGTGTTCCCCCTGTTTGTGGAAACTCAGGAATACTTCAAAAGTGGGTAACATTCATGTCCATTTTTTTTTTTTTAAATTAGCAATCCTGTGACTCTCTGGTCAGGTGTTTACCTGAAATGTTGTTTGGCATATATTAAGCAATAAATACTTACTCAGTTTAACACTTGTCTAGGCTGAGTGTGGGTACTGTGTCAGGTCTCTTAACTGGCATTTGAATCCGTCAAAAAATACTCGAGTTACAACTTGAGAGTAAGCAAGAGAATTCAAATAAAAAGTCCATCAATTTGTTAGACAAATATTTAATGGATATTTATGTATCAAGCCAGATGCTGGCATGCAGCAGTTAATATTTGTGCCTGTTCTTTGCATGGGTAGGAAGCACTGGGTAGCCTTTCATAGACTGTGTCAACTGTCCTAAGTGCTGTGAAGATGCAGAAAATGTGAGGCAGTGATGTGGACATGTAACATGGGCACCAAGAAAGTCTTTGAAATCAAGAAATGAAGGATGAGGAGTAGGGCAGGGAGAAAACTGTTTCAGACAGAGGGAAAGCAGATCTGATGGTCAGAACCAAGCAAATGGGAGCAGGTTTGGAGGCTTAGTTTTAGCATCAAAGGGGATTGTGATCAGCAGTGAGGTTGCCAAGGAAACTGAGGTTGCAACTAATTCTTGCAGGCTTTTAAGGGTGTGTTTAAGAATTAGACTCTTACCGTCAAAATGTCTTGCAGGCCTTGAAGCTTGTATCTAGTACAAGCTTGTATCTAGTACTCTTCTCTTCAAACAGTGTATAGTTAGTTGTTGAAGGATTTTATGCAGTTAAGTAGTGTAAGAAGCCACTTATTACACCAGCTGCATGGATAGAATAGATTTTACTTTACTTGAGAAAATAAACAAAATGCCCACGTTGTTCAAACCCGTAGGACTTTTGCACTATAGACCCAGATATATCCAGAAATAAAGATTAGCAGAAATTTTAGGTTTTTATTATACAGGACTAATTATTCATCCTTTTCATTTATAGCTAATGCTATAATAAAACAACACTTTGTACAAAGGCTTTTTGTACTTTGTATTGATAGTACGTTGTAACTATCAATAGTCGGGTATGTAAAACTGAACTGATAGCCATGGAAATGAATTAGAATATAAAGAATACCTTTTCTTTGATTTCTTCCTTGCTTGAAAAATAATTTAGGGGGATTTACAGTCATACATATGAATGATTGCATGTACTATACTTCATATACTATATTGCACATACTATATGGTATATATTATGCTGTATGATTATACTGTGTATATTATACTACATGTACTATATTGTGTATATTCTGCTGTATATATTATATTGCATGTATCCACTACATGTACTATACTGCATATACTGTAATGGTTAACCTAGATTGCATATTTTCTATGTCCTATTCTGGATGTATTATACTGCCTATACTATACTGGATGTATTATACTGTGTATACTATACTGAACACACTATTCTGCATACACTTTGTTGCATTTATGATACTCTGTACACTATACTGAATGCATTATTCTGCATGCACTATACTGCATGTACTATACTGGGTGTATTACACTGTGTATATTATGCTGCATGTGTGTGCTGCCTGTACTATACTGCATGTATTATACTGGGTATATTTTACCATGTATACTGTATTGCATTTGTTCACTGCTTATACTTTACTGTGGTGGTATTGTGTTCCCCCAAATATTGTGCACTCTAAGAAACTTATCTGGGGTCAGAGAATAGAACAGCCACAATATTAAACATAGAGGATAAGCAGTGGTAGCACACGCCTTTAATCCTAGCATTCCAGAGGCCGAAATCCATATGGATCTCTGTGAGTTCAAGGCCACATTGGAAACAGCCAGACATGGTGACACAGGCCTTTAATCCCAGGGAGTGATGGCAAAAACAGAAAGATATATAAGGCATGAAGACCAGAAACTAGCAGCACTTGGCTGGTTAAATTTTTAGGCTTTTGAGCAGCACAGTTCAGCTGAGACTGATTTGGATAAGGACTCAGAGGCTTCCAGTCTGAGGAAACAGGATCAGCTGAGGAACTGGCAAGGTGAGGCAGCTGTGACTAGTTCTGCTTCTCTGATCTTCCAGCATTCACCCCAATAATTGGCCTCAGGTTTGATTTTATTAATAAGACCTGTTAAGATTCCTGCTATACTATACTGCATGTATTATACAGTGAATATGATACTGAACACATTATTCTGTATGCTATACTATACTGCATGTATTATACAGTGAATATGATACTAAACACATTATTCTGTATATACTATACATTATTATACACTATAGTATATTTAGTATACATTATATACTATATTGCATACACTTTTCTGAATTACTTTATCGCAGACACTATACTGCATATACTATATTGAAATACTGTGCTAGATATGCTATATTCTTTATATTGTATGTCTTATACTGATATATTGTCTCTACTATATTGCATGATATACTGTATGTACTATACCTGATATATTTTGCTGCCTATACAGTACTGCTTATATTATATTGCTTATATGGTACTGCATATACTGTATTGCATATACTGAACTACATGTACTATATTGCACTTACTGTATCTATACACTGTTTTGCATATACTCTACTGTAGGTACTGTACTCTCCATATTGTCCTGGGTATGACACACTGTGTACAATGCATGCACTGTACTGCATACACAGTGGGATACTAGATGTGAAGTGGGTTATGCCATCTGGGTTCCTGTAAGCACATGCTATGATATTTGCCTGAGAAAAAATTGCCTAATAACACATTCCATAGACTATATTCTCATTGTTCAACAGTGCATGACTGTTTCCACTTTCACTGATGGAGGAGAGTCCTTAGAGAAAGATTGATTGCATATCATGTACCATACATCATCATGTGCTGAAATTCTACTGAAAAATTCTCTCCACATACATATATGTACACACAGAGACAAGAACACATGTTTATTTAATATGCCCTTCAAAGAAACCCAGTGGGGTATGTTTTTGAAACTTGAATGAAATCAAAACACGAGGAAGTTACTTCTTCCCTCTTGTGACCTCTGTGGGCTCTAGGCTGGAGCACAGTGCACCTATATACATACAGGTTAAACACATTTATAAAATAAAAATAAATAATTTTTTAAAAAGAGAGGAAAGCTTTATTACTTTTGTTCAGAGGTGCCGAGTGTACAGCCCAGTCAGTTGGTCCCATGTGCTCAGGCAGAATGTTATGGTGGTAGGAACACATGACAGAGAACTGTCACTCAGTAACAAACAGGGAGCAGATGAGTCTCGCACCAGTGTTCTCTGTCTGGACCCCGAGCATATGCAGCGGTGCTGCGCACATCTGGGACAGGTCTTCCCCACCTCAGCAATTTCAGCCTGGAAATTACCTCCCAGATACACCTGGAACTATGCCTCACCAGCCTCCCAGGGGGTTCCAGATTCAGCCAAGCTGGCAGTGGGGACAGTCCATCACTCACATTTAGAGTAAGGCTGTGTTTCTGTGTTGAACACAGGCAGATTCTTAAGAGCTTGTTATTACCCTAAATCATACCAGTACGAAAACTGTCTACAGGCATAACTGACCAGGGGCTGGTTTAAACTACACATGAACAGGACTTCTGCCTGTCACTCGACACCTGGGAGGCTGAGGCAGGAGGACTGCTATGAATTTGATCTAGTCAGGGGCCTGTATAGTGAGTTCCAGGCCTGAAGTAGGATACAGAGTGCGGTCTTGTCTCAAAAGAAAGAAAGAAAACTAAACCTAATAAAAGAATTAGGAAGTATGTGGGCAGGACTGGGGGCAGATGCTTCTTCCTTCTTGCCCCTGGGCCTGGTTATCCTCACTCTCCCCAGTATGGCTCATTGTGATACCTGGGACGAGGGATGGTGGCCAGGACATACAGCTCTTGCAGCAGCGGGCATGTTTACCTTGCTCTGGGTACCGCTCAGTTTTTTGTTTTTTGGTCCGTCCCCCCCCCCCCCATAGAGCTGACTGGGCATCCTTCTCTTCATTGATGTGTCTTCATTATCAGTTAATCCAGCTCTGGTCTCCTCAGACTAGGGTCTAAAATAATAATAGCTGAAGGAAAGCCAGCAACCCACACAGTTTCCCAAGCATACACTTCAAGTAACGTTCTTGTCAAAGGTGAACTTGCTTTAGTGTGCTCCTTAAACACGGGTACCAGAACCCCAAACAGAGATGCAGAATCAACAGGAAAAGCAAGGCTCGTTAAAGCCGTTTGCATAATTATGTGCATATCTTGGGGAGCATTTATTTCCTTATTAGATTTCCAGTAGCCTCTGTGAACACAGTGAAAAGCACGGCTCTAATGTGATTTTGGAGGAATCCCATTTCTTCATTAACTCAGTAAATACACGCTGAGAACACAATACCGGGCAGCCCCTGGAGGCTAGGATACAGCTGCGAGCCAGGCAGAATAAAGATTCTTTTTCTTTTTTTCATCGAACTTAACATTGCAAAGACAGTAACATTTCCCAAGAAATTTCACAGACATCCGTTGGAAAAAACAGAGATAGCAAATGCTCGGGGCTTAACCCCAGTAGTACTTGTTTCTTAATGTACAGTGGAACTGCCAGTGACCGGGTTCTACTGGATGTAGAGGACCTAGTTTCCCCTACACATTGTAGCCATAACTGCGGGGGCAGAAGTGATTTAGTTTTCTATTTTTTTTTTTTTTGTGGGCCAATGAGTTTTATTAGAATTACTTGCAAGAATAGAATTTTTTTTTCCTCACAGGAAGAGATATGACTCAAAGAGGGCTGCACCCCCAAGATCCCACTCAGACGTCAATAACACTTGAAACCAAAGCTGGATTCCTGGAGCATTTCACACCGTCTGTAGGCAGCTCCATAGGTTAGGGAGTGTTTTCTATGTAACGCAGTTGCTCTGAGCTTCTCCTAAGAAGCACGGGGATAGAGGAGCATGGTGTATCCGGTGAATTCAGAGACCCCTTAAAACCTTTGAGTTATGTCCCAAACTGTTTAGAAGGAGAAAGTCTGGTGTTAAAGCCAAGTCGCCCAGAACAACAGAGAGACCATATGGGAATCCGGTGAAAGTTATTTAAAGGCTTTCTTTAGTATTACTAGAAAGGTATGGGCCTGAAACTGTAATCAAAGGTGGCAACAAGCTTCCAGAAAAGTCTAAATGAAAACCATCCCAAGCAACAGCAGTATCCGTGGGATCAGACACAAAAGCAAAAGGGTGAGGAGATGCAACCAGGTGTTTAGAGATGGTGACATCCTTGGTGAGTATACGGAATGAAATAACTGTTGAAATGTTATCACGTGAAGCTGTCCATTCTGCTGATGTTCTGAACTCTTTCATAATGTAAATAATTTCCATGCCTCCCTTTTATAACAAATTGATGGTACCTAAGCAAGCAAGCAAGCAAACAAGCAAACAAACAAAACACCTCCAAATATGAAACTTCCATCCTGGCCTGAATGTTAAAGGAAAAGTGAAACACAGCAGAATCCTGGAAGTGAACCATTCCAATCTAGTTTCCTATTCTTAAGCAGGTTTTCACCTCTGAAATATCTCCAGTACTCTGAAACAATGCCTCTTGGTACAGTGTGGTCCTGCTGGGTTGGCAGGCGATTGGCGTCCTGACGGCCTGCGCCACCGTTGGCTGCCACTGGGTGGAGCTATCGCACCAGGAAAATCGCCTCGGTCAGGCGATCTTTTTTGACACTTAGCCCACACGGCTCTTGGTTGTTACAGAGTTTACTGATTCCTGCAGTCTTTGAGATAAAATATTTTATTACTTATTTGGCTATATCCCTTGATTTTTTTCCTTGACAAAGTCTGAAGTCATTTTTTTTTTTTTTGTTTTTTTGGACAATTTCATGACAGATGGACAAATTCTGGAGTGTTGAAAACGATGCTGTCAATTACGGGTCGGGGTGTCTGAAGGTGCCACACAGGTCCGATACAACCTTAATAATTAGTGACACGGATTAAACTTTTCTGACAGAGGGGTCTGTTCAGTACTTTTCTGCTGCTTTGAGATGAATTGCGGAAATTCTAAATCAGATTATTAATAGTTTCCCCCGTGCCTGTGGACAAGAAACTACGTCTGGGGAAAAATGGTGTTATGTCTCAACATTACATCAGGAAACTTCCATTTTATCTGAATGTTCAACTTCTGTTGCCCATACTTTTCTGTTGAGAATCTAGTTGCTTCTGCCACTTGGCAATCACTCTGACGATAAATCTTTCAATGGAAAATAAAATATTATATCTTAAAATTACTATTAAATTTTTCATTCCTTAAAACAATTATTTTTTAAAGCAGGGTTTCAAGTAACCAGTAGTCTGGTCACTGTCTCTTATAGTTGAGGATTATCTTGAACTTCTAGTCCTCCTGCCTCTGGATCATGAAAGCTAGGATTCCGCCTCCCCCACCAATTCCTGAATTACAAATAGTGGATGAAGAGTCCAAGTCTTACCCAAAGGCCCGAACAAGACTCCCAGCTCCTACACACAGGGAGTCGTCACTTCGCTTATGTCCCCATTGGCAGGGGACAGGACATATTTAAATATGACTTTCCATAGGCCAATTGTTCTTCTGCATAAATGACAATGGTGTTTTAGAGCTGATGTAGATATGGGATGGACTAGCTGGGAATATTCATCGGGTGCAACTGACCTGAACGTGGTGTGACTTTGGGTTAGGAACGATCTTACCCGTTCTGTGAAGACCTTTCCTAGTGTTCTTTATAGATTTCTTTTTCTTCAAAAATTGGTGATGAATTCCTAATAAAATGGTTCTGTTAAAATAATCAAATACATTAGTTACTACTTTGTGATTTGATATTTAATAAAGATTCTATAAAACTCTAAAATTAGTTTTATGAGACAGGTTGGGAAAGTCCACCTTGTCTTCTTTGTTGGTAATTTTTGTGGTTACTGTATTCTTTCTAGGAGGTAAAATTCTATGTCTTTCGATGAAAATATTTAAAAAGTTTTATTACTTATGCATATGTTTTTTGCCTATACTTGTCTGTGTCCATACATACGTGTATGTGTGTGCCTGGGGCCTGAAGAGGCCCCCAGAAGATGGTCTTAGATCCTTTGAATGGGGGTACCAGATGGCTGTGAACTGCCATGTGGGTGCTGGGAATCTTACCCAGGCCCTGGAAGAGCAGCCAGTGCTCTCAATTGCTGAGCCATCCTTCTAGCCTCAAGAAACAATTTCTTTGTTTTATTTTATTTTATTTTATTATTTTATTTCCTTGAGACATGGTTTCCCTGAGTGGCTGTGACTGTCATGAAACTCACTCTGTAGACCAGAGTGCTCTCTGGTCTCACTCTGGCCTTGAACTCAGAGATCCAGCTGCCTCTGCCTCCCAAGTGCTGGGATTAAAAGTGAGTGCTGCTAATGCCTGGCAAGTTAAAACTCGCTATAATATATCCATAGTGAAAGAGAATTCTCATTTTAAAAGCACGACTTTTAAAAACATTTGAAAGATCTATGTTGTGACTATAATCGTTCTCTGGATTGTTGATTAAAATAAAAATGTCCTCACCCAACTGAGTATTTTCTTTTGGATATTCTAATTGATACGTAAAAACATAAAAATCAAGCGTATTAGCAGTCTATCAGGTTTTGATTCATGCATGCTAGTTTCTTTTGGTTGACTTACTTCTTAGATGCAGTAGGTATTGTTCACGCTTTTCTGTTGGGCAGACCTGGCGTTGAATACTAGGGTTACCTCTTTCTGTGTTAGTCTAATGCTAGGCAAGAAGAATAAGGGGGCAGCTGTCCATTGGCCCAGGAAATAATGCTGTGTAGCCCAGGCTGGCCTCCAACTCAAAATCATGTTTGGAACATGATCCTTCCAGGATCAAAATGGAAACATTTGCTTGGGGGTAGACAATACACCCATGTCTTCAATGTCATTGAACAGAGAAATGTGTGATCTCTCTTCCTTTGCCCTTGTAATAGAAGATGAGGCACCCGGACCCTGCCAGTGATACATCATGGGGAACTGCTACCCAAGGGGAGGGTTAGGGTGCTGGAGACTACTGAAGGAAGAAACCAGTGACTCAGAGGCTGTGCTTCAATATCGCTGCATGGCCATCAAAACGAGAGAATCAGAGTTCATTGACTACTGGATTTGGGGATACAGATATAAATTCTGAAATCCTTTTTCTCAGTAACATAGGGTTTCAGGCTAGAGGGAAGGTTCAGTGGTATCTCAGTGAATTTTCTATTCCTGTGAAAACTCACCAAAACCAGCAGTGACTTTGAGAGGAAAGGGCTTATTTTGCTTACATACCCTAATGATCAGAGTCCATCATTGAGTGAAACCAAGGCAGACACTGAAACAGGGAAGGAGCCTGGAGGCAGGAACTGAGGCAGAAGCCATGGACAAATGCTGCTTACTGGCTTGCTCCATATGGTTTTCTTCCTGTCTTTTTTTTTTTTTTTTCCTTATAGCACCCAGGACCATCAGCCCTGGGGTGGCACTCACTGCCCACAGTGGGCCTGGCCCTCACACATCTGTGGTGAATTGAGAAAATGCCCTATAGCTTTGCCTACAGGCCAATCTGATGGAGGCATTTTCTTAGCTGACTGACCCACCCAAAGATCCTGAAGTCATCAGTTTGTTAGAGCTGCCCTCAGCTAGGGCTTGAGAAAATGAACTGGAACTGGAGTGGTCAGGTTCACGGCCGGCAGGTAGCATCCTGGCAGCTCAAGAAGGTTTTCTTTGTTTACTTTGCCACAGGGTGGATGTGAAACACAGTGGAAACTGTACTTGATTTTGGTATTTTCTAGGGCTGGCACTGTGTTCTATGGGGTTATTTTTCTTGAGATACCAGGCACAGAGAGCAAGTACCTGCTCTCTGTCGCAGCCTTTGCAAAGGCAAACAGTCGACGCCCTGCAGTGTGCTGTACTTCTAAGCAGTGACAGTCAGTGTGTTAGGCATTTCAGACACACCATTGGTGTTGGTTTTTCCAACTTTCAGTTGGCTTATGGGGATGTAACCTCTACTGCAAGTGCATGGGCTCTACCCTCAGTTTAATTGGCCAATAGACCCTGTCATGACTTTTCTAAATTTCTGTCTTCATTGGAGCATCGTTGCCCCAGGCTACCAAACCAAGAGGGTATAAATGGAGTTCTGAAATATGTATTTTCCCTCCTGTTTTGGAAGACTAACTTTCACCGAGATTACTATGATTTTACATATCCACACATCGTGGTTGTCTCTTGAGAAAGCATTTTTCCCTGCGCTTCCTCACTTAATCCTTCCAGAACATGAGGTTTATCTTTAACACTGCCTCTCAGAAGTCATTTATATTTTTCTTAAGATGTCGAGATTTACCAGGTCATGAAGATCCATAGCAAGCTGTTTGTCAGCTTTTAAAGTCCTGCCTTTGGTTCTGGGAACTCTGGTTTTATTATTTTTTTTTTCCGCCATTCCTCATTATCAGACTGATAAAGGAACTATCCTGTGTTCACTGTGGTGGGGAATTAAATTTAGTTTTTAATTTGAAAATTGCACCAATTATTATTATTGAGAAAATTAGCATGAAGGTAGGAGAGATGGTTGAATGATTAGGAGCACTTGATGCTGTTGAAGAGATTATCAACAGTTCTGGCTTGATTTCCAGAAAATATGTGGTCGTTAACTGTAACTCCAGTTCCAGGTGATCTGTCTTCTGACCTCCATGGGCACAGCACCCATGTGGTGTATATACATAAATATAGGCAAAACATATATAAAAATTGCATAAATACATACGATTACCATGAGGAATGCCATCTTGTAGACTGATTAAATATCTGTATCAAACTTAATTAAATTTGATTAGCTATGTGATTTCTTCTTGTTGTTTTGATGATAACACAGATCCCCAAATGACTTAAACACAATGGTAAAATCTTTACATTCTACTGTCCTACTCAAAAATTCTAAATATTTGCCAATTTTTTGGATACAATCCAAAGGTTAAGCTGATAAATGTGAGGTTATTGCAATAAATAATTCAAGCCAAGAGCAGCCAGTAGAAACAGATGGCGCTCCTGGAAGAAGCTGAAACTTTCCATTCTCACATGAACGTAAACCTTCTGCTTGGGCTGTGCAACTCCATGGACTTACAGGCCTGTAAATCTATGTGCTTTCTCTCTCTCTCTCTTTGTGGTCTTGAGTCACATTCTTTTAATTTGATGTTTCTCAAGGTATGGGAAACAGAGGCTAACTCAAAACACAAGAGCAGAAGCTCTGGTTATTCTCAGCGTGCGGAGCTGTCTTTCTGGTTTGTCACTGTTTCCTGCTTCTCTGCATGCGAGAATGCATATTCCAGTAAGAGGACAAAGGGCATTTCAGCAAGCTTTTATTATAGCTAAACCTAGGTTTAATTCCCCAAGTTACAGGATGAATAGCTGTGTAATCCAGGGGATTTCTTAAAGGTAGTGAGTTGGGTGTACATCGAGGCTGACTTTTTTTTTTTTCCATGAAAAATTTCAAGTGATTAGCAATTCTTCCACGAACAGTTGTATTCGAGAGGTTGAAACTGAGTTTGATGAATAATCGGAAGCGGAGGGAAAAAAATGCACTGAAAGAAAGGACACACTGAAATTAACCAGACCCAAACTTAATGAACTTACATAGAATTAGAACGGCATTCAGAACAGAAGTTGTGAAGCTTCACATTAAATTTATGCACTTATCCACCACCCACACCAACAAAATTTTCCAAGTTTCTTTAAATAATAAAGATATATCTATGTTATATTTATCCTATTAATTATGTTCTTCAAGAGAACCCTAACACATATGGTGAGTGGTTTATAGAGCACAAATAGTTGTTTCTTGCATTTATTATTCCATCTCTGAGTCTCTCTGATCAGCATGTTTAATAACCTCATTGGATGTAATTACTGATACAATATTAATTACATTTGTCGCTTGGCTCTTTCCTTCTCTATGACGTGTCTTCCTATCTTTCTGTTTCCTAAAACTGTGTGTCAAATAACTATAGTGTGAAGATTATGTTTCCTCTGTGGCCATTTTAATCTTTTTAAATAACACAGATGTTTGTGTGGGTATTTATAGGATGTAATGTAATATTTGGTTGTTTATTTTTTTAACTAACATAAAACATACATTTATTTTTTTTAAAAAAAGGATAAAAATAAAGGAGAAGATGATGTGGTGAATTCCCAGGATAATGCCTTTTCAAAGCTGCTATTCAGGTGTTTTTGATTGACATGCTGTTTGTAGTTATTGATAGGCCACCAGTACAGAATGGCAGATGTGCAATGTACCAGTCATGCCAGGGAATCAGCAGTTCCATCTCTCAAAATATCATCATTTCCAGGTGCTGGCAAGTTTGACACTCTTCCCTTCCAGACAGTTTAAAATGTTTAATTAGTTGTTAGAGACTATAGATATAGTTATTTACTCTTTATGAACCATTTATTTGTGCTGATTTCCTTTGATACATTAAAACAAGATAAACATGGTGAACTTTCCTAACTTATATGGTTGGTAAAGATACACTTTGTCATGCTAAGATATGTGTGTGTGTGTGTGTGTGTGTGTGTGTGTGTGTGTGTGTGTTCCACATGGTGCATATGTGGAGGTCAGAGAACAGCCCTGGGTGTTGGCCCACACCATGTCTTGTTTGCTGCTGTACTGACAGGCTCACTGGCCTGTGGATTTTGGCAGACATCTTGCCTCTGCTTACCATCTTGTTCTAAAGCACTGGTACTACAGATGCATGCTACCATGCTTGGCTTTTAAGAGGGTTCTAAGGTTTTAACCCTGGTCTTCATATTTGTGCAGAAGTTCCTTTGCTTACTGAGTCAGCAGCTCTTAAGATCCCCCCCCTTTTTTTTTTTAATTTCTTTCCTATTACAAACCAATCCCTGTTTCCCCTCCATCCCATAGGGGGTAAGTCCTCCCTTGGGTAGTCAACACAGGCTGGCAGACCAAGTTGGGGCTGGACCTAGCCCCTCCTCCTGCATCAAGGCTGAGTGGCATCACACCATAGAGAATGGATCTAAAAAGCCATTTCGTGGATGTGAGGGCGATCTGTCTGAGACATCTGGTACTCCATTGATCACCAAGGTTGATTCTGCTGATCTGGCTGGCTAGGTGGGTGTCCCCCTCCTCCCTCACTGTTGTGCATCCCTCCCGAAGCTGAGGAAGAGGATGACTGGCCAAGGGTATGCAAGTAGCTGTGCTCCCCTGCTAGAACCTCGAAACAAGCTCTCAATGGACAAATCTTTGATTCTTAGAAGTTGTAGGAGAGAACAATGGGAGCTGAGGAAGAACGTGGAGTAGTCACCTGACTTGTTGGATGGACTTTTATTGTTAACTCTCTGTATCTTTATTATTTGTCGTTATTTACCTGTAATTAAATGAGCCATTTTGTACGGAAATGGAACTGATTAAAGAAATACATTATCTGAATCTGTAGGTCTCAGCAGCCCAAACACATAAGGGTTTAAGGTTAGGGGAAACTGGATTGATACTTTGATGCTGGGAACGCAGAGGGCTACAGCTAGTTTGGGGATGTGCTGGTTTCTTGAAAGTGTAAATTAGCAGCCAGAACATGACTCAGCAATTACTCTCTTCGTTTTTTGCCAAAGGGAAGTGTTTATGTTTACATAAGAGTTATAGCAGCTTTCTTTGTAATAGGTTGCAGACTGGAAGCAACCCAGATGTCTTTCAACCAACAAACGACTCCAGTAATGTGGTACATCACATAGGGCAATACCACTCTGAAATTGAAAGGAGTAAACTGTTGATACACATGAGAGTTTGCATAAAGGTATAGGGATCATGCTCTGCAAAGAGAGCCAACCCCCAGAGGCCACACCCAGTATGATCCCTTTTAAACAAGGTTGTTTAAGAGACCAAGTGAGAACAACGGAGACCAGATTAGTGATTTTATTTGATAAAGAAAGTGGAAGAAGAGAGATACGTGGTGGGAGAAGCATCACACCAGGGATCCTGATAAAAACTGTCCATGAAGTCATTCAGATTTGAAAATGTGACCACAGGGGAAGATGGGTCAGTGAACGTGTGATGGCTGTGTTGTTCCCAAAGGCCACGTAATCTGCAATCATCTCAAAACTTTAAAAACAATCTAGTCAGGCATGGTGGCCCATGCCTTTAATCCTAGCACTCTGAAGGCTGAGGTAGGCAGATCTCTGGGAGCTTGTGGTCAGACAAGTCTATATAACAAGCTCCAAGCCAGTCAGGGCTACATAGTGAGCTGCTGTCTCAAAAGCAGACCACACAGAAAACATAAAAAGGGAGGCATGCCAGTACTCGAGAGGTACAGGTAGGAGCATGGCAAGTTTTCAAGGTCAGCCCAGGCTTCCTAGCAAGACTCTGTCTCAAAACAATAACAGAAACAAACATATAGTGTGTTTCCAACAGACAACACCATACTGAATTGGTGGATGGAGTTTTCCCTATTTAAGTGGATTATCATTGTGAGTATTGGTCATATTGTACAGAAGTGCCTGAAAGAAGTGGACTTTCGATGCATCTCTAGTATTAAAATTTGTTTTTTATTTTACTTTAATATTTTTGCTGTGAGCTTGGTGCTATTAGCAAAGTGAAAGGAAAGAACAAAGAAGTGAATATTCCATGATGTGAGCAGATGAACCCACTGAGAGAAAGAGGTGCTGAGAAAATGACTTTCTGTTGTGTGTTTTCATTACCACTGAAAAACAAAAGACAAAAACCTTCAAACTTTCTAATAAATTAAAAGGAAAGAATTGTTTTCCAGATACCTTCCAGCCAAAGTTAGCAGAACAGCTTACTTTTATAACCTTGCAGAAGTCCATATTATTTTAAGATTTTTAATTAGAATTTTTCATATTTACATTTATTATTTCATACACATATGTAATATGTTATGATCACATTTGTGCTGTTACTCTCCTATCCCCATCCCCCTCTCTCTCATTTTCCCAGCCAAGTGCCCCTCTTACCTCATGTCCTTTTGCTTTCTCTTTTAAAAAATGACCCACCAGGTTTAACCAGAGTTGCTTGCATTGTGTGGGCATAGGGTTATTAGTTGAGTATGGGGGGAACTTACCCCCCACGGAAATATTGTGGAAAACAATAGCATGGTCCTTAAGTTTGTTCATGTATTAGCTTTCCATTACTATAACAATAGTTATAGTAACAAGTTAATAGCTTCTGGAGGAAGGGGGATAGAGAGTCTTTTTTTTTTTTTTTTTTTTTTTGGTGTTGGAGCCAAGGGTAAGTAAGCTGCCCACGTACCAGTTAATAACCTGACACTTGTGCATACTGATTTTTAAATCAAAACCGTAGGAAGGATAACTTCCTACATTTGCAGTTATTTTATGTGTGGAGAGCACTGCGGAGTTCAGTAGCTACAGTGAGTCTGCACCAGATCCAAACAATTTTAAATGGCACTATCCAACCAAGTCAGAGGACTGTTCTAGTCGACATATCTAAGGAAACCATTTTCTTTTGCCAAATTCTAGACTGCATATTTAAGTTGTCATCATCAAAACACAGTTCTCAGTGAGTCTTAAATCTCAGCATTAGAAAGGAGTCCAAATATAGCCCTAGAGAATCTTCAGCAGCACAAGGTCCATGTGTTTAATGGTGTCTTTGTGGGCTGGACCGTGATTTCAACCATGGCGCATTCGTTGGCTGTTCCTTCTTATGATTCCACATAATCAGACATAGTAACAGCTAGCACAAGGAAAAACTTATGCCAACAGTATGTTAGGATTTTAAAAGTCAAGAGGAAATACATTGTCGATACACATTTTTTTAAAAGATTTTTAAGGCAGAAGAAGAGATATCTAAAATGGTAGGAGACTTGTAGATTAATGGAGATTAAGATTTTAAAATTATTCTGTGAATTTCACTCTTTTTTTTTTTTACAAAGGTTTCTAACTGTCCCTTCCCTGACCTGAAGGATAGATACTTGATCTCTTTTAAAGTACCTAATCTCTTCTTGACTCCTTGGCATCAAATCCTTGACAAATGTTTTTGTTTGTTGACACCTGTGATGTTCAGAAAGGTCACACCCTTGGGAGCAGTGATGATCATTCACGGTGTCTTTTCATGTTGTCTTTCTTCCCAAATAGCATCCCTATGATTCATATTTAGAAAGGAGGGTGTCATTCAGATATGTTTGTTCTATATATGACTTATAAGATTAAATGTTTATATATAAAGACCTTGGCATAATATGTGACCATGTTGTGTGTCTTAGTTATTATTTTATTTGATAGTATTACACTATTTGCTTGGCTTAACTATTGGTCACTGTTTCTCAAAGTGAGAACCCTGAAAAATTAACATTTATTTGCTCACTTTCATATGCATCTTTACCTCAAATATATATATACATTTTAAATTTTAGTTCTAATTTGGGAAGCAATTGCTCAAGGACTCTCAGACTCAGAAATAGAACACACGTAGAATAGTCCACAAAGGGACATTGTAGCCTGATGATACATTGCAAAGTGAACACCCATGCAAACCACCAAGCCGAGGAATGTTACTGCTCTCCAGTCCCCCATTCCATCATCTCTTTTAGTAACTGCCTCCTCTATGCCTCCTCAAGTAACTTATATCCTGACTAATATCATAAGCATCTTATTGATTTTTATTATAAATGTACCCAAGTACATGCCCATAATCACAACAGTTTAGCCCAATTAAAACTATTCGTGACAGTTAAACTGGTATTTATTTTGTAAATTGGCTTTGTATATGAGTGGTTTTGCTTCTCAGAACCATCCTATAGTGCCATTTGAGTTCAATTCTTTCAACATCTTTGCTGCCTAGAACTCCTTTGTGTGAATATAACTCATAATTTCCATTGATTGGCTGACATTTATATTTCAAGTTGTTTTACGCCATGGATGATATCTTCATAAACATTCTTTAACATGTCTGTGAAGCACATGTGCATCTCTTCTTGTTGGCTTCCTACTTATAAGTGGGGAAGGTGTATACATTGCCATAATTCATATCTACAATGTTTTTCATAGGCACATGTGTTAAAAAGCTTGGTCCCACCTTGGTGCTACTAGGTAGGAAGTGGTAGAGACCTTAGATATGAGTCCTGATGGGAGGTTGTAGGTATATACTCTTGAGGGATAGAAAGGGACTTTAGTCTCTTTCTGTCTCTTTCATATACTGGTCATGAGGTGAATGATTTCATGATTCCAAAATGCATTGTGTTATCCCAGGTATGAAAACAATAGGACCAACCCATCATGAATGGAAACCTCTGTAATGGTACTTTCTCTCCTCATAGGACAACCATCTCAGGTACTTGTTATAGTAATGGAAAGCTAATACATGAACAAACTTAAGGACCATGTTATTGTTTTCCACAATATTCCCATCTAATTTATTTTTAATCAGTTTTATAAATCCTATTGCTCTATATACTTTCAAATATAAGTAACCTATTAGTTTCTTTTCTCATTTCAGTGACCAAAATGCCTGCCAGAGGCAACCAGAGTTGGGGAAAGCTTCTTTTATGTTATTGTTTCAGAGGGATTTCAGTTTGCCATTGCTGTGGATATGATTGTGTCCCCTCCAATGGAAGTATGAAGAAAAGCTGTTTCTATGGCAGCTGACCAGTTCTCAGAGAGAATGACTGGAACCAGGAGAAGGTAAACCATTCAAAAGTCTACTACCAGTGACCTATTTTCCTCAGCCAAGCTCCACCTTCTAAAGACTCCGTAGCCTTGAAAATAATACCACTTGCCGGGAAGCAAACACTCAAAACAGGAGTCTTCGATTCAATCCACAAGAAGCAGTATCAGAGTTAGATTTACCTTTCTTGCCATCCTTGTTAGCTGTAGGTTCTTAAGGAAGCTTTCATTCCAGCCCCTAGTTACTAGTTGGACATTTCATATTTCTGGCCCTTAAAATTCCATACCTTGCTGTGAAGGACATATCTACCCTCTCTCTTGTCCACATTACTGTCTAAAAGCATTAGATTTCCACTTTGATCTATACTGCATCCTAAACTCTTTTTGAAGGTTTTTGCAAAGTAGAAGTTTGTGATGGTTAATTTAGTTGTCAAGTTGATTGGATGAAGAAAGGCTAGGGGATTACTGAGGAACACCTCTGAGTGTAGCTAGATTAAACTTCTGGATTTCTAAGATGATGGCTTTATTGGGTAGTGTGATGCCAGGGAAGACTGGGGCCTGGGTAGAAGAAGTAGATCACCAGGCCATGACTTTAGGGGCTGCATCTGTGGTGGAGTCTCCTGAGCCCTCCTCTCTGCTGAGAAGCTCAGACAGCTCACTCAGGCTCTTGCTGCCATGCTCCTCTGCTCAAGTGCATGGGCATGAACATGAGCAACCAGGGATGATGAATGTGTTTTGTACATAACAAATCCAAATGTACTTCAGCATATCAATTCTTTCATGATTAGCCCAGAAACCATGTAGTACGGCAATTAGTCCTTTAAAAGAATGTCTTTTTTTCTGTTGTTTTAGGAGGTCTCTCTTTACTTGAAAGCTACGGAATATCCCTTAGAAGTGTCTCGTAGAAGCCAGGTCGTTGCTTTTCCCACTTTTCTATTTTGTGTGAGGTGGAGCCACACTTTTCTTCTTTCTTCACCAAGGCATACAAGTATATCAACACCTCTGTGGGATCATCTTCCTTTGCTAGCTTATACTGCCATCTTTGTTAGGAATTTGTGTCCAAAGGTGAAGGAAAGTCTCTTGGCTCCTGTTCTTTTCCACAAGTCTATTAATCCATCCTGTACTCACAATGAATTTTACATGCTGAGGTACAGAGATGAATTTCTAACAGATAGCTTTTCTGAAAATTAAAAATCTATTGTACCACTGGGTGGGGGTGGCACATGCCTTTAATCCCAGCACTCAGGCAGAGGAAGGTGGATCTCTGTGAGTTTGAGGCCAACCTGATCTATAGAGCAAGTTCCAGGACAGCCAGGACTGGAACAGAGAAACCAAAGCTGCCCCACCCCACCCCACAAAAAAAGAAAAAAGAAAGAGAGAAGAAAAAAATCCAATGTATCATGGTGCCTTGGTTTTGTATTTTGAAAGAGGGTCTGATCGTAATTCAGGATAGCCCAGAACTTACTAGGTAATCTAGACGGGAAGTTGGGGTTCTCCTGCCTTAGGTCCCCAAAGTGCTGAGAATACACCGGTAGACTGTCAGGTCCAGCAAACACATTGCACCTTAATTGACTAGAGAATGTACTGTAGATTTCAGTCATTAGAAATGTATCGAAATTTGCTCTACGGCTCAAAGGAAGGTCAATTTTAATAATGATTTATATACACTTAAAACCCATGCTCTGTGGTTGTGGAGCATGGTTCTTGGCATCTGTCAGACAGACTCAATTTGTGGATCGAATGTTTGCATAACTTATGCTTACTGGAATTCTGCTTATCATACAATGCTTACTGAAAGAGGCACATTAGGATTTTACAATATGATTGTAGATTTGTGTCTTTGTCCATCTATTACTGCTACTGTTGATACTGTTGATAATCATAATAATGATATTATGTAGCCATACTCTCATGAGCATATAATTCAGAATTATGTTTTCTTGGTAAATTGAAATTTTACCACCAAGACATGTACTGTTTTAACTCTAGTAATGCCTTTTGCTTCACATGAACTGTTTCTCATGTTAATATGGTTGCATAATGGTTTTGGTCAGATTTGTGATGCCGTAACAAAAACCTGGGACTGGATAATTTAGGAGGAAATGACATTTATTTTGTTCTGGAGCCTGGGAAATCAAGACCAGGGAGCTGTGTCTATGGAGGTCCTTCTGGCTTCCTTTTTGCTGACTGAGGATGTTGCAAAGTCCTAAGATGGAACAGGGCATGACAGGGTGACAGAGAGGTACATGCGAGAGACACAGCCAAACTGGCTTTTACAAAAGACTTGCCCTTAAGACGACCCATTAACCCAATAATCCATTAATCCATGACTCAGGAGTGCAAGGCCTCTCATTACCTAACCTCTCGAAAGTCCCACCTGCTAATACCTCACTGTGGGATTAAGTTTCATCATGAACTTGTGGAGACAGCCACACCATAGCAACAACATAACATTTATCTTGCTTCAATGTCCAACTCTCTCTATCTTTTTTTTTGCTTTAAGTGTGTCTGTTTGAAAATAACTCATCACTTTTTCTATTAATTGGAATATTTCACTATTTTCTGTTTTCTGTAAATCCTGGAGTGTTCAGGTTTAAGTACAGGTGTGTTATACAATCACTCACTCAAAGAAAGTTAGCACCCTGCACTCTACCATCTTATTTTTTACTTTTGCAGGAAGGGCACAAAATCCTGCAGCTTCTTAGCCTTGCAGCAGTTGTACCAAACTCCTTGGGGAGGAGTAGCTCAAAGGTCAGGCTCATCTCCTCCCCAGGTCTTGTTCCTCAGTCCTCCTTAGGTACTGCTCCTCAGTCCTCCCCAGGACCTGCTCCTCAGTCCTCCTTAGGTACTGCTTCTCAATCCTCCCCAGGACCTGCTTTTCAGTCCTCCCCAGGTGCTGCTCCTCAGTCCTCCCCAGGACCTGCTCCTCAGTCCTCCCCAGGACCTGCTCCTCAGTCCTCCCCAGGACCTACTTTTCAATCCTCCCCAGGTCCTGGTCCTCGATCCTTCCTAGATTCTCACCTGGTGATCCTTCATTGTCTTTTGCCTTTCTCATCTTGGATGCATTTTTAAAAAGACTTTTTAAAAACTTAGCATTTGTTCAAATTTCCCTCTTGGTCATCATCAGAGCTCTACAACCACCATTCTTTTTTTTTTTAAGATTTAAAAAATAATTTATTTATTTCATGGAAATGGATGTTTTGCCCATGTGTATGCCTGATACTTGCAGATGC
Organism: Onychomys torridus; assembly: GCF_903995425.1. Taxonomy (NCBI): domain Eukaryota; kingdom Metazoa; phylum Chordata; class Mammalia; order Rodentia; family Cricetidae; genus Onychomys; species Onychomys torridus. The sequence continues at coordinate 103,394,892 of NC_050448.1, forward strand.
CAGAAGATGTTGAGTCCTCTGGGACTGGAGTTACTGGTAGTTGTGAGCTGCCATGTGGATGCTGAGAAATGAACTCAGGTCCCCAACAAGAGCAGCCTGTTTTCTCAACTGCTGACCCATCTCTTTAGACACCCCCAATCCCCACCACCAAGGCCTTTTAAAAGTCAAAGGCAGGCAGATTTCTATGTTCAAGGACAACCTGGTCTATGGAGTAAGTTTCAGGGCAGCAGGGCTGCCCAGAGAAACCCTGTCTCAAAAAAAAAATAAAACAAAGTCATATTAAATCAATACTATGTTTAGTCAGTAGAACCTAGCTTAACAATGAAGAAGAAATGACTTGAAATTAGGATTTCTTGCCAGAGCTTGGGTAGTGACTAGTGATGATGATGATACTGAAATTTCCTGAAATGATTTTTTTGCAGTCTCTGTATTGTCACAGCCCATACAAAGGTCTGACCTCATGTGTGCCAGGTCAGCAATGAATTTTCAGAATAGTGAGGTGATGGACACAGAAATCACTGCCATAACACCATCTCAGCAGCCTGAGGAGAAGCAGAGGTGTAGGACGCTTGTTCTCAGAATAGACACTACTAATCCCTAGGAAATAAAACATACTCCACGGCATCATGCCTTTCTGTATTATTATGACTTTAGTGAGAAACAGCTCTTTAATTCAAAGTGCCGTTGCCTTCCCTCCATTATTCCTTTAAAGCAAAGGCACCCTCTCCCTAGACACTGGGTTAGAATGTGTACTTCATGGTGTTTAAATAATAATATACCTATTGGTGTTTTGAATTGGATTTGCCAATTGTGTTTTCCCTTGATATTTAGCGAAATGTGGACATGGAGTCACATTTCCAGTCCTTACAAAATTTAAGTAGTTTTTCCCTCTGGAGCACAACATTGTTAGCTTTAAGTTAAATAGTCACCTGTCAGCATCCATGGGCCATTAGTGACAGAATCTCTTTTCAGTGATCTGTGGATGCTCAGGGCCCCTCTACAGCATGCAGTGTGCTTGTATGCTATTCATACACATCTCCTCATACACTTTATTGTCTCTACATTACCTACAATCATCTATAATACAAATAGGTAGCTGTTATGTGGTAATGTTTAGGGAACAAAGAGAAGGACAACCAGTCTATATATTTTATATGGACACAGCTATTGCAGGTCCAGATACATCACACAGGCAGGAGCGTGGGGAGTGACAGGGAGTGCTGGGGAGAGACTGTGGCTGTGAGACAGTGTGGCTCTGGCATGCGGGCCTACACTGAGCCTCACTTGTGCAGATGAAGTATAGCGCTCAGGGCACTTAAAAGTCAAGTTTAGCTCTTGGAACTTTCTGGGTTTTCAAATGGATATTTCAGGCTCTAGTTGGTTGACTCATACATCTAGAAAGAGACTACTTTAACATTTTTACTCTAAAACAAATGTTTAACCTTTGCTCAGGCACTCCCCAAAATCAAACAGTTGTTTCAAACCATTCAAGTCGACAAAAGGACCCAGACTGAATGTGTATATTCTGCATTTTCATGAAATAACCTACAGCAGCCATTGTGATGAGGAGCCTGGTGCTGTTGGAGATATTTACTGACAACCTTGCTGTCTTCCTTTGGTTTCTGTTGCTGTGATAAAATACCATGAACAAAATCAGTGCAGGGAGGGATGTAAGGGATGTAAGGGACAACTTACAGTCCATCATTGAGGGGACTGAGGGCAGGGACTCAAGGCAGGAAGCTGGAGTCAGGAACTGAAGCAGAGACCATGCAGGAATGCTGCTTACTGGTTTGCTCCCATAGTTTACTCAGCCCTACCCCTCCCAGAGCCACCCCACATTACAGGAATGAGGGCTCCCATATCATTGTGTAATCAAGAAAATGTTCCACAGAGTTGCTTGTAGTCCAGTCTGATGGAAGAGGCATCTTTTCAGTAGAGGATTCCTCTTCTCAGATAACTCTAGCTTTTGTCAAGTTGATAAAATGCTAACTAGCACACTTACTATGGCAACCAACTTTACCTGGGATGAGTGTATACAGACTGTTGGTATTATCCATGGGCTCCCACAAATGCCTGATTTTTTTCACTGTGGACTTTGGGGACACATCTGGGTTCCAGCTAAAGTTGTGGCACTTTCCACCTTGACTTTGATTACTTAATATTTGTTTTTAAACCTTCCTTCATTACTTGTCAAGATGGAGAAATCTTTGTATGGAGGGTCTAGAAAAGAAAACTGGGCCAGAAAACCTTTTACAAATTCTGTATCAGGACGAGGGGCAAGAGTGCATGGGCCAATGCTGGGGGGGGGGGGGGGGGACATGCAGATATGAATGTACAACAGAGCAGGGCTTTATGGACACCTGTGCTTTACTTAAACCTTTAAACATGTGAACATATCCTTCTTTTACTCTTTAGTGAAAAATTTTTAATATTTTAAAAATTCATGTGAGCCTAGGCGAAGGGTTTGTATTTACCAATCTGGAGTGGTTACAGTTCTATATTAAAATTACTTTTTAATTAAAAGTTTTCCCTAAACATGAGATTTTTGCCTATGTGTGACATTTGCTTAAGAAAACAGATTTTTGAAAATTGTAAGTTATTATTTGTAAGTGAATCATTAGCTGTACATTTAATGTAGGTGTATAGGTGTATGCATTTCTATAGGTGGACATACAATATAAAATTTAAAAACTAGTTCCAAAAAGTACATAGATGCTTTCATGAGATGAACTTAAAAAGTCCTCTGTGTATGTATGATATCTCTCAGTTTAGTGTTTTTATGGGGCCCCCGAGTGTGTGCATGAGTAGGTCTCTGATTCTTGTGCCTTCTCTTGGACTCTTTTCCTTCTGTTGGTTTGTCTTGTCCAACTTTAACGCACTGGTTTCTGTTTTATCTTATTATACTTTATTTTGTTAAAACATAGACATGGTTCCTAGGTGGAATTCATACTGTTGAAAGGTGCTTCACACAGCTACTGGGAAGGAAGCCCATTTTCTTCCTCAGTGATGCACTAGCCCTTTCTGAACTCTGACCACATTAAGCCAAATGTCTCCTATAACCTACCTTCAATTATCCCTATGCGCCAGTGTAGGCACACTGGAGGTAGTTTCACTGTCATCAGTGAGTCAAGGGCCATTTTTGATTCTAACAGAGTTCATAGTATTCTGCACAACTCACAAGAAACACGAAGCCATTGACAGTAGAACAGTGATTTTTTCCCCACACTCTCCAGGCTTGGACATGTCCACCCAGATCAGAAGTTATAAAAGTCATCAAAGTGAGTTTTCCTGAAGGCTTCACACAGGATCACTATGTGGTCTCTTCCAGTTCTGCTTTTTGTAGATAATTTCAGACCATCAATTTCACCACGATCACTCTTTTCTTTAGTATTATTCATGCTACTGTTGTGTTTGCCAAGATCTACCCTCCTCCCTGGGGTACAGAGCTGGGACATATCATCCCAGAGTCTGCCACCTCTTAATATGTGTGCTTATCCAAACTAAGAAATACCAGCTTCCAGTTTCCACAAATAATCCACAAATAACCAAGATCACAACACACTGCTGAAACATCTGGGCGTGAAGGGTGTGGATAAAATGGTGGAGCAAAATGGAGTCAAGGGCAGTTTTGTCAGTAGGAAGATTCTTTCCACATTGAAACGTCAGACTCTTGGACATCTGGGCAGAAACAATTTTCTAAGAAACTTAAAGGCTTGCCTGTGTGCTTGGGTTAGGTAAACTACCGTTCAACTTCCATGGTCAGGTTTATCCTTATGCTGTGCTCTTTTTCATGTGTGCTTGTCATCAAAATTCCTCTGTATCTATCACTATCTAGATAGAGATTCATGTTTTTTGACGTAAAGCTCCACTTCACATTCCACAGTATCTTATTTCCATGTATCTGAAAATCTGACTTGTGTCTTTAGTCACAGATTTGGCTTCTGACCAAATGACTCTACACAATAATGGCCAATAAGGTAATTAATATGGTTATGAGAATTGTCCGTGGTCATCATAATGTTATTGTCCATGCTTATTAAGATTCCACGTAGGCAATGACACAGATGCTCATTTTAAAGTAATGCATTCTCTGTAATTATAGTCAGCTCTTACCTTGTACCATACCTATTATTGCAGTAATTGATTTTTAGCTTTCACAGTAAAGCTTGTGGTGGATACTAATTTTTATAAGCTTCTAGTTTATAAATGAAGAAAATGAGATATAGTTTAACAATGTTGCAAGACAACATGACTATTGAAATTCTAGTCAGTTTTTTTCTAAAGTTCTTGATAGGCATTGTGTTATACTGCCTACATATATACATACATATATACATATGCATATATATGTATAATGTATATATGTTAATATTTACTTATAAAAACACACCAAATGATTGTTTGAATAGTTTGTTCCTCCAATTAACACAAAGCAAAATTTCATTAACATATAACACCAGAATTGGAGATAATTTGTTTTACAATGCACACTGCATTTATAAGATAAACACTGATTCTCTTGAGTCATGCTGTATTTATAAGCCAGTTTGACATCCCATATTTTGATTTACACATGCACCATCTTTTAATGAAAACCAGAGAAGAGAAAGTAAAGAAAGAGTCAATACATTTTTGCCAAGGCAAGAATTAATGGCTCTGGGGTGTTTTCTGTGAATGACACTTGAAGATTTACTGCCGATTTCCTGGCAGCTTCCTTATCTTGAAACGAACCTTGTAAGATGGAAATCCATAGTGGTACCCCAGAGTCATGTGCTGAGTTATATACTCAGCTTTTCCCAGCATTGCTTTTCAGTCCAAAAGAATACTGAGTGTTGTGTAAAGATGTACTAGGTGTACTGGAAGAACTTGAATATGGTGTCTTAAAGAGTTCTCAGTCAAGTCTGCTTCCAGCAATGACTACCTTCAGAGATTTAGGCAAATCACACATCATCTAGGCTTTATTTACTTTTTTTTTGAAAAGATAGTTATATCTATATCATATAATTGCTTCTGAGGATTAATTGAGATAGCAAATAAATACATGTCCTATATATTAATTGATCTTCAAATTGTACATTATTATTATTTTGACATTTGGTAAGGATAGAGTGTACATATCAAATGATTTTGAATTTAAAAACTGAAACTATGTAACTCATCATTTTTCTCAAATCTTTTTACTGAAATTGGAGTTTGTAATATACAGCAGATCATACTTGTCAAAAGTGAGGGCATTGAGGAAGACAATCACTTTCAAAAGTGTTTTTCTCTAGGGTAAGACTTAAATCAGAGATTCTATAATATCCAGTATGTTCACATGGAAATCTGCAATTTTTTCTCTTTGTTTCTCATCAAAATTGAAGCAACCAGTCTGTGAGTCATGGAAGTCATGTGTGATGTTGGTTTCATAGACTGAAATATGTATGACACAAATGGAAGATATTTTAGTTCTAGCCTATGTTGGTTAGTTTTTGTATCTAAAGAGATAAAAGACTTCTTTAGAGATCTGTTAGTCCATAATTTTTGTCACAATCTCATGAGACAGTCAGAAAAATATCATGTGCCTTGATGTAATGAAATTAATAACTTCAAATGGTAACTCTAGCTAGAAGACAAACACCACTCAATGTCTGTGTTATGTACAGTCCTGAATAGTTGGCTTGGCAGGAAAAGGAGGTTGGAGATGACTTCACATCCAACTAATGCTGCAGAGATATGGGGAGTAAACCAGAGCCACTAACTGCATATTCACAGGCTTGCTATAAAGTATTCGCAAGTGGTATTTTCTTTGAAATTGATAACCCTTTGACATGTTCCAGTGAAGTTTTAGAGGAACTCTCAAACACATGCATACACTAGATAAACCATTTAAATATCTATGTATGTATACACCATAACAAATCCAGAGAGGCACATCTTCCCTGCACCTTTCTCTTCACACACACACACACACACACACACACACACACACACACACACACACAAATAAATAAATAAATAAATAAATAAATAAATAAAATTAAAAAAAATAATGGAGAGTTATAGTAACCCATTCAGAAAAGAGTTTTCTGGAATCTTCTAGATGGCTCCATTAGAGCTCTGGTGCTGGGCACAACTTCTGTTGCTAATTTATATTGAAGCACTGTGAGAAAGCTAATCATGTCTGCTCATTGCTGCAGCAACAGGATCTTGTTCTAGGAAGTTCTTGTTATTTGACAGAAGTGCAGCATCTGTGGCTAATAATTTTCCCAGTGGCTGAATGTGAGGTGTTGCAAGCTAAACCAACCATCTGTGGTTCCTTTCAGGGAGGCCTGTGACGGTGCCTGTAGCTAAAGTATGTACAATTAACAGTCATGTCTCAGTGATATAGAAGTATTAACCTTATGGTCTTTTGCTGGAAGCTATGGTCATTTGTAAATACATCCTTTTAAGGAATTTGTTTGCATTCAAAAACCAGAGAATAGATGACACATGATCAAACTCCAGTTAGTCACTGAATTCCTTACATTCAGTATATGAGGAAATCCAAAATGTCTTGTCTTAGAATCTGCTAAAATAATGAGTGTCTGAAAGATAAAGTTTAAAGTTATAATCATTCCTTTGAGCATGGCTCCACGTAAAATGACATCATCTTGGCTTTTGTTGGATGTAGTAATTCAATTCTCTGTCTTGGATATCTCAGATGCTCTTTTTGTACTCTCTGTTTTTATAGCATAGAGGTTCCCCCTGTCCCCCCAAGTATATACTGCTTTCAGAGGTGTTCCTACAAGGCAACTCTTTGTCATTCCATAAATTTTAAGGGACCATATAACAGTTTAGCACATTTAATAAACAGACTTTATATGGAAATAATTTTATGATTTGTAGTAAGTTAAAGTTTATTTTAAGACATTCTGTTTTTGGTTTGCTAAGCAAATGAATCATTGGGTAATTTAAGAGCTCACGGTAATGATAATTTAAATAAAAAGATGAATGCAAACCTTCTGCTCCAAATTCATTCACTTTTCCTAAGAGGGAAATCTGGACTATGTTCTGGGGCAGTGTCCAATAAGACAAAATATTGCTTCATAAAATTGTTTTGCTTACATTTGTAAACGTGACAGCTTAAGAGGCTAGTCTAATAACTCTGACAGAGGGATAGAGAAGTGTGAGCTCAAACAACTTCCAATGGGGTGAGCCACCTCGGAATCAGCAGCTACAACTAACAGGTTCCCATTTGTTTGCATCCACCGTTCATGTATAATGTCTTCTTAAGTTTATTTAGATAATTTGTTCCTCTCCATGCCCTGGGTCATTTATTATGCCTATTAGCTTCTCTTTCTGAAGAGATTCTACCAGAATTCCTTAACAACTGTCTTTGAGTCTGTTTCTTTTCTCTGGAAATTTAAGATCAGGATTTTGCCAGCCCAGGGTGTATGTAGAGTCTGCTTTGCCGTTGACTTGCTATCTTTTGCTGTGGATGCATAGGGCTATATGCAGTTTGCTGAGCTGATCTCTTCTGTGACTGAAAGTACTTCTAGAAACATAAAACTCATGTGTGCAATTAAAACAAAAGCTCACACTGAAAGCCAGCTGGACAGCCTCTTGGCTTTATATTGAGATACTTCCATGACTTCTTGTCTAAGGATCGCTTTCTAGTTCTTAAAAAAAATTACTTTATTTTTAATCACGTATTTTTGTGTATGTCTGTGTATGGGTCCAGCAGAAGACTGGAACTGGTTTTACAGGCAGCTGTGAGCTGCTTGATATGAACTCGGGTCTTTTTGTAAAAGCAGTAGGTGCTCTTAACTGTTGGGTCGTCTCTCCAACTCAGCTTTTCATTTTTACTTTTACTTGTTGTTCAGCTGGAACATTGGCCTGGAACCTGTATACTTCTCTTTCTCTGCAGTGTCTTACTTGGTTGCGATATTTGCGAAATTGAATACTTTTTTCATATGAGTTTGAAAGTGTTTTTCCTTCTCTCTCTCTCTCTCCCCTTTCTTTCTTTCCTTCTTTTTTCTCACACTTTCTTCTTCCTCTCTCTTCTTCCTTCCTTCTTTCCTTCCTTCATTTTCTTTCTTTCTTTCTTTCTTTCTTTCTTTCTTTCTTTCTTTCTTTTTTTTTTAGTAATTTGAGAAATATCAGTTGTTCTTTGAAAGCTAGTGGAATTCTGCTATGTATCCACTTGGACCTGGGAGTTTATTTAAGTCAGAAGGCTTTTTATTGGTTTCAATCTTCTTGTTTGTTAAGGGTCTGTTTAAGTTGTTGATTTTGGTTTAATTTTGGTGGTTTTATTATGTCTAGAAATTCTTCCACTTCTTGTAGGTACTCCAGTTCAATAGCGTATAGATGTATAAAGGAGTCCCTCACGGTATTCTGCACTTCTGTGGTGTCTAGTGTGTCATCTGCTCCTCTATTAATTTGCATCTCATCTTTCTTGCTCTTGGTTAATTTGCCTGAAAGTCTGTCAATCTTGTTGATTTTTTCAAAGAAACAGCTATTAAGTTCATTTTTTAAAGTTCTTATTTGTATTTCAATAATTTCTGCCCTGTTTTTTTTTTAAAATTACTCCTTCTATTGCATTTGGGCTATTGTTTTGTTCTTTTATTATTGAACTATTGAGGTGCATCATTAAGATATTTATTTGTGCTATTTCTGATTTTCCAAATAACATTTTAGAGCTGTAAATTTCTCTCTTAGGGCTGCTTTTAACATGCTCTAGAAATTTGGATGTGTGTGTGTGTGTGTGTGTGTGTGTGTGTGTGTGTGTGTTGCATTTTCATTTTCAGGAATTAAAGAATTCCTTCTTGATTTCTTCTTTGAACCATTCATCATTAAATAGCGTATTGTTTAGTCTCCACGAACTGGTATACTTTATAGAAACCCATTTGTTATTGATTTTGAGCTTTCTTACAATATGGTATTATTTCAGTTTTTCTGTATTTGTTGAATATTTTTTTGTCTATTTTAGAGAAACTTCCATAGGCTGCTGAGTTCCTAGAACATTGTTTGGTGTTTGGGTAGAAAATTTTGTAGACGTTTATTAGATCTTTTTAATATATGAGGTAAATTGATTTTGATGTTTCTCTGTTTAGTTTTTGCCCAGATGACCTGCCCAAAGGAGAAGGTGAGTTTGGGTTAATCCATGGCTTGAGATCCAGTAGAATGCTTTTTATGAAATGAGATGTGTCAGAGTGTGGTGCATACATGCTTAGGCTTGTAATGTCTTCTCAGTTAATTGTTCCCTTGATTAGAATGAAGTACCCATCTTTATCTCTTCTGATTAATTTTGGTTTGAAGTATTTCTCGACAAGTATAAAAAGAGTGATACCTGCTTGCTTTCTGATTCCATTTTCTTGGAATAGTTTAGCCATCTTTTCACTTTCAAGGCAAGACATGTCTTTTTTTTAGATAGCAAGAAGAAGGATCATGTTTCTTAACCCTCTCAACCAGCCTGTGTCTTCTGATTGGGGAACTGAGGCTGTTGATATTTAAAGTTATCATTGAGAGGTATTATTTTGTTGCTTTTTTTTTTGCTGTTTATTTTCTTAGTTCTATTTTGTATTTCAGTTATTACAGCTTCATTTGCTTCTTTCTGTAGCTTCTTGGCTACGATTATTCCTTTATTCAGCCCAAATTATTGCTTCCAGTATCCTCTGTAGGGCTGGTTTGGTGTACCTGATTTCTTTTATCCCATTTGTGTTGTGGAAAGCTTTTCTTTTCCTTTAAACTATGGCAGATAGTTTTGCTGGGTAAAGTAGTTTGGATTGACATCTGTGGTCTTCTAGAACTTGGAGTACAATGCTTCAAGCTCTTCTGCCCAAATTAATTAAATGTTTAAAAAGGTAATAATCATGTTAAAATTATTTCATTAAATTAAATTAATATTATTTAAAAATTATGTTTCAGTGTTTAAAGTGGTTGAGCCAATAGAAATTTTTATAGTTTCCTCCACATTGTGCAACTTAGAAGATTAACTTGTTTCCTATAATACAATATCCTGACAAGATTCTGTTTATGAGATTTAGGTCCATTTAATTTTTTTTGTCTCTATGATAGTTTGTGAACATAACTTATCTGAATGAGTGTGATGAACAATTAGATGCTAGATAGAATTAACACATTTTATGCTCAGTGATCTTTATAATTAAGGCTTGTTTGAACTGGTTCTCTTCCCTTACAGAATAAATGCTTAGCTAGCAAGATAATCTGTGAGTTTAATGGCTGTTTCTCATAGACTTTTAAAGTTATACAAAACCTGATAAATATAATAGTGTAGAAGCTACACTACAGCTGTGTATTCCACATTCACATTTGGGTTTATAGTGTGAGGATACATTTTTCTGTTGAGGATTCCTGCTTAATCACCACAGTAATGTCCAATGAATGTCCTGTAATCTGTTGGGTGACAGGGTAATTTATTGACGGAAAACTGGATTTAGACTGTGGATCATATACTGTGAGCAAACTAAGCATAATTGTGGGAATAATAAATACACATATGAAATACATTCCTTTCAAAACTTCTGCCTTCTTGGAGTACATGATGGATATAAAGTACAATAATGAACATATGAATAAAAATGAAAGAAGAGAATTACTAGTTGATAGAGACTATTTGAAAATACCACAATAACAGAGTAAATATTCCATAACAATATAAATATAACTAAAGCAAGCTAAAGACAACAGATATAGTCCAGTCTTCTTCAAGTCGATGAGCATCTGTGTTGTATATTGGTTACAAAAATTATATCAAAAGTTAAGCATGATATTTCTGGCTTGGGTCTTATGATATTTCCAAAGAACTAAAAAGGTATATATGCATTCAACTTCATCCATGCAAAAAGGAAAATGTCCTGGAATCAAGGAATATAAGGAACTTTGAGAAATATGGCTCAAGGACCCTGTGAATTGTAGACACATGGCAGCCTTGAGCAGCCTAACTTTAAACCTGCTTGTTATGCCAGCATAATCTCTCTGGAATTTATCTTTAATTGTGCCAATTGGCCATAATTCTGAGTTATTCCAATTCCTGTCTGTCTTAAGTATCTCTGGACAACATCTCATACACTTTTCTCAGAAGCCACTTGTGGTGGTTTGAATGATAATGGACATCATAGACTTATCTATTTGAGTACTTGGTCCCCAGTTGGTGGAACTGTTTGGGAAGGATTAAGAAATGTGATCTTGTTGGAGGAACTGTGCCACTGTGAGAAGGCTTTGAAGTTTCAAAAGCCCATGTTTTCTCAGATAGCTGTCTCTTTCTCTTTCCACCTCCTTCTTGGAGATGAGAATGTAAGCTCTCAGCTACTCATCTGGAGACATGTCTGTCTGTCTGCTGCCATGCTCCTCAACATGATGGTTATAGACTCTAACCCTTGGGAGCCATAAACCCTAAATTAAATGATTTCTTTTTTAAGTTCCTGCCTTGGTAATGGTGTCTTATCACAGCAATAGAAACTTTAGCATGACACCATGACTCGTTTCTCGGTCACTGCATCTGGTCTTTTCTCTGTAGTTTGGTCCTGAAGTTCTCCCATGTCTCCCCTCTACGTGATCTTGGCAGAGCCTTAGGGCACACTGATATGTTAGGACACCTACACTACCAGCCTAAGTTGCCCTCATTTCTTCCAGAAAAGCTACTCTACTTTATTTACCTTGTTTTCCTTTTGAGATAGGATTTTGATGTGAGCTTAGGTGGTTGTTGAACTCAATGTGTAGCTTAAGCTTAGAACTTGCGTTTCTTCTTCAGTCTCCTGGGTGCTTGGGTTGCAGGTACACACCACCATGTCTGCATATTATTCTTTTAATAGATGAAGATCAGGCTCCATTTCTTCATGGTTGCAATGACTTTAATATCTACCCTTCCTTTCCCCATTCCTTCAAAGGAGAAACTTGTTGGAAGGCTTCTGAATTACTTACAGGAGCTTTATTTTTTTACTGTTTTGCATTTATTTATTTATTCATGTTGTGTGTGTGTGTGTGTGTGCGCATGTACTATACATGCATGTGGAAGACAGAGGATAATTAGCTCCCGTAGGTTGTTCTCTCACCTCTCTATATACACTGTGGCACACACCTAACTGCCCACTACAAGTAAATAAGTTCATAATTGTAATAATGTATTTTTTAAAGACTGTGAAGATACAGTGATTCATAATGGTGTCTTCTTTTGCTGCTTCAATAATTCGACTCACCCCAAATTTATCAACATCTAACACTATTAGTCATTCTTCCAGAATAATAAAACTAGTTTTCTTTTGTAGAAGTCATAACTAATTGCACTCTTCTGTATTTTAAAATTACATAAGTAGCTGATGCTCTTCTGACACTGTGAACCCTAAATTTCTCTTTGTAATACTGAGGAGAAAGTGTGGTTAAATAAATACAAACCCCACATAAACCAAGCAATCAATCAACTGATCCAGCTAGCCAACCAACCACACAAATGAAGCAACTTTAAGAATCAGAATCCAGTTTCTTATTCTGCTCTTTTCAGCCCTTCTATTTCCTACAGATTGACTTTGAGGAAACCAATCAACATTGTTAGTTTCAGCTTCCTCATTGGGGAGCTGCTATTAATAGTAACTGTTACCCAGTGTTGTTATGTGCCATGAGAATACAGCTGAAATTGGGGCCTGGATTTAAAGTTAGATTTTTTTCAGTTATACCTTTCTAGATTATTTGCTTTAAAGACTAAATGAATTTTTATGTGAGAAGAAAAGAATATATAATAGATATTTTACTGCGAATGATTTTTCCTAGATGAGACTAAATATTTTCTAAAGTAGTTACCACTTGTATCTGGAATAAATGCTCTAAGGTTATGTATAAACTTCCCATAAAGGAAAACATCCTCAATTTTAGAAGTATTTTAACTTTACATATTATATTTGTGAATAGTGAATACATATGTCTTCATAATCAATAGAAAGTGTTTTAGTTTGTTTCAGCACAATGGAATAATACAATTGGCAGAACTTTATTGAGTTCATGATTCTGGAAGGTGGGAAGTCAAGGATGGAGAGGCCAGTTCTCACCAAGGTCTTCTTGCCATGTCATCCATGGTGCACAGAGGAAGGGCAAGAGAGGGATGGAGAGAAGCAGGATGAGAGAGGGGATGAGGAGAAGAAGAGGGAGAAAAGGAGAGAGAAAAGAGGGAGAGAGGGTGATTGATTTTTACAAGGGGTCCACTGCTCTTGTGATGACGTCAGAATGGCGCCCCTGAACAGGCGAGAACTCAGCAAGCAGAGGCACTTGCCATAGACTGATGACCTGAGTTTGAACCTCAAGACCCACTTGGTAGAGGGAGGGAGCCACCTCCCACAGCTGTCCTCTGACTTTGACACACCATAGCTTTCTTAATTGGAATCTACCCTACTGTTGTCTTGAAAGGACAGGCTATGAGTGTGCCACACTAAGAAGTTTAGTAGGCAACTGCATTGACTACTGCTGCTAAGACCATGTAGTCCATGATATAAACCTGGTAGAAGGGAATTACTGATTGTTTTCCTTTCACTGAAAAATAGATTTTTTTCCCCACACATAACATGTCCTGATTACAGGTTCCATTACTTCCACTTTCCCCAGCTCCTACTTACCTCTCTTCCAGTTCAGATCCACCCCGTCTCTATCTCTCTTCTATCTGTTAGAAAACAAACAGGCTTCTATGGCATAATAAAAAATAGAATAAGATGAAATGTGATAAAATAAAATATAATAAGAGAAAACAAAAACTAACACACCGTGATTGGACTAAAGAAACAAACAGAAGGAAAAGCACTCAAGAGAAGGCACAGGAAACAGACTCCCTCTCTAGCACATTCAGGAATCCCATAGAAGCCATGATAAAGGACCTGTAGGGTAAAAAGAGAAAAGAAAATATATAAATAAAAATTAAAAAATTACAACATATTAAAAAAAAAAAGGAAGAGCCTTGACATGGCATCATGAGACAAGAAACCTCCAAATATGCCATTGAGTTTATTTTCTGTTGGCCATCTGCTGCTGGGCATGTAGGCCGCCCTTAAAAATAAGTTTGTTTCCCCAGTAAGACTTCTTTGGATGAAAATTTTTATTTTCAAGAGGCTATCAATTGGAGATAGTGTCTGAGTTAGGGATGTGGACATGTGTCCACATCTTTCTGCTTAGGACTCCAACTGGGGCAGACCCATGCAGGTCTGTGCATGCTGCCTCAGTCTCTGTGAGTTCATATGTGCCTCGATCATGTTGATTTAGAGGGTCTTGTTTCCTTGCTGTCCTCCATCTTCTCTTGTTCTACACTCTTTCAGCCTCCTTTCCTGCTGGGATCCCTGACCTCAGAGGGAAGGGATTTGATGGAGACATCCCATTTAGGGCTGAGTATTCTGGGGTCTTTCATTCTTTCTGTGAAATGTCCGGCTGTGGTCTCTGTATTTGTTCCCATCTGCTGCAAGAGGAAGCTTCTCTGATGATGGCTGGCACTGATTTATGAGTGTAGCCGAATGCTATTAGGCATCATTTTATTGCTAGATTTTGTTGTTGCTGTAGTTTTAAATAGTTACATATTTTTGTCTCTGTGTGAGAGTGTACACACACACACACACACACACACACACACACACACACACACTTCTACCATGATGACTCCAGGGGTTGAATTCAGATCATAAGGCTTTATCCGCTGAGCCATTTAGCTTACCTCAATTATGCATCTTGCTGGTCTGAAACTTTATGAATATTAATCAGTAATTCCTCTTTTCTCCTTTGCCTCAGCACCTGGTCACCATGATTCCATCCTTTGATTCTCTGAGTTTGGCTGTTTTAGAGAGCTCATATAAGTGGACTCATGCAATATTTGTCTTCCTATGACTGGCTTATAGGACTCAGTATGTCATAAAGATTCATCCATATTGTTGTGTGTAGCAGATTTCTCTTTGTGAAGGTCAAATAGTGTTGCATTGTGTGCATATCTCACATTTACCTGTCAGTAGGTCTTTAGATATTTTCATACCAAAGTCTGGCAGATTTCCTTCTCAGGGGTAAACTTATTCCCACCATATCAGGATTTCACAAGGTAACTGATTTTAAATGTTGTCTTTTCTATAAAATTTAGAATATTTCCACACAACAATTCATACTACAAAGTTTATTTAAATGCCACACAAGACCCCTCTATATGTAGTGAGTAGTTGTTTGTGCCATTCCCTGAAGCACTGCCCCTAGTGAGGCAACAGGTAGCTACTAGGTACTTACCCCTGGGCGTGGCCACCAGGGACCCTTAAGACCTGGGATGTATGCGCTCTCTTCCTTGTGGATGTTGGATGCTGAGATGCAGGACAGAGCTCTCCAGAGAACAGCATTGGACATGCCTCACCTTTCTGGGATCCTGCTACAATCCCTATTTCCTGTATTGTGTGTATTGTGAATCCCCCCCCCCCATAAATTCCTTTGACCATCGAATAGACTCTGTGGATTTATCCTGTTATCTATATGACAGGTATGATGCTGCAGGCCTTTAATCACAGTACTCAGGAGGTGGAAGCAGGTGGATCTCTGTGAGTTCAAGGCCAGCCTGGTCTACAGAGCGAGTTTCAGGACAGCTAGAGCTACCAAATGAGATACTCTCTCTCTAAATAATAAAAGAAAATAGAATAATACAAAACAAAACCAAAAAAACACTCTATGCCATGCTTGTACTGGCCAGTGATAACACATCATTTAATTAACATACTTAATAATGTTCATTAAATATAAAAGTGTCTATGAGTGAGCTGGTATGACCTATTGATTGTTAACAAATTTGTCATTAGTGGTGTATGCACATCCTTTGTGCATGCTACAGACCCGCTTGGCCCCATCTTATCCTACAGACCCACTTGGCCTCATCAGTCAGAGCTTCAGGATAGTGTCAGGCACAGAGTCAGGGAATAAGCAGAAATGCCCTGCTTCTGTCCACAAAGAGCAATTTTGATGACTTTTGTAGTCAGAGACTCTTAAACACATGAACAGACTGTATGAGTGGTAGATTTTGTGATGTACGAGGCGAAGCTTGGCCAATGGGGCAGCCGACACATAGGTTGCTTCCCTCTTCCATCCATCGGGCAGGTGATGTAGAGATACAGCATGTTCCAGACATGGTCCTAGAAGGTCCTACAGCTCCAGAAACCAGTGCTAGATAAGACGGCATTGCATCTGAACTGGCTGTTTCTCTTCCGCTCTTGTCCTTCCTGGCCCCTTATAGCCAACCCTCCTCACGTCATCACCGTTTGGGTAGACACCGCTGCAGCCATTTTTGTCTCAGGGAGCATTTTTGGAAATTTTTAGACTAAAATCTAAGGGGAAAAGATACACACTATTTTTCCTTAATTTTATATTGTTTCCATTAACTCTGTCTCTGTCTCTCCCCACCCCCTTAAAGCTTAAACCACAGAAATCATAGACTATAGAATCTACTGGCAATCACTACAACCTATTAGTCATTTTACTTTTTTTCTTTAAAAAAGTCTTTCTAAATTATTTTGACTTTTTCATTCTGGGGAAAAAAATCCAATTAACTAGCAAAAAGGAATAGAAAGTTGACTTATGGGTAAATAAAGTTTCACTGTAGTTTACCTGAAACAATACAAAGTTATAATTAATTCACACAGACTTTGAGATTAGTGTGTGATTTAGCCATCGGTATTTTACCTTAAGAGGGAGGTAGCTTACCTCTTGGAGGAGTGAAACACAGTAAAATCTGAAGATGAGTTCACACACACTCAGAATGAGCCACAGTTGATGGCCATTGATACTTTAAAATTCTAAATAATATAGACACAGAATTGCAAGTAACCCACAAGCCAACAGTTCATAGAGGATGAGTGACAAATTGTTAAGCAATGTACTAAAATTTCCCTTTTATGTAGGATTGTAAATTTACACTTTCTTAATTAGACAGCTCGTGGGGGAAGCAAGAATTCTCCTTCTGGCCACTAGGTGTCAGGACAGCTCCATACAAGAAGCTTCAGGTGGGGGAGGGGGATTCTGTGAAGCCCATTTGAGGGTTTCTGTTGTTCACAAACGGAAAACCAACCAACAAACTAAAACAAACAAACAAGCAAAAACCTCAACCATCTTACAAATATACTGGTTGCCCAGGCAAGGGTAACCCTTACATGGAGGACCGTAGAACTAGCCCTCCTAGGGTTAGTTACCAAGGATGCCGACAAAGCTCCTACTTGTGGCTGTGTCGGTGGCCAGGGCATACCGGCAATCCCTACTTTTACTATTATGTTCTGTGGTGTCCCTAGTGGCTCCTGAGCTTCCATTTCCTCGCACTCCACCTGGGACTTGTGGATGGCTCTTTGTCCGCTTGTTTCTCCTTACTCTGACACTTGAGTATTTAATGTGCCAAGGGCAGCGGGTCATAATCCCAAGACCATGCCTGAGAAGGTCTCAGGCAGAGATGGCTTCCCGGCACCTTCTTAGTTTTCAGGGAACATATGTTACTAGAGGTGGCTGGGCCGCATACCTCTGCCTCTATGCTTAGTCCTTCCAGAATGCCAATGCCGAGGATGTGTAGGAGCAACTCACGTTTATTTATGTGTATTTGGATAATGGCTGGATGTGAAGACTCCTATATCGGAAACTGTTTCAGCACATTATAGCAGCATAACTATATATAGTCAAGAAACAGAAGAGGGAGCTGGGTATGCTGTGCTCCAGAGGGAAAGGCAGGGTCAGAGCAAATGAGGAGCCTTTGCCATCCTTGAGTATGGTTCCATGGCTTCCGTGGGATTGAAGAGTGTGCTCTTGCCCTGCTTACGACAGCTTTCAGAAGTTTTCTGTAAAATATGAACAAAAAGACTGAAGATAAGATACAAAAAAGGAAAGTCTAGTGAGTAAAAGGATTTACTTCAATAACTCCCCAAATCCTACCCCAAGTGCAAGGATCATCTCAAATGCTGCATAGCCGTGAGCCCAGCACTAACAACAGTGCTACTGGGGGACATGATTCATACGAAAGGCAGCATAATTACTGTGAAGATCAGGCTGGATTTCAAAACGAGGAAAGAACATTCTAGTCCTTTCTTGGCTATGGATAAACACAATTGATTTATGATTAATAGGAGGGCCCTGCTTATCTGGCAAATATATTTTATTTCACGTAGAATAAGCTTAGAGGCATTTTTTTTTTTTGTGGCATTTGTATGTGAAACACAATCTGTGTACAATGAAGGGAACCAGAAGGAATAGTAGCTGGAGCCCCTGATGATGAGGGCTCCACACTAGGCGTGCCAGAGCGCAGCCTATCTGATGCAGCAAGACTACCGTTCACCCCATCTTGAAAGGCAGAGATGCACAAGTTTACGTAGCTACTTCTATTTGTCTAAAATAAAAATTGATTTATTTGAATGAATGAGCACCTACTTTTCTTCAGGGTAAACTGAGATACTTTTCCATGTCCTGCTTCTCAAGGAGATAGCATTCCACAGTAGCTGGAAGCACACCTCAGACTCCCTTCCGAGATCTCAGATGTGTTGGGAGATTCCCATCAACACTTTGTTTGAATGTTGGGAAGGAATTTTGTTAGAGATAGTTCAAAGGTAAAATGTTCATGTTCTGTTAGATTCTTTGAGTCTGCCCTGGATGGACAAATCATCTCTTGCTTCAGTGGGGCCAACTCATCGCTTTGTTCTTGGCAAGGTGGGTGGTGGGTAAGAGCAGAAATCAGTGAGATTTCCTGAGTTTGAGTCCCAGCATGATCAGGTATAAGCCAAGTGACTCAAAATGACTTATTTAATCTCTCTGCTTGTCGGTTTCCTTGTCCTTAAGTCTCCTTGGTTTTTTGCTGTGATTCATTTATTATTTTTAAGTGCCCGGCACAGGGCTATTTGCTTGAAATACAGTAATTGTGCTTTTGGGTGTTCTCTATTAAAAACAGTTGATGTATTTTATGTGTATGAGGGTTTGCCTAAAGGTGTGTATATGTACCATTTATGTACCTGATGACCATGGAGGTCGGAAGAGGGCTTTGGATTCCTTGGATCTGGAGCTATGGATGGCTGTGAGCATCATGTTGGGTGCTGGGCACCAAATTCAGGTCTTGGTAAGAACAGCAAGTGCTCTTAACTGCTGAGCCATCTCTCTACACCCCGCTTTTGGATACTTTCAACAGCCCTTGATAAACAGAAGAGACATGAGACTGGAGAAATCTTTTGACCATCTATTTAAAATCTCTTATTTTAAAGATTAAGAACAAACGTTCACTGGGTGTGATGACACACACCTATATATTCCTGGCACTAAGAATGGCTGAATAGGAACATCTCAAGTTAAAGGCCTGTCTGGGCTACAAAGAGAGGGAGAGCCAGAGATTGAAATTTTATTACTAAAGGAAGCTAAAGTGACTATTATCCAAAGTCAGTTTCCAGAATTTTTAGAATGTTGTTCCTGCACCAAATTTCCCTCTCTTCTATAAATAAGCAAATGGAAGAATTGGTAAATCTCTTTTTAGTTAAAGAAAGTGCTTACCATGGTGTCAAAAGAACATTAAGAATTAAGGTTGAATGAGTTATATAATTCAAGCAATTGTGTTTTAACATCTACCACAGTTGCATTCAGTGGCATTAACAGCCGATGCCCTAGATGAGAGAGAGGCTTGCTTCTCTTTACTGTGAAAAGAAACAGACAAGAGGACCCCGGGCACCTCTGGTCTCTGTTATGGTCTGCAGAGGCCAAGGCTCTTCTACCACCCCAGCTCACCATTCTGTGAATGGTGTTTCTCTTCAAAGTCACCTTGCTGTTAGAAAACTGGTGAAATTCATGCTTCATCTTCTAGAAGGAAGGAGGGAGACAGCAAAGGTGTGTGTGTGTGTGTGTGTGTGTGTGTGTGTGTGTGTGTGTGTGTGTGTGTGTGTGTGTGGTGTAGTGTGTTTGGGTGGTGTGTGTGTGTGTGTGTGTGTGTGTGTGTGTGTGTGTGTGGTGTAGTGTGTTTGGGTGGTGTGTATGTGTGTGTGTGTGTGTGTGTGTATGCATGTGTGTGTGTGGTGTAGTGTGTTTGGGTGGTGTGTGTGTGTGTGTGTGTGTGTGTGTGTGTGTGTGTGTGTGTGTGTGTGTGTGGTGTAGTGTGTTTGGGTGGTAGGGGAATTAGTGTTCTTTCAACAATCTGGCAGTCAGTCCTCTGTCATTTTCAACACTTGTAGCTCATCAATCAGAGCTTAGTTATAAGTCATACAGTGTAAGACGGCAATGTGCTTTAATAATAATTGATGAATTTGGAAGGTTTCTTGTCCAAGAAAGAGGGTAATTGGGTATGGGACAGCAGCTAACTATTGCTGCTACAAGTAAAGGAGGGTTCCACTTTCTACACGCCATTCCTCCTATGTTTCCTTTTCTCCTGTCTTGAATCCATGGTAGCCTTGGTCTAAGACAAGCCACACGTTCTTGTAGGAGAAAGCAAATTGTCTCCTTCTAGAAGGATGCTGTATCTATGTATTACATCTTGCTGGGGAAAATAAATTCACAGTGGACTAAAAGGAACAGGGAAAGCTGTTATAAGTGACAGTGGTGCTTCACAGGACTCAAAAGTAAGAATGAAGGAATTCCAAGGAAGGCCAAGGACTGTGACCATGTTAGAAGCACAGACAGCCCGCCTCTGTTGATCATCACTGCTATTTCTGCACAGGAATCTTCTTTTTCCTTCAAGATCTGTTTTCTTTGCACTCAAGTTATTACAACAGTGAGGAGTATCATAGGGCTGTGCACTCTGGGTCATCCCAACAGTAAGGGATGGCATAGGGATGCACATCGACATTTTCTGAGTCCTATGTCCCTCTTTCTCTCACAGAGGCAGAATACATTCCTGTTGATTCTCTATTATTTCTCAATTACAGTGGCTCCTGATGTATCTGATTGGAAAACTGTTTGGAAGCCTAGACCAAATCCCACTTTCAGAAGTGTTCTGGGGTCTGTGACATTGCTTGTCCTTGCATAACAAACAACCTTGAGTTACTCTCTTGTCAAGCCATGCATTCCCACATGCCAAATGTTCAACTACTGCATGACTCTGTGACTCCAAACACATGCCTGGCTTTTAGAATGCCATCCTGAGCTTTACACACTAACTTTTCTATGATTCTTCCTTTTCTTTTGGATGAGTCTTAGTGCTCACAGTAGATTCTAGTTCAGGTTAGCCATGGAAAGCTGTTTGTCATTGACTTTTCTCCACTTAGTCAATCTTTTCTCCACCTCTCTGTTGGCTTCTGAGAGTCATTTGGGACACCAGAGAAACACTAACATTCACACCTGTGTGATGTTGCACATGCTCACTAAGTCTCTTACTGTGGACACCCTCACCTGGCTCAATATTCACAGCAAACCTCTCCTTGCCTCACGAAGCTCGAGGCCAGCACCATTTCTTCTCTAGTGTCTCAGCTGGTCCACTGGGATCTCAAAGAAGGAATGGATGGTCTGAAGGAGGTGAAGGAAAGCAGGTGAAGAACAAACACACTTCCTTCTTCCATTGTCCTTATATAGACTTCCAACAGAAGGTGTGGCCCAGATTAAAGGTGTGCCTTCCAACCTCAAGGTCTGGATTAAAGGCATGTGTCATCCAGCCTCATGATCCAGATCAAAGACTTGCTGTCTTCCTGCCTCAGGATCCAGATCACAATTGTACTCTCCATTTCTGGATTGTAGTTCATTCCAGATATAGTCAAGTTGACAGCCAGGAACAGCCATCACAGTTACTATGTCTCTGCTTATCTGCTTGCTGTAAGACTGATGAATGCTAAAGACTGACTTGTCATTTAGGCCCGAGTGTTTAGGGAATTTGTGCCATACTATAAATACTAAGATGTAGTGGGTACTACATAATCCCTCTAACACACCTGTTCTACTATAAGACTGTAAAAAGAGTTCATGAACTTTGACTTAATTTTCTTTATGTGCTGAATCCTAGCATACAGTCTTCAGTGTTTTGATACTATCAACAAAATGCTGTTCAGTGATAAAGTCAGAAATAGATAGAAATTATAACTCAAGTGTGCAAAAATGTGATGTTCTTTCTTTCCTGTAATTAATGTAAATTTACTTAATCTCATTTTTTTGTTGATAATGAGGACCAACTCATTATTGCCAATTTAAAATAATTAACACTTTTTGCTAAACCTTAGATTTCTTTTTGCTAGCAACTTAGTTAATTATGATTATATACTCAGCTAATGACATCAATTATGATTCTGTAATTATAGCCATCTTGGGATGGGTAATGATGATTGCCTTATGTTTCTTTCTCAAAATATTCTCTGTGACCTTCACTGATGGGGTCACTCATTTGTCCTGGTCATATCTATAGATCTTGGTCCTCGACTCTGAATTCACACTTTACCTTGGCCTCTAGGTATTATCTATCAGTACACAGCTCTTTTTGTTCTTCAACATTTCACTAACAGGGCTAAACTTTATTTCATGTTTATTGCATGTCACATAGCCTTGGAAATCTTAAGTTGTCTCTGCTCTTCTCATGGTTAAGAAGGACTCTTTGGTGTCACATCCACATCACTTTGGGATCCCAGAGTTTTGTGAGAAACCTCCTGAACACATATATCTGCAAACCTTCAGATACCGCTTCTGTAGGTGCATGGCTGGATGGAAGTCTTCTCCAGATGGCTGCTGGGTTATTCTCTTGTTAGCCAGGCAAATGGTCTTTTTGGTTCTGGGACCTATTCTTCAAATACCTGGGATGGATCCCATCAAAAAGGGACCACTGAGAAGCTCTCTGAGAAGACATCTCAGACTTTTATGTTTCTATCAGTATATACAGAGATAGCTCCTTGCCTAATCCTTCCTTCCAACTGCCACTGATCCTAAAGAGATGGAGCATTAGACCTTTACTGAAGTGACTTTCATTTTTTACGTTCTAGTGATGACCATTAAGTCTTCCTTAAGGATAACGGTCTGACATTAGCTTCCTATGGGGCTGGGGAATGGCTCCTCTGTAACATGTCCAATGTTTCTGGTATAGACCTTGTGAGCCTAGTCTTCTGGCCATGGCTCTGTACATTCTAGCCAAGCTCTTTGAGTGTAGTATGGTAATCTGTTTTCTCCTTTAAAAACTCTTTCTTCAATTGAAAATAAAATCTTACATATACTGGTGTTTTATCTGTATTCATGTCTGTGCAGCATGCATGTCTGGTGTTTGTGGAGGCCGGAAGAGAGTGTTGGATTCCCTAGGATTGGAGTTACCAAGAGTTGTGAGTCCATCATGTGGATTCTGGAAACTGAACCGCACGCAGTCCTCTGGAAGAGCAGCCAGTACTCTTAACCATTGAACCATCTCTTTAGCCCCCTAAAAAGTCTTTCTTAGTTTTTAAGACAACTGGTTCTAAGACAATTTACATAGTAAATTATTTCTGAGCTTCAGTTTGACTTTTTTGCTCTTATCTTCTCTTCCTCAAGACAAAGAATATTACTGATAGAAAGAAGTATTGATGAGGAAGCCTGCTATGATATCAAAATTCCCCCGCCCCCACTCTGTTTTTGTATAGGGAATATCTTGATATTTTCTTTGTGTATGAAAGCTAAAAAACAAATAAAAATAAAGCCTTCTTTAAACATGACCTTCTTTCCTCATCCCTCCTTGGTCTATACAAGAGAATACATTCACATAAGCAGTACCTTACCAACTCCAGTGTCGCTCTTTAAAGTTGCCTTTGGGCTGGTGAGAAGTGACAACAGTGGTCTCAGGAGGCTTTTGTCAGGGTCTTGAGGACAAAGAGGATAGAGAACAGGCATTCTGTCCAGCACAGAATGGATTGGCAGAGAGCAGCCGGAGATCTGTGACCATCTCCTATTAAACTGGAGGCTTGGTGCTGCTCAGGGTTGTTTGGCTCATGCTTCCCTTTCCCACCAAGGAGAGAAGTTCTAATTCAGTGACAGAGAGTTTATGCGGGTGTATAGCAGGGAAGGTGCTCTCTATCTTATCAGTCCTAATGGTGACAGGCATAGGAAATTGCATTGAACAGACCAAACTTGCCAGTGACTTTACAGTTTGCTGCCTTATCTTCAGCTAACTGCTTCATTTTTATTTTTGAGTCTCTGTTTTGCCTTCTATTAAGTGAGTGATACTCATGTTCATGGAGCATAGATTTTTAAGAGTGAGATAAAGTAATCAATATCAATAAAATTTTGTCACCTCTAACATACTCTGCAAATGCAGAAGACTCATGACTAGAATTCAGGGGAGAAAGGTTACACACATATGTGCATTGGACCCTGTGACTTCTGAGATCTTCTCTGTTTCTTACTTTTTGTTCATTTATTCAGCTAATATTTATTGAACACCTGTGATAATAAGTTTTGTTCTAGACATTTGAGACACATATGTGAAATAATGATGTGGAGTCCTGAAACTTTGAGACAAATTTTTTTTAAGAGATAAACTAGTTAAGCAACTAGAATTTTTTTTTATAAAAAATCTTATTAAATTGTTGACCTGAAATTAATGTTTTTAAAATTCTTCTCCTAGTATGAAAACCTCTCAGATCCCATGTCTTATGATAACTTACAGGGGGTTAAATAGGATCAGGTACCCCTCTGAGATATGTGGGCATTCCTTCATTTATGGTGGAGAAATCATCACATAAGCCCATTATTGAGCAAATGCTCTTGGGAACGCACAGAACACACTTAACCTGCCAAATACCATAACTTAGTACCACATGCTGCTTAGAATATCTGTTATTTCTCCCTGTGATTGTGTGGATAGTTGGGGCCCACATTGGTGCTCATGGCCATTGCTATGAGAAATATCTCATTGCATATTATAGTCAAAATTCAAAGTGCAATTTCTACTAGATGTATATGCTAGAAAATTCTCAAGTTTAACCACTAAAAGTAAGAAATTTTATTTTTTTTTATAAATCATTCTAAAGATTAATGGATAGATGACTTGTATGAGACATGTCAAAGAATACCCATTTGGGGACTTCACTAGAAGTGATTCCACTTTTAAATAATACTTTAACCAACACAGCCTTTGGGATTTCTGCTTCATTTACATGAGAACATTCTTGGTTGAAGGCTTGGGCATATATGGAACCCATCTCAATGACACTGTGATGACAAATTTCCATTTAAAATATTCTTGTGAATTTCTTCGAATCTTTTCTCTGAAGAGTTCTAGTCCTTGCAGTGGCCCTTGCCTCTCAATCAAATACTCCAAGGGTTTGGGAAATTACAATTTGTCGTTTCTGGATGAATTTTATCTAAACTGTGACCCCTGAGATGTTCTGGAGGGAGTTTCCTGTAAGTAT
The DNA here is from genome assembly GCF_903995425.1 of Onychomys torridus. Lineage (NCBI taxonomy): Eukaryota > Metazoa > Chordata > Mammalia > Rodentia > Cricetidae > Onychomys > Onychomys torridus. The sequence continues at coordinate 103,420,151 of NC_050448.1, forward strand.
GGCTCTGACAGGCACTGGTGGTGATGCTGAACCATGCCTTAAATCCATTCATCTTTTCCAGATCCAGATGTATTTATAAACATCATTTCTGAAATTCTGCCATCTCTAAGACTACTTATTTAGGCCGCTGAAAAGCATTTTGACTAGAGACAAAGACAGATTAGCTTTTTGATTTAGGCCAGATATTGGATATATATAATAAAAAAGTTTCCTTTCATGTTTAACTTTGCTTATTCATCACTGCAAGTTAGCACATTACAATATACATATATTTTGTAGCAATATGTATGCAGTGTCTTAAGATGTCTGGAGCCAACATGAAAATTATCTTGACTTGATACCCTAGCTCCCTCATACTAAGACAGTAATTTTAGCAGACTGGCATAGAGACTTTTGTGGCTTCCATGATTCTAATTCTTGGTGTTCATACCTTCGCATAATGCTTCTGACTTGTGTGTACTGTGATTTACTTCTAGTCACAATTAAGGTGACCAGATGTAAATAATCATGCATATGTGATTATGTTATAGAAGATTTCAGTGCTTGTCTGGCAAGAATGTTTTCTATTTCTGGGATTGATGAAGTAAGATGTTGTACTGTGAGATGCTAGTGTAGAGGGGTCCAAGTATCAGGAAGATGAGATTGGTCAAGGGCCATCAGAGAGTATCTGCAAGGGACAAATGCTGCTATCTGCATGTGAACTTGGAGGTGAGTCTCTCCTCAGTCAAACCTCAGATGAGTCTTGATTACAGCTTTAGAATACTTTCATCAGTGAATCAGTTGAGCTGCTCTACAGAAACTTGGAAATGATAAATCTGTGTTGTTGAAACTGTGGTAAATTGAGGCAAGGGACTAAAACCTAGACTGGCAATGGTTTTTCAGATTTTAAACAAGAGGAAATCTGGATTAGAAGAAAATTTGCATAGGAATGATACAATCATGAAGGTATTCATTTATACATTGGTGAGAAAATTTGGAAAAACTACCTGAAACTACACAAATACTGTTCAGTCCAGAGACTTAACATTAGCTAAGAGGGCCACTTGCTTATAGGGTAAAAATAGAAAGGATTTATTTTTGTTACTTCTTAGGTAATTTGTAAAAGTGTGAACATAGGCCAGATCTTACTAGGGTTCAAAGAATGGGTGGTAATTGTGGTAGTGTTCAAGGAGGTGGGAGAAAAACCCATTTTGGTCGAGGTGTATGTGTGTGTGTGTGTGTGTGTGTGTGTGTGTGTGTGTGTGTGTGTGTGTGTGTTATCCAGAGCAAATGGAGCTGAAAGAGGTAGCAATGCTTTCAGTTCCCTCTAGGAAATGGCCTACTATGGAGACTGAAAAACCAAGGCCATTTTATATACATACACACACACACACACACACACACACACACACACACACATATGAAGAAAAAATATATATGAAGAAAAATTGCATGATCCATAATCTTTACTACATTATAGTGATGAATTTTTGTTTGTTTTAAAGAAAAGGAGTGAAATTTCAAAGAAGGAATGGATAACTTTTAGGAGAATGGACAACTGTCTTAGTTAGGGCTTCTACTGCTGTGAAAAAATACCATGAGCAAAGCATCCTGGGGAGGAAAGAGTTTATTTCATCTTATAGCTCACAGTCCATCATGCAGGGAAGTCAGGGCAGGAACTTAAGATGGGAACCCAGAGGCAAGTACTGAAGCAGAAGTACAGGAGTGCTGCTCACTGGCTGGCTCTCCATGGCTTGTTCAGCTTGCCTGTTTTTACAGCACTCAGGATCACCAGCACAGAGGTGGCACCACCCACAGTGAATTGAGCCCTCCCACATCAATCACCAATCAAGGAAAATGCACCATAGGCTTGCCCACAGGCCAATCTAGTGACAGGATTTTTCCAACTTGGATTCTCTCTTCCAAAGTGATGCTTAGGTCAAGTTGATATAAATCCAAGCAGCACAGCTATTAAAAAATAATCCTATGGGTAGACTGTAGGAGCCAGATGTCAGGGAGGACTGAAGCAAAAGTCTCTTTTGGACATTACAGGGCCATCGTACTCATGAACTCAACACCCATGGTAGCCTGCATAAGACCTACAGAGGATCAAGCTGGTCAATACTCCAGCATGGAGCTGTAGGGAGTTCGAGTCAAGAGCCCTAACTGAGGAACTATTGACAACTGATGACTTCTAGGGAAGAGATGTTCAATTTTCCTTATGGGTGTGGCCCTGGTAGGTTGACCACACTCTAGTGGATGGCCCTACAACTGTGAGTACATAGAGAACACAAATTGGACTGGATGGGTTATTGAAAAAAAAATGAGGACATAAAGTTGGGAGGCGGAGGATCTGGGAAGATTTAGGGGGAGGAATGGGGAGTGAATTTGATAAAATATACCGTATAAAATTCTTGCCAGGCAATGGTGGCACATGCCTTTAATCCCAGCACTCAGAAGGCAGAGCCAGGTGGATCTCTATGAGTTGGAGGCCAGCCTGATCTATAGAGTGAGTTCCAGGACAGGCTCCAAAAGCTACACAGAAACCATCTCAGAAAACCAACCAACCAACCAACCAAACAAACAAACAAAAAACAAAACAAACAAAACAAACAACAAAAAACAAACAAACAAAAAACCAAGAAAACCCTTTAATTAATAGAAACATTTTATTAAAAAAGACATTCCCTTAAAAATAAGATGTATGGTCTAGGAATTTTCAGTATGAGTAGTGAATATTTCAGACTAGAACCTTTTTAATCTTCTTAATTCAAATATTGTAATTTTCTTTTCTTTTTTTTAAAGCAATTTTAAGAAATATTTTTAATTTATTTTACATAGCAACCACAGTTATCCCTCCCACTTCTCCTCCTACTCGCCCCTTCTGGCCTCCTCCTCAACCCATCCCCATCCCCTCCTCCAAAAGGGTAAGGCCTCCCATGGGGAGTCAACAAAGCCTGGCACATTAAGTGGAGGCAGGACCAAACCCCTCTCCCCTGCATCAAAGGTGAGCAAGACATCCCATCATAGGGAATGGGCTCCAAAAATCCAGCTCATGTGCCAGGGATAGATCCTGGTCCCACTTCCAGTGACCCCTCAAATAGACCAATCTAAACAACTGTCTCCCACATGCAAAGGGCCTAGTTCAGTCTCATGCAGGTTCCTCAGCTGTCCATGTAGAGTCCATGTGCTCCCACAAGCTTGGGTCATCTGTCTCTGTTGAGAATGTAGGAGAACTTCTTTTCTTCATTTTCATTAGCTTCAATTAATAATGTGATTCTCATAAAGCAAGTATGAAAATATGAACTAATTTTGTATACAACTTTATTTCTCCTGGAACTTGTATTTGTGCTGAAGTTGTAGTGAGAAGTAAATGCGTTTGGCTGACTGAAGCTGGTGCCTCAGTGGACTGCCAAAAAAAAAGACATGAGTTGGGAGGAGGTGGATTTTGGAGGATTTAGGTGGAGGAATGGGGTATGACCATGTCAAAGACAGGTCAGTTTTTATTAATTTCTCTCTATCAAAGAAAATATCACTTTAATACAATGCTTCATAGTTTGTCTCCAGCCTAATTTTCTATTTGTTTCTTCTTAAATGCACATTTTATAGGACCTAGCTCAGAAAAAAATTGTTAAGAGTACGAGTTGAAGAAGAATAGGGTTCCACTTAATTTGAATTTGCTTCTGTGTTGTTTTCTTTTATTGTATTTTAACAAAAGATATGTAAGTGCATAGGTTTTTTTTTTTTTTTTTTTTTTCAGTTAATTATGTAGTAGCTTTTGAATTTGGGTAACTCCTTGCTTTTTTTCTGCTTGATAGCTTTTGTTTCTCTCAAGAGGCTGAATATTTGGAAATAACACCCATCAATAATTGAGAAAGTATCAGATATAAATTTACATTTTAAAGGCCTATAATGTACATAAAAATTTCATATTAAATATGTAAGATTATTTTCTTTCAAAAGAATAATTTCAAAACCATACACTTTCCTCTCCTTGCTAAAAAATATCACACTGACAACAAGCAATTAACAAAAAGAATGAAAATAACATCTAGGTACCCTCCTCCCCCTCCAACCCCCCCCCCCCCCCCTACTCCAGGCTGGTGGGAAGACAAGCAAATATGTAGTGGAGAAATGGAAGAGAAAGAGAAGTGGAAGGTTCATGTGCCATAGAAAGAGGCAGATCAGAAGAAATGAAGGTACTGAAGAGTAGGCTGATGTGGGTAGCCTGATTGCCACCTGGGACCATGGTGGTTGTCCAGGCCATGTTGCTGCCAAGGGCCATGTCTGGGTCCATGGTCCTACTATTGCTAGGGTCCATGTTGAAGTCTGAAACCTGTGATGCCACCAAAGATCACATGGAAGCCTGGCATTTGTAGCTGAAGATTTCCTGTGTCCCACCTGGTCTGCAGCCACTCAGACCCAAGTAAACACACAGAGGCTTACATTAATTACAACTTCCTGGCTACTCAGTTTTGGTAGAGCATGAGACTCTTAATCTCAGAGTTGTGGGTTCGTGCCCCATTTTGGGTGCCAAATGTAGACACATTTCTAAATGGTCTTATTAAATAAAAAACATGGAGCCAAATATAGGGGTGAAAGCCTTAGAAATCAGGGAAATAGGAATAGCCACCAGCCAACTTTACCTCACCAGCTCTGCAGCTTCCAAGTGCCACAACTTCCTGTCTACCCAGGCTTTTATATGCCTTGCTTTTCTGCCCTCTCATTGGCTCTTAGCCCAGCTACCTTCCTTGTCACTGCCTGTCTTTATAGACCTCCAGGTCTCTATGGTTGGTACTGGGATTAAAGATGTGTATCACCACACATGGCTCTGTTCCCTGTTATGGCCTTGAACATAGAGAGACCCTGCCTACTAAGTGATCAGATTAAGGGTATGTGCTACCACTGCCTGACTTTTTGTTTTATTTTAAATGACTTGCTATTTCCTCTGATCTCCAGGCAAACTTTATTTATTAACATACAAATAAAATATCACCACAGGTGTTGGGGCCACAACCTGTCCAGGGGCTGTCATGATCTGAGTGGCTGGTGCTTCCACCTGGAGCCAGGATGTCATCTGGTCCTGAGCTGTTGCTGAGGGCCATGTCTGGGTCCATGGTCCAGCTGAGGCTGGGGTTTATGTTGATGTCTGTGGCCCATGTCACCTCAGAGGGGCTGTAGGAACCATGTGTGATGAAATCAGAGGGCCATGCTGAGCCAGCCCCACCCTTTCCTGGCCCTGAGAAAGCTGGCCATGCTTCTCAATGGACACTGTAGCATTTTAAAGTGCAGCATTTCTAAGACTGAAATGGCCACTGTGGCTGCTGGCTCTGCCCACCTCAGCTTTCCAACATGGTGGTGGTACACTTTACCGCTAGCTCTGGGTCTGGAGCTATGTATACCATTAACTATCAGAAGCAGTTTTATCAAAGCAGCGTGTAGCCCAGAAACTTTTTTTTTTTTTTTTTAAACAAGCAAAGGGTAAATCCACCAGGCAGCAGAGTAAAGTGCTGCTTATAGACTCCTCATTCCCACCACATTGCAGGTCAGACACACGTCAGGAACCCACCATAGTACCTCAAACCGGTGGGCTGCCACTAACTTGAGAGAGACAACTAGGAAGCTGATTTTAGCTCCATTTTAGAATCTTTTTTTTTTCTCAGGTTTTAGGTGGAAACTCTTGCCAACACGTTGGGTGCCATTTGTAGCTGGAGACCTTCTCTCCAGCCCCCGCCAAGCCCTGTTAGTCCAACAACCCATTTATAAAATAAACACATAGACATTTATATTATTTAAACTGCTTGGCCATTAGCTCAGGCCTACCATTGTCCAGCTCTTATTCTTATATTTAGCCCATTTCTATTAATCTATACTTTGCAACATGGCTCGTGGCTTACCAGTACCTTACATCTTTCTTGTCATGGTGGCGGCTGGCAGTGTCTCTCTCCACAACCTTCCTGTTCCCAGCATTCTCTTTTCTGCTTGTCCTGCCTACCCTATCCTTCCTGCCTGGCTACTGGCCAATCAGCACTTTGTTTATTTTATCCAATCAGAGCAACCAACATATTTGACATACAGAACATCCCACAGCACTGTAGGAGTGAGGGGAGAGTATGGGAGGATTAGGAGGTGAGTGGAATTGGGGTACGTGATGTAAAATTCCCAAAGAATCAATAAAGAAATTGTATTAAAAGAACCAACCAACCAACCAACCATCCAACCAACCAACCAACCAACCAACCAAACAAACAAACAACCCCCCCAAAGAATGAAGTGTTAGAGAGAATGATATACCCTGAAAATAAGATCAAATATTGAACCAAGTGACATATTATTTTCATGACTAAATTTAGGTAACTGAAATGATTGTGGTTTGAAACAGGGAAAATGTGTGCATCCATGTGAGCACACCATTGTGATAGAGTGTCATTCAGAGGCCTTCTTATGGTCTCACACACCAATGATGCCATGAGATCAACCTTACAATATTTCCCACTTAAATGTGAGAAACTGTTCTCCACTTCAGAAAGGCCATAATGAAGAACCATAACTGCTATGGTAATCTGAATGTGACTGAGATAAATACGGATCAATATACACAGCTACTTTAACTTTACATCATGAGAATAAAGACTAGATCCCTCTCATCCACAGGGAAGGGGAGGGACCATATTGGCATTCAGTTGGCTGTTGATGAGTTCTTAGAAAGAAGACAGTGGAGGAACAGTAATAAGTGTGCTGATGAAGTGATTGTGAGGAAAGATTAGTTAAATGTGTTGTGTGAAGAATAAGTGAGTCCTGGTGACATGCTGTGCTTATTTGTGGAGCCTGAAAGAAGAGAAGACACACTGATCACCGCTTTCAAGGCAAGTAGATTTTATCTTTGTGTGAGAGATGTGAACAGCACCTCACTGAAGAAGGTACACTGATGACAGACACACATGTAGAAAGATGCTCTGTGTTGTGTGTCACTAGAGAATAGCAAATCAATACAACCATGAGGTCCTATATATACCATCTGATACATGGGATTGAAAGGAAACACCTTCTAATATGATTTTTCATGGGAATATTAGTTTTGACAAAGCTGTAACTATTAAATGATTTTACAAAAATGAATATGACATTATAAGCTCCTTACAATTATGTTCCAATTGTTAATGTGAGAATTTATTTATAAATCTTTACTCTTATTAGTCAAAGAGTGTTAGAAATTGTCAAATAGTCACTTGAGAGAGAGCAAGAGAGAGAGAGGTCTAAGACAGCTGTAGTGTGTAGTTGTTCCAGCTTTGACCCCTAGTGAGGCTTTCAGTAACTGCCATGCTTACCCATGACCTGCTCCTGGGGTGGAGCCAAGATGGGAGCCCTTAAGACCCAAGATCAGGATATGCCAGGTCTCTTGGTTCCTTGTGATCCTGGATGCTAGATGGCAGACCAAGCAGAGTTCTCCAGAGAACACCACTGGACTGCACTTCACCTCTCCCAGATCCTATAACCAACCCCTTTACTGGCAGTAAGTCACACCAAAACAAACCTTTTTAACTACATGGAGTTGCTGTAATAAATCCCCCAATAAACAGCAGTTCTTGAAGTTTTGACCTCAGGACCCCTTATACTTTTAAAAAGTATTTTTTCTAAAGTTATTTGCTTATGTGAGTTATAACTATTGATATTTAACACATAAGAAATTAACCCAATGATGATTTTGATATTATTATTATTTCACTAAAAACAAGAATAAGTCCATTTACATGTTAAAATAAAGAAGACATTTCTAATGAAAATATTGCTCCGAAAGAGATGAATGCATTGTTTTACATTCTCCCAAGTCCCTTAATGTCTGGCTTAATAGAAGACAGCTGGGTTTTTCCACGCACACAGTCTACTGCTGTGTGTTTTGAGGAGTGAAGAATGTGTAGAACACTCATCCCCCCACAGTCATGCACTTGGAAAAGAAGGTATTTTAAAAGTCTTTTTGTATGGTTGTGGGATCTTTTGTGATTCATACTAAAATATGACAAGTTGTAGTTGTTTTGTAATACAGAGATATTATCACACGAATGAGCCTTCTGTATTCTGTTGTACTAAAGTCCGTTGTGCTGTTTTGTCTTTTAATGGATCTTTTGTGGTTTTTACCATCTGCTGGTCATTGAGAATTATGACCCATTTTATTATATGTCAGATTTTCTGATTTAGATTGATTATCTATGTATGTATGTATGTATGTATGTATGTATGTATGTATGTATCTATCTATCTATCTATCTATCTATCTATGAATCTTCAAATTCTTTGAAGATCAATCCATTTTGCATTATTTGTCAAAAAATTCACATTTTCTATATTACTAGATCTCCCCTCAGAGTCTTTAAGCTTTGGAAAGCTGTCTGGCTCACAGCAGTGGCTATATGTTTTCCAAAAACTTGAAATTCTCCTCAATGCTGGACTGTTATCATGGACAACTGTGATTGGTTGTTAAGTTGACTGGATTGAGAGACTTCTAAGAAATCTGTAAAGTATGCGTCTGCATACTGGCATGTATGTTAGTGAACTGAGCTAGAAAGAAACGTCTTGAATGTGAATGGCATCATCCAATACAGTGGAAGCTGGAAGTGTGCCTGCAGCTGGATTCTTCTCAGAGGGTAGGTTTTCTCTACCTTTGCCATCTACAGGTTCTTAGCCTTGAACATGGGTCACCATAGCAACTCTCTAGGGAACTTCAAGACCTTCGGCCTTGGACTGGAGCTGGATTTTTTTTTGCTTTATTGTTTGCAGGCTTCCAGCTTTGTCTGAGCAACTGGCTACTGTTTCTGAAGCTCTCAGCAGGCTGCCAGTCATTATGGGATTATGCATCCTCTGTTTGTGCAACTTTATTTACACATTCAGTTTATTGGTTTTGTTCCTTGTTCCTTTAGGTAACTCAGACTAATACATCCACATTCATTGGGAATTGTTTTCCAGAAGTGTCGTGTTAACTGTGTATTTTCTAGAAAGCACTCCCCAAATCTCAGGTTAAACAGTTAGCTTGTCAGTTATCTTTTTAAAAGTCAAGATGATGTTCCATGGAAAATACAGTGAGGGAGCTCACAGCTTAGTCAGAAGTGCCTTTCCCAAGTCACCATGCTGTTGCATAGCCAAAATGCTCTGTGCATCCTTATCATTTCATTACACAGAATATTAAGAGACATGTACTTCTGGCTCAAGAGTTAATGACATCAAAGGTTTACAGACTCATCAAGTGAAATTGGCCGGGTCCTGGCTTCCCTGCTATAAGTTCTTGGTGGAATAGAGTGCATTGGCTGCCAGCATAGTTTGTTGCCACTGCTCTAACTGATGGCCAAGCACCAAAAAATTTTACCCACCATCACTACAAATGTTAGCCCAGTGAAATAGTTTACTAATCTTTTAAGCATAGCTTTGCATTGATCTGATGACCCCTGAACTCCTAGTTTTGAGAAGCAGAAACTTTGTCAGTGAGTTATTGGGACTTTAAGTACAGGCTATCACTCTTCACATTTCATCTTTTGGTCACCACAACATGTTTCTATGTGGAAAATAGTTGTGAACAGCATTCAGGAGTGGATGATGTCTCTTACAATGTGATTGTCACATCAGGAGGTATACCCAAGTCTTCAACAGCCCATTCTATCAGTAAGACATGAAATAAAGCAGTGAGATGGACATGGATGTTTAAATAGCCTCAGTTCCCTTAGGAGGAGGCAGAGGGGAGATGTCCAACATCACAGTCTGCAGCTATCCTAGAGTCCTTTCCCTTAATGGGTGCTGGATTCATAAACCAAAAAGAATTGATAATTTGAAGACTCCAAACTTCCTAATGTGGTCTTGAAGCCAAGCCTCTGTTTTCCACATTTAAGAACTTTCCCTCCTAAACTCTTAAAGATGTTATTGAACTATTCATTCATTTCAGCATGAAGAATCCAAAGTGGTAGAGCTGCACCCCCCCCCCCCACGCAAAGAAGTGGTCCAACTCGTCAATGAAGAGCATACCAATGTCTTACAGTCTTATGCCAGCTGTTCTTTTTTGGCTGTGGGTGATGATGGCCTTTGTGGTAGTAAGAAAGATTTCAGAATCTGAGAGGCACCAAACAGTCACATTGCTTTATCAGCAATGGTAACAAAAGCTGGATGTCACAGTTAGCAGAAAAGCAGATGGTTCTCAGAGCATTGGGTCATAGCAATTCTTGACAATACCCACCATTCTTTATTTTCTTTTAGTCTGTTTCCCTAAATAAAGCCTTTCTACCATCTTCCTTAAATGTGTGTACAGCATTTGTAAATTTATTTGGAAAATGTTCCAGTGCATTTGGACAAAGAAATATCACTCCCTAAAGCTTTTGCTGTACCAGACAAGGCTGTTCTTTATCTTGTTTGCTTCACATATGTAAAATGAATGTTCATTATCTCATTAGCTTTGTCTATGAAAACTGAACAATCTATAGTAAGAACAATCATCTCTAAGATTTCAATCAGATGGGAAAAATCTGGGCCATCTGAATATAGCCTAAAGTGTGACATCATTTAAGATGTGAACGTAAGTTCATGTTACATTTATAATCTGACACTTACATTCAGAGATTTAGTTCATAATCAGAGATTTATTTTTTATGATGCTTCCTAAGGTCAAAGACAGAAGTTATCCCAACATTTTGAAGTCCAGATAGCAAATCTTTCAGGCTTTAAGTGCCAGACAGTTTCTACTCCAATGATGAGATTTGGCTATTGTGGTATGAAGATACCTATTGGTAGAATGCAAATGAATGGGGGTGGCTATTTATAAAACTTCGTAAAGGAGGCAACAAGCTATAGCTTCCTGTCTCTGCTCCAGGCTCACAATTTACTCTTTAAGCATCTATCAACTTCCGCTATTCCATGTTTTCAATGAATCCATCTGAATGATATACTTCTTCTCTTGTTATTTTCTGTCGGCTCTCTTGTTGATGTTTTGATTCCTAATCTTATACTGGAACTATTTTTATTAATGATACTAGTATTTTTAAATGATTTTAAAGTGGTGGAATCTGGTGATTTATTCCTTTGTTTGTTTCTGCCTTGATACCCCAGCCATTTTAATAGGGGACCTTTATGGGGTCAATATCAAGATATGGCTAGACCATATGCTGGATGATCCAAAGCAGAGTATTTGACAGCCTGGCAAATGCATTTCAGAATTCCAAGCACTCGCTGATTATATACGCATTACTGGTCTCTGATGTTCCTGTGACAATTAGCAGGGAGTTAATGTTACCTGGACCTCTAATTGCTGGGGCTCAGTGGACATGTAGGTTATTTTGTAAGTGTCCTGATGATACTCTGCAAATATGAGCAGTGGCTTTGGACTAGTAATATGGAATGCTCCTCAAAGAGAAGGAAGGCCCTGGGGTGCCTGCCAGGACTCCCTTTAGAGGTAGTGCATGAGGTGGGAAATGTGATTAAAACCTGGCAGTATAAACATATTCAGACAGCTTAGCATAACCTCACAATGAGCTTGCTTAAATGAAGCTTCAATGAAACACTACTTGAGCAAAACTTGGCCTCCAATTTAACACAATGTAAAAGGTAAAATGCACTGAGGGTGTGGACATTAGTTGAATTGTTTTGAAGGTAACAAGAGCTCAGACTTTCACCACCAAACTGCAGTGTGACTCCTGATAGCCTCGCTCCTCTTTTTCATGCATAGAATAACACAGTCTGGCATGGGATAGTTTATTTCAGAGTTAAAGAAAAAAAAAAAAAACCCTTTTCTGTTTTCTATTCCCATTGGAATAGTTTCCCCTATTCATGGCCCATCTTTAATGTGCATAATGCATAACGTGGTATAAGGAACTGTCGAGAACAATTAGATCAAATTAAAAATATCCAGCAGAAAGTATTCGTCATATGGTTTGCAAAGTTTGTGGCTTCATCCAAAGTAAGTGAAAAACTAAAACAGAAGTTCTTGGACCCTGGCTGTTGCTTCTCTCCCATATGATGATACCGACTTCTAAAGTCTGCCGTTCCACTGGAATTCTATCTTCTATGCATATTGAATTAATTTTCTTGGCATTTTGCTGATTATTCCACTACCTTTTTTATTTGAAATGGAAGCCTAGAAAGTGACATTTACTTTCCTTTCTAGAATAAATTTTAACATTTTTTCCATCTGGTGATCCATCTCCCCTGCTGCTGTTTTCAGAGACCAGTCCTCCTGAGATCACCCAGAAAATGTTTCTAGGTGCCTATCATGGTTGCCATGCATCCATGACATGGAATTCAAGTGGATAAGACACAAAATCTGAGACAATTCTTTGACTATTGGACTATGGTGTTTGGGCTTTAGAAATGTTTATGCATTCATTTGTTTGCGTCCTCACTGACAATTACTGAATGCTTAGTACAGGGGAATTTTACGTCAATATAGGGATGGGAACAAAAGATGCCTGTGATAGAGTGCTCATGTGCTAAAAACACAGAATTTTAGAACTCAGATGCCTGACTTGGATCACTCCTTTCCAAGTGAAGGACAATAACTTTTTTGTTTATCTCTCTCTCCTACTTCCCGGGTTTCCCTGTCCACTGCTGCAGCCATCTCTAATGCAAAGGGCCTGACGTGGTGAAAGGAGGCACTTAGCTGGAAACCTGGTTCAGACTGCTCATCTGACATGAGAATTTATAGTTCAGCAGTTTCAAGCAGCATGTACAATGTCACATGGTGTCAACTGGCTGAATCTTGGAATAAACATTTTAACAGAGTACTTTTCAATTTCTCAAAAAAAACAAAAACAAAAACAAAAACAAAAAACAAAAAACAAAAAACAAAAAAACAAAACAAAAAACAAAAAACCCAAAAACTTTAGAGTAACTGGATATAAAGCCTGCCTATTACATTAAATCACATAGAAGGCCCTGAGAATCAGATTAAGGAAAGCTTGGACCCCATCTTTTCTTCCAGGGGTGGTGAAAGGCACCTTGCTCTGCGTGGAGATGTAGAGCGCTTGCATTGCACCTGGTGTTTTGTCCATCCTCGAGTTCCTATTTAATGCTAACCAAAATAATGTGGCACCTGCAAACTATCTCCAAAGTGTCCACCTAGAATGCTTCATCTGCCTGTGGTGAAGCTAGCCAGGCTAGCTCTCTGAAACGACATTGCTACAAAATGGTTTTACTGGTGACTCAGGCTGATTAGAAATCATAACAGCTAAAATGACTAGATGTCTGCTCTGTACCAGGTGCTTTCTGTGAATTCCCTTTTAATCATTTCGAGAGGGAGGCAGTCCTGCTCATTTTTAAACAGATGAGGCATCTAGGCTCAGAGAGGTTAAGTAGCTGAAAGAGGCTAAGTTTCTTGCTTAGTGTCACCCACCTGATAAATGTCAGACACTGGTGCTCAGTGTCAGGGCTTCCTGAAGTCAGATAACTCTTCTCGTTTCCCTTTACCCAGCCGTTAATTTATTCTTTTGATTATTTTAGAAAGAACTTAGGGCAGTATAGGAAAACAGAAATTTACAGACCCTGGGTTTGTGGGGAGGGGGACAAGTGGTGAAAGGTCCTTGGGCTGGCTCGTCAGGACTAGTCGGCCCAGACTGTCAGAGGAGTCTCTGAATTCTCTGTATGTGCTGCCACGTTACTAGGTCAGATGAGCAGCGCTGGAGTCCAGCTCTCGCCATAGGATAGGAAAGAATGTTAATGTCCCTTGTTCTTTGTGGCAGCTTCTTTTGTGCTCTCGTGGCATTCAGACTGATAATCATTATGGTCTGATTTATTTTTGTGTTCTATGCTCTTGAGTATAGTCAAAACATACAAATATGCAGACAGCTGATCTGAGCTAGGGAGGGCTGAGATAAAGAGCCAATCAAATAAAGATAGGCTTTCTTTAAAGTCTGTGACATTTTACAAGATTTCCCCACCTCCATGACTTTGTGGGAATGACAAGGTGGTTCCTTGATCAAGCATAGACCTGGGAGAACATGAAGGTTTAATCTAGCACTGTAACCGACAGGCCTTGCGGTCTCTTAGTATTGTCAACAGTAGACTCTTAATTGTGAAGGGCAGTGATAGATGTAATCTGTTTTGGTGCCTCAGTTTCCTTATGTGTAAGGTAAGCATCATGTTCGGAATGACTTAACTCAAAAGTACATTATCGAGTGTTTGGAAACATTTTGTTTAAGAATATAAAGTGCTAAAGTGTTTTCAAGAATCTGTGTTTCCAGCAAGATTAAATCATGTACTTCTGCATAGCCTGTTGTTCAAGCTACACACACACACACACACACACACACACACACACACACACACACACACACATCTCTATATATGTGTAATGTATAATATAACAATCCATATGTTATGTATGTATATAATAGACAAATATACACATATATAATATATAACATATTAAAATATACTTAACATATATTTTATATGTATTTTTGAGACAGAATCTTTGCTATTTAGCTCATGCTAGCCTGAAACTCACAATCCCTTGCCTCAGCTTCTAAATAAGGAGCTTACAAGTGTGAGCCACCATCTCTGGCAAGCTACATATACTCACATATGTAAGTGAGCAGATATCTGGGTGATAATGACCTTGAAACAGAATGAGTCAGATAGACCTCCATATCTCAAAAATGTCCCACTGGGTGAGTTTGATTTCAGTTGATACTGGCTGGTTTAGCTAGTTGCTGATTCTCAGAGAAGTGCTTTCTCTACAAAACTGCTCAGAAAGGGAACTTGTGATATAAGGAGATGGCGGCCTTCTCCAGAGGGGTGGTGCTGGTCCTTGATACTGTGTGGCGTCTTGGGAATGTCACTCCCCACATGGCTTAGTATCCTTTCTAGGGAGGTGGGTAGAAGCCCATCAGGATAAAGACAGAAATACCTTTTCATTATCAATGCTAGAAAATTTGTAAGTTTCTACCCTTTTTTGCCTGTTTGCAGTAATTTTTGTTTTCCCACTCAGAAGCCATTGTAGATATACAGGGCTAGCTGGAGAAATGGAAAATTAAAAGGCGCCTCTTTGTGTGTGTGTGTGTGTGTGTGTGTGTGTGTGTGTGTGTGTGTGTGTGAACAAGTGAGCAGGCAGGTAATTTCTCGCCTCTGTCATTAGCTAGAGAAACTGAGTTTCCTTCTGAGTTAGCATCACAAAGTTGTACTTTAGGTGGCAGTGAGCTTGCTGTTGGTGCTGCTGCTGCTGCTGCTGTTGCTGTTGGTGCTGCTGCTTCAGGTGCGGATGTACCCTCTCTCTCCTGCCCCATCTCTCACTGAGCATACTCCTCTTAGCAGACTTTGGATCATCTCCAAGGGAAGATGGGCTACCTCGTTTCTAGAGGCTGAGGGGTGTTTGGATGTGGGGGCCACTGGCTGCATCTCACAGATGCCAGAGGGTCAGTTCACAGTTAGCATCTCTGGTTCCTCCTTGGTTTCTGTTGCCTTGCAGGCTGATAGGCTCATGCCTCATTTGTTTTCGTGGTTCCTGTAAAGGATCTCAGTGAGACACTGTATTTGCAAAGCATTTTAAGCAAATGGAGTAGGAGCTGCTATTGAATTACAAAGCACTGTGTTCTACTCTTTGTTTCCAATAAAACTTTCCTGGGTTCTTTCAAGGAACAGTGCCTTGGACAGAGGGGTGTCTTTGGGGAGACATTGGGTTTTTCCTTCAAATGCTGAGGTGGAAGAGTGTTGACAGAAGGAGAGGAGTGTTTTCTACAGCTGAGGTCTTCTGGGATGACCTCTTGGGCTTTTGGGGATTTCCCCCTGGAAATACTTCCCTGTATCTTCTGTTTTCACTGCATCACTCTGTACTCTTCCCACAACTGCCTCAGCTAACTCTCCAACTGAATGGATGGGAATTTACCTGTTGTATATTCTTTCTTTCCAGTCATGTTACTTTTAGGAAAACAAAATCCCTGGTGGCTTTAAGATCTGGGTTGCTTTGTTATTCCTCAGAGCCTATTCATAGGAATTTATGCTCGTCTTGAGGAGTAGTTTTTCCTTTGATTGAGAAAAAAAAAAAAAAGCCCATTTTTTTCTGGTGACACGAAAGAACAAGGTATTACGGGGAGAAAGGGGACCAATGAGGTAGGTGTTGAAGCTGATGTGAGTGAAAATGTCAGTCCTTGCACGGGTTTGAGTCAGTTCTGCCTTGGGTTTAAACAGGAGCCTATTGATGGGGATGGGGTGTGGTAAATAGTCACAGACTTCTTGCCATGGCTGGGCACTGTGGCTGTGACAGAGCCTGTAATTAGGAGAGCAATCAAGAGGATGGGTTTAGACCTTCCACTTCAGAGAGGAAGGCTCTGAATTTCGCTTACCATGAGCTCAGCTTACAGATGATCATTTTGCTGTGGTTTTTAGAGAAGACCACCTTGGGAGAAAGGAATGTAAATCTCATTTCACTTCTAGTTACACAAATCAGTGAAAGTTGCAGGGGCAAACCCTCTTCTGAGTGAAGGGCTGCAGTAATTGCTGTCTCCTGAAAGAAGATGGCGAAACACACATCAAATATGAGTCCTGGCTTGCTCCATGAAACTAAAAAACATTCATTGGAAAAACTGGTTCTCTTGTTATTGTGTCAGAGCGAGGGATTTCTAACAGAAGGATTTGACAGAAAAGACAAAAGGCCTGGCTAAGTAATCAAATACTCATGCAGGTGTTCAGGTCTTCCCTGTGGCACTTGTACATACCAGATGAGCTGTGCTGGGCCTAATGTACATTCTCCTTGGGTTAAGATCTCAGCATGTAAACATTTTTCACTGATGACATATTTTATGTAGATATTTTTACTACATAGATCTGAACCTTTGTTTTGCTCAGAGGAGGAGCAGCATCCCATTCCTTCACATAGACTAGGAACAGTCATTGTGACACACTGGGCTCATCAGGCTTCCCTGCGGGATTGCTGAGTTGGTCACTGGCAACTGTTTGGCTTAACTGTTGGACTGTGCAGTAAGGAATTATCCCTTTAATCTCTCCCCTGTTCTCCTCTGCAAAGGGTGACTGTAACGTCACCAGGCACCATATGCCTTGCTGTATTCTGAGACACAATTTCAACCACCACTGTTTTTGTTATAAGGAAAAAAATGTACTAAAAGTAGCTCAAATGGTAAATAGCCTTGCCAAGACAATAATGACTTCTCTTAGGAGAAAAACATAAAGAAAAGCACAAGTATAGCCATCTCAAAGGAGCCGTGCCATTATCAGTCACCTACTCTTGTTTCTTTATCCTGAGAGCATGATGGCCTCACCTCTACCCCTTACCAGGTCGGACACATGTAGAGTCCACCTCACTTTCCTTTCCAGCTCAGTTTTCTGTAGATACTCATCAGTATGTAAATGCCCATGCCATCTTCATTTGAGTGCCTGTTACCAAATAACTATTTTAGACCAGATTTTTAAAAAGGAAAGATAGAAAAAGACAGACAAAGACTGAAGTGCTGCTTGCGAAACAATGAGTTGTCTTCCCTACATACATTAGAAAAGATTGCTTGACTGGTTAGATTATACTAGAAACAAATAATTAGTGAACCAGTTTGTAGTTCCTTCACATCCCATGGCAGTTGTGGGGCTGTTGTAGTCACCCAGAGTCCAGATGGAAAGAGAGAACAGCATTTTGAATACTGATGTCATAATGCTAGATGGAAAAAAAAGAGCATTGAGTGGCTTTGCTTTGCAATTAAATGCTTGGCCTGGGTGACATACACTTCTTCCTGCTCTGAGCACATGGACCTAAAGTAACTTAGCTGCAGTCTTAGTCAGTGTCCTGTTGCTGTGAAAATACCATGACCATGGCAACTCTTACAAAGGAAAGCATTTAACTGAGGTTGGCTTACAATTCGGAGCTTTAGTCCATTATCATCATGGTGGGAAGCACGGCAGCATGCAGACAGACAGGTGCTGGAAAGGAGGTGAGAGTTCTATGTCTGGAACCACAGGCAGCAGAAAAACAGAGAACCACTGGGCTTTTGAAACCTCAAAGCCCACCCCCAGTGACACACTTCCTCCAACAAAGCCACACCTACTCTAACAAGGCCACACCTTCTAATAGTGACACTCACTGGTGACCAAGCATTCAAATCTGTGGGCTGTTCTGTGTGGGCTAAATGATTTCCTCTCAGATACAATGAAGTTCTAATTACTTGGTTTCTCTTTATTTAGCTCTATTCATGGAAATGCATTGTATTTCATAGGTGATTAACTTTTCATTTAACATCTAGTCTCCAATGTATAAAGCCTATGTTACACACACACACACACACACACACACACACACACACACACACACACACATACACACACACACACACACACACACACACACTCAGAAATGGATTAATACTGTAAACCTTTAAAAAATGTCTGGCCTTATCCAAAATTTGCCCAAGTCTCACCACACAGGGCCATCTGTTACCAATTTTTTAAATTTGCTCCACTATTCACTTGTATTTTTAAAAACAGCATCACTGAACCACTCACCGTTATTCCTTTGGTTGGTTAGATTAAGCATGGAGGGCTGAGCTCTTAGAACCTGAAATGCCACATCCCTGTCTCCAAACTTGTTACCTCACCACTTTTTGGTTTAGGAAGCACTCGGTGTTACAACCAAAGGAAAATGTGAACCATGGTTTTACTCTAATTACATTATTTCTTAGTTAACATTGCTTCTCTCCAGTTGAGTTTTGAATACGTTCTCTAATCTACCCACAACTTTTCACTAACTAAAGTTGTCCTGTCTTCGTCACTCCTTCGCTGTTCTCACCTTTCTCCCTCCCCTTATTCCTTTCTTCCTGTCTCCTGATCTCCTTAGATTTCATCATTTTATTTCTCAGATGCATCCTTTAGGGAGGCTTTTCCCCCCTTGTCTCAGTCTGTAGACTGATTACTTTCCAGACCCAAGTTTTTCTGCAGAAATCTTTGTCAGAAATTTCTCTCATATTGTAGCTCGTCTTACTTGGGGGATATATTATTATTTGATTTAAAAAAATTTTTGATTACAACCTTTAGTAGCTATTTGCAAAAGGTGATGGGGATTAAATATGTCCAGTTACTTTGAGTATTTTTATTTTGCTCTTGAAACTGTTTGTCAACCTGACTGGTTTTAGAATTCTAGGTTGGAAAATAATTTCCTTGGCACCATGAGGGAGTGTCTCAGTTTCTTAGTTCTGCTGTTAAGAGACGACATTTTGATCATTAAATATTAAAAAATAAAAAGCTCAAAAGATTATGTGTATGTGTGTAAGCCTGCATGAGTTTGTTTGCACAACGTGCATATAGGAGCCCATGGAGGCCAGAGGGTATCAGAGTACCTGGAACTGGAGGTACAGACGGTTGAGAGCTGCTTATGTGAGTGTTAGGTCCTTGGCAAGAGCAGTACGTGCTCTTAATCACTGAGCCATCTCTCTAGCCACTCTCAAGCATTTTAAAAACACTCTTCATTACATCTTTTTACTTATTATTCCTGTTTGCATGAGCACATACATACACACATGCACTCTGGCATGTATGGAGCCTGTACGATGAATTCCTTCCACTGTGTGTCCAATGGATTGAAATCAGGGGGCCAGGCTTGGTGGCAAGTGCCAGTACTCACTGCCTCTCTTTCTAGCTCTCTGTAAGCAATTTCATGGGGTCTGTTTTTCTTCTTTGCAAACTCTAATCATATCCTATCTTATTTTTGTGTTAATCTTTTCACCTCCAATGGTCTTTTTTGTGTTAGAATCTTCCCTTTGCTGTGGCATCCCACTCTTGTTTCAGGGAATTAATGCCATTTTGTCTTCCTGAGGCATTCATGAACCTTTAAAATCTTCATGTATTTATTATTATCAATGAGCCATGTTTGCATATAAGAATCCAGCCGAACAATAAAAAGTATTCTGCAGCTGCAGTTATCTCCAGTCCTGCCTGGGGCCAGCAGCCACTCAGACTCAAATAAACACACAAACACTTATATTATTCAAACTGTTTGGCCTAATGGCTCAGGCTTCTTGCTGTCTAGTTCTTATATCTTAAATTAACCCATTTCTATAAATCTATACCTTGCCATGTGGCTCATGGCTTACCAGTACTTTGCATCTTGCTCCGCATGGCACGGCTGGTAGCGTCTCCCTCTGCCTCAGCCTTCCACGTCCCAGAATTCTCCTCTCTCCTTGTCCTGCCTATACTTCCTGCCTGGCTACTGGCCAATCAGCACTCTATTTATTAACCAATCAGAGCAACACATTCAGAGCATACAGAGCATTCCACAGCAGTATTCCCTGGACAGGAAGTCTTTCCTCCCTTGACACTTGCCTCTTGCTTCTCCCCATCAGTATCTCCCTTTCAGACTAGAAAGCATCCTTTCAGGGATTTAGCTCACATGTGAAGACGCTGGAGTTCACAGTGTGAGGGGTCACTGATACGACATCCCTGCCTTTCCTTATGCCGTCCCACAGTTTCTTCTTAGACTTGCTGCTCAAAAGCCTCTGCTATTTACCTGATAGAAGAGGAGCTGTCATTCCAGTCTTCTTGGTGGGGGAGGAGTGGTAATCTGTGACTGGAATGGGGCAGGATCTGGGGGCACTGGGTTTCTTAGAGTGATTTTAATACAGTTGCCTGCTTTGACTTCATCTGTCCTTGTTCTCCCATTTCAAGTTTGTCTGAACCTCCGAGCCTTCTCCTACTCAATCTCAGGGCTGGTTCCCAGTATTACTTTAGTATTCAATGGTCTAATATGGCCCAGAGGGACTTTTTCTTCAACTTCTATCGAAGTCCACGCTTCTCGCTTTGCCTGCTTAGAGACTCTTCTGCCAGCAGTGGACTAGCAAGGCCTGACAGAAAGCCCCTTCATTTCCTTCTGGTCTTCAAGATAAGGAAAGGGGAGGAGGAGAGAAGAAAGTGTATCTTTAACTTTTCATCTTTTCATTCATTTTTATTTGTTATTTATGTGTATGTTTCATGTGAGTTTGTTTGCACTTGTACGTGCAAATGTCAGAGGGATGTCAGAAGAAGGTGTTGGGTCCCTGGAGGGTGTTTGTTACAGGTGCTTGTAAATTGCCTGATGTGGGCTGCTTGGATCTGAACTCTGGTCCTCATGATAGAATCACAAGTGTTCTTGACTGCTGAGCAATCTCTCGAGCCTTTGACAGTGTATTTTTATTCTTCTGTGGTTTCCACCATATCCTCACTTCAACCTTGTGGTCGACCACATAGCCTCTTTCTCCTGATATCTCATGGACCAGGACAGTTGCCATATTGGATACTATTTTTCTATTTGCTTCATATCCATTAGTCTTCCTCAATGCTTATATAATCCATGGGAAATGTTCTAGAACCTCCTTCCTGTTCACCCACCATTCTGGCCAGCAGCCTGTCCTCACATCTCTAAAAAGGGTCAGACAAGAGCCATGCCTTCAAACTATGAGAACAAACTCCAACAACACTATAACTGATCTAAGAAAAGAACAGGGATGACTGATAAGCTTCTGGTACCCAGCAAGAATGTTGTCCAGGAGCCTTTTATTAGAGACTATATCTTTTAAAACTTTCAGAATAGTTCTTTTGGGATCCCCTATTTGGTGTGAGAAGAGAGAGCACAGAAGAAATTAAACACTATTGTGGTGGTTTGAATAGATATGGCCCCCATAGATCCATGTGTTTGAATTCTTGGTCCATAGAGAGTGGCACTATTAGGAGGTGTGGTCTTGTTGGAGAAAGTGTGTCACTAAAGGGGTGGGTTTGGAGATCTCATATGTTCATGCTATGCCCAGTATGGTAGACAGTTCACTTGCTGTTGTCTGCAGATCAAGATGTAGAACTCTTAGCTACCTCTCCAGCACCATGTCTGCCTGCATGCTGCCATTCTTCCCAACAAGAGGATAATGGACTAAATCTTTGAACTGTAAACCAGGCTAAACTAATGCTTTCCTTTATAAAAGTTGCCATGGTCATATCTCTTCACAGCAATAGAAACTCCAACTAAGACAAGTGCTATTTATCTATAAATGTATTAAAGTCTTCATCTGGAGAATTCCCTATGGTTCTTTTGGACAGACAGCTTAGTGAGATCCCTATCTGGATATGTCCATACCATCTTTTCCTCATGTTGTATTTAACAAAGGATGCAGTCATTGTCTTTTTCTAACTTGTATTGTATTTGAAAGATGGATTCATACAGAGTCCATATCTGAATTCCTTGCCATTGATTTCCAGTCTCTCGTTGGGTTTGACCAATAGAAAATTAATGGGCAAAGAGAGAGACCAGAGTATTCATTTATTTTTGCTCCTATTGTGTCTCTGAGGCAGCACTTGTGGTTCCTAGTCACTCCTTCCCAGCATCAGGTCTCCCTGGTTTCCAGGACTTCTTCCCTTGCTCTCTCTGTACCAGAGATAGGAATGGGCTCCTGTTACAACAGTCACTAGGAATCATATGATTCTTTCTCTCTGTTTTGTTTTAAGCCTGTATTATTATAGTAGGCATTTTCCACTGATTGATTTGGAGTAAATTTGATTGCTACTAGAATCCTGAAGCAGGAAGTCTTAGTCTTATTAAGAAAAGGAACCATAGTCTTAGAATTTAAGATTTTGTCTCTGGCTGAGAATGCATGGTAGGAAGGATGGGGACAATCAATAGCTTTGCTGAGGACCATCAAATTCAAGACTCTCATTGCATATTTTAAAAGGATTTTTTTTTAATTAAAAAATTTAATAATGTGGTGGTTTGGAAGAAAATGGTTGCCAAAGGGAGTGGCACGACTAGGCGGTGTGGCCTTGTTGGAGTAGTGGTCGTGTTGGAGAAGTGTGTCACTGAAGAGGTGGGCTTTGAAGTCTCATGTATGCTCAAAATACTGCCCAGCATCTCGTTCATTTTCTGTTGACTGCAAGATGTAGGACACTTGACTACTTCTCCAGCACCACGTCTGCCCACACGCCACCATGTTGCATCATGATGACAATGGACTAGACCTTGAAAATGTAAGCCACCCCAATGAAATGTTTTTCCTTTATTAGAGCTGCCATGGTCACAGTATCTCTTCACAGCAATAGAAACCCTAACTAAGACAAATAACTACATATATGAATACTGTATTTACATCATTTCTATCCCCTCCAGCTCCTTTTATTTCCTGCCATTCTTTCTCAAATTCATGACCTTGATCTCTTTTTTCCTGCAATGTGTGTGTATACATACATATATTCTTATATATAAAAACAAGTATATATATAAGTATACATATATATGCATATATCCTGTTGATGCCATTTAGTGCTACTTATATGTATAAGTGTTTAGGGCTGATCACTTGGGATTGGATAACCCATCAGGGGCCTTGTCCATGGAGAAGTCCTTGTCTCTCTCAGCTGCCATTACTTATCCATAGCCCTTAATCTAAGGGTGGGGAGTTGTGAGATTTCCTTCATCCATTTAGGCATGCCAACTGGTATTATCATTGTACTAAGCTTGTTTAGTTGACCATATTGTTGAAATCTCATGGGTGTAGCTTCTTGGTTTTTCCATATAGAAAGCACTGTCTCTAAGCTGACATCCTAGTCCTCAGGATCTTACAGTCTTTCCTCCCCTAGTTCTATGCTGTTTCATGAGCCTTGGATGTAATGATTGTGTGGTATTAACTGGGGCTGGACACCTCATGGCTAGTTGTTCTTTTCATTCTGACCAGCTATAGGTTTCTGTAACAGTCTCTGCTGAAAACTGAAGTTTCCTTGATGAGGGGTGAGAAATACACTTATGTGTGGGTATAAGTATCTATATTTAGAATGCAGTTAGAAATTATTCTGGTTTAGGAAAGTGGTAATAGTAAGTTTTCCTCTAGGGTCCTCAACCTCATCAAACAAAAAATAAAAAATTTCTCACACATACAGCCTCAAAGCTACTCCAAGCATTACCTTGGCGAAAGAGAGCCACATCGCACATTCACATTGTATACACACACATTAAATTTTTCTTGATTTTCAAAGGGAAATGGTCACAACATCCATTGAATGATTTAGTATACATCACTTTCTTGTGATTCTTTTTTTTTTAAACTGGCTGACTATATTATGGAATGATTGACACTGTCATATCAGTTCTCAGTCATCTTTGTCAGTTTTGAGAAGGAAACCCCCCCCCCCATTCCATGCAAAGTTCATGTTCTGTGCAGAAAACATGTTAAGTACTGACTACCCTTTAAATATTTGCATAAAGGAAAGGAAAGGAGAAGAAATGAATGGAAAGATAAAAAGAAGTCTAGTGTGTTGTTCTTGGGTTGGGGAAGATGGGGTGGTGAAACCAACCCAGCCACCTGTTAAATGGTTCTGATTGTGCAGTCATAATTCTATGACATTCCCAGTGAATGTTGAAAAAAAAATGCCGTGTGCAAGGGAGCTGATCTACCCAAAGTCCCCAAAGGACAGGACAGTAATAACTTCAACAGGTGTTCAGAAAGCTTCTGCCAAAAGGAAAAACAATTAGATTCTGTGGGGTGGAAGTTTAGAAGTCACATACAAATCATCTTGTCTGTTTGATAGATGTGCTGTTCATGTGCTCTCAGAGAAACTGCATTATTTCAAAAGACTAAATTAATCATGAAGTTGTGATATCATCTGGCATGATATCTCAAATTCAGAAGTTCATCTCAGTTGTAAAGTAAAGATACACATATTTATATTTAATCACAGCCTAACTCAGACTTAGATGTAAGTGAGAGCTGTTAATAGATGTCTTTTGTTAGTGAATTTGGCAGCAGGAGGCGAATGGGTGTTGCATGTCAGGCTGCTTCATTTCCTTTGATCTATGCACAGAACACATTGGAGGCCCTCATACATCTCTTAGTTAAAATTCGCAGTACAGTTCTGATTATCTCTTTTTATCACTGTCCTCATAGACATGAATTCTAAGCAAGGACTGTCTGAAATAGCTGAGCTCAGGGAAGAAGGAGAACGTTCACACAAATTTGCTTGAGGTCATTGGATTAAATTGCTTTCTTCAGTGATTACTTCAAAGATCTACAGAAGTATGTCAAGTTCACGTCTTTATTGTCAAGTTCTTTTTGCCAGGAAAATCTTAGCAACTCTTGAGTGAGTTTAAGATATCATTAGTTGTGGGATGCCTCTGATTAATAGACAGTTTATGGTTTAGCATGGCACGTAGATTTTCTAAACTTCGTTAAAATTTTTTAATTTTATTTTTATGTGTATGGGTGTTTTGCCTGCCTGTATATCTGTGTACCATATGTGTATAGAAGAGTTCATAAGTGGCATCAGATCTACTGGGACCAGAGTTACAAACAGCTGTGGACCACCATGGCAGTGCTGGGAATTGAACCCAGGTCCTCTGAAAGAGAAAAGCGTGTTCTAAAGCACTGTGGTGTCTCTCTAGCCTCAGGTTTCTAATCCTCTTATTGGTTATTTGCCAAGAATCTTTTGTTCATCAAAATGTACATTTAATAGGAACTAAGTCCTTTGGCTGTACATTTGTGCTATAAATGAAGGCCAATGAGATTCATTTTTTTCTTTATTTTCATAAAGTTAAAATCATGTGCATGTGTCTGTGTTTGAATGTATGTGTGAAATCGGGGGAAATAAAGATCAATAAGATAATCATACAAGTGTTGTAGAATATATTGACAACAATGTTGTAGTTTGAATGTGGAATGGTACCCATTGGCTCTGTGTTTGAACATGTCATTCCCTGGTGGTGGCACTATTTGGGAAAGCTGTGAAACCTTTAGTTGTTCACTCAGAACAGGGCCTTGAGATGTTATGGACAAACGTCCTTTCCCATCTAATCCCTGCTTCCTGACCACAGATGCAACTGAACAGCCACCTCATACTCTTGTGTGTGCATGCATGCCCCACTGAGTTGGAGTGACTCCCGGAAGACTGTAAGTCAGAATAAACCCTCCCTTCCATGTTACTTCTTGTCAACTGTTTGGTCACAGCAACTGGAAAAGAAGCACAAAGCAGAGGAGAAAAGCATGTTTCTAGGTCTCAACTCCAATCTTCCAGACCAAGGAGGACTCATTTCTAGGAAGAAGACTCTCAATCAGAGTGGGGAGGGTATGGGAGCTAGCCAGGCAATGAGGGAATGGCAGGGACGGGAACTGTATTTTAGGTGCTGTATGCACAAGTTCAGGGACCTGATCTATCTGAAATATAGTGAGCAATTATGATATGATGTTTTCTTTGTAAAATTTCAGTTGATTGATAAAATCATTGGCAATAATTATGACAGCGATCTTGATAAGAATGCAGTCAGCTTCAGAACTATCAGTGGATTTGTTGAATACTGTCAATGTGTCAGACAGGATGCTGGGTATTGGATGTGATCTTTTTTTTTTTTAAATGTAGTTCTTCAAACTATCACCTGAGGAAGGCACTGCTCTCTGAATCTCAAACCTGTGGGGATTCACACCAAAGATATAGAAAACAGGTCAGATTCTGATAAATGGGTTATCCTGGATCTAGTTAGGCCTTTAATCAACTTTGTTTATGGTCTGTCTGGGTCTGAAAATGAATAAAGCAACATAATTTACCTTCATTTGTTTTTAAAGAATCTTAATTTTTAAAGTCAGAAAATATTAACTATTTTCAAATGTGTTGTTTTTTTCATTCTGACACTCTTTTTGATAGTGTAACACACATAGATCTGTTTTCAAATTCCAAATGTGAACACATGAACAATCACTATGAATGTGTAGAGACACAACACAGAGTTTTCAAGCCCGAGCAAATATGAACTCAACTATAGAAATCATGTACAAATTGTTGTTGTTATATCTAACAGCTAAGGAAAAAAAAACAACTAATGGGTTGTCTTGGGTTTCTAAGGAAGGCCTCTATGAATCACAATTATTTGAAGTAAGCCCCATTCCAAAAGACCATGACTGGTGTTATTTTCAACACTACGGGCAAACCTTGGCTTCTGTGTGTTTGGCATCTCAAATCCCCAATAAGTTCCTCACTGTGATCCAGCCTGGTCTGTTTACCAAATCCAAATCTCTGGAAAATTTGCTCCTGCAGAAGATCTAGGAGAGATGATTTATCTTGGTGGCACACATCTGTCACGCACCTTCTTGCTGGGGGCTGGGATTTCCATGCCTCGCTTGGACACTGCTGGGAATATCCTTTCTCATTTTTTCCCCTGTTCACTTTCTTCCTGTCCTTCCCATTAACCCTTTTATGTCTGCTAACAATCTGGCTTTCTGTTTGTTCTTCTAGGTACACATTTTGGGCATCCATCTTTCAGTTTCCTTCTCTTTTCATGTTGGTTTCTTCTCACCTCCCCTACATGATGAACGTTTGTTTTCGGGAAGTTATACATAGATTCGAACCGGTGTTATCTAATTACTCACCTTGTTTCTTTATTCCTCTTGCATAGCATGACTAAGACAGGCTGATTCACAGTTCTGTTTTTCCTTTCTTTTTTTCCCTCTCCAGATGTATAATTTCTTGCATGGTTTTATTGCTTTGGAGGAGACTGGAAGATTGCCAAATGACCCAGAAGACCTGACCAGTGGTCTTTTGTTTCTCAGCACCCAAGGGACAATATTTAAATTTTATGGGGTGTGAGGTCTTATTTTTGGATACCAGACGTCTCCTTGGCTCAGGAAACCTTTGGGAAAATAGATATTGAAATCTTTAAGTAATGCAATGCTAACTGCTCTCTTGACAACTTCTCATCTGTGGAGATTTCAAGTAAACATGCCAGTTTAGTTACAAAGTCATTAGAAATAGCTTACAGCATTCTTGCAACATTAAAGTTCTCTTTATAAAATAATTTGTGTCCATGAAAACAGTGAAAAAATATGAAAATATCTATTTCTTCACCACAAAGACTATTCATGTATTTCTGGTGCTTTAAAAAATGTTTTTATTTGCTTCAGTTAAAAAAATTGTCTGGTTTGTGACTATTAAAAGGAATTTATAACACAAGTTACACACAAGTTTTTCCCCCAATATAATAGCTGAATTATCTTAATAGTTTAGATTTTCATTGAAAAAAAAAACCCATTTTATAATATTCCTTGGTGTGTCTGAAATAGTTTTAGTCAGCCATGTACCAGTTGTTGGATACTTTATTCTTGCATGTGGCAAAGGGGGATTGTACCCAGTGCCCCTTGCATGCTAGGCTGTGAGCAGCATCCTTAGTCTATCCTTCCTTTGGCTGTGAGATTGTCCTTGTTTCATCCTTCAGTGATTTTCCATATGATCCTACAGTCCTTGTCACAGGGGCCTAAGGAATGAAACACTCATCCCTGTCTCATGGAGGTATGGCAATGTCTTTCAGCAAAACTCCACAACAGCATGGTACCCGAACAAAATGAGAAAGCCCGGGGTGACCTGTGACAAGGCATAGCGTGAAAAGGCAGTAAATAACATTTCCAGAAGTGAAAATGCAGACTGACAGGCACAGTTCCCCAGGGAAAGTTTATTGATGTCCTTCTCAACACGAATAAAGAATGTGACATGGCAGCCAGGAGCCTCAGCGTTCTGCACAGGTGATGTCCATGTCCGTGGAAAGGATAGATCGTTGTAAACTCACTAGAGGCCGTCTGACTTTAGATAACGTGTTAGGACTGCAAGCAACAGAAAAAGAAAGAAAAACTAGTTTAGACAGCAAACTGCGTTAGCATCCGTGCTGTGCTTGAACATTGAGCGGGGGCAGCTTGAGGCAGGCTTAATCCAGAGGCTCAGGCAGGTTTTCTGTTTGTTCAGCTGGCGTCTCCTCCGTGCATTGGGTCCATCTTCCCTCTGGCTTGCTGCGTACACAGACTGACTATAGTTACTCTAAGCCGCACAGTTCCATTTCATGACTTTCAGAGAAAGTGAAAACTCTTTTCCTGGTGGCTTTATTCTTAAATTAAAAGTGAGAAAAATTATTTCCCAGGAGTTCTCTGTGACCTTTCTTTGTACTCCAGGTGTCTAAAGCATATCACATGTCCATTCCTGTACTAATCCTCGAACCGGGGCAGGGCCACAAGATGATTGACTTGCTGCGTTCCTAAACCAATCACTGTGACAGATGCCTTGAGATTATCTTCAAGCCAATCAGACTCACTCTGTGAGGATGAGATGTGTTTAGTGTGTACACACATATGGGCTACATGGGGGCGGGGCGTGGAAGATGTCTGTATGAAGGGAAACCAAGCCATTGTTAGGAAAGAGAAAAATAATAGATGCTATGTAAGTTTGATCGTCAAAACTGTCAGCCTGGAACATGTTGCAGTTTAGGGCTTAAAAAAATTAAAATCTTGAAATACTTACATAATTTCAATAGGTAATGCACGTAGTAAAAGCCATGATTGTGACAAAATTTTGTGTTATTTAACATCGTTGAAGAGGGAGCTGATGGGATATTGTGGCCAAATGGTTCTGGAATCCTGTTTCCTAGGTCTCTACTGTTCTTACTCACCAGTTTTGTGGCTTGGGCACTTCATTTTGCTCCTTTATGCTTTAGCTTAGTTTCTCCATCTGTAAAATGGGACTCTGCGAGGGTTCCCTGAATAGGCTGTCATGATGATGAAGGAAATTACCAATCTTCTAGGAGTCCAGTTTGGAACAATGCTTGATGAACAGATGTTGGGGGGATTTTTAATGTTCATTATATAATCTGATAAAGGTCTTCTTATCCTATTCATTGGTTATTTGTACTATACATTTACAAATTAAAAGTTATTTGAGAGTAGCAGCATTTTAATCTATACCGTAAGTTGAAATAAAATTATTTTTCAAAAAATATCTTGGGAAGTTGGGGATGTAGCTCAATGGTAGCATACTTGTTTAGTCTGCCCACAGCTCTGGACTTAAGTTACAATGCTCGTACACTCACTCTCAGAGAGAGAGAGAGAGAAAGAGGGAGAGAGAGAGAGAGAGAGAGAGGACATAAGCTTGGAGGAAGGAGAGATAATATATGTTATAAGGTTCATCAGTATCTTTTATACTCGATTCAGTTCATGTGCTTTCTTTTTTAAACTTCATGGTTTAATGTGTACTCTTAAATTTATAAACATACAAACATACACACACATACGTGCCTCACATGTCACAGAGGTAGAGGAACCCTTCCCTAAGTTGTCTGTTGACATCCCACATGACAAGAAGGGATGCTGGCTTTTTACTTAGACGGTGAGGCTTTCTGCAGAGCATAAGGTAGCTGAGGCAGCTCCGTGAATATCTTGACAGAGTGGAAAAGTAGTTTTGTTCATATTTTGCTGTAGTAAGGAGATGGGAGCAGGGGAGGGGCCTTACCCATGGACCAGGGATTGTGCAGTCTGTACGCACCAGCTCACCTTACCCAGGTGAGGACAGGAGTGGTGACGGGACCCCGAAACAGTCAGAGCCCAGCAGTCAGACCTCATAAGTGAATCAGCTGCTTACTGCAATTATACAGAAAACGGAAAATGCAGAAATAAAACCTTCAGCAATCACACAACCCCTCTCCTGACACTGAATATTTATCTACGTGGATTATTCCTGACAATTTTATTGTCCTAGGCTGGGTATTTTTTTTTTTTAATGTACTTCTTACCATTACAAACTATCTTAAGCCTCGTATTGTGTGTGCTGAACCAAAGAAAAGAGCTATTTGGGTTGTAAATCTCCTGGAAAAAATCAAATTGCCTTATGGTCTTTCCTATTTTAAATGACAAGTCATTTAGGATTACCTACAGTACTGTGTAATAGATAGTATCAGTTTCCACGTATCAGCCAAATGACAATATATTCTGCTCTTGGCATGCTAGTCTAAGGCCAGACAATCAACATCAGTCAGCTGGGCAAAAACCAGCTGGAATCATCTGGAGTGTTTGTAGTCTTTTCAGTCTTATTGATTGTCCTTTTAATTCAGTTATTAATTTTGTTCCATGTTTCTACCTTTGTTTTGTACATCAAACTTTCCTTGAAGGGGGCCAGGATGAATCTGGGTCAGCTAAACCTCAAGGGACTCTAAATATAGTCCAACTCTACATAGTGATTTTTCCCTTTTAATGGAAAACATTATCCAAAAAGTAGATTGTTAGCAAATTGATTTCTAAGAAGCATATTTTTCCTTAATGTGCAACTACAAGGCACACAAATTTAAATGCTTGCTTAGCTTCCAGTTTAAGGGTGTAATACATTATTAATCAGACCATAAGAAAGTCTGAAACCTGTTCCAACTACACCATTTAGTGCAAAGATGAGAACTCTATGCATATCTTCTAGTATCGACCTTAACCATCCTTCAGTGAGCCAGACAGTCACTTATTTCCTCACTCACCAAGTGGTTGCCTAGAACCCAGTGCCTAACATTCAATCCTTAACTAAGATACTTTATTTTGAGAGGACAGCAGTCCAAGAAGAGTCAAAGGTGAGAGTGTGGTAACCCTAAAAGTGAGCAGGGCAGATCTATCAGATCCGTAAGTGTCCTGGCTTCCATGTTCTACAGCTCTTCACTTTCCTTATGTGGCTCTTAACCTCTCTGAGCTTCATTCCTTTCTCCCTTTATGTCAATTGCATGGGATTCAGAGATTTTTTTTTTTTTTTTCTAAGGTTTAAAGCAAATGGTACATATATACCACAATCTTATGCTCAGTGCATACTTTGCCAACAATAGCTAATATTTTTAGTAGCATTTGGATTCATAATTGTTGAACAATGATATACTTACTCTAAAGCTACATTAGAAATAGTCTTAAAATTGGTAAACATGAAAGACAGTTTAATTATAATTTTACATTTCATGCACTCTTACTCCAAACATTTGAAGGATTTCTTATATAATGATGACATTATTACTTTGTGTTTTGTTACCCCAAACAATGTCCTCTAAGTACTTCCCCCCTCAGTGGACTATGCAATCAGTTATTCCTCCACTTCTGCATTTGTCTGCTCCAGTTCTCTTAGCCTTATTCATGAGCTATCATATTTATTGTGCACTCACCGTACAACAATGTGTAAGACACTTCAAACAAACCAGGTTCAGTTATGACAGCAAGCCTATAATTTATTTTTATCCTTATTTGCAAATGAAAAACTGGCCCAAATCGCATGACATTATTAGAAATTTTTAATGATTCTTTTTTGTTTATTTTTGAGATTGTAATTTAATTACAATGTTTCACTTTCTCTTTCCTCCCTCCAAAGCCTTCTATACACCCCTCCCTGCTCTCCTTTAAATTCATGCCCCCCTTTTCACTAACTGTTATTACATGCTTGTATATATTTCTATACACATATATATTCCTAAGTATGACCTGATGAGTCCATATAATGTTACTTGAATGTATGTTTTCGGGGCTGATTGGCACTGGATAACTGATAGATATCCTCTTCCCTGGGGAGAATCGCCTCTCCTGCTCTCAGCTTTACTTGGTTGCCTGTAGTTCTTTGTGTATGGTTGAAGATTCATGAGATTTTTTTTTCCATTTAGCTGTTTGGCATTTTCATTGGTGTCCTCCTTGTTCAGCTCATAGTGGGGCGGTCACATTCATGAGACTTCATGGGTGTAGCTTTTGATGTTTCTAGGAGACACAATCTCACAACAGATTTCCTGTTCCCCTTGTCTCTTAAAATCTTTCTACACCTTCTTCTAACATTCCCTAAGTCGTACGTGTGGGAGCATTTTGTAGATGTATCCATTGGAACTGGGTTCTACAACTCTGCATTTTAATTGGTTGTAGATTTCTGTAGTCTCTGTTGCAAAGAAAAACGTCATTGATAAAGAGTGAAGACTGCACTTATCTATGGGTATAAAGACAATTGTTTATAGATTGTTGTTAGGGATTCTGCAGGTTTAGTAAAATAGTGGTTGTATACTCTCCTCCAAAAGCCATGGTTTCACTTGCACTGAGTAGTTACCTAGTTTTCTAGTACCAGGCATGGTTTCCTTCTTGTTGAGCAGGCCCTAAGTCTAATTAGAGAACTGTTGTCTTTTGCCTTTACACAACTTGAGATCCTTCATGGCATTCCTGAAACTTCAACTTCTACAGAGGTCTTCTCCAGTCACGTCAGCTGGAGGGAACCTTTCCATCAACCTTTCCATCACAAGTGTAGACAACTCGAGTTTATTTCTTTATACCAGTGTCTGCCACATTCTGAATCCCATTCCAGGTCAATCTAAAAATGGGTGCTGTGGTGGTTTTAAGGAGAGTGGCCCCCATAGGTTTATATGTTGAATATTTGATCCCAGTTATTGGAACTGTTTGGGAAGGATTAGGATGTGTGACCTTTTTGGAAGAAGCATGTCACTTCCTGAAGCTAGCCCCTGGGGTCTATTTTCTTATTTGGATAATCCTTTCTCCTGAGGCTGACTACCAAGGTCCAGCTATCAAAGTACTGAAGTGAAGCAGTCAAAAGCCCCTTCTGCTCACCTAATTAACATACCTAATTAAAATTAAACACCTCATCCTAACACAGGGTTTCCCCTTGTACCTTTAAACCACCATCTTCCTATTGTGCTATGTCTGTCTCTTCTCTATCCAGAGGCAGTCCTTTGTCCCTTGGGACAGATACCCCTTCCCCTCTTTCTTGCTCCCTTCCCCCTCTCCCTCATCTTCTATCTCCTGTGTTTGTCTCTTATTCCCTGTCATCTGTCCCTCTGGTTAAATAAATCTACTTTGTGCTGAGAACTTGGTCTTGGGGAATTTGAGCTGCTACTTTTCTAGTCAGGTGCCATGTTTGAGCTGGATTTTGTTTGCTTATTTGTTTCCTTAAAGGATCAGGCAATGTGTTCTATGTTTTAGAGACAACTTAATGGGTGGCCATGTCATCAAGTGGAATTACTCTAGTACTGTCCATCTGAGCTCTGGGAATGTTTTATTATCTGAAGTAGAGTATTTTTTTGTGGCCTCAGAGACCACAGAAATGGAGACCTTAAAGGTGACTAGACATCTTTACGTTAAGTATAGCATTCCCTGTGAATAAGTGAGTGTTCACAAGCAGCATTAGTGGCCTACTATATAGCAGATGATTATGAGCCTCCTCCATGCCCTGGGGTTTCATAAGACTGATCTAGTTTCAGAAGTCCATTTTTGGACAACTGCCTTACTGTTGCTGAGCTGGACCATATTTAGTTATTACCTTTCTCATTCATGTGACCTAATACAGGCAACTTAAGGAAGGGGGAGTTCATGTTGGCTCACAGATTAAAGGTGATTCCATCATCTCAGGGGCATCACAGTGGGAGGAGCACGGGGCAACTGATCACACTGTAGCCACAGTAAGGATAAGTGCTGGTACTAAACTTCCTTTCTCTTTTAAATTCATTCAAAGACCCTCAGTCTAGGGGATGGTGCTGCCCACACTCAGAGCAGCTCTTCTTTTCTCAGTTAAACTTCCACAGAAACACTCTTGTAGATTACTCCCAGAGGTCTGTTGCCACAGAGATTCTAAACCCCATCAAGTTGACAATGGAGTTTAACCATTTTAATACTGTTAGGCGATAAGCTTCAAGAGGCAGAGGTGTTATCTTGAGTACCACCAATCCCCGATTTTTAGAACTGTACCTAGATGGAGTAAGTGCTCATTAGTATGGGTGTGGTTGATATCAGTTTAAATCTTCAAGGAAGCAGATGGATGCTCAGCAAATAAGCCAAATGATGAATCCGACAAAGATGATAGATAGTCTAAAAAGATTTCATGTAACTTGGAACCTTTCCCTCTAGGCTGGTATAATTGTTTTTATTTACAAAGTTAATGAGCCAAATATTGCTAGCAATCCACAGAGTCTGCTTGAAGGGCAAAGGAATTTATTAGAGAAGGAAAACTCACTATACAGAACAGAGGGATTATTACAGGGTCCTGGAAGGCACAGCCCCACGCTGTTCTTTCGCCTGGTCTGTCTCCAGCATCCAAAAGGACAGGGAGCAAAGAGAGTTCTGCAAACGGTGCATCCCAGGTCTTAAGCGTCCCAAGTCTTGGCCGCATCCCAAGTCTTGGCCACGCCCAAGGGACATGTACTTCACAGGCAGGTGTAACAGTTACCTGGTACCTCATTAGGGGCAGTGCTTCAAGGTCATAGCTAGAACTGTTACAGTATATGTGCAGTTGTAATTTTGTCCTGTTGTCAAGTGCAAAGCAAACCAGAAAAATCGCAATCATGTGTTCGACCGATTTCATTGACTGATTTTAGCGAGTGCCATTCTCCCTGCCCACCTCCTGTCGGGAATTGTTCTGGAGCTGGCCACTGAGTGTAAATCCTTATCTGAAGCCGCACTTCACCACCACCTTCTTCTGGAGTGAGCCCAGCAGCACCGTCTCCGGCTGTGGAACTGACAGAATCCTAAGAGATAACCAAAGGCATCAGCCACTTTCCAGGATTTATAAAAATAGGGTTTGGGCCAGGACTTTGTGGGAGCCTGAAATGATGGTGGAAGGCACGGAGACAACAATCCAAGTTGTGAATTGTTGAATGGAAGGGTGGAATGTATGTTGTGAAGAAAATAACTTCTCCAGGATTTCTGAGCAGCCTGGTTTTCTTCTGATGGAGCTAGATCTAACACTGATTGGAAGTCTGTTCCCCTGTTGGAATGACCACAGTTGTCTGGTCAGCAGGGTGGTTTTTCACCACCTGGTCTCAAAAGCAAGCCAGAGAGACAGTAGGCTCTCTGGTGAACAAAGAAATGCATTGCTGGTCTACCAGCTCCTCTCCTCTTTGTCCTCAGTATGTTGAAATTTTGTGAATGATCATAAATAAGAGATACACTAAAGTGTTTCACACAGTAGATTAGTAGAGGAGTTCATTTGAACCAATGTGAAATATGAAACACTGGAGGAATTTTCTTCCTTTCCCTTTCTATCTTCTATGTCCTTTCCTGTTGGGTGTCTGTGTGCCATTCTCTTTGAAGGGTCTTGTGGGGACTGTGGGTCTTCATTTATTAACCCACTATGGTCACAGCAGTCAGAAGTGCAGTGGTGTTCCTTCCCAGTCGTGGAAGCCCCTCAGGACTCCTTAATAACAAGTGAGAAATAGCACTATTAAAAAGTGAATTTCTCTTTAAGACAAATGTGCCATTAAAAAAAACCTATTTCTCAGTCAGGTGTAGTGGCACACACCATGATTCCAGCACTTGGAAAACAGAGGCAAGTGGATATCTGTGAGTTTGAGGTCAGCTTGGTCTATATAGTAAGTTCCAGGACAGCCAGAGCAATGTAGTGAGAACTTGTTTCATAAACCAAACAAAAACAACCAACCAACCAACCAACCAACCAACCAACCAACCAAATCTCCATTTCTCAAATTCTGCTGTATGGTGAATTTTCCCAATGAGGACATGTAGAGACTCATCACACTGTCATCAGGTACATCAATTTAAGTAAGTCCAGACACTTGCACTGTGTAATACGTAATCTGAAAAGTTGAAAAAAAGAGCTATTTCCCATACTAACAAATACAAATAACAGATTATAGAAAGTTGCCTTTTAAGTTTTAAGATGTCATCACTAAAGGGCAAACCCAACATGTCCTGTATAAGCCTAAGTTCCTAGGCCAGACTCAGTAGATTTCCTGATAATTTTAGCCTTATTAGCTCTTTTAAATTTTCCTTTATTTTTCTCTGTGCCACCATTAAGATCCTCTGAGAGTCAGTATTATGGAAATGAGTCTGAACATTAGTTTAGACACTATTGTTCTTCCATTATGAGCAATAAGAATTTAATTTATATTCTTCACTGACCTTCCTCCCCTTCCTATAGTATTTGGTGTGTTGCCTTTAACAAAGAAATGTCTCACTGTCCTTGGCTCACATAATTCCTCCACCCACCCCACCCCCACTCCATCTCTTGCCACCTCCTTCACCCTCAGAGTTGGCCACTTCTATCTTCTTTCTGTGGTGCTGAATGGATACAGCTTCTGGGACACTTTGGAATGAAAGGTGATATGAAATTGTAAAGTGTTTTTATCAGAGTTCTGCCAATATGTCTCAATCCCGACACACAACACCTCTTCTATTTCAGTGTTGTGACGGGAAGACAGCTGGCCCCGAGAAGGCACCACACTCAAAGAAGCTTGTGAGATTGTGTTTCATCCCTGTGGGGACCCCAAGCTTTAGAGCACCTACCACATTAGATAATTATGTGCAGTACTCCCTGGCATCATCTAGGAACTTGAATGTACCACATGAAACCCTGCCTAAGACTTTTTTGAAAATAATCTACATTTTACAATTGGGGATTTTGCACATTGTTAGGATAATAGATGTTTGCTATTTTTATGTGTACTGAATTCCTTCCTCTGGTCTCCATGTCTCCTTTCCCTTCTTCAGTCCAACCATGTAGTTCTGGTGGGGCTGGTCATCACAGCGAATTAGCATTGTGTCCATAGAGGTAGATATATAATTTTAGTCTGTGTATTGTGCTACAAAGATTGGCACTGGGGTGGTCACATGGGACCACAGTGGGTCAGTTAGGATGCTGCATTTCTTCACACTCTAGTAGTAGGGTAAAACTTTTCCCTATGGAGTCATGAACCTGGGGATGGGTGAATTTTCTTGCTAAGTGGTGAATAACTGTCTGTCACATGGGAGCAAGAAAGTAACAGTCAAAGAGAAGCAGAGATGAGAGAAGAAGACCTGGTGTCCTATCTTTACCCATGGTTTGGCTCATAAAATAGTGTTTCTGGTTTTTACACGTTAAATAGCCATATGCCTTTAAAAAAGGAAGCCCAGGCTTTTTATAATCCATACAGACATCAGAAGAGGAGGGACACTGTGAGAAGACAGAGACTGTAAAACAGTGGCTCACAGCACAAGAAAAGCCAGCAAATTCTGCCTAGCATCCTACCCACCTGTAGTCTCTTCTCCATGAAGATAAAATCCTAGAAAGGTTTTTATTGATATGGTAATTTTTTAACTGTTAGTGCAACTTGCAAGTTGTCAAACTGAATGATGTGTTTTCTTCCACAAGCATCCATCATGGCAAACATTTCTATTGTATTTGAGTAGTACAGTCATGTGTTCATTATTTAGCAAAAAGTATGACACAGTGAAACATTCCTTGAGCATTTTATACAACTGTCTCTTTGAGTAGAAAAATGGAGTGAAATTAAAATTCTTCTCAATTAAAAAACTCATTATGAATGAATGAAATTTTGAAAGATAGAATTAAGCATGGGACACTTACAACCATGCTATCAGCTAGGATGGTAGTTTGAATGTAATTGGCCCCCATAAGCCTGTAGGGAGTGGCACCATTAGGAGGTATGGTTTTGTTGGAGTAGGTATGGCTATGTTGGAGGAAGTGTGTCACTGTGGAGGCAGGCTCTGAGGTCTCAAATATGCTCAAGCTATGCCTGATGTCTCAGACCACTTCCTTTAACCTGTGGGATCAAGATGTAGCTCCTTCTCCACTTTCAGCTCCTTCTCCAGCACCACATCTGATTGCATGCCACTATGTCCCACCATAATGATAATGGACTAAATCTCTGAAACTGTAAGCCATCCAATTTAATATTTTCCTTTATAAGAGTTGGCCACGGTCATGGTGTCCATATGCAGCAATAGAAACCCTAACTAAGACACCTAGGGCATATATAACTTCTGAAAACTAATTTTCACCTTTGCAAGTGATACTGGAACTAGCACGTGTTTTGAAAATGAAGAGACTTGGGTTGAAATAACAATTCTACTATTTATTAATGGGAGGCTTTGGGTAAACAGTCTATACCTTCTGACTTTCAGTTTTTCTGTCTGTGAGATGGGAATAATAAGCCTACACCAAGACTATCAGGAGGATTGCATACGGTGTTGTCAGTTGGATAAATGTGATGACAAGTGTAATACTTATCAGATAGCATCTTCTGACTGTGCCTGACACAAATGGGAAGCTGTAAGGATTTCTCTAACACTTTCAGAGTGCTGTGGTGGCCAATAGTCTCATAGACCAGTGGTTCTCAAATTTGGCCTCACATTAAGAACATCTGAGGATCTTGTAAAAATTCCCAACTCCAAGCCATTCAGGACCAATTAGTTTACAGTCTCATGAGTCCTGTGTGATAGATTTTTCAAGCTTCCCAGTGATTACAGTGAGTTGGCAAGTTTGACAAGCCATGTTGTCCACATCTCTTCTAAAATGTGAAGAAAATCTAAAGACCACACCTCTGATCTCAAGGACATGTTACCCAGGCCTAAAAATAAACCATCATAGTAATTTAGAAAATTTTTCTATTGTTTTGAATTCTTTAAGGACTCAGCAGATTGCTGTCAGATAAATGCTAACTTCCAAACTTAATTTAGTAAAGTGTAAAAATTAAAACAAACAGTTATTTAACTGGTTGGCACTGTTTTATAATTCTTGAGGATAGAAACCCCGATGGCCATGACCTTTGAGACATGTGACAGCTTTTTGCTTGAAGGGCAGGCATAATCTCCAAGTTGAGGCTTAGCAGAAACTAGGCAACACGCAGAGTTGGGAAGTGGGCTTATGATATGACATCTTTTTCACCGAGAAACATGTCATTTGTTACAAATGACTAGCTTAATGACAACTTCTGGGGTTTGACCAGGTAGAGAGATTTTCTGTTTCAGGAAGAGAGAAAAGAGATGCTCTGTTTTACATGTACTTCACAGCACACAGGATTTTGGATGTTGCACAAAATTGGTATTTAAAAGTATGTAGCAGACAAAAATGTTTTCCTAGCCATTCAACAGTGTCACATCATTAAAGAAGACATGTTTATCTATGTAAGAGATACTCAGTCTTAAGCTCAGACCTGCAAAGATAAATTGGTAGGACACAATAAAATTTCAGAGAAATAGAAGCATTAAAGAATTATAAGGTACTCTTTTGCTAGATAACATATTTAGCACACATTGACAATGATAGAAAACAAGGGATTGATTATTGAATGAAGATCCAGTGTAAAATAATTGTCAACTTCATATAACCACCCAGTGTTGATCTTTGATGAAATGTGGGGATTGACCCCAGGTCAGAACTAGAAACAAGTCTTCCAGTCCTGATATGATTTCCTAGCACAAAAAAAAAAAAAAAACCACACAGAAAGATTAGAGAAAATAGTAAAAATGAATAGTCAAGAATTTACCTTCTATTGATACTTAATAACTGTACATACTTACGGAAAGAAAAAAATGTAGATATTAATGTCTAATGATTAAATTTGTATTTCCTTAAACATTTGTCATTTCTTTGTGTCGAACTTTTCAAACCCGTCTATCCTACAGTTCTTTATATACTACATAAGTTGTAAATGATACTGGTTCTACTGTTCTATGGAATGCTTGAACTTACTCCTCACACTCAGCGGTATGCTGACATTTAGAAATCATTCTCTATGTAAATTTCTCACAATTCCATAATTATTTTCCAAGGTAGCAATCAACTGTCAAAAAATTCTTTAGTTAAAGCTTCTGAACACACAGCCACATTTATCTACTAACCCTCAAAGAACCCTATTTATTTATTTATTTGTCATAGAGCTGGAGATCAAAGCTATGGCCTTGAACATGCTAGCTAAGCACTCTCTTCCTATATCTCCAGCCCTTCAAAAAGTCTTCTTAATAGTAGTAAAATTAATTTAAATAATAAATATTTCCAGGACTTAATAAATTAAGATTTTTTTTAGGATATTAGAAATATGTTTTTAATGTATACAGAATGGGCATTTCAGTATAGGCCAGTTTTTCAACTGGATTAATTCTTTCTGGTAAGTGTAAATAGAGCCTAAGAAAATTCAAGTGTAAACTTCTCTGTGTGAACTAAGCGACCAAACATGAGCATAGAGAATGTCCATCTTTCAATTCCTTCTTTCTTTGCTTGTTTTGAAGTGAAAACCATACTTATGTTCCTAATATTTACAGTGAAGTGAATGCAGAGTACTGTATTTCCTCCTTACAATTTTCCTTGCCAACATTTCTTATATTTTGAAACTATTTCATTGCTGCATCTCTTGCTGGCTAGTTAGCTAAAGGCCATGTCATTTGAAATTGATTGAACAGCTGCAGTTTCTGGGCACTGGCATCCTTTTCACTAGCTGACAACTGCTTTGAAAGACCATCCTGTGCATGAAAACTTTCATTATTTGCAACGGCAGGTGTTTATTGCCTTTTGTGGTTGAAATTCCCACTAACAGTGGGATGGAAATCATAGTTGCCAGAGGAGTTAATTGACCTTCATCATAGAATTTGTCACTTAGGGGAACTAATGCAGCTTGTGCCATTCTGTCACACATGGAAGATGTTGGACTAGACAGTAATGTCAGCCTTTAAATCAATAATAAGCTATTTATACCATTTGAAAATGAAACATATTGTCTCTGATGCAGTGTAGTTCTGTTTTCAATAGAACTAAAAGTAACAATTACACAAGATTTTGTAGAATTCTTCTTCTTTTAAAGACTTATTTATTTTATGTATATAAGTGTTCTGTCTTTATGTACAACTTTATGCCAGAAAAGGCATCAGATCCCACTATAGATGGTTGAGCCAACATGTGGTAGCTGGGAACTGGACTTAAGGACCTCTGAAAGAGTAGCCAGTGCTCTTAACCTCTGAGCCATCTCTCCAGCCCCTAGAATTCTTGATTACTTATAATCCAAGTGAGGTATTGGTAGACAGATTTGTAAATGAGATTGTGTGTGTGTGTGTGTGTGTGTGTGTGTGCTCATACATACATGTAATTGAAGCTTAGACTCCCAATCCTTCTTTTCCAGCCTCCTAAATGCTGGGAGTATGTGTGTGCACCACTATGTTTGTGGCCTAAGAAACATTAAAAAAATGTATTCTTCTCTGGACTTAAAACCCGTGGAACATGTTGGACCCTTCCTGAAAAATGAACTACCCCTTCAAGTTTTTAACCTATTCATTGACATGACTACATTGGTGCCAATTTTCAGGAAGAAATGTTGGTATAGGAGTATAAGTTTATAAAAATAAAGACAATGTGTAACTTCTAAAGTTTATTTAAATGTTTATTGACTGAGGTATTTACTCACTAGTCATTCATTTGACACAGGGTGTTTATTGAGAGTTGGCATACAGAAGCTGTGGTTCAGCGTGGCCAGGCTGCATCTCAAGTTGGTGCTTAGGCTTAATAATGTATAAAAGCTCTTCACATGGTACTGGCTAGGAGAGCAGCTGAGGCTGGACACTGTGTGGCAGAGTTGGAGTTTCCACAGAGAGGTTAGGAGGAGCCATTGGTTAAGGTGCAGCTTCATTTGCAGTGGAGACCCCAGGATTGAGATGATCATGGAGAGAAGTTGAGGTTTTGAACTGTGATTGACTAGTAGAGGCCATTGGTGAAGGTACAGCCTCAGTTGTAGTAGAAATTCCAGCATATTGGGGATGCCAGGACTGTTGGATAACTACCAAGAACAGCAATGGGAAAGCAGACTAGCACATGTTCTTTTTTTTTCTTTCATTTTTCTTTGCTAAGAAAATTTCTACTCACTCCACCTCCACAGATTCCCCCTCCTCCCTCTTTCTACCCCCTAGCCCTCTTTCCCAAGCCACCCTGCATCCCCACATCCCCCAAATTGAGGTCTCCCATGGGGAGTCAGCAGAGCTCAGCACACTGAGCCTAGGCAGGTCCCAGCCCCTTCCCACTGCACCAAGGCTGTGCAAGATGTCACACCACAGGCACTGGGTTCCAGAAATCTGCCCATAGACCAGGGACAGATCCCGATCCCCCTGCCTGGGTGCCCCTCAAACAGTTTGAGCCAAACAATGGTCTTCCATATCCAGAGGGCCTAGTCCAGTCCTATGGGGGCTCCACAGCCACCAGTCCACAGGTCATGGGCTTCACTAGTTAACACACTTTCTTACCTTTCTCACATTCCTACTGACCCCTACTGACGTACTCCCAGTCTCTCTCCTGCTTCCATGTCTTCTTAAGGTCTTGCTGCTTCTTGTGTGCTCATTATTATAGCAGCCATGTCAGGCACAGGGGACAGTATTCTGTAATATCCCTCTCTTATTTCATCCCCCAGGTCTTATTGTCTTTTGGCCCTCTATGCCTGCTACACCTGAAAGTGGATCATTTGGACATTACACTTTGGGCTGAGCACTCAGGAGCGCATTGTTCTCAGTATTTCATCAGGTTATCAGTCTCTGTTTTAACTGTCACCCACTGCCAAATGAGGTTTCTCTGATTAAGGCTAACATCTGTACTAGTCTATGGGTATTAACAAGTATTTCAACAGCAA
The DNA here is from genome assembly GCF_903995425.1 of Onychomys torridus. NCBI lineage: Eukaryota > Metazoa > Chordata > Mammalia > Rodentia > Cricetidae > Onychomys > Onychomys torridus. The sequence continues at coordinate 103,463,232 of NC_050448.1, forward strand.
CTTAACAACATGTTGTTTTAGTAAGCTGTAAATTTTGGATTCTTCCATATTGCCTGTGACCTTTCTAGCCATCATTTGCTCCTTTGCTAAAAACTTCCTGAGTTTATTTTAATGAAACAGGGCTTTTTTTTTTTTTAGGTGTGTGGGCAAATAAAATTAGACATTCTGTAAGTGGAAGCATTAAGTGGTTGAGGACAGTCAACCTCACTTAAAAAAACAAAAAACAAAAAAACAAAAAACAATAGCTTTGATTTAGAAACATGTCCCAAGAGCAAAGGAGGAAATGAAAATTACTTCTCCCTCAGTATGGGGAAATAACCAACTTACTGGTATATAGCATTCCAGGTTTCTTCATACACATATAAGCCTGTACATATTTAATTTGCAAAATGGGACAATATTCTGTATAATAATTATGATGCATTATAAATATCTTTTACACAATGGGACTTGGTTATGAGGAGCAATACAAGTGCCTTCTTCATGTATGAATGTCTCAAAAATTAAAAGATTTAGAAAAGATATCTGGGTATAACTAATGGTTACATACTACTCCAACGTGTATTTTATAAAATGAGATATTTCCTTAAACCCCTAGCTTTGGGTATTTAAAGCACACACTCTCCAAAACACTTGTCTGTTTTCTTTGCTTAAGGCAAATGTCTTACCTTTAATGCATATTGCTGTTTTAGACAGAAGTTTATTAGGAGGTTATTCTGTGTATTGTAGGGCTGTGCATTTAACCACAGTCCTTGGCTTCTATCCATTAGATGACAGCTTATCTCACAGTTGAAATGAACAAAAATGTCTACAGATAGTGCCCAAAGTCTTTTGTGTGGGGTTGAATTTTGGATATCAACTGTAGTTGGTAACTACTGATTGAATTAAATAATGAAAGGAAACATAAATAGTTATACCTGTTACTTGAAAAGGGTGAAATTTGGAAGTATCTAGATTTGATCTCAAATTGAGTTCTCTCATTTTCCAACTCTGTAAACTTGGTTAAGAGAATGATAGAGCTAAGATCTTGAGATCTAGATATGTATGTGATGGACTCTGAGAGGTACTCATAATTTGCCAAATATCTGCTTTGTAACAGGCCCTTAATCTCAGTAGTTGAGTTAGTTCTTTTTAGTCTATCTATTTTTTTTGGGGGGGTGAAGTTTAAGACAGGGTTTCTCTGTGTAGTCCTTGCTGTCCTGAAACTTGCTCTATAGACCAGGCTAGCCTCCAACTCACAGAGATCCTCCTGCCTCTGCCTCCCGAGTGCTGAGACTTAACGTGTTCAACATCACCCAGAATCTTTATTCAAGTCTTACAAGCCCCTAAAAACAGCCTCTTTGGAGTACACATACCAAAACAAGCTTTGTGTTCCATCTATTGATTAGCAGGCATTTGTCTGAGGAGCTACAGTTACTACTGAACACAGTTAGAGGACTCTGAGGCCAGACAACCCACAAGAGGATTTCTTGATAAGTGCAAGGATTGACTCAGTCTGAGGACATGGAAAGATACAAGAGATTTCCACCCAGGAGAAGATGTCTAGCAGGCAGCATCATAAGAATAGAAGACAAAGTAGTTATGGTCCTTTGATGACAGGAGCATGGTGTTGTTCCATCATAGGGCATTGCCATTAATGTGACTCACACTGGCAGCTCTGTGTATCTCAGTTTGGAATTTTGGATTCTGAGGAGAGCTGCTTTGCATCAGAAACTGTCATCTGCAGCAGCTGGCTATTTACACAGTGTCACTTTCATGTAAGAACATGGCCTCATAGTCTTGGCCTGTGCTTGTTATATATAGTAGTTTCCTCTGAGAAAACCCTCCATCTTGGAGGAATGCTCATTAAGATGTGGGATGTTAAAAGATAGGTAAAAACAACAGGATGTTTTAAGAGGAGATGAAACGCTTCATCACAGGTAATAAACATCTCAGAGGTTTCAGGAAGTCCCTGAAACTGATCAGATTCACAGCCTAACCCTCCACCACCCCCACCTCAACCTTTATAAACACTAAGAACTGTTGAGAGACACTCTCAGACCAGTCAAACCACCTGAAAGAGAAAGACTCAGACAAACATGATATGTACTCACTCATAGGTGGATACTAGATGTAAAGCAGAGGATAACCAGATTGCAACTCACAACTCCAGGGAAGCTGCCTAGTAAAGAGGACCCTAAAAAAGACACAGGGATCACCCAGTGACAGAGAAATGGTTGAGATCTACCTGAGCAAATTGGACATGAGGGGGGGTAATGGAGGGCAAGGGTCGGGGAAAAGAGAGTTTAGGGGAGCAAGAGGTCCCAGCTGTATCAGGAACAGAGTGGGAGAACAAGGAAAGAGACACCATGATAAATGAAGACCCCATGGGAATAGAAAGAAGCAGAGTGCTGGAGAGGTCCCCAGAAATCCACAAAGATACCTCCAGTATAGACTACTGGCAATGGTCGAGAGAGTGCCTGGGATGATGTACTCTGGTGATTGGATGGCCCAAAACCCTAACTGTCAGGATAGAACTCTCATTCAGTGACTGATGGAAGCAGATGCAGACATCCATGGCCAAACCCCAGGTAGAGCTCCAGGAGTCCAACAAGCGTGAGAGAGGAGGGATTATATGAGCAAGAGATATTGAGACCATGACTGGAAAAAACATAGGGACAAATAGTCAAACTAGCAGAAACACATGAGCTATGAACCAATAGCTGAGGAGCCCCCATGGAACTGGATCAGGCCCTCTGGATAAGTGAGACAGTTGATTAGCTTGAACTATTTAGGAGGCCCCCAGGCAGTGGGACCTGGGACCAGTCCTTGGTGCATAAGCTGGCTTCTTGGAACCTAGGGCCTATGCTGGGACACTTTGCTCAGCCTTGGTGTAGGGAGGAGGGGACTGGACCTCCCTCACTTGAATCTACTAGGTTGGGCTGACTCCCCAGGGGAGACCTTGTCTTGGAGGAAGTGGGAATGGAGGGTGGATTTGGGGGGAAGGCTGGGAGGTGGGAGGACAGGGGAATCTGTGGCTGATATATAAAATTAAATTAACTATAAAATAAAAAAATTATTTAAAAAAAGAGACAGAAAGCAGCTGAGCTCTCTATAAAAGCCTCAGACAAAACTGAGCTGCCTAGAAGAGGCTCCGACAAACCAAGTTGCCTGGAACGGACTCTCCAGCCTGTTTAGCTGCCTACAGGCTGTGCAGAGTGCTCCAGGTTCTCAGCTTTCATGAGTGATCACCCATGTTGGAGTGAGCTTCTCGTCATGCAGCTGTCTTAGAGTAATTTCTGCTCCTATAAGTAACTTTTCACCCAAGTTCCTATAAGTTGACACAACAAACTCATCGTTTCACCATGTTGGACTTTGGTGGCATTCTTACTTTGGACTGTCATTGGTTTTCTATCTGGGATGAATAGCCATTTGTTTGCATTTCTCTAGGAATATGTCAAACAAAAATGCTTATGCATTTTTTTTCCATAGGGAAAATTATTTTGCTAAACATGTATCTTTGAAGTATCTACCCAAAGCAATGTGACAGTGCATGAATCTTTGAAGATGGCTGATGTGCTCCAAGGAAGGTGGGCCAAGGGTGTCAATAGATTTGGGCCAATGTGTTCATCTCTCAGTGTGCGGCTGTAAACTCCCTCAGGCTAGACACTAGACTGTCTTCTTCCCAGATAAAAGGAGACTCTTATTGTTGCTGATAGAACTGGGTAGCAGTGCCAAGGGCATTTAGGAAAGACCAACACATTATCTCTCACACAGAGCTGTTTCCAAACCACACCTTATGGTTCTGTTGGCTCATCACACAGAGCATTAGTACCCACTATTATATTTAACCATAATACTTTGATTTTTCTTTGTTTGTCATGGCTTCCATACTGTGAGCTCCTACAGGGCCAGGGTTATTATTACTTGTCTTGATCCCCAGAATTGCTCTTGGCAGAAAGCAGGACCTCAATATTTGCTTGACTGAAATGCAGCAGCTTTCCTGTTTTCGGATGGAGCCCATTAGTCAGTGGCTCCTATCCCATGAGCTTCCTATACTGAGAATAAGTGAATGATCAAACTGATGGTTATCTTGGCCAGCTCTGAGAATAAGTCTAGAAATGTATCAACGTATCATAGCAACCAACTGGCATCAAAAAGCACAATTCTTAGTGCCACCAGGGGCTTGATTAGAGGCATTGTTGGTTGTATTGTTGGTATGGTCAATATTAATATGGGCTTCTATGCTTTGGGGAGATTTTCTTCTTGAGAAGTTACATGCAAGAGTACTCCCCAGTACCAACACAGCCACACAGATTAGAAGTGTGTTGTATCTTAAGTGTTTGATTCTAAACAGCTACACACTGAAGGTCAAAACCAGTTCACTTCTGATATATATTTAGGACAGCCTTTAGGTTATCTCTGTGATAACATTATTGTCACTCTTTCCATTGCTGGTGCAACTTCCAGGAGGAGAGGAGGGCAGTGTATCTTATGTCACTGTATTTGATGTGGCTTACTCATGATACTTTCATGGTGTGCATAGGGTAAAAGTGCATCACAAATGTAGCCATGTGAAAAGCTTAGAGATATTCCACTCTGTGTATCTACTTTGTGTTTTTCTAGGCCTTAAGAATCAGAGACTAATAACTTTTATTTATTTATTATGTGGCATTTTGCCTGCATGCCTGCCTGTGCATCTTATATGTGCACGGTGCCCATGAAGGTCACAAGAGGATGTTAGATCCCTTGCAACTGGAGTTACAGATAGTTGGGAATCATTAGGTGGGTGCTGGGAATAGGACCTTAACCTTAAGCCATCTCTCCAGCTCTGAGTCAGGTAACTTTTAACAAAAAGGCCCGAGCTGAAGCTATTTGGTGCGGTAACTGTGACTAAAGGGCATGACTGGTTTTTTTTTTTTTTTAAGATTTATTATATACACCAGAATAAGGCATCTGATACCATTACAGATGGTTGTGAGCCACCCTGTGGTTGCTGGGAATTGAACTCAGGACCTCTGGAAGAGCAGTAAATGCTCTTAACCACTAAGCCATCTCTCCAGCCCCCGCATGACTGGTTTTATAGACACAAGTTCTCTAGTTATATAACTAGGGATCTGTCTTTTGTTTTTTGCTCTCAACAGCAGCACACACACAGACCTATACTTTTTAACATAATACTATATATTCCCAACACTAGGGTTATATAATTTCAGCTAAAGTAACCACATAGGTACAGGTCCCAGCTCTGCATATCCATCTTTTCCCGAATTCATGTCATGATGTCTTTGCTTGAATTCATGTCTATATTTTTTTACTTAGGTCACTTTTTGGTGAATGAATGAATGAATGAATTGTTCCTATTCCTAATTTTTATCTTGTTTACTTTTTTAATGTGTGTGTGTGTGTGTGTGTGTGTGTGTGTGTGTGCATGCGTGTGCACGCACACTTCTAATCATATTCTCTTTCTAGTTGGGAGAACTCTTTTTGGCCCCTTTATGTCTTTAAAACCAACCATTCGATAATACTATGACCCTCCTGAGTACCTTGTTTTAATGTGATCTCCTTTTAAGCTCCGGTCGGTGGAGAAATGACAGTTCTTTGAGGTCCCAGATCTGCAACTGTCATACTGTCTCCCCTCAGCTTGCTTCTCAATTCTGTGTTCAACATAGCAGTGAAGAATCAGAGGGCTGCGGTGGCTAGAGAGTCCTTGGGGATGAAATCTTGCCTGGTTTGCACCTCCGGTCAGGAGAGGAACACATAGTAAACACTCTATAACCATGGTTGCCATTTGTTTGAAGAGCCAGAGAGTAGATTTACTTGTGGCCAGATTTCCTCTGCTTCATGAGTTGGCCTACTCTAGAGTCAAAATGCCCACAGACCACATACCATCAGGTGCCTGTGTATGACTGTGGTCTGGGGCTGAAATCTGAATTTCACAGAAGTTTCACTTTTCTCAAATAGCCCCCCCATTAGTGATAGAAAATAATCCTTCTTGTGTATTACCAGATTTGGTTGTTATTTGTAATATTTTTTCCCAATGTAGTATTTTTATTATTATGTTTATTTGAAGTTCAAATTTAACTGAGCACACTGTATTTTATTCTTCTGAAGCCCTGGCTGGCCTTGATGTTTTGTTCATGGCTTTCAGATTTCTCTCCTCCAACTGTTCAGTTCTTCAGAAGTATTTCTTGCCAGGGGAGCGGGTGGTACAGGCATAAGCCTATGATGTTTTGCCCATCTAGTTTTAAATAGTGATTTGAACATCTTCTTTAGTGGAATTCTTTGGTGTGGAAGGAAATATTGGGATACTAAGTAAACAGTTTGGTCCCAAAGAGTTGTGATGTCAAAGTGATTTGTAAAATTAGGATAAAAGTGTGACACACATTTTTCTTAAATTTTATTTCTAAGGGTCTAGGGAGATGTTCAGTTGGTAATTGTAAGCATGAGGACCAAAACTCAAGCCCTAGAGTCCATGTAAAGAAGGGTGGGCATAATGGCACACACTTGTAAACCCAGCTCTGGCGATGAGAGGCAGGGGCTCACCAGGCAGCCAGACTGCTGGTGAGACTCAGGCCTGGGAGAGATCGTCTAAAAAACAAGTGGATGGCTCTGGACAACATCCAGGGCTGACATTCTGTTTTCACATATGCATGCACACCACCACTCAAGTGCATCCACACAAACATGTTTCTGAACACATACTCACCTACCTATACATACACACACACACACACACACACACACACACACACACACACACACACAGAGAGAGAGAGAGAGAGAGAGAGAGAGAGAGAGAGAGAGAGAGAGAGAATTTGAGAGAGAATTTGTTTCTAAGATGCTTGTAAATGAAAAATCTTTATTGAATTTTCCTTGTTTTAGGACAGTGACTGATGACTAATTATTTGAGCTAACAGTTTTCTAGTTTTTTAACAATCATACATTCAGTGATTTTGTTCTTGAGTGTCAACTATTTGCTAAGCAGATTTTGGAAGCTGGCTATGCAATAGTGAAAAAATGGACAGAATCTTTGTATCCAGGGAGATGATCTTCTAGTCGAGGACATTAAAAAACCAAAATGTTTATTGTGTATGGTGTGAAAAAGAAAAAAAAACAAAATAAAGAAGAATGGGTATTGCTGGGAATGAGGGGGACTTCACTTTCTGTAGAGGTCCTATGGGGACAATGGAGCAAAGACCACCTGCTAAGATCGAGAAAATGTCCCCACTAGTGCGATGCTTCTGCTGTTTGAAAAACAGAAAGGAGACAGAATGAACAATGAGAACAGTAGAAGCTGAATCTTAGGATATAATAACAATGAGTTTTTCTCGTTATTTTTAATAAAACATTTGAATGCATGTGTGTTCATCAGGTGAGTATGTTTGTTTTGTTTCCTCTCTCAGTCCCTTATAGCATAATGTATGGTTGAAGGACTTCATATCAGTATGTGTGGGCTGGCATCATGACATTGATGCTGTGTTACATCAGAGGAGTAAGCATCATTGAAACTTGGTCTCCTCTCCATGAGAGGGATTTAGCCCATTTTGGTTGTACACATGACATGTTATGCACAATTATGACCTTGTTCTGTTTACTTAGAGATTAAGTATGGTTTAAGGAGATATATGTGGGTGACAGATTGGCACAGGCTTGTTTGTGATGGTTAAGCTTGATTGTCCACTTGACTGAACTGAGAGACCTTTAGGAAACTGTGAAGCACATGTCTGTGGAGTGCTTCCAGAGAAAGGTCAGTGAACTGGGTCTGGAGACCCGTTCTGACGGTTGGTAGTCCACCTGTTCCATCTTGAGAGTCTGAGCAGACAGAAGGAGGGGACTTTGTGCACAGGCACTCTTGTTGCTTTTTGAATTAATGTTAATTTGCTGCTTCTATTGTCTGTAAACATCAGACTCCAGAATCTTCAGTCTTTTGAGTTGAACTTTCTGGCCACTGAGGGGGACCTTTTCTTGAGGAGGTCTGACACGTCTTTAGCTTTGGGGTGTGCCTGTACCATTCTATGTCTTCCAGCCTGCAGATACCCATTGTGAGCCTATGTAGCTTCTGACCGTATAAGGCAACAGAATAAATCCTCTCTCATAATTGTGCATGCATCCTGGTGTTTCTCTTACTCAGGAACTCTGGCTATCTGAAAGAGTGACAGGTTGGGGGAGGCAGAGGGTGTAGTGTGCAGGTTGTGTAGTGCCTTGTAAAATGTACTTTCAGTTTTCTGAAGCAGAATTCAATTTGGGGATTTTGGAAAATTGGGAGGACAGGCTTTACTTAATCACTGGTTCCACTTCATCACCCTACTGTTGTGTGCCTTCATAGGAGATTAGAGAGAGCAAGGGCAGAGGCAGGAGACCAGTTAGGGGGCTACTGAGTAATTCAGGTGAGAGATAATGCTGCCTTGGGGGCAGCACAGCTGTGGTGGAGACCGTGTGAAGTCATTCTGGCAGCGTGGGACTCAGAATTGGCCAGCTCTGCAGACAGACTTTGTGTCGGATGTGAAAGAAAGAGACAAGAAGATAACTTCCAGATTTTTGGCTTAAGCAACTGAGAGGAGGGATCACTTATTTACTGACAAGGGGAAAAGAATGGGAGGAGCCTCAGAAGGGAGAATCAGGAGTTTGGGTTGGAAATAGATAAGTGTGAAATGTGTATTAGGCCTTTAAATGGAGCTGTCAAATAGGCATGTAGATAGATGAGTCTGCCGTCCAGAGTTGCTGTCTGCACCCCAGATAGAGACTTAGAATCATTGCGTGTAGACAACGTTGAAAGCCAAGTAGCATGGTGAGCTCATCAAGGGAGTGAGTGTAGCCAGAGGAAGGATGAAGTCCAAAGAGTCATGATTCATGGGAATTCATAGAAATGGCTTGATAGCATCTGTGTTAATCATAACCACAGAACAATTAATATTTGGAATATCACATTGTGAAAACACCAACTGCTTTATGGTAGAAACCTAAATATCACACAGAACCCTAAAGGGTCAGAGATACCTTTTCTGAAAATGAAATAAAAATGGTTAAAACCCACTTAGTTTCTCCACTGGAACAGCTAGACTGGAAGTGTAAGAACTGGCTGGTGTCACTGGTTTTGTTCTTTGTTGTTGTTGTTGTTTTTTTTTTTTTTTTTCACTTAAAGCATTTGGTAAGTGAAAGTAGTTTAGCAGGGTACTTTAAACTTAATTGATTCCTTTCTATTTATGTCTTACAAAGTACATTCATTGCCAACTTTAATAAGTGGTGTCTTGCTATGCTTTTTTTTTTTAACCAAATACATTTATCTACATTATCTATATTGTTATCTACTTTTAAGTGTCTTAAGGATTTCGGGAATAACTCCTCTGGACCTATATTCCTCCAAACCTAAACAGAATATAGCAGAATAGAACCTCTTTATAGTGGGATATGCCCCCTATCTCTATTTCCTAGGTATTATTAAACTCTTTGTTTTAAGGTAAAGAAAACCTATAAGCTTCAACTATTAAAATGGTTGTGGAATTCATCAAAGAAGACTTTGAATCTAGTCCCTGGTGCTCTCTTCGATATGCTACATCATTGGCATTTAATTTGTGAACTAAATAGCTTGGTAGGTTGTGTGTAGCTGGAGATGCCCTAAGTGTCTGGCCATTGGTGATGACCACCAGCCTGATGCATAGCCCCAACTTACACTCAATGTGGGTAAGCTGCCTGGTTCCTGATGTGATGGCCACTTCTAGTCAGGAAGTGTACCCTTCTAAAGCAGAAACACAATGGACCCTGCCTTCTGCCACTGAACCTTCTGGGTCCAACTTGACAGAGAGGCTGTTTAAACTTGTGGGAGACAAGAAATGGCTTGGCTTTTGTGTAGCCCCTGTACAGTTGGGCCTCTTCTCCTACCCTACAAGACCTACATCCAGGCAACCTGGAGAACCAACAGGCAGTCAGAATTGTCTTTTATTCTTCTGGTCAAGGGGACTTTTTCTTTTTCACAAGGATTAAGAAAAATGTAACTGTTTAATTCATATCCTGTAATTACTGATAAAGCACCTGTATCATCGCTCCTCATTATTGGTGAAATTATTAAGGCCACTCCATGTAGTTAAAAGGGAGGTTTATTTTGTGGGGTAATGTACAAATGAAGGGATAGGTTGCAGGGTCTGGGAAAGGTATGGTGCAGTCCGGCGGTGTTCCCTGGACAACCCTGCTTGGTCTACCTCCAGTATCCAGGGTCCTGGAACCAAGAGAGACCTGCAAACAATATCAAGCAAAAAACACATACTAAAATCCAGGGAAGTCTAGAGTGTGGGTAGGTGGCATGTTACAAAGATCATTCATTCCAAAAGGTGTCCTATTCTAAAGAACCTGAGTCTAATGGGTGCCAGATATTGGTGAAATTATTAAGGCCCTCCATGTAGTTAAAAGGGAGATTTATTTTGTGGGGTAACTTACAAATGAAGGGATAGGTTGCAGGGTCTGGGAAAGGTGTGGTGCAGTCCGGTGGTGTTCCCTGGAGAACTTTGCTTGGTCTACCTCCAGCATCCAGGGTTCCGGAACCGAGAGAGGCCTCTCCTCTTGATCCTGGGTCTTCAGCTTCCTCCCTCAGCCTCACCTCAATGGGGGTTGGAACTTCCAGGCCAGGGCTGGGATGGCTACCCACTACACCTCATCATGACCATTTATTCAGAAGAACAATTACTCACTATGCCTCTATAGAAATCTGAGTGGTACATGTGAGGTCTGTTGTGGGAGCTGCTATTTTATTCATTTACTTATTGATGTGGGTTTGTTGGTGTATACTAAATCATACCAAAGGCTGGTGGCTGGAACCAGTAAGTATTCTTCAGAGGCCACACATTTAGTAGAAGCTTAGTTGGATGGATCTCAGAGTCTTTCCTGAAGGTTGGCTCAGATGCTGCCCTAGGACACAGACACTGAACTCTTGTCTAAGTCACCGCTGGAAGTCATTATCAATGTCTGATTGCTAAGCGGGCCAGCCTTGATCAGTGAGGAGACACTGCACACCTACATGAGCACAGGAGTCAAGGGGGAAGGGCTGACTACGGCCATCTGCCACAGTCATTTAGGCAGTTTATCCCGGTCAAATGCTTACTATACACTAAGACACAGTGCTTTACGGAAAGGCAACTGATTATGTCACTGCCAAATGTACACCTCTTTTCCTACTGCCTGTTTTTATTCTGGCCTCCTCCACATCTCCGTCAAAGCTCCCACTTCAGTTAAAAAGATTACTTATGCCTTGAAGAAGGAACATTATTCTGATAGTTTTTGTGTTTATATGTGTGCATAAAATGTGTGTGAATGTTTGTATGATGTAGATGCATGTATGTGTGTGTGTGTGTGTGTGTGCGCGCGCGCGCGTGCAAGTGCAAGCATGTGTGTCATGTTACCAGTGCCTCGGGGCCTCCCATATTGTTTGAGTCAAGCTTTCTTGGTTGTTTGCCTTGAGCTGCAGATGACAGGCTAATGGGCCCTGAAGCTCCCTGGGGCTCTCCTGTCTCTGGCTCCCGACTCACCACAGGAACACTGGGTTTAAAGATGTACACTGACACACCTGGTGTTTTCACACTGATGTGATAAGCACGTTATCCACTGAGTCACCTCCCCAGGCCTTAACATCTTTACTGTTGTACAATAATTTCACTGCTTGAAAGAACCAAGTATTTCTTGCTAGACCTAGTATAGAGTATACTTACACTATACTTATCTGGGGGAAGGAAGATCAAAAAGTCTATTTTAAAGGAGGAGGATATTTATTTAGTGGTTCTTGTGTGTATCATACCATAATCTTGAATGGTAAATACGAAATTTATGTCTTTATCTTAAGATGAGAAAAGCATTTGCTTGAAAGTGTCAGTTATGTTCTCTAAGCGGGTTCTGTTTCAGGTGCTTGAGATATAACAGTGAACAGAACGGACAGGTCAGGAACCTTATCTTATGATAAGGAGAGAAAGATAACAATAAGTAACATGCTAGAAAACAAGAACTGATGAGCCAATGAGAGCAGTGTGTTAGGAGGTAGCATGCAATGCACTGTAGAAAAGGGGGAAATTAAAGAGCAGAGTTACATAGTTTTGAGAGGATTGGGTGGGGGCAGGTGGCAATCCTAGCTAGTTGGAGAGACTAGACCTGATTAAGAAGGCAACATTTAAGACAAGACTTTTTAAGTTGGGTAAGGAGGAAATGAAGATGAGGTGTGGGGGTGAGTAATACTGAAAAATTATCTGGTAGGACCAATGTGTTAGTATCTGCAGAATTGTTGGGCACAGGTAGCAGAGGAAATGAGCTGGTGGGGTGGGGCAGGGAATGTGTTCCATGTGGTTGTTAATTATGACAAGGTATAGGATGGTGATCATGGAAAGGAGAGGTCAAATGGAGGAGAGGGAATGAAGAAAATCCCTGAGGCTTTGGTGAAGAACATTGAGGAATTACAGGTGACATCATCTATGACAGATTCAGAGAGGGGACTGGAAGAAGACCGACCATACAGCAGCAATAAGGAACGAGGCGGATGATCCTTGACTGCTAGCTTCGGCATCATAATTTATGCTCTGGTGTGGAGATGGCCTAGGAGAGGTTTCCTTTAGGAATGTCAGCTTCCCCTCGAAGCAAATGGGGAAGGCTGCATTCAAATAATGGCCAGAAAATGGGATTTTGCAGATGTCTGACAGTTTTAGAGGCTAGGGTGTAATGATTGTAATATGTGGGGGGTGGTGGTAGTGGTAGAAAGAGACAGAATTCTATTACATACTGAACAGGGATTGTAGCGATTGGGTGTCACTGGAAGCTAGACATGCTGTGGCATACAGGGCTGAGTTATGTTAGTGTTGGCTCAGGTAGAGGTGAAGTCAGGGGAGAAGGGAGGCTCTGGAAAGGGTTTGGCACTCATAGTTGCACAATACCAGTGAAGTCTACTTTCCATAACGGTTTCTAGGCTTCAAAATGAGCATTGTCTTTCTCTTGTTCTACCTGCCAGATCCCAAATAACCACATGGAGACTTTTTATTAATTATGAATGTTCAGCCTTAGCTTAGGCTTGTTCCTAACTAGTTCTTATAACTTAAATTAACCCATATATTTTAATCTTTGTTCTTTTACATGGCTCAGTTACCTTTACTCTGTACTGCCCATCCTGATTCCTCTACACCTGGCTGGTGACTCTGCCTTTCATCTTCCCAGAGTTCTCTCTCTGCCTTGGCATCCTGCCTATACCTTTTTCTGCCTAGCTATTGGCCACCAAGCCCCTTTTAAACCAATCACAGTGACATATCTTCACACAGTGTAAAGGAATAATCCACAACATTTCCCTCTTTTTGTCTAAATAAAAAAAATGAAAGGTTTAAATTCCAACACAGTAAAACTATATACAATAACAACAATTATCAGTTAAAAATTACATTTACAATGTCCAGTCCATTTGCATTTGGCAAATTTAGAGAAAATACTCTTTTATCTATCTTATCTTAATCTAAAGTTTTATACCTAAACCATTTGTCATTACTTGTATTAACATCCTAAAAATATCTTTTTAGACCTGAAAACATCATTTTAGATAAACAACTTAAGCTTTAATGTTTCTCAGCATTATAAACTTTACATTTCTTATGAAGTTTCTTTTCTGAATTTTGTAACAAACAAAACTGTGAAACTATAGTTATCTAGTCTTCAATCCCCAACAGAACCCAGGAAGGATAAAATATTCCTTGAATAAACAGGAAGTGCAGAGAAAACAACTTCCAAAACTATAGAAATGTCAGAGACATCTGGCAGCCAAAATTATAGAAGTGTCAGAGACATCTGGCTGCCTGGATAGGCACCCTAAGGTTCCTCTGCAATGTTGAGATATTCTTCTTTGGCCGACAGGCCTAGAACAGCTGACAGACTTTCTGTAAAACAGGAATTTTGAAGAACTTTCCTACTTTGTCTTGGTAAAGTTCGGCAGTCTCTTTTGTGTGTGTGTCCTGCTTGTTCAGTTTGGACATCTGCCAACAGTCAAGGTAAGGGCAAATTTTCCCAGTGGTTAACTTTGCTATGAAGAAAACAAATTCTGTGGATTCTTTGATATGCATCATTCTTTTTTGGAGTAAATTGGTGCTGCCAGGAGCAGATGTGTCTCACTGAATAGCCTTTATGTTATTAAAACATTTTAAATGCCATATTCTGTAGTTTTTTTAAATGTTTGAAAATCACTTATCTCTGTAAAATATACCTCTGTATGATCTTGAAAACATATCTAATATAACCGTAAGTTTGATTATTATAGATGGCTATTAACCTGTATTTCTTTTTATTCAAAATAGCTTTCAAGGACTAAACATTTAAATTACCTTTTTATTTTATTATTAATTTATTTATTTATTTTTGTTTTTTGAGACAGGGTTTCTTTGTGTAGCTTTGTGCCTTTCCTGGAACTTGCTTTGTAGACCAGGCTGGACTTGAACTCACAGAGATCTGCCTGCCTCTGCCTACTGAGTGCTCGGATTAAAGGCATGCGCCACCAACACCTGGCTAAATTACATTTTTAAATGAGCTGTACAGGTACAATACCTTATACAAGAATAGAAATATATATATATATATATATATATATATATATATATATATATACACAGTATAACAAAAATAACCATAATTTGTATCAATATACAAAAATCTATACCAATGTAAAGTAATTGAGACTAATAGGGTTGTTCAAAAATAGACTCAACAATCTATCCTTTTATCCCATCATTTCTATACTATATCCCCATTTTTTTTCACTTCAGAAAGTGATCCCTGAATCTAATCTCTTATATTCAGTATTTTTCCTGACCATGACCAATAACAACTTCCGACCAAACCCCCGAAATGATGACAAACACCCATAACCCATCAAATGACCAAAAACCATCCACCCCTCCTCTTGGAAATATGGGTGTTACGTTTTCTAGACCACTTTCTGTTGTCTGGGGGAGATGATATCTCTAGGAGACCCTGAACAATTGGAATAGTGGTCAGGTCCTGGGAGAACTAGCCATAACATTTGCTGTCAGTCTCTGTGCAGTGGAAAAGCACAAGGCTTAGCTGTAGTCTCAGCTAGAACAGTCTGTGAGGCTGGACCATCCCAGCCAGCAGCCTTGAAGCTGTTCTGGATGTAGAACTCTGAGGAAACTTCAACAGAGGCGCTCTGAGAGGCTGGATCACCTGGGGCACCATTTTTTATTGGTGTCTGGTCCCCTTGCTCTGAAGACACACAAACTTTCAAAAGTAATATACTTATCTATATTAACACAAGTATGGTCTATGCAGTATACACAAGCCAGCAAAGATGAATTTTTGTTTTTATGTTTGATCAGATAAAACATACATCACTTGTCTTGTAGTCTTTCTTGGCTTTTCCCGTCATGCCTGCAGGCAAAATCCCCAGGAGGCCTCTCTCAGTCAATTCTGCTCTTGAGCAACTTTGAAAGAATCCACAGTTTTTCATTTCCTGGAAATCTTCTGCATTCCATTTTGAAGCCAAGATATTCCTAAAGTATATAGACTGGTTTAATTAAGCAGTCCCTTCCACAATCCAATATCTCTCAGCAGCTCTCATTCTTTGTTCATTAGCATTTAAAAAATTCAAAGTCAACAAGACACTGTCTAGGATCCAGACTCGCTGTGTATTTTCCATCTTTACATGGATTATCCTTTTTATGTTATTTTATTCCTCTCTTTAAAGACTTTATCTTATTATTTACAAACTATTTTGACTGTCTATATCCATTTTCTTTTCTTTTTTAAGCCTATGCACATTTTTTAAACATACTGTAACATGTTTAGATTTTTTTTTTCTGTCTGAATCTGTCTTTACTGAGCACCTGCAGCGTTCTTTGATTGTGTGAGACAAATCTTAAATTGTAATGTCAGCTACTGCATGACTCAGCTTAGCACATGGAGCTGGCAGATGGTGCTGGCAGCTGGTTCTAGCCTGCATGCAGTGGCCAGTAGCTGCATCTCTGTATGCTGAGCATTGGCCCACTTGAGAGACTACAGGACTAGAAAGACACATCCAGTTCCTTGTACAGTACTTTTCTTAGCTTTCTCAGGTCTTATGTTTGGATATTCATGCTCTGTGTTGGGTGCCATATGTAGACAGATTTTTCTTTGGGTTGCCAGCTCACACACACACACAAAATGATAGACTTATTATTAATTATAAAAGCTTGGCCTATAGCTTAGGCTTGCCCCACTAGCTCTTATAACTTAAATTGACTGATTAATTTTAATCTACATTTATGCCTTGTAACTTTTACCTCACTTCCATCTTGCACTTCCTTTTTCTCTCTCAGTATCCTCTGGCATCTCTCTTGTGCCTAGATTCATCTCCTGTTTCTCTCTCTCTCTCTCTCTCTCTCTCTCTCTCTCTCTCAGAAGTCTCACCTAACCTCTTCCTGCTTAGTTATTGGCCATTCTGCTCTTTAGTAAACCAATCAGAAGGTGCCTTGAGAAAGACACATCTACAAAGTGTACAAAAAGATTATTCCACAACAGTTTCAGCACAGTTTTTCTGTGTGAGGTGCTACCTCATGAGTAGCACAGGCATTGTTAGGATTATAGAATATCAGCCTTAACCCAACCCACTGACTTTGAAGCTTCTTCCTAACTAGATTGCCAGTGGTTTTCATGCCCATGGCAGTGGGAGAAATGTGTTCTGTGTACGTATTTTTCAACTATTTTTAGACTATATTCCCCCCCCTCCAATGTTTATTCCATATTTCAGGGAAGAAAAACTGGGGTATAGTTTTTTGGATGAAAATTTAAGAAAAATTCTAGACTTCTCAGAATTTTCCAAAATCAGGTAACAGGCAAGATAGCTCTGCAGGGAAGGGTGCTTGCCACTAAGCCTAATGGCCCGAGGTCAATGCTGGGGACTCAAACGGTAGAAAAAGAATGGACTCCTTCCTGCTTGTTATCTTCAGACCTCTATTTGTATGCAATGTGTGTGTGTGTGTGTGTGTGTGTGTGTGTGTGTGTGTGTGTGTGTACAACCAATACATACATATATAGAGGTAAAATAAAATTAAAGACATTTCCAGAATTATGGCATGCAAAAAACTGAAGGCAGAGAAGTACCAAGAAAAAAAAAAATGCCTGTCACTTTTAGTTATCTGGCAGATGGCTATCCAGTCAAATCTGTTATGTCCCAGAGCTGTAGAGCTGTGTGAAGAGAAACCCCCATGGCTTGATGTTCTTTGAGGTTCAGTTCTCTGATTTATAAGCAAGCTACAAGTAGAGGACAAGAAAGGGGAGGGGTAAGATGAGTGTTTATTTTCTTCAGCTATTATTAACCTAAGCTTGAGTGCTTGTACCAAAGAAAGGAATTACTTGTATTTATTCTTATGGATAAATTGCTAGCAATAAATTATAAGGGGAAAAAATAACCATGTGGGATAATTGACTGAAAAACAAATGTCAGTGAGAGTAAACAGAATGGATTCCACAAAACCTATTTGCAAAAATGTCAGAGGAGTTGAGTTGTTTTCCCTCACAATATTTGTGCTGGTATAAAGGGACTGCAGTTTAATTAAATGTCTCCACAGAGACGAAGCACTCCGCTGGATGTCACTTTGAGATTTTCCTAAAGGAAAGACTGCATTGTGATTAAGTGAGGCAACATCTTGTCTGCGGCAGCAGAGAGAAGACCCTTCCACAGTGGCAGGAATCAAGAGACACCTGCCTTGGAGCAGGACCTGGGATCTGGGGACAGCTGCATGATCTTGAGTAGCTCCCATAGGATGGACATCCAGCATCGCAGTATTAGACTCTGGCTTTGTCCTGTAATGAGCCCATGGCCAGCTCTAAGCGTTTTCCAGCCCCCAAGCTCCCAGTTCTCTCATAGTTTGTTCTGGGAAACACACACACACACACACACACACACACACACACACACACTGAAATGTAGCAAAACAAAAGGGATCTGGGGGATTTTAAGAACTAAAAGGAGATGTCAGAAAACTATATTATTCTAGAGAAAGATATTTGAAGAAGTAATAAACTTGTCCACAGTTCTAAGTCTTGAGATTTTTTTTTTTTAAGTCCCAGTATTTAGTACATTTGGCTTATAGTGCAGGTCATTTTGATCGTCTATGAGTTCGGTTGTTTTGTCTGAAAATGACAAGAGCATCAGCGTTCTTTGTATGCATCATATTTTCTTCTCTTTCTGGGCAACCCAAGATTTTTGGAGACAATATTGTATCAAGTGCTTAGGATTTTTTTTTATAAGCGTTAAACTCAGATTACCACAGAACCAGAGAGAATAACAATTTGTTTAAAGTTATTATTACTATTTTTTTCAATAATGATACCACGAAAAGGTAGTAGGGGCGAGGGGACAGCTTAATGGGTAAAGTGCTCTCTGGGAAAGCAGTTGGACCTGAGTTTGAATTCTAAGTACCTATAAAATGCTGGGTGGGTATGGTGCTGCACATATGTAACCTCAGTGCTGCAGATTTGGAGAAAACAGGATCCTGGGGGCTCACTGGCCAGCCAGCTTAGTGGAAATTGTAAGCTCCAAGTTCATTGGGAGACTTTGTCTTTAAAATTATGTGGAGAAAGATTCAGAAATATATGCAAAAGAGACCTCTGGCCTCTACCCATACATGCATTGGTCAAAATTCCTGTACACACTTATGTACACATCACACACATTCATGTACTACAAAAACATACAGCACACACATACACATGAACACATCATAGACACATGTATAGACACATACACATGCATGTAACACACACATCCACACATGAACATATCACACACACACACACACACACACACACACACACACACACACCATACACACTGTGAAAGTAGTTTTTGTTGCCCTTGTAATCCATCTTTTATGTGGAAGAACTGGAATAGACTTGAACACAAGGACATGAATAAGGGCTATATTTCTTCATTTTGTGGTACTGTAGAATGAACCCAGAAGCTCACGCGTGGCAGGTAAGCCCTTGAGGACTGAGCTACACTTTCAGGAATGAGCTGTTGTCTGCAAAACAACAACCACATGGTCCTCCTGGTCAAGTTACCAAGTGGTCATTTCTAGACAAGGGTGAGTTGTTTTTTGCTTTGTTGGGAAATATATCCAAGATAGGAAGGATTTCATGAAAGCTCTATGTCTATTAAGCTGCCCACCCTGGAGCAACTGCATGTATAATATTCAGAAAAGAAAGAAATCAAAGACAGAAGTGTAATGGAAAGAGTCAGTCTGAACTCTTAAGTATTTTAATTACAAGGACTCAGGCCCACAGGGTTCACGCTGGGAACTTCCATGCTTGTTTCTATGCTCATATGTTTGCCAGCACAGGAAAACAATGGATGACAGTGAAAGCCATTGTCCCCACAGGTACCAAGGGAATGTGTAATTGAGTTCCCTGAATCAGGTCTTGGGTTTTCTTACTGTGACATTCTATTTTACCTTGTATTGCTATAAGAAACAAGGGGCCACTGGTTCACTGGCTGTAGATCAAGCAGGTAATAAGTGAACCTGGCTCCCACTGCTGCTGGGAGAATAAGAAACAAACAGCACACTGGGTTGGCCTTGCACATCTGCTGTTCCTGTGCAGCATCTCGTGTTTCTTTTATTCCTGGAGCAACACTTATCTCAAGTCAATGCAGCTCCTTTCAGGGGAGACACTGCTCCGAGCAGGGAGAACATGGAAGGACTTTCCCATTCTGACTGTGGTTGTGGGGATGACAAGCAAGGGCCTTAGGCATTTACACAACCCTGAGACCCAGTTCATCTGTTTTATCTAGTGCTCCCTAATGAACTAGTTCAGCTATTCTTACTGGACAAGGAGCTGTGTATTTTCTGCCTTGTGTCTCCTTTATTTCACCTATCGATAACTTACAAACATGGAAATATGTTTTCCCTTGACAGTTAAATTCAGCAGAGGAGTGGGTCCAGCAGGCTGTCGTTGAGCAGTGGTGGAAGCTTTTGTAAGGAAATGTAGCAGGAGGAAGCTCTTCATCTGTACATAGTTCAGTTGTTGACTTACAGGAAAAATATTTAAATGACTAGCTCTTTTTTTCTTCTTAAAGAAAACTAATTTAAAAATATTTCAAGAGAAAAAAAATTTAAAAATTTCACACAATTCCTATCAGAAATGATAGGAGCTTAGGGAAAACAGAGATGGTGGGAAGAGGTCAGGGGTCATCCAGAAGGTCAGAGGTGACCTTGCCTCTTATCAAGGCCCTCTAATGCTCTTCAAAAATCCCTTCTTGCTTGTTAGGTAGTGTGGATTCTGACTCAAAGTTCAAGAATTGCTTTGAAGTAAAAAAGAATTCCCAAAGACAGCCTGGGCATGCCTCCTATCCATAAATAAGTAGTGAAGGTTTTGAAGTTTTCTCTTGGGATCAAGTGATTGTCTTTTTGCATATGTCCATTTACTTGCTAATCTCCTCAGCGTATACAGGAGATTGAAGGTGCAGGCATGGAGTAAGTGGCCCTCTCATTTTCAGGGGACTCACAAGCGAGACAGCCTACTAAGAGCATGAGGTCTTGAAGTGAGTGTTGCTCAACCTTTATCTGATTCAAGACAGAGATGATGGAACAGACTCTGAGGAATTCTGCAGAGAATTTATAATGACAATAACAAAGTGCAGAGTAGCAAGGAAGAAATCCATGTTTAACTTGCATAAAATTTAAATAATTAATTTGCATAAAGATCTAGAAACTTTTGAGAAACCTCACTAAGGCTTTTTTAAATTATTATTTTATTTTATAATTAATTTAATTTTACATATCAGCCACGGATTCCCCTGTCCTCCCTCCTCCCACTTCCCAGCCTTCCCCCACAATCACCCCCGATTCCCACCTCCTACAAGGCAAGGTCTCCCCTGGGGATTCAGCTCAGCCTAGTAGATTCAGTTGAGGCAGGTCCAGTCCCCTTCTCCCTATACCAAGGCTGAACAAAGTGTCCCAGCATAGGCCCTAGGTTCCAAGAAGCCAGCTCATGCACCAAGGACTGGTCCCAGGTCCCACTGCCTGGGGGCCTCCTAAATAGTTCAAGCTAATCAACTGTCTCACTTATCCAGAGGGCCTGATCCAGTTCCATGGGGGCTCCTCAGCTATTGGTTCACAGTTCATGTGTTTCCATTAGTTTTTTTTTTTTTTAAAGGTTTACTTGTTTGTTTAAAGCTTTTCCCCCCCATTTTACATACTGTCCACTGTTCCCCCTCCCTCCCCTTCTCCCACTTCCACCCATTCTAACCCTACCCACTCCTCATAGGGGGTAAGGCCTCCCTTGGGTAGTCAACACAGGCTGGCATTCCAAGTTGGGGCAGGCCCAAGCCCCTCCTCGATGAATCAAAGCTGAGTAAGGCATGGCACCATAGGGAATGGGCTCTAATAAAGCCGGTTTATGTACTTGGGATGAGTCCTGGATTGTTAGGGGACTCACAAACACATCAAGCCACACATCTGTCATCCTCATTCAAGGGGCCTAGTGTGGTCCCATGCTGGCTCCCCAGCTGTCAGTTCAGAGTCTGTGAGTTCCCACTAGCTTGAGTCAGCTAGCTGTCTCTGTGGTTTTTGCCATCATGATCTTCTCCCTGCTTGCTCTTATATTCCCCCTCCCTTTTTTCAACTGAACACCAGGGGCTTGGCCAAGTGCTTGGCTGTGAGTCTCTGGATTTGCTTCCATAAGTTGCTGGATGTAGGTTCTATGATGACAATTAGGGGAGTCACCAATCTGAGTACAGGGGAAGACTAGTTCAAGTACCCTCTCCACTATTGCTATGAGTTTTAGCTGGGGACATCCTTGTGGGTTCCTGGGAATTTCCCTAGCATCAGATTTCTCCCTAACCCCATAATGGCTTGATCTGTCAAGATATTTTTTTTTCCTTGTTCTCCCTCTCTGTCCCTCTCCAAACTCAGCCATCTCAAGCCCTCATATTCCTACCCTCCAGCCCCTCCCCAGTACTCCCTCTCCCAATTTACTCAGGAGATCTTATCTCTTTCTCCTTCATAGGGGGATTTATGTATGTCCCTCTTAGTGTCCTAGCTTCTCTGGAGTTGTGGGCTGCAGCCTGTTTATCCTTTGCTTTGTGTCTGATATTCACTTATGAGTGAGTACATGCCATGTTTGTCTTTCTGGGTCTAGGTTACTTCATTCAGGCTGATTTTTTCTAGTTCCATCCATATGCCTACAAATTTCATGATGGAATTGTTTTTTTTTTTTTTTTTTTTTTTTTACCACTGTGTACGTAATACTTCATTGTGTAAACATAGCACAATTTCTTTATCCATTCATCAGTTGAGGGGCATCTAGGTTGTTTTCAGGTTTGGGCTATTATGAGTAGTACTGCTATTAACATAGTTGAGCAAATGTTCTTGTGGTGTGGTTGACCATATTTTCAATACATACCCAAGGGTGGTATTGCTGGATCTTAAGGTAGGTTGATTCCCAATTTTCTGAGAAACTGCCATACTGATTTCCAGAGAGGCTGTACAAGGTTGCACTCCCACCAGCAATAGGGGAGTATTCCCCTTTCTCTGCATCCTCTCCAACATAAGTTGTCATCAGTGTTTTTGATCTTAGCCATTCTGGCAGGCATAAAATGGTATCTCAGAGCCATTTTGATTTGCATTTCCCTGATGGCTAAGAATGTTGAACACTCCCTTAAATGTCTTTCAGCCATTTAAGATTCTTCTGTTGAGAATTCTCTGTTTAGATATGCACCCCATTTTTAAATGGATTGTTTGATATGTTGATGTCTAGTTTCTTGAGTTTTTTATATAGTTTAGAGATCAGCCCCACTAAGGCTTTTGATTATGATCTGTTCAAATGCTTAGTAATAACTACTGATTGGAGAGTGCTTGCAAAAATAGCAGATAAAATTTTCTTTCAGCAACAGATAAGGTAGGAAACTATCTTGTGAAAATGTAAACAGAATAATTGAATAAGAATTAGTTGAATCAAGTATGCAAATAGCTAGGTCATGGTGGTGCACACCCTTAATCCCAGCATTCAGACTTGAAGGCAGAAGCAGGTGGATCTTTGTGAGTTCAAGTCCAGCCTGGTCCGCAAAGCAAGTTCCAGGACAGCCAGAACTATTAAACAGAGTAATCCTGTCTCAAAAAGCAAAACAAAACAAAAGTTTTCAAAATGAAGGTGTACAATCCACAGAAATTCATAAGCAGTCATTGGAGCCACCCTGCTAAAAAGGCGATTGCATTCCCTCAGAAAGAAGTATCCAGCAAAGGAGCTAGTTGGGGGTGGCTGCTGGGTGGGGTGCCTTCTGAGCTCCAGCCAGCGCTTTGCACCCATGATTGATGTATTTATCCCAAGGACACCTAGAACACAAGAGGAAGAGTTGTGATCTGCTGCTGGCTAGTGAAGTAGATGTTCAAATAATATGACATAGCAGGGCAGTGAATCATAGGCCAGAGTATAGCCTGTTGCCTCTTGTTTTTTGCTGTCAGTGGGGTGCATGGAACACCTCATCCATCTTGACCCCACTGGAGCAACATTTGAAGAGCTCTGGCTAAAGCTATTTATTGATGCTTGATGAGGAGTCTGTCCACTCCAGACTCTGATGCAGGTAATATAGCCATAGTACTCATAGTGTAGCTTGGTTGTAGAACATGTGTGATGATATTTTGTTTGTGCTCTAACAGATAAAGCTTACCTAGAGATCAGAGGGTGGAGCTAGCCACTAGATAACCATAGAGGCCAGGCAGTGGGTGGCATACACCTTTGATCCCAGCACTTGGGATTTTATGCTTTTAATCCCAGCACTAAGGAGGTGGAGACAGGAAGTGATATGATTGGGTGGAGAGGAATATAAGGTGGAAGGAGACAGGATCTTAGCTCCCCTTTTGGCTGAGAATTTTGGAGAGGTAAGAACTAGTTGCTGGCTGCTCTGCTTCTCTGATCTTTCAGCATTTACCTCAATCTATGGCTCTGGGTTTTTAATTAAGACCAATTAGGATTTGTGCTACACACTTGAGTTGGGTACTGGGAGCCAAATGCATTCTTTTTATAATAAGGATTTAGTGTTTGTATGTGTGTAGGATTTGAGTGTGTGAAGGGGCTTGGCTGGCATGGGTGTGGAAGTCAGAGGACAACCTTTGATTTTGCTGTTCACTTTCTACTCAAATGTTCTTTAGTGATTCAGAAAGCAATCTTAAAAAATAAAACAAGTCTTGCCTTGTGGAGTTCTTAAGAAGCTATCTCTGTGATAAATTGTTGTGCAAACATGTGTTTTTAGAAAATAAAGAGTGAAATAGATAAAGTTTTTCCTTCCTGTAAGTGGTTAGTGATGGAGTGCCAGCCATGTGGAGAAAGGCCAGATTTAACTCAAACCTCAACAGCTTTCTCTGAAATATGAACACACAGATCTTATGAGTGCCAGAGCGAATGGGCAGGTTATCATCTTTCCCTCTCACCTTCCCATTCCCTTCTCTTTCGTACTGTCTGGAACACTCAATGCTTCAACCAGGAAGGCACTTCTGTAAGAGCTGTCACAGGGTCCTTGGTTGGCTACCACAACAAGATTTGAGAGAGACTTTTAGGCCAGGATGAGTCAAAATATGACTAAATTTCACCTTCACTTCAGTAGCTCAAGAAATTACTTAGTGGTGTGATCCAAGTTTAGTTTTGGCCCCAGGGACACTATGCAATGGTTTAACCTCAGAGGTTGACTCTGTCACCCTCCAAAATTATCTAACATGCTCATGAAGTTGGAATTTGGTCATGTCTTCTCAACAATTCAACAACATAGCTAGGTAGTTGAGAGACAGCCCCTTTCCAATGAAAGGAACCAGGCCTACCCTTGGACTAACAGTTTGAACATGGTCATTTAGACGGGATGAAAGCAGGCAGCATGTGTTAAATGCTACCAACTTGCAATGCTGTGATGGATTAGGACATTTCATCCTCTCAGAAGACAAGGGAGGGGCCTAATCACTGTAAAAATGGGAAACATGAACCAAGGGAAAGGGAGTGCAGCTTAAATTAACGACAGGGTCAACACTCCAGTCCAAAGAACTTGGTGTTAGGGTTTGGCATCCAACCCCATCACTGTCCTGGGTGCTGAAGGAAGAAAGTTACACAGAGCTCTTAGATGGACCAAGCTTCATAACAGAGTGAACAGTTCTAGACACTTTCCTCCCTTCTCCTCCTCTTGGTCCTCTGCCCTCCCTTCTCCATGTTCTCTCCCTCCTCTACCTTCCTTTTTCTCTTCTTCTGAGACAAAGTCTCTCTTTGTAGCTTTTGCTGTCCTGGAAATTGCTAGATTGACCAGGTTAGCCTTGAACTTGCAGCAGTTCTCTTGCCTCTGCCTCCTGAAAAGTTGGGGTTTTAAGTGTGTGGTGCCATGCCTGACTGATGCTTTTCTTCTGAGAGCAGACAAGAAGACACATCCCAGTCTGATGTATTAGTGGCAGGAGTAATAGAAAGGCATATGGCCTGCTCTATGAGCAGAGACCTGCATCATAGTCCTCGTGTGGAAAGACAAGGTTTTGGCATGAAAAGCAGTGAAGTAGAGGGGAGACGTTGAGAGAACATGGGCAGTACACGGAGTCCAGGAAACTGATCATATTAGAACAGAGAGCCCAACAACTGCTAAGCATAGCCAGTTCCTATGCAGCTTCAGCATCTGTGAGTTGTAGTTTTGGTATGTATACAACACAGTTATATTTCAGTTGAATATAACAGCCATATATAGTTGTAAACAGATTTCATCCAGTGATATGGACTCAAATTTTTCCTTTTTTTTTTTTTCCCTGAAACCTGAACTCAAGGGTGTCATAACCTGTTGTTCCTCCAGGTGTACCTCTGGACTGATCAGACCCTTCTGGCCTGTGATGGTGAAGATGAGCACTGATAGTGGCCAGTGTGCTGAGATTCCCCCCTGCTCATAATGATGTCTGCTCTCCTAGCTCAGGCTTGTGTCTTGTGTCACAAGGATTGTTTTCCCAATGATAGACTCAGCGTATGGCCCTCCAAGAGACTCACTCCTGAATGGCATGTCTAGCCCTCTTTGGACAGAAATATAAATTTGGGGCTCTTGAGCAAACCCAATATCTGAAGTATGAGGAAGGGTGATTAGAATGAGGAACAACAGCAAGAGCTGTTGAGCTGTTCGAATATGTTGGCAGCAAAGATTAGAGGAGAAAATGTATCTGCAAGACTGATTATGTGGATAGCCTTCAGGATGACACAGAGGCTTTGGCACGGCCAGGCTGTCACGAGCTTGGCTGTGGTTGTGAGGTCACCACTCTTTTCTTCTACATTCCTGGCTGAGATCCAAACTCAGAGAAGTGGCGGGTTGAGGCTGTGTACAGCTGTCAGCGTGTCTGTGGGCATCTGAAAAGGCACGAGGGCCCCCACACAGCAGGGAGCGGCTGGGACCCTCTTTTCACAATAGGACTCTGGGCAAAATGGGACAAGGTCAGCTTGGGCAAGGCAGCTCAACAGGGAGTGGCTTGACTTCCACCTAGTGGTAACTGAAAACGGGCTGGACACTCTTTACAGGTTAGGGACACCTAGGACTAATAGCTTTCTGAATATGAAACTATAGGTCTTCTAACAAATTCCTTTGGGGTTTAGAAATGATCTCTTCAGGAAATACTTTCAGAGGGAAAATTGAAACTTAAAATGAATTTTATATAAATAGGGGTGGATTTTCAAAGTATGTGCTAATGATGAACTGTTCTTAAATGGTTAAGAGACTAAAAATATTAAATATAAAGGTTGATTTCAGTTATTCTTTAAGATTCACATTTCTGACTCTAAAAAGGGATCTGTTGAGAAGGCTCACTGGATGGAAGTGCTTTCTGTATAAGCCTGATGGACTGAACACACCCTGACATTTGTCCTGTGACCTTCACATGAGTGTGGTTGCACATAACTGTACTCATGTGCATTACACTCACACACAATAGTAAGTAAACACTTTTAAAAAGGCAATTGTTGCATGGCTAAGTATATCCATGGTTTCAAAGTTATTATTTTTTATTCTTCAAATTTTTACTGGAATTGCATTAACTTCACAGATTGAAGTACAGTAGACACTTAATGAATGTTTTGAATACTGAATGAAAGGATTTCTGAAGAATATAGAGCTAATGCTTTTGTTTTCTTTTTTTCTTATTAAGAAATTTTCTATTCATTTTACATACCAACCACAGGTCCCCCCTCCTCTCTCTTCCCAACCCCCAACCTTCCTCACCAACCCAACCCCAATTCCCACCTCCTACAAGTCAACGTCTCCTATCAGAGTCAGCAGAGTCTGGTACATTCAGTTAAGGCCAGCCCAAGGCCCTCCCCCCTGCACCAAAGTTGTGAAAGGTGTCACACCTTAGGTACTGGGCTCCAAAAAGCTTGCTCATGCACCAGGGATGGATCCCTATTTCACTGCCTGGGGGCAACCCAAACAGTTCAAGCTAAACAACTGTTTCAAATATCCAAAGGGCCTAGTCCAGTCCCATGGGGCTCCGCAGCTATTGCTCCACAGTTCACATGTTTCCGTTAGTGTGCCTGGTCATCTCTGTGTGTTTTCCCATCATGATCTCGATGTCCCTTGCTTATAGAATCCCTCCTCTCTCTCTCATCAGTTAAACACCTGGAGTTCAGCCTGGCACCCAGCCAGGGATCTCTGCATCTGCTTCTGTCAGTAACTGGATGAAGGCTCTATAGAAAATGGGCTACAGAGCTAAACAGAGAATTCTTAACAGAAGAATCTCAAATGACTGAAAGACATTTAAGGAATTGCTCAACATTCTTAGTCATCAGGGAAATGCAAATGAAAACAACTCTGAGATAGCTCTTACACCTGTCAGATTGGCTAAGATCAAGAACACTGCAGACAGCTTATGCTGGAGAGGATGTGGAGCAAGGGGAACACTCCTCCACTGTTGGTGGGAATGCAAACTTGTACAGCCACTTTGGCAATCAGTATGGTGGTTTCTTAGAAAATTGGGAATCAATCTACCTCAAGACCCAGGTATACCACTCTTGGGTGTATACCCAAGGAATGCTCAATCTTACCACAAGGACACATGCTCAACTATGTTCATAGCAGCATTATTCATAATAGCTAGAACCTGGAAACAACCTAGACACCCCTCAACTGAAGAATGGATAAATAAAAGTGGCACATATACACAATAGAGTACTACTCAGCAGTAAAAAACAATGATATCATTAGATTTGCAGAAAAATGGATGGAACTAGAAAATATCATCCTGAGTGAGGTAACCCAGACTCAGAAGGACAAACATGGTATGTACTCACTCATAAGTGTATGCTAGATGTAAAGTAAAGGATAATTAGACTACAACCCATAGCTCCAGAGAAGCTAGCTAACAAGACCCAAAGAGGGACACATAGATAGCCAAGCAAAGGAGAAATAGATGAGATCTACGTGAGCAAACTGGGAGTGAGGGAAGGGCAATGGAGTGCAAAAACGGAGGATGAGCACGTAAGAAAATGGGAGGTTCAAGCTGGAATAGGGACAGAGTGGGAGAGCAAGGAAAGAGATACACCATGATAAATGAAGACATCAAGGGAATAAGAAAAAACAGAGTGCTAGGGGAGTTCCCAGGAATCCACAAGGATGACCCCATCTTAGCCTACTAGCAATCATCAAGAGAGTGCCTGGACTGGTCTACTCTGGTAACCAGATTAGTGAATACCCTAACTAATAAGTATTTTTATACAGCATTTGTCTTAGAAATTCTAGGAAATGTCATGACAAAATACCAGGACATTTAAATGTTACAAAGAGACAAAACTGTAATTAATTGCAAATGAAATAATCACCTTTCTAGAAATTATAAGAGAGTCATCTAAGAACAATTAAACTAATGAGATTCAATAGGGTGGCAAGTTATAAGTTATTAAAAATATTCTTTTCCCCACATCCCCAAAATATCCATCTAGAAATATTACAGAACTAACGTTAAATTCTACAATGCATAAAAATATATGCGACACTTAGAAAGAAAATTGGTTAAGATATATATTGCATAAATGGAATTGGCCAGTTAGGGCTATTTTTTTTTTAATATAAAGAGTAACATCATACTATGTTCTAGATTTAAAAAAAATTAAGCCATTTGTAATCATGTACTTAAGTAAAATTGGAAAACTAAGAAAATGAGAGTATTGACTCACTGATTAATACTACACTGAATTGAGAAACATCTTTTTTTCTCATAAAATTTTATGTGAAATATGCTTGTCTGCAACAATTAGTGATTATTCAGGATATTTCCACTTAGGAACCCTTTTACCATTTTTTTTTTTAACATAGAAAAATCTCTAGTCCATTTTTTATTAGTTAGAAATCTTAATTTCCCACAAGTTTAGCCTATGTTATGTAATTTAGTTTCCTGAATTCTGGATATCCATTGATATTGGAATATAGCAAAACTACTAACTCTCATTACATTAAATATATAATTCAATTCAGTTGTTTGTGCAAAAATTATTCTTCCATAGAAACAGCATATGAAGACTTCCTAGTTTTAACATGTGCTATGAACATGAGACCACAGAAACAGAAATCTCAGATTCTGAATACAAATAGCTTAATGTGTGGCCATCTTTAAATGTGTGCTGGTTCTAAAGCAGGGAAGCAGAATTGAGGAACAGCTCTGGGTCAGATAGGTAGGCTTGGGCCCGATACTGCAGCCTCTTAGCTTCAGTCTCCTCATCCAAAACTAGAGGTAACAATATATATGTAACATTTGTTGTGACAATAAATAAATCTAATATTTATAAATTACCCAGTATAATGAATGCTAGGAACGTAATACTAAATAACTTTTGCTATGGTGACAATGATATGTAACAATATGACTATCAGGCTGGGGAGAGGGTTCAACAGAGTGCTTGCTTTGTAGGCATCATGATCCAGGTTTGAGTCTCAGAACCCTCATAAAAAGCTAGGCATGGCGGACTTGTTATCCCAGTGCTATGGAGTTGAAGACCATGTGTCTCTCTGGCCAACCAACCTGCTTGGTGAGTACCAGGCCAACCATCTCAATAAAAGGTGCATAAAGTCTGAGGAATGACACCCATTGTTGACCTGGGACCTCCATATGTACACACACACACACACACACACACACACACACACACACACACACACACACTTGAAGAAATGTTCTAAGAGTCACTTCTCATGTCTGAAGAGATGTTTCAATGTTTCAGTGTATGTGCTGCTATTGCAGAAGACCTGAGTTTGCTTGTCAGCAACCATGTATAACACCAGCTCCAGAAGGACCTGATACTTCTGGCTTCCTTGGGCACTTGCACACTTGTGCAAATACTCTCCTACACATTCATATTTATAGATAAATCCTTGAAAATAAGTTTCACTTCTCATAGAAGCTGTCGTCTTGACGGGGTTTAATACTCTAGTATTGGTTGCCATGATAGCACACTACATTTTTTTTTTATCAGTTTATTTAGAACTGTGTCGACATTGCTGTTTCTCATTTTGTATATGGAAATGCAACTTCTCAGGCCCCCCTCTGAAGATACAGACAAAATTAGCTATTTTCTTAAGGTATTTTGTCTTTTTTTTTTTTTTTTTGGTTTTTCTCTATGTAGCTTTGTGCCTTTCCTGGAACTCACTTGGTAGCCCAGGCTGGCCTCAAACTCACAGAGATCTGCCTGGCTCTGTCTCCCGAGTGCTGGGATTAAAGGCGTGCGTCACCACTGCCCAGAGGTATTTTGTCTTTTTGTTCCAACTTTTTGATTATATTTTCACTCATACAAAAGGTGCTTTCTTTTTTCAAGTAGAATATCAATATTTGAGCTGTCGAGGCCATTTCATTATTTTACCTAGTCATCTATAAATGTTTACTATTAAATATTATTTTCAAGTTAAGGGGTTTGTATACTTATAGATGGTTTGAAAGTATTCTAATTGATTAAAGTTTAAATAATCTATGTAGTATATAAGTATATAATAATGTGCTGCTTCACTAATCTGTGAAAAGTTATTTCACTGCCTTAATTTTTTAAAAAATCAGTAATGAAGTTTAATGAAATACAACTCAGTTTTTTTTTATTTGAAAAGGATGTCATAGGAAAAGAAAACTGTTTTATATTATGCTTTCCATTTTTCTTTTAATGGAACTGTCTCAGTGAGTTAAACATCTGTGGGACAGGAACAGAAAATCAGTTTTCAGCATCATCATCCTCAAAACAGAAAAATGTCTGTGACTAAGTGCCATTGTTTCCTGCCTCCATACCACAAAATCTCCAGGTTTTGCAGCAATGAACTCACTGTTCTACAACTCAATCCAACTCTGATACTGTCCACGTGCAGACAGTCACTCCTATGGGTTGAGGCTCAGTCCCACAGACTGCCACTCACTTCAGAGGACCTTTGGAGTCCAGGTCTATTACTCATTCTGTCAGCTGAAGGCTTTATGGAAGTTCCCATGACCTTCTCCTTGGGTTAGACCATTCAATAGAACTGAGGAAACCAATTTACTTCTTAAATTCCACATTAATTATAATGATCACTGCTTAAAAATTGTCATATAAATAACATTCATAGGGCAAAGATGGGTAGTGACTGGGGGCTTCCTCATTCTCTCCAGGCATGCCACCTTCTCAGCACCTCCCAGCAACTCAGAAACTCCACAAACCCTGTTCTTCTTGGGTATGTAGAGGGATTGTCTACAGACGTTATTGATTAAATCCAGCCCCACCTTTTGGCACTTTCCTTAGGTTACTTCATTAACATAAACTGTGTGGTTAAACTTCTTCCAAATAAGAAAATAATCAAACATGGCCCTTTCACTTTATCATTCCTATCACTTAGGAAATAATGAAGATTTAGACATTCTTGCTAGGGGTTGAACACACACACACACACACACACACACACACACACACACACACACACAGAGCCTAATTACAACTGCAGTTTTCTGGATGGATGTAATGGTAGAGGACAGAAGGCATGGGTAGAAGTCTTACATATTTATTAATCCAGCAATAAGTCTTCCATATCCTCTCCTCCCCATTCCAACAACGACAATGGAAAAGCTAGTGAAAGCTGAATTACGTTCTTGAAAAATGACATTTGCTGTGCAGGAAGTGTGAGCTCACTCCATGGAGCTCCCCAAAGAACACTTCTGGAAGATTGTATCCAGTCTTGATGTCACTTGTTCAAGGATCTTTCTGGAATGTGGTGACACAGGGCAAAGTGAGGAGGGCTTAAAATTATTCCACATGGGGGAGCTGTCGCACTGTGGCTTCCAAGCACGGAGGAGGGAGTGTAAGGGAGTGGCTGGGGGTGCGCAGCCTCTCAGGGCTTTTTCTGGGGGGACAGCTGAATTTACTACCTTTTGGGCCCCAGATGGAAACAACTATTATTTAAGGCAAAAATGGAACGGTTTGTGGTAGATAGAAAGATGAATTTCCACATGTCATATTCACTCAAAGATAGAGCATGCAAGTTGAGGAGTTAAAGAGGGTTTGGCATGGAGCCTTGGGTTACCTTCTCATTATTATTATTATTATTATTTTATTATTATTATTATTATTATTATTATTATTATTATTATTTTAGCTATTTTGTGTATGTGTGTGGTGGTGGAGAGGTGAGTGTGCATGGCATACATGTAGAGTTGAGAGAACAACTTCAGGAGTTGGCTCTTTCCTTCCACAGTGTAGAATTCCAGCATTGAACTCATGTGGTCAAGCCATCTCACTAGCCTGGGCCACCTCTTGACAAGTGTGTTGGACCATTAGAAATGCAGTTGGATTAAACTGTCTTTGGTGGCATGTCCAGCCCGAGACCCTGCTTGTTTTTCCTGACCCACGCCAAGGCTGAGGCAGCAGCTGCTGTGGCCACATCTCTCTGTGGAGATTGGCACGCTCCTTCTGCTCTGCCACATGTCAGCCGCTGTTGTAGGCCGGTGTCTTACGTTGAATGAATATTTTACCTGTGTAATCATGATATGGAACAGTCTTCATAGAAACTATCACAATGTATTCGTGACTTAATTTGAAATGGTTATGGTCTTGGACAAAATTTATGGTCAGTGGCTTTGCGTTTTCAAGTGTGTGAATATTTATGCCCTGTCTAAATCGCCCAGTGCTGTTCTCTTTGATAAACTCCCCTTCTTTGATGCCCCTTCCAGGAGTTGCTCGGCTTAAGAACACGAGTGTTAATTTTCAAACATGGGGAATCTGACAGCCGATCTGTCTGGGGGATGCATCTCCTTTTAGATAAGAAGCCAAACCACTTTCTGGAAGTCTAAAGATGAGAAAGCAAGGGTTTAGGAATAGATTGGTTTGTTCCGTATAATTCTCTCCAGGTTCGTTTACATGCTCCCTGCCTCCGACTTTAGTAAGAATGAGAAAAACAGATATTTAGCGGTGGAGGAGGAAGCTTACTGAAGCCATCCATTTCTGCTTTGCTTCACTTGGAAGCTTGTAAATGTACGTATGAACTTAAACTCCAAGAAAGCATTTAAGAAATTGGAAGATGGGGAGAGACAGAGACAGAGAGAGACAGGGACACACAAGAGACAGAGAGACATACACAGAGAAGAAAGGGGGAGGGTCAGAGAGGGGAGGAGAGGGTAGAGAGCTGTTTGTAAACTCTGGGATGATCCCAGAGCTCCCTTTTCCTCGGAGGGGCTCCCTCCTGCCCAGAGAGGTTTGCTTAACACTGCAGGCTGGGGAGACTAGGCGCAGAATACCGAGAAGGCCTGAAGATGGAGCGCTTGGCCAAGTTTTGAGGCAGGGTCTGTGGCGCGAGGCTGGATAATGATGCAATTTTGGAAAACTTAACTTTTCTCCAAGACTTCGTTTTATAATACACTTGCACTATAAGTCTAGGAACTATGCCAAAGAATTCGAAATGTGAACAACTGTGATTGGAGGTGGAGTGGGGTGTCAAGTGGCTGGAAATAATAGCTTAATTTACATTTCATAATGAACTCCCCTCCCCACCGTTCTCAACCTTGTTTACCCATCACATGGCATCATTTTCTGCCACAGACATCACTGTGTAGTGCTCACACGGACATTACCCGCCCACTGTGTTAGGTCCTTCCCTTTCCATTTCTACAGTTTCCCTTCTTATGCATAAATGAATCCTTCAGATTGCCATCAGTGTTGTAGATGAAAACATTCTTCAATAGCTAATCTGTCGTCTACTTAAGTCATAAGGTGAATGGGTTTTCATATCCTCCACTACTCCCTGTTTGACATATTTAGAAAAATTCAATTACTCATTTCTATGACAGAGTTGTTATATCTTTTGGGGGCCATCTTTCTTTGTTTTTCATATGTATAGTGTGCATACTTTATAAGTCTAGCAGTAACTTTGGAAACGTAGCTTTGCATTTATTTAAGATTATCTACAACCAAGTTTAAGAAACCTCATTTGTTTAGAATTTAGTGTGAACATTATTTTTGAAAAATATTAATAGTTGTTTGTGAAATATTCTCTATTTTTGTTTCAGTAAAGCTTATCTGTGATCATTGTCTAAAGAAACAGTATAGACTATAATCATGTTTCTATTGAATAAAGGAAACAACTTTTACGTTTTTGGTTACCAAGTTTTAGTGGCAGAATCATGGTTAAGATAGTCTTCAGTTTGGTGCAACAGACTTTGCCATCTATATTTCTTAATTCATACCACTGTGTGGTTTATAAATGTGCTTAATCAGGTGCAGATATGGTAAGCATTAATCTTGTTAACCGTTCTGGTTATGAGCAAGCTTGTTCATCTTCACAAGATTTTTAAAGAGCACCATCTAAATACTAGGGAGTCACATCTTCCTCTTTGTGTTGATGAAACTGAAATCCCAAAGCGTTCCTGTGTCAAAACAAACCTAGATGGCAGGGGTCTGAGGAGGCTGATTGGAGTCTTCTTTATTCCTTTGCTTTATTTGCTTCTGTGTTTCTTTTTCACCTCATTTATTTTTTAGATTTATATTCATTTTATGTGTCTGAGTGTGTGCCATGTTTGTGTGCACCACATGCGTGTCTGGTGTTCTCAGAGGTTATGAGAGGGCATGTGGTTCTGGGAACTCATTCCAGGTCCTCTGAAGAGCATCAAGTACTTG
This sequence comes from Onychomys torridus, assembly GCF_903995425.1. Classification (NCBI taxonomy): domain Eukaryota; kingdom Metazoa; phylum Chordata; class Mammalia; order Rodentia; family Cricetidae; genus Onychomys; species Onychomys torridus. Next base: position 103,498,302 of record NC_050448.1, read on the forward strand.
TAACCGCTGAGCCATCTCTACAGCCTCGTGCTTGTATTCTTTTTTTTTTTCTGCATTCTTTTTTAAAATAATTTAATTTAATTTTACATATCAGCCATGGGTTCCCCTGTCCTCCCCCCTCCCGCCCCCATCCCCTCCTTCCCCTCAGCCCACCTCTCCATTCCCATCTCCTCCAGGGCAAAGACTCCCCTAGGAATTCAGCTCAACCTGGTAGATTCAGTCCAGGCAAGTCTAGTCCTCTCCTCCCAGGCTGAGTAAAGTGTTCCTGCATAAGCTCCAGGTTCCAAAACGCCAGCTCATGCACTAAGGACAGGTCCAAGTCCCACAGCCTGGATGCCTCCCAAACAGTTCAAGCTATTCAACTGTCTCACTTATCCCGAAGGCCTGATCCAGTTGGGGGCTCCTCAGCTTTTGGTTCATAGTTCATGTGTTTCCATTAGTTTGGCTATTTGTCCCTGTGCCTTTTCCAATCTTGGTCTCAACAATTCTCACTCATACAATCCCTCCTCTTTCTTGCCAACTGGACTCCTGGAGCTCCACCTGGGGAGTGCCCGTGGATCTCTACATCCACTTCCATCAGTCATTGGATGTGTGTGTGTGTGTGTGTGTGTGTGTGTGTGTGTGACAGAGAGAGAGAGAGAGAGAGAGAGAGAGAGAGAGAGAGAGAGAGAGAGAATGTGTGTGTAATAAAGAACAATGAATGCCTAATTACAATTTATTGAAAAAGCAAAAATGTCTCTTTCATAACAGGGAACTAGTAGAGAGTTTTTGAAAGAGGAAATGCAAACTGCTGATGAACATTTTTATAAAATTCTCAATGTTATCTATCAAGGATAATTAAAATTATTTAAAAGTTTCATCTTAGTCCATCATAATGGACAATTAAAAATGATGGCAACAGATGCAGTTGTCAATTTGGGAATCAGAAACATTTCTTCACTGCTGATGGGAGTGCAAATTAGTGTAGCCACTATGCAAATCAGTGTAAAGTGTCATCCAATAGCTGGGAATAGATCTACAGCATGACACAGCTATACCTCTCTAGCGCACATATTCAAAGGACTCTATATTCCACTATAGAAATACTTGTTCTTCTATTCTCACTGCTCCTCTGTTCACAAGAGCTAGAAATGGGAAATAGCCTACTCAGCTGATGAGTAGGTAAAGAAAATGTGTACATTTAATGGATTAATATTCCGTTGTTAAGAAAAATGAAATCATGAAATTCCCAGGTAAGTAGATGGAGTTAGAAGCATTCATTCTGAGTGAGGTAGCCCAAACCCAGAAAGACTCATTTAAAATGTTTTCTCTCATTTGTCTGTGTTAGCATTGAGTCTTCAGGTACGTGTTTCATTTGGAATACCCACAGAGGCCACAAAGTTACTATGGGGCCATGGGGGATAGAATACCAGCTGACATTGACAGAGATCCTAAACTGATCAGCATGTAGAGAGTAAGGGACTGTGGAGCATTTAGCCTTAAAGGGATGTACATATGCATACTACATCCTCCACCCCAGGTTCAGGGATCTTGGATGAAGAGCAATTGGAAAGATTGGAAGAGCCAGAGATGGTAGGTAGCTTTAAGGAAACTGTCCTTTGGATACAATAGAGCAGATGCAAATATGAACTCAGCAACATGCATGAGACTTGGACAAGCTCAGGGCAGACAGAATCCCAGTAAGGAATGAAGGAGATAGGCATGAAATCTCTTTGCTAGTGGAGGGAGGAGCTTTTGACATCTAATAGCTGAGGGGAGAAGGAGAGTCAGTTTTCTTTAGCGTTATGACTCCTGGTAGTTTACCAACATCCCAGGACAGGCCCCACTCCTATGAGCAGTTGGGAAGAAGACTCAAAGTTGGGTGCACAGGGAGGTGTGACTGGAAAAGTTGTATTTGGGAAGAGTTGGGGGAGTGGTAAATATACTCAAAATAGGTTGTATAAAATTCATAAAAAGTTAGTAAAATTGTTTTTTTAAAAGCTGAAACGATTCATATGTATAATAATACGTTCCATTTTTAAAAAAAGAAAAACAAGTTGTTGAAGGTTATGTAATGGTATTTTAAAATACAAAGGTTTTACAGTCTCATAATTTTCCCATGAACATCAGAAAAGATTGTAACCATAATAGCTCCAGAATTGCTACAACTGCATAATTTTCTTTGCCCTGGGCTAAAGTTTTAGGGAAGATCAACTTACCACATTTACTTGAGAAAGATGGAAATGCACTCAGCATTTCTTTCTGCCTTTGGTTATAATGGTGCGTTCACCTGGAATGTGTCAATTTGGCATTAACATTGCAAGTCCAAACTGCAGCCATCTGATACAGTGTGAAGGGTGAAGGGTTGGAAATGTGGACCTCACTGTAACTGTGAGTCTCCTCACCAAGTCCAGAGAGCCTCCAGGCCCCTGTAGTTAGCGCTTCCATAACCTTTGAAGACTGTATTGTGTTGCTTTTTCTTGCTGATAGATCCCTGTAAGAATATCTTCTCTAGTCATGCAGAGATTAACTCAGTAAATAGCAGATATGGGCATCTGAGATATATTGTTTTCCTAAGATGAAGTCTTGCTGTATAGCCCAGGGTGAGTGGAACTCATTATGTAGTTCAGCCTATCTTCAAACTGATCCTCCTGCCTCTGCTTCCTGAGTGCTGGGACTGCAGATATGTGCAACCATGCCTTGCCATCCCTTTCAATGAACGCATCAGGATTCTGTAATATCCGGCTGCATACACATTAGCTTCAAAGCAGTAACTCCACTAATGAGATAGTTATTCTTGCGGCTATCATCTTTTGAATCTCTCAATTGATGTATGTAAATTTAGAGCTGAAGACTTTTTGTCAGTTGGAAGACTTCTTATTTGAATTTGGCTTTTGATAGCATAGTATGAATAGTTCTTCTCTTCCACAGTAGTGTGCTTTCATAACTATTGGATATTCCATTTATAATCTGATCAAATGAAATTATAAACATCCTAAAACAAATGGATTATATCATTACTTTTTCAATGGGATATTGTCACAAAATCTTACTTTTGTATGAGCTCTGAGTAGAATATGGACATTATTGTCTTGTTTGTGAATGAATGGAAATTTACTTATGAAACTGTGTATTTGGCTTTACACTTTCAACAATGTAGATTTTTTCCCCCTCAGTACTGTAATGAAATAATCTAAAATTAAAAGCATCTGATTTAAAATCTACTTGGTGCCTGTGAAATTCAGAAGACAGAGAAATCCTTTAATCCTCTCCAGCCTGATGGAGCAAAAGGAAATCTTCCATGGTGCTGGTGCTTCAACTCCCAGCCCACAGTCTTCTGTCTTCTCTGTTGATTTCTCCTTTCTAGATCTAGGGTTAATTCTCACCAATTTTACCATAACCCTCACATGCTTTGAGAAAGAAATGCCTTATCCATTGCTAAATTAGGTTTTAGTAACTTAGTCACCTATTTGCATGTTTAAGAGATTATCCCTGGAACCTTCAAAGGTGTTTTTTCTTTTTGTCTCTCTCAAGATCCACTATTCAAGAGTCCCAGGAACATGTTAAGTGACTTCGCCTAGCACCTTGCCACATCCTCTTCCAAATCTCTTTTGTCTTGGGCTCTGTGGTCAATTATCTTGTGTGAGGCTGATGAATAAGAGCTATTCATAGCTCTGTCACCGGCAGATTAAGGAGTCTCTCTGGGTATTTCCAGGGCTAAAAATTAGTCTGGCTAGAGCAAGAATAATTTGAAAATTTGCATAGAAAATTTTGCCTTTGGATATATGTTTGTACAGAGATTTCTTTTAATTCTTCATTATTTTCTTCTTTTGAAAAGGATCCAAAAGAAAGGTTTATTTTCCTGTGACTTAATGTAACATCATTGGCAAAACATGAGTTGCAAAATGCATATATTTGTATATTTTACTGATTTGTATATTATACTGATTACCTATAATGTAATGAAAGACAGTTGCATGAGTCTGGTGAGAACAGGAGATAGAAACTGATCAAGGAGAGTAGGGGCCCCAAAGCAGTAGTTCTGAGAATGTCCTTGTCAAAGGCCACAATGCTAGAAGAGAACTCTGGTTCCTCTGTTACCTCCTAAGTGAGCACCTGCAAGAGGGCCTCATCTTGGAGAGGCAGAAAGGAAAAATATGAGAGAGGAAATATGGGTCCTGGTAGGAATGGAGAACTGGAGGAGGCAGTGTGCAATGAGATTAATGGTCTGGTGTTTAATGGGCCATTTATTCAAACACATATTTGTTCATAACTTTTCAGTTCCATGCTGCTAGGTGTCAACCTCTTTTGTAAAGCTCCCTTATCTCCATGACAGGCTTGATGGCAGGTATCTGTGACTCCTGCAAAGAGAGCAGCTGAGTACAGGAGAACCAAAATCCAGAGGCCTATGTGACAGGGCTCCTCCATACCACTGAAGATTTCAGTGTAGTACTTCAGGGACAGTGAATTTGTACCAATTGATTATCCACTGTTTATAGACTTAGCAACTAAGTTAGCTGCTAGCTTTGTCGAGTCTAGAGCACTCTAAAACTACAGACACCTTCTGGACACCATAATTATTCTTGGTCCTTTTGAATTAAGGGTTTGAAACATATCTTTGTAGTTGCAATAGGAAAAAAATATGAAAAAAATCTGTTAGCTGTTTAAGCAGCAGTGTATACATGATATTATAGAGTCTTCTTTTTTTGTGTTTATTTATTTTATATGTACGACAAGGAGTTATGCCGTGGAGCATGTGTAGAAGCTGGAGGACAACTTGTGGGGATTGGTTTTCTTCTAACATTTGGGTTTTGGGAATAAAACTTATCAAGCTCAGAGAGAAGTACCTGTAAGCACCAAGCCCAACTTGCTGGCTGAAAGAGTTGTCTTTACAAAGCACCAAATCCAGCACATTGTGTTGCATCTATCGATAGATGATGAAATAAAAGGTCTATGGGCCTAAGGTCCATCATGTGTTTTCCTTAAATAGTTCTCTCCATCAATCAATAGAGATCAGAGCACAGGGCAGGAAGATGGCCCATTCCCTTTATTCTCAGCTCTGATTATTTTAAAATTGAGTTATAGTTTACTTTACCATAGCTGACACGCTCTTGGTTACTTAGAAGTACTTAATTCTCCTTCCAAAGACTGATGTTAGCATTTGAAATGCCATTTGTTTGTTTTGTCCTCTTATGGCTTGTCTTTTGTTTTGTTGTTTTAGTTGCCTGTTTGTTTTCTAATGAGAGAGAGAAAAGAAAGGGTGTGTATTTGGGTGGGTGCGGAGATGGGGAAGTGTAGGGGTGGCTGTCTGTGCCTTAATACTTAATTTTTTTTCTTTTAAGGCACAGACAGCAACCCCTACAGGGAGGATCTGGTAGGACTTGGAGGAAGGGAAACTGTGATCAGGATATATTGTATGAAAAATACCTATTTTCAATAAAAATTATAGTTCTATTCAAAACTGTGTTGGGAATAATGGGAACCCATCTGCCAGCTCAGGGACAATCCTTACACACACATTTCTTAAAAAAATGGTTCATACCCTCTTTAAGAATAATGTGCTCATGCCCCATTTTACCTTTTCCTGACACTTTTAGTGGTGCATTTGTTCTTCCACAAGCTGAGCACCATCATACCTCTTTTCCTCACTGGGCCCTCTTTGTCAAGAACACAGTAGGAATACTGGTCACCCCAACTGATCTCACCTGTACCCCCAGAAGAAAAAATCGCTTTAGTCTGTGAAACTACCTCACACTTTGGCAACCTTATTGTGAATTTAAGATTTAGGATTATTTTTTAATTGGTTATTCTTATCTAAAGCTGTAAATTCTGAAATGTGGAAGCTAAATAATTGGTTTCATTTCCAACAATCCATCCATGTTGCTTGAGTGCCTCTTTTAATGCCAGGCCCTGTATAAATTTCTGAGGACAGAGTAGCTCGTAAATCCTGCAGATAAAAAAATATATTCCAAAATGCAATGAAATAAAGTTATGATTGAACAGCACTATAATCAGTGGGAGTTTATTATAAATTCCCATCTTTTGCATCATGCATTGAAATGTATTTGAATCTAAATACAACTAGTAATGCTTGATTTGGTTTGGAAGTTAATATATTGAAATTAAATGCAATTATGATTTTGCAAAAACAAAACAAAACAAAACAAAAACGTACTGGTTTAGTTGGCCTTCTTGAGGTAATGCCTAGCCATTAGTTCTTTATTATTGGCATTTTAGGAGAATACATAGGTAAGACGAGCCCAGATTTGCTGGAAGATCTCATTTGCTTGTTGGTTAATTCTTATCAACTATTTCAACACTGTCACTTTCCACAGTGTTGCAGTTTGGGCAGAAATCTTCATCAAAGGTTTGCAACTGTCTAGTCCACCGCATTAAGAACTCATTATTTACACAAACAAACAAACAAACAAATGAAGGCAGTTAAAGAAATCAGGAAACATCACAGAGTATACACCTATCTTTCAGAACTGTTTTCTGGCCTGTTTAATAACTGATCCCTGAAACATGATTGAGTTTACTTTTAATTCTTTAAGCCACAACATCCAGTTTCAATTTATGAAGTTTTACAAAGCTCTGAAGTATCATCTTGGAGTTCTCACACGTGGGGTTAGGAGTGGTTCTGCTGGTGATTGACATTTGAATCAGGGCATCAAACTCCTTTGTAAGAGTTTTCATATGCTTATTGATCTGTATAGGAGCACCAGGTGGGAAGCACTGTTATTATTTCTGTTTAACAGCGGAGAAGACTGTAGGTCAGAGTGACTGTGTCTTGTTTACTGTTCGCTGAAGAGTTAAATAGATAGCTATGCTCGAAGTCAGTTCCTTCAGGGAACGTATCAGTACTTGCTTCTTAACTGCCATGAAGTATTGGAGACATTATATTGTTACATAACGAGAGAGCACCTGGCAGCAGATGTAGTCTACACAACTGGGCATATGTGTGTGGATAAGATTTCTCAGGAACGTTAAAAATGTGCTGATGTTGAGCTTGGCTCTGGTGTTGTGGCCTGTGTCTATCTATGGACAAGAGGGAAAGTGACTAGTTTATTTTCTTTATTGTTTTGTTTATGTGTTAGACTCACTTTCCTTTTTTTCATAATGTCAATAAGAGGATAAGATGTCAGAGCCAGGAGAAACAGCACATTTTCTGGGTTGTTTTGCTTTTCATTTTATGGGCAATGTGAGTCTGGTTACTTTGTTTCCTTTCTTTGGTTCCCCAGAAATCAGAACAAAGTTGTAAGTCTTCTTGTTGGTTTGTTTGTTTGATTGGTTTTTGTCATGACACATAATTTTCAGTTCACATTTCTTGGTATAACTTTAACTTTAGGCTCCTTTTACTTTTCCTCTTTTCTACTGACATGGTTGTATATTTTGGATCAGACCAGCAAAATTTAAACCCCTTACAACAGCCGCTCAACTTAGGATTTCAGCAAGTTGGCCTTTCTTAGTGTTAGTTTCTGATCTGAGGAAAGAATTGATGGCCCGTGTAATGTTATTATGGGAATTAAATGAAATAATGCATGTGGAATTCTTAGAACGCTGATGTATAATGTGTGTTTGTGTCTATTAAATCATTGTATTATTCAAATTTGTGTTCTACTGAAACAATCTTTGTTTGAGGCTTAATACAAACAAATATTAAAATGTTACCTTTTCCTCTGTGTGATATATAAAATCAGAAGCATAAAAATTCTCACAAAGTTGATACATTTTCCAAAGTATATGCTAAGCTGAGTCTATAAATCACAAAGTATATAGTTATCTTTTTTTTTTTTTTTTTTTTTTTTTTAAAACCACTTAGGGAATTTAGACACAACTGAGAGAGTCCATGTTTCTGAATGATTTTGAATAATATGTAGTTGATATGCTGTAAACTTAAGAGAATGAATTCAAATAGTGTAAGCTTCTGATTGTGCTATGATAGAAAATATCCTCTTAAAGAGAAAATATAGGTCCTTATAGAACGGAAAAATTTTGCAACAACTTCACCTTTTCAAGGAAATTAAAGCTTTTCCTGTTTCACTGTGTGGGAGGAAGCATTTAAGTTTCAGCCACAAATGCAGGCATGTCTGGGCACTGGGGCTCCTGCAGACAGGGTTGACTAGGCCCTGCTTCTTCACACTCCTGAAAGATGAGTTAATTAGGTTAATGCTGTGGCCTAGGAAAACCCTACTGATGGTAAGTAGATCTTGGGGAGATGTGGGACCTAGTGTTTCCTTTATATCTTCAAAGCTCGATCAGTCTATACAATGGAAAATACTTTGTATAGAAGCTTGGAAATAGTATTAAATAGTAGGAAATAAACTTTCAGTGGTAAATTCTTTCAGTTTCAGTTTATTTGACTTTTATCATTAACATCATTCTCATTGTTATAAATAGTTTCCTTTTTTAATGACTTGTTTTTAGACTATTAAAGTCAACAATGGTCTATTTTTTTTTTTTTTTTTTTTTTGTTCTCATTTAGCTGTTCACAAATGCCATAATTACAATGTTAGGATTAGATGACTGGGGTACATCTAATACTATACTACAAAGAATGAAAAGAGAAGGAACCAGAAAGAAATGTATTTATTGTTTCATATAAATGGGAAGGAAGCAGGGATCCATCATTTAAGTAGGACCAGATCTGCTCGGCAATCCTAGAGTCAGAAGAAAGCAATCACTCCATCCAGGTTTTGATAGCTTAGCTCAGCTAACTCCTCTGGGGGTTACATTCTGCAAGCTGAATGAAACAAAGCCCATAGCTTACATGTGTGCTCCTGACACACTCTAACGTGCCATATGTCAGCAGAATTGAATCGATAAATAAGGTGCTGAAGTCTAGCAGGCCTTGCTCCATATCCAAGCTTATGACGATGTAAGCACAGGTGAAACAGATTCCCAAGGAAGCTTGGGTGATGCAGAGGAAGGAGACACAGACAGCTCAGGAAGACCCGTGTCTTGAGAGTCTGGAACCAAAAGCTGCATCTGTGCAGCTTCCCAGTCCTCCAAACCACTGAGCCTTACTATGGTGATAGAGGAGAAGCTTAGCAGATCGACTGCACATCCAACTCTTTAATATCCAATGTAATTCACGCCACAGCCAAGATACTGCAATTCATCTTCCCAGTGACATATGAGAAAAGGAAAGGTCAGAGAAAGTGTGTGATACTTGAGGTACAGCAAGTCTGAATTGCGAGGGCGTTAGGACTTTGCCAGCTGCATTGATGAACTTGAAGACGTAGACTTTGCTATCATTCTACAACACAGTTAAATGCCTGTTCAAAACTGTGTGCGTCTATCAAACCAACACAACTTTCATTGGGCGGTTGTTGTATTCAAGGATCCCCTTCAATTCAAACAATTTCAGGTTCCATAACTGAGAGTTTTACCTTGAGTAAGAAGGCTCCTTGAAACTCTGAGTGGCCTCTGAATGTTGGTGGGGAATGGAAAGTTGATTTCTGTTTTCACACTTGGCTCTCTCCTACATTGAGGCTGTATTTATTAGTCGCCATGCAGATTTGCATACTTATCCCTATAGAAATGAAACACATGCCTGTATGGCTTATTGCTGAAATGAGAAGAAAATAGAAGAGAATTAAAATAAACCATAAAAATTCAGTCCATAAAAATTCAGTCCTTGGGAATACTTTTAAACCTTAAAGTTGGGCTCTTTAAATTTTCAAGAGGTAGAGAAGAGGACAAGAGAACTGATCGGAGATCTAGGTCTGACAACGAGTAGGCGTGGGGGTAATTTAGAGGAAGCAAAACAGGTCTCGTGTGGAGACACCTACTGTATGTACTGATACGGTGGTATTGCATGCAGTAGGATGTGGATGATAAACTTACTGCTTCTAATTTTCCTTTGTTTTCTCCATGTTTAAGAAGCATTGCTGTGGCTTTTACTATTCTTTCTTCTAAGTTATCTCACACAGCAGAAGAAGGAAGGAAGGACTGTTGCTTGGGGTGGGGGAGGGAAGAAAAGGCATTTGTTGAGTAACCTGGCTTTCTCTACAATTTTACATGCATTTTAAAGATAACTTTTCTGGTTTTTTGTTTGTTTGTTTGTTTGGAATTTGGGTTCAGTGACCCATGTAGTACAAATTATGGGAAAGTACTAACATGCTATTTCATTTTGTTGGTTAATAAAATTAATTATTTTTGTCTCAGTGAATCTTGATGCTATATTCATAAACTTCAAGAGACTATTTTAGATTAGCAGTTGATATAGTTTCTTCTTTTTTAAATCTGGAAGTATCTATTATCCTCAAGTATTTGCTAGATCTGGGTGTGTCATATGCAAAAGATTTAGCTCATAAGAGAAACTCAACCTGGTAAAATTAAGAAGCCACAATTTGTCTCTGGGGGCATGGAGAATTATTGTGATCAAAACATAATGATCAAAGTTGTCAATCCAGGGGATAAAATTCTGGTAATGATTTCAGACAACTGGCTCACGAGTGAGAGAATTCTTGTGTGGGTGGAGGCCTCGCCTCTTTCCTGGAGCCATGGAATCCCATCAAGAATGGGTTGCCTGGCTCTGTCTACTTATGACATTTATAGACATTTGCTCACCTATTGAATTTAGAGAGTTTTCAACTTACTTCTAATCCATGTAGTACTATGTATTGTGCAAGTGAGGGTAACCTTTCTTTCTTTCTTTCTTTCTTTCTTTCTTTCTTTCTTTCTTTCTTTCTTTCCTTCTTTCTTTCCTCCTTCCTCCCTCCCTCCTTCTTTTTTCTTCCTTCCTTCCTTCTTTCTTTCTTTCCTTTGTTTCTTTCACTCTTTCTCTCCCTTTCTTTCTTTTTTACCTTTTAAAGTGTATAAGTCAGTTTAAATGCTGTGTCTTATGTGTAAAGACAGACACACAGACAAGCACATTATTTGCTAGATACATTCCCAATCGAACAAGTGCTTCAAGTGCATCACTTCCTGGTGCATGAGTTGCCCACTTTTGTTTGGTATTGATTTACATTTGGTGGAATAGCTACTGACCCTTCAAACAGAGATTAAAGATACTAGTGTTAATTCTAGATTTGTATTTATTTAATTTTATTTAAGGATTTATTGGTACTATTTTAAACTACCTGTAGGTGTGTGTCTACATGTGAGAGTGTGCACAGTGAGTGTGGTGCCTGAGGAGGTCAGACGTGTGGGATCCCCTGGAGCTGGAGTTACAGATTCAGTGAGTGCCTTGATGTGGGTGCAGGGAACCAAAGGAGAGTCCTCTGGAAGAGAAGCAAGTGCTCTAAACCACTCAGCCTTCTCTCCAGCACCTAACTCTGGATTTCTAAAGGTGATGAAAACAGAAACATGATGAGGTGATTATTGATAGACAACAACTCTTTATTTTATGAACTCTTTTCCTTCCCTCCCTCCTTCCTTCCTTCCTTTTTTTCCTTCTTTCCTTTCTTCTCCCTTTCCTTCCTTCTTCTCTTCCTCCCTTTCTTCCTTCATTCTTTTCTTTCTTTCTCTTCCACTTCTTAATATTTATTTTTTTAGTGGAGTACCTATTAAAGTGAAAACTTAAGCTCAGTTGAAATCTGAAGCATATTTGAACTTCTTTCAAATTGGTTTAAATGAATTTCATTCAAATGATTTCTAAGTAAAACTTTGATGTATAAATGTTTCAAATCAACATTTTTTTTTATTGTTATTTGAGCTCCTGCTGCCATTGTTCTTACAGTAATACTCGGGCCATATACCTGGTCATGGTCATTAACTCACTTCTTACTGATATTATCTACAGCCATTTATGAAGTTGTGTGGTATATTCTTGGGCATTAAACCTCACAGTCTAAGTAACATTTTTCGTATTTCCTATAGTGCTTAACTTCCCATTACCATAGTGATATACCTGAGACAAGTAACACATAGAGAGAAGGATTAGTTTGCTCCCTTGCTTAGAGATTCTGGTCTTGGGCTTCAGGCAAGGCAGCTGACAGCTAGGTGGGGTGCATGGTGCATGGTGCATGGTAAAGGAAATGACTCACTGCAGTAGCCAAGGAACAAGAGTGAAGGAATAGGGAGACTGGGCATCCCATTTCCCACAAAGGTTACCTCCACACTGATCCTAAAGATCCATAGTACTTCCCAGCATGGCACCCTAAGGACCCCTGGGGGATATTCATCCAGACTGAAGACTTTCTCTAATTCACACTCTTTATGTGCATTTAAAAAGCTAAACAATGTACAAATATCCATTTCGTGTCAGCTTATTCTCTGTCTCCTCATAGTCTTCATTTGTCAACCTATATCTGCAACACTCATTAATGTACAATGCCCTGTTCAAAAACTGGCTTCATATTCTCTCCTGATAGCTGAAATTGGACCATAATGTCACATCTCTTCTCATCATGTGACTAAATACACCTCTTTTTCCTCCTACTCACCCTGCGTCTCCCTGATTTTAACCCTCCGGCATCAACCTTCCAGTACTTAGGCTTGAAAGCACCCACTCATCTTTGACTCATCTTCTGCTTGAGCCCTTGCATCTGATTACTCATGAAATTATATTGCTTCTTCCTTCTAGTTGTTTTCTATCGCCCTTTTTTACTGATTCATGATCACGTTGACCACACCCAATTAGGCCTTTGTCATTTCATACCTGAACTATTACAGTAGCTTCCTAACTGATCATCTCTTGCTCCCTCTTAGTTCCCATCATAAGTCAACATCCCTTGAATTCTTCCTTTTATTATTTTCCTTCTAATCAACAATCTTTAAAAAAAAACACCTAATTTTCATACAAGGATCTACTTTTCTTGGGTTCCTAGATGCTCTGTACTTTGGTCCTGATTTCTCTATTCAACTTAGTTTTTCCTCCATTTTCCACATGCACTTGTCTTTAGTCAAGTTGTTTTTAATGAATGTCCTGGCTTGTCATGTACCTTTGGTATAAAAATAATGGAAAATAAAAGAAGAGCTAAGAGCTCTGTGTGGCAGTCAAATAGACGAAGCTTGGAATCCTGCTTCTGCTTATGTCTTCTTTTCTTCTGTGATCTAGGACAAATCACTTGGCAGAGTTAACCTCAGTTTCTTAATGAGAAGTTCTTAATGCATCCTGCATTGTGGGAAACAGAAGATAATGTAAATTAGTTGCACCATGTTTGGTAGAGTTAGTGCTTAATAAATGCTGGTATAATCCATTTCCTCTAGGCACTATTTTTCCTTTCTTGGCTTAACTTCTCTGAAACCTTAATTAAGTTGTATTCTAAATTTCTAATGAACAAATATGTATCAAACAATTGTGGGTCTGAATTGTAAGTTCAGAGTGTGAATATGGAGTGATATGTAGGAATCCAAGGGTGTGTGTCATAATCTACTTCTCAAATGATTAACCTAAGACCATAGACATGATTATTCTGAATCCCAGTTTTCTTACTTCTTTGGAATAAAATAATTACCAATGTTTTCAGCTCATAAGTTATTGGAAGACCAAATGGATTTACTTCAGAAAAATTTCAAGATAGATTTCCATTGTGTATTTACCTATATACTCACTGTGTATCTATAGATTGCTTAGATATTTTGGTAATAGTTACCCATTGGTTTTTGTCATGTGTATAGATTTTTGAAAAAAAAAAACACATAAAAGATAGCTATTGTAGGTGTCATCTAACAGATATGCTTGTTAGACAATGTTGAACTTATTGATTATATATTATTTCAATCTTGTAGACTCATTTGCATATATATCTTTCTTTCTTTCTTTCTTTCTTTCTTTCTTTCTTTCTTTCTTTCTTTTTTTTTTTTTTTTTTTACTTTGTAAGGATCATACTCCCAGAAAGGATAATGCTATAATGATCCAGAAAAAACATGTTAATAAAGTTTTGGCTTCTCAGAACATAACAATAATTCCAGAGAAATTCATAATACCTTACTGAGTTATTTAGAGTTCACCAATGAAGAACAACATCAAGGTTGGAAGCAGCCAGTGACTGGTAAAGTTTGAGTTACTTTCTAATTTTAAAGCATATATTTGCTCATCCTTCAGCTGCTTAATACTGTTTGTAGTTTGCCCAAAGCCCACAGACCCCTGCCTAAAGGGAAGAGTTAGCTGGGTGTGGTGACTCACACCTATAAATTCCAGCGTTTAGGAGACTGATGCAGGAGGATTGCTGTAGTGTGAGGCCATCATGGGGCTAATTGTAAGTTCCAAATGAGGCTGAGTAACACAAGTGATACCTTATGTCCTAAGAAGAAGGAGAGGAGGAGGAAGAGACAAGAAAGAAAAGAAAGGGGCAAAGGCCAGCCTAAACTAAAATGGCTGCTTGGGAGATGACCCCACGTGGCCCTCCCAAGATAACAGGCTGAAAGTGGGGAGATGACTGATGGCCACAGGGAGTTTCCCCATTTCTGTGACTCACCTATTGAAGCCACCAGGGCCAAACTTAGGGGGAACCCACTCCTACTTAAATGACAGGTTCTTGCTTCAAGACAATTATTTTTCAGTAAACATATTGTAAAAATCGAGACACACCTTTGAGAAAACAAAAAACCACGCCAAGCCATCGCTGTTCACGTCTTTAGCCTTATTCATTCACAGGTTCCTAAACCGCAGACACAATGAAGAAATAAGACCTAGTTACTCAAGGGGTGGTTAGCTGAGCCAAATTCTGTTTAGTCTCTGCTCTGGGAATATTGTAAATAAGACTGCATGTAATAATGATTGAGGTGATTTTCTTCCCTCAAATAACCCACTTCCAAGAGATCACACCACCAGCATCCTCTGCTTTGATGCTTTGGGAAGAAGTGATGTTCCATAGTTAATGGCTCTGAGTAGGAGCCAGGGGAACTGAAGATTCCCAGATTTGCCCAATTCGTCCATTAAAACCCAAGGGCTAATGTGAATCCTTCAGCAGCTAGATGAATCAGTCATAACAATAGTAGGAGATTCAACTTACTGCTATGATCTCTGGCCAGTAGTCTCCAACAAAGATGTGTCAGTAGTGAGCATAGCAGCAGAAAACATTGTAACTTAAGACCATGGCTGACACAGATGGGACAGCTTTTTGGTTGTGATTTTGCTAAGGAAACTTTCTCCCCTCTGCCCTACCCCCACCCCCCAAGTGAGGAGCTAAGAAAGTCTCTGAATTTTCCTTTTTTTTCACTGAGGACTTATATTTTTGTGGCCAATATTTAAAGTTTTCTAATACAAGACTTTTTTTGTTTTTGTTTATTTCAGACAGGGTCTCATTATGCAGCCCTGGATGGCCTGCAACTTGCTATACAGATCAGTCTGGCCACATCTCCCAAGTGTAATATATTGAAAACACTTTCTTAAATTCCTCTTCCTCTGGCTGCTTCCTCCTCATTAGATTTCTAGGCCTGAGTTCTCATTATAAAGAGATGCTGCACTGGCCTCTGGCTATTAGTCTTTTTCCTTCATTCATTTTTCTATCAACAAATTTCAAAGTCAGATACGATTCTTTGACTTACATTAATGCATTGGAAACATATATATTAAACATTAAAAATCCATTCATTCAATTGCATTTAGTATTTACTAGGGAAGATGACTGAGAATTTTACTTAGTGGGTAAGAGTTCCCTAGGAATTGTGTCGAGCAAGGAAGAAAACAGCTAAACACAGCTTTATAAGACTCCACTACCAAAATATTTATGTGACTCACTTCGCTCTGGTTCTACTTCAATTAAAAATTTACATATTTGAATGGAAAAAAAGAGCTTGAATATGTTGATGCCTTGCCTTCCCTCCCTCCTCCCTCCCCCTTTCCTTCCTTCCATCCCCTTCCTCCTTCCTTCTGTCTTTATACCTTTGTCATTTTCTTTTTGATAAGAAGTGGACTGATACAGGTGTTTTGAAGGATGTAGAGCAAGTAGAGAAAAAAGTAACCATTGTCTTGTACCAAAGCAAAAAAATGAAATCCCCAAGAACAGGCCCAAGGATGAGCTATGCAATGTATTTGAAAACTTTAGTTGCCCTCAAAAATAATTCTTCAAAATTTATTCCTGTATGTGGGAAATTATAGTCACCCCCCTCAGCTCCCTCCTCCCTCAGCTTTCTGCCCCCCCCCCAAGTGATGTTGACAGAGTTCCCCATTCTTACACAATGCATCTCATTTTCACACTGTTTTTGGCAGGATAATGAAGAAAATGATTTTGCAGCATTTTGTGCTGTGCTGGCTCATTCTCATTTTTCATGGGAGGTGTGCTTTCCATACATTAATTTTCCCTCTCAGATGTCTACAACCTGCAGCCAAAGAGAAAATGAGAAGATAGCCTCAATATGAACGCTAGAAAAGATTAAAAGGCAAATGAAAAATACCATTTTTTTTTTCAGTCCAGGTTGCAAATCTCAATTGCATTTCAGGAATTGGGCAACTCCTTGCAGGAAGGTTTTCCCCTGTTGCTGTGACAGGTCACCATTTCTAATCTGAGGGTCACAGCACAGGCCCCTCTTTAGTAATTGCTTGATTTGACATCCATCTTGGCCTTTATTTACTTTGGCCTTTCTGGCTAGAGGTCACAAAAGCAAAAGAAGATAGAAGTTGGTATAAATGCCTTGATGATGAAAAATGAGATGCCATCCTTTGGGTCCTATGTATGAATGCATGGATAATATGCTGAGGCCTTTTAACTCTTTGGGTGATCCAAGTGGGAAACTCTTGTCTGTTTTTTTGTTTTGTTTTGTTTTTGTTTTGTTGTTTTGTTCTTTTTAATCTCATTCTAGTGACCTGCTTTGTAATGGCTTGTGGGGATGATGTTAGACATTAAAAGTAGCAACATCTCTTTCATTCAAATACTTGACCATAAAATGGGGCCAATTGTCCTGAACTAATTTTTGATCTGATCAGAATTTGCAAACACATAATTATATTGTCACAGAAAGTGTTACTTTCCAAATCCTTTAAACCAGGGCCAACTGAGCACTAGGTATGTGCTAACAGTCTGTCCATAAGTTGCTCCAGGATGTGTGATGGCAATATAGATTTCTCTCTCACCTAGTTTTATAGACCAGGCATAGCTCCCAGCCTTCCTAAAAACACATGATTTTTCCTGTAGTTATTTTCCTGCCTGGCCCACAGTCAGGACAAATCTCTCTCACCCACCAGGCCTATAGACACTCAGACCCATCCAAGTAAACACACAGAGACTTACGTTGTTTACAAACTGTATGGCCATGGCAGGCTTCTTGTTATCTCCTTCTCTCTTAAATTAACCCATTTCTATTAATCTATAAATTGCCATGTGGCTTGTGGCTTACAAGTGCCTTACATCTTCCTTGTTATGGTGGCTGGCGGCTGGCGGCTGGCAGCTTCTCCATCCAGTCTTCCACTTCCCACAGTTCTCTTCCTCCTTGTCTCGCCTACCCTATCCTTCCTGCCTGGCTACTGGTCAATCAGCACTTTATTTATTTTAACCGATCAGAGCAACACATTTGACATATAGAACATCCCATAGCACTTCCTCTTTTCTTTTTTCCAAAAAAGCAAGGTTTTAACTTTTATATAGTAAAATTACAGATAATAAAACAATTATCAAGCAAGAATTACAGTTATAATATTAAAGAAGATATCCTATCTATTTTATATTTGTGAGTCTAAGGTTTTATATCTAACTTATCTTTTATCCTAATTGAGGAAATTAGAACTATCTAGTCTTCAACCACATCAAAGACCTCAGAAGGATATAATATTACCTGAGAACTGGGAGAAGGATGTAAGCATTTTTCGGGAGTCTTGTAGGGTAGACAGAGATAGCTGACAGTCTGGACAGTCACCTAATGTTCCTTTGTAAAGTATGGGCATTTGTCTTCAGCCCACAGGGCTAGAGTCTCTTGGTCACTTTTTTCAGTGTCCTGTAGAATGTCTGGCAGTTTCCTCTGCGAAGCAGGAACCTGAAGGACCATTTTGTCAAGCAAAGTTTAGTGGTCACCTTTCTATGGGTCCTGCATGTCTAGTCGATCAAGCAGTCCAGGCAAGAACAGTTTCTTGCCCAAATGGCTATTTTTGCCAAGGTGAAGATAAACTCCATATGAAGTGTCTTTGATGCCCATCCTCCTCTCTGAAGTAAATCGGTGTTGCCAGGAGCAGACATGTCTCACTGTCCAGAAAGTCTAAATTTTAAACATATTTTAAATGCCATATTCTGAATGTCTTTGAAGTATTTGAAGATTACCTAACTATCTGAAATATCTCTATGTATATCTAGAAGACTTAACTAACATGGCTATGAGTATGATTATCATAGATGATTAATTATTAATCTATTTTTAATTATCCATTAAAATTTTAAATGAGCTGTACAAACATAATACCTTAAACACAAGTAGAAATATACACACAGTATAACAAAATTAACTTTAAGTTTGTATCAATAGACTAAAATCTATACCAATGTAAAACATTTTAAACAAGTTGTTCCTCTTTAGAAGTAAGTAAGTTCCTTAATCTAACCTTTCTTCCTATTATATCTATATCATATCCCCTTTTATTCTTTAGAAAGAGATCACATTTATAATCAACCTGCTTTAAATAAAAATACCGTTTTTTTTTTTTTTTTTTTTTTTTTTTTCTGTCCCACACCAGAGGGCAGAGGGCTCTTCTGATTTGGGACATAAAAATCTCTTAACCTTTTCTTTTAGCTATATGTCTGGGTTTATAGAAGGAGTGAGCCAATTCCATCTCCAAAGCCAGCTTGATCATTTTGGGAAATTGGGCATAATTTCTCTTACGACTTCCTGCTGGAAGGGGGCACTGTATCTTATGGGGACATAAAGAAAATTTTAGGATTATGGAGTAGTCCATTAGGGTGAACCTCTGAGCCAGTTGCCTTGAAACCATTCTGGATGTCAGATCATCTGGGCCATGGTACCATTGGAGACCTTTCAGGTGGTCTTGGCTGATCAAACCTGATGTATCTTAATCTGGAAAAAATCCACAGCCTCTGGCTTTCTGTGGAAACAAAAGCAGAGACTCTTTTCCAAAGCAACATATCCTTATATCCAAATTTTGAAGTCAAGGTCCCTTTAAAATTTACATATTTGTTTAACTCAACAGCTTTACGATCAAATTTTTTTCTGTAGTTAAAAATCCCAAAGACAACATAAACCAGATTCTCTGTGTAATATCCATCTTTGTGAGACTGAAATGCCGCTGTGGCTGCTGGCTCCACCCACCTCAGCTTCCCAACATGGCAGTGGTACAGTTTACCGCCAGCTCTGGGTCTGGAGCCATGTGTACCATCAACTATCAGAAGCAGTTCTATCAAAGCAGTGCATAGCCCAGAAACTTTTCTTTCTTTTTTTTAACTAGCAAAGGCTAAATCCACCATGCAGCAGAGTAAAGTGCCGCTTGTAGACTCCTCATTCCCGCCACACTGCAGGTCAGATGCACACGCCAGGAACCCGCCATAGTAGCTCAAACCAGCAGGCTGCTGCTAACTTGAGAGAGACAACTAGGAAGCTGTTTTTAGCTCCGTTTTAGAATCTTTTTTCTCAGGTTTTAGGTGGAAACTCTTGCCAACACGTTTGGCGCTGTTTGTAGTTAAGAGTTTTCCTGCCTGGCCCACAGTCAGGACAAATCTCTCTTACCTGCCAGGCCCATAGATGCTCAGAACCAACCAAGTAAACACACAGAAACTTATATTGCTTACAAACTGTATGGCCACGGCAGGCTTCTTGTTATCTACTTCTTCAATCTTGAATTAACCCATTTCTATTAATCTATACTTTGTCATGTGGCTCGTGGCTTACCATTACCTTACATCTTCCTTGACATGGCAGTGGCTGGCAGCCTCTCTGCCCCAGCCTTCCAACTCCCAGAATTCTCTTCTCTCTTGTCCCACCTATACTTCCTGCCTGGCCACTGGCCAAACAGCATTTTATTTATTCAGAATGATATCCACAGCATTTTCCTTCCAAAAATAAATATAATTGAATAAAATTCTGTCTTTTCTTCTCATAACCAGGCCAGGAATTTAAAGGTGAGATGTCACATTTTCTTTGACAAGTGTTTTAGATGATGTCAGTTTATACTTTCTGGGACCTCACCTAGAACATAAAGAGTATCATAGCCAGGAGTCTATTTTAATACAATTTCATGGTTTTGTATGGGATTCTTCTAATTGCCAAGAACAATGGGCAGAAGAAAAAAAATCAAGACTGTTGATACCATTGACATGTTTCTAGTCAGGGTTATCAGCCTGTCCACGTCCATTCCAGGATGGCAGTGAAAGAAGCTGGAGCCTATGACTTCAAGACCACATTCAGAACAGTGAGTCTATGTTGCTGAACAGACAGAGCTGACCACACAGCTCCCCCACTCCGCATTTCTTGTCATCTCTTTCAGTCTGAAGCCACTCATGGCAGAAGTATTTTTCCTTTTATTTTCTGAAACAATAACATAATTACATCATTTCTTCATTCTCTTTCCACCCTCTAAGCAATCCCACATATCTCTCCTTACTCTCTTTTTCTCATTAACAGTTGTTATATTACTAAGTATAACCCATTTAGTAGGCAATGCTACTTTTGTTTGTTTGTTTTTGTTTTTTCGAGACAGGGTTTCTCTGTGTAGCTTTGCACCTTTCCTGGAACTCACTTTGTAGACAAGGCTGGCCTCGAACTCACAGAGATCCACCTGGCTCTACCTCCTGAGTGCTGGGATTAAAGGCGTGTGCCACCACCTCCCAGCAGTAATGCTACTGTTCTGTATAGAAACTATCTTTAATCCAGAAATTTAGCAAGAGTTGGAAATCAGGGTGTGGCTTTTGTAACTGTATGGCAGGCGATACATTGAAACAGTGAATGATGCAGTCATCACACTGCAAATGAAGCTGGGTACCCACATGCTGTGATGATAGATGCTTTTTGTAAAAGAAAGAAAAAAGCTGGTAATTTGACTGGGGTGATGGCTCGGTGAGTAATGGCCATGCAGGTGTGCCCAGTGAGTTCAAATGAAAAACCAGGTGCAGCCACACAGGACTGTAACTTCAGCTCTGGGGAGGTGAGGAAGAGGAGCCCGTTGGGCGAATGGGGCTTGCTGACTGCCAGCTTAGTCCCTGCTGCAGCAAGGGACCCTGACTCAAAGAAACAAGGCAGAGAGTGACAGAGTAGAATAGCCAGTGTGCTTTCCTGGCCTCCGGTTGTGCATCTGTACACACATGTGCACACATGCCACACGCATTTAGTTACACACAAAACAAAGAAATAAGTCTATAGTCAACTGGGTTTTCTTATGGCAAATTGATGGAGTATCTTGAAAATGTTTATAATAGGCTGTCTATGAAATTGGATATGATCACATACACTTTAATATATAGTGGGTAAAAACATCAGTGTCTCATTTTATATTATTGTAAGTGATAAAGAAATTTAGTGTAATTATTAGTCATCTATTTTCTTTCATCTTTTCCTTCTGGTACTTATTGCCATTTGTGATTGTAAACCTTAATGGTTTCTCTAAGTAATACGTGTATCTCCTATTTGGCCGTGAATTCTAAGATCAGGAATTCAATTTGTTTGCTCAATGTTGCTTTCTCACCTCAGCTTTGATTCCTACCACACGGTAGGCATGTCATATATCTTCTGCCACACAGTAGGCATGTCATACATCTTCTGACACACAGTAGGCATGTCATACATCTTCCCTAACACATGCAGAAGCAACAGGTGCAAGAACTGAATTAGCCTTTGAGACTCTGCTTTGCTACATAATGTCACTGAAATGACATTGGTGAAAGTTTAGTGATTAGAAGGGCACAATCTTTAGTTCTTGCAGAGTAAAAAGGCTTACTATTCATGTCTCTTTTCTTTCCAGTAGGGTACTGAGCACTTTCTAACTGGATGCTTTTGTTTGTCATGATTAAAACCTAGGTTTGTAGACATAAGATGGAAAATAGTAAGTTCTATGCTGGCAAACTAGCTTTCAGAAAAATAGACACTAATTTCTTTTTAAAAATTATATTACATTTATTTATTTGTATACATGTATTGTGCATGTGTGTGTATGCATGCACATGTGGACATACCATGTTGTTAGTGTAGAGGTCAAAGGTCAACTTTCAGGAGTGGATTTGGTGTTGAATCCTTGAAAAATTCAAATGCTGAAGCCCCAGCTCCTAGAACGTCAGGCTGTTACTAGACTTGAAAATAAGGCAGTTACAGATGAAATTGGTTAAGATGAGCTCATTTGACATAGGATTGGCCTCTTGAAAGATGCACTAATGTCCTTATTTTTTCCCCCCAGAACTGAGGACCGAACCCAGGCCCTTGTGCTTGCTAGGCAAGTGCTCTACCACTGAGCTATATCCTCAACCCCATACCAATGTCCTTACAAAAGATGGGAAATTGACGACAAATGTACCATAGAATGCTGTGTGAAAAAAATTGCTGTGTCACAAGCCAAGAAAATAGGACTGAGTGATATCAAAGCAGGATGCTTCCCAGATGGCTTCAACAGCTCTTTGGTGAGGGCGGGACTGGCTCTCCCTTGACCAGTGAGAGGAGAAACCAGCTCAGCAGGCACTCATACTTCAACACATGATTCAACACATGGTTCTAATGGGCCCCTGTGGTAACACAGGCAACAGACATCAACACAGACCCCAGCTGCAGGAGGACCACTAATAGCAGCTTGAGGCCCAGATGTGACCTCTAATAGCAGCTTGAGCCCAGATGACAACATGGCCAGAACGTCATGGGCCCAGCAGCAGGGTGGTCCCTGAACTCCAACATGGCCTCAGCTGTCAGCCCAGGCCCTGGGCATCTGCATGGCCTTCAGTGGAAATAGGAGCCATGGACATTAATGAAGACCCTGGCTACAGTAGGACCACAGACCCAGACATGGCCCTCAGCAGCAGCTCAGGCCAGATGACGCCGTGGCTCTAGGTGGCAGCACAGACTACCCAGATCAGCATTGTCCCAGCAGCGGCCTGTTCTTCAGGTCCCAAACTGACCATAAGTGGTGACTCAGAATGCAGGCATCCTTGTGGCCTTTGGTGGCAACATAAGCCATGGATATCAATACAAACCCCTGTTGCAGTAGGACCATCCCTCACCATGGAAATGGGAGAGCTGGCTCTGCCCCTCACCTGAGGGGAGTAGTCCTAGTGGCCCAGAGTGACCAACTAAGGCACACATCCAGGCCTTTGAGGTGGCCCTCCCCAACATCAACCCCATCTATGACCTGCTGGAGTGTGTGAAGAGACTGATATCGTAGCCACAGTATCTCCACGATTTGGACCAACAGATGTTGTACCAGACAGAAGCTAGAGGCCTTGAACCTGACCAACAACGCATTACACAATGGACATTTGCAAGTAAAGCTGTTCAGACAAAAGGATCTACTGCCTGATATACAACACCTTCCTGTGCCACTAAGACAAACGGAGAGGGGTTGGAGAGTCAGGAAAGATGGAGGATCAAAGGTTTTTTTAATTAATTTTTTAAATTAATATTCTTATTTGTATTTTTCATTTCTTATTTTCATGATTTCTTTTTAAGTTTTCCTTTGGGGGTCAGAGCAGATATGGAGGAACTGGGAAATAAGTGGGTTTGGGGTGCATGATGTGAAATTCTCAAAGAATCAATGAAAAAAATTAATTAAAAACTAGATTCTGGCTGTGCAGTTGGTGACACACACCTTTAATTCCAGCACTTAGGAGGCAGAGGCAGGCAGATCTCTGTGAGTTTGAGGCCAGCCTAGTCTACAGAGCTAGTTCCAGGATAGCCAGGGCTACACAGAGAAACCCTGTCTCAAATACGATACAATACGATATGATATGATAAAATAAGATTCTGTTGTCATAAACAATACAGAAGAAATTCTCCAGAAGATTCCTTTATGTTATTCTCTAATTCTTACACTCTATTTTACACATTGCTAATTTCAATTTCATAAAAAAAAAATGGAACTCAAAAAGAATCCTTATCCAAAATGTCACAATCTAGGCACACCCATGGTGTATTCTAGTTGAGTGATTTCGTAGGTAAAATCTCCATCTAATTCTTGAATCTCTGTTCTCCAGAGACTACTGTCAAACTTAGTGCCAAAATGTAATCAGATAGGTTACACATGCAGAGACAGTCACGTCTCAAGGTCATAAGCAAAGCTTTATTCCTTATAATTTGTCCTAACACTTCCTTGGTATCACAAGCACAGATCTTTTTTGTTTAACCAGCTTTATCTAGGAGTGGGACTATTTTTCTAGGGCTTCCAGAGCTAAGCTGATTTCGTGTCAAAGACAGCATGAAAAAGCATTCAGAACACAAGTTACAGAGCCAGGAGATTTGGGCCCCACTTTTTTTGCCATTTGGTACTCTTGTTCCACAATCTTCCTAAAGCCTCTGTTTTTTTCTGTGTTGGTTATGTGTTTAGACTAGGTTGATTGTGTTGCTCTGTGCTACTCAAAATGCATTAGACTCTCTGGAGGCCCAAGGAGAGTAGCACAGAGCAACACAAGGGCCAGATTCCTCATGTCCTGGTATCCACACTCCTCATCTTCTAGGGAATAGCTGGGGAGGAAAGTGCTTTTCAGACTGCATATCCGAGCACTATTATGGTCCTGTGTTAAATAATGAATAGAAAAATCCCTAGACTGGCTTCTAGGATTTCTTCCTGCTCTGCAATCCTGCCTCTCTTATTTGACTAAACCAAGGTTGCTGTGATTTGTAGCTTTATAAAAGAATGGAAACAAAGCCCGTCTTGGTGGTACATATCTGTGATCCTAGCACTCCAGAGACTGAATCAGGATCATAGCAAGTCCCAGGCCAAACTGGTGATACAGTTAGACCTTATCTCAACAACTACACTAGGAAGCTTATAGTATTATATAGGATGAATATAGGTTTCCGAGATTTTATATACATGTGAAAATTCTTAATTACACTAAGCTTTATACATCACTTTCCTTCAGTACTTCCATCTCTATCTTTCAGTTTTGTTTTAGTCAACAACTACATATTCTATTATTATGAGTGCTCTCAACTATGTCAAATGAGCTTTGTACCAGGCATGCTTCTGATGTTGCAATTAAAAGATGAATGAGAAAAACTGTGACCAAACCTTTTGCACTGGATGCTATGAACCTTTAAGGAAAAACATCTAAACTAAACTGAGGAGGAGAAGAAAGCAGAGCTTTCCATCCCACCATGCTCCACTCAATCAGACAACACATAAGAGATTAGAATGGGTAGAATTTGGAGGGAACACGAAGCCATTAGCCCTCTGGGTAATGAATGACTGTACATCTTTTAAGGGATCACCTCCTGGGGCTGTGCCAAGCAAGACTTTAGCAAAGAACTAGAGGAAGAGAAGTTGAAACTGCTTTCTCATGAAGACCTGAAGTTGGAAAAGAGGGGTGGGGGACAAAAGAAAGAATTTCCTTAGAAATTGGAAGGCAATTAGTGCCAAGGTATGAAGGCTGAGGGCAGCTGTGAAGATGTGGGCAGCTGTAGCTCTTCCAGTGAGCCAAATCGTTATCTGTGGCAGGCAGTGAGCTGTTCCAGTGGAGAGGTGATCGGAGGACAGCAAGGCAAAGTGAGGGTTTTGAGAAGACTTTGCTCCCCACTCTGAAGGCTCTAAGGGACTCTTTCAGGGTTTTAAATGACAGTGATTCCACGCCCAGAGCAGCCCCTTTGAAAACTCATTGCGATTGCAGATTGAAGGTGCAAATATCTTCTGAGAATGTTTCAACAGTCTAGGAATGAAATTACACAGGTAAGACAAAGGTGGTGAGAATGCAGCAGGAAAGGAATTGGGTCTGTAAGACATAATGAAGAAAGGGCAATAAAAATGGATGGCTTACAGGGTTTGGGAAATTAGGAAGAAGGAGGAGGCAGGAATTTCTCCCTGTTTCCTAGAGTTTGCAGCTGATTAGAGGTAGTGTTATCCACAGTAGTTCAGAATGGCACATTTGGGACCGATTCACAGACTCAGTAAAAAGGAGACAAATTCAATTTTACGTGTATTGAATTAGAGGTAGGCTAATTGTTTAAAGTATATCTTGATGAGACAATTTTGAGAAGCAGGGATGAACTAATGAAGTTTTAGCTACAGAAAAGTTGTGTGGGATGCATAGTCATCTTAGCTCAGTCAGATGGAGAGCCAGGTCCAAGGAAATCAGCACAGGACAGTGTGGAGGCCAAGCTCCAGAGTCAGAACGGATTCCAACCTGAAACCCTCAAACGCTGATAGAGGATTTGAAGTTTGGTTTTTAGTCTTGAGTGAAGAGTTTAACCTCTCCAAGCCTCAACCTCTTCAGGTCTTATGTGGGGGATTACAGCATCAATGTAGCAGGAGCATTGCATGAGAAGATTTAGGAGAGACAGTCAGTGATTCCTACGTATGTAAGTCCCAAGAAAGAGAAGGATTGTAATGTCTGCTGTAACTAGTGCATTTACGACATGAGCTCATGGGAAACAGAATTCTGGCCCATGAAGGAAGTAGTACAGCAACACTAGGCATTCTTATAACTCATCTTCTAACTCCCTTAGTCCCCTTAAAGTCAGATGTCTGCTTGGGACTCTTACTCAAGACAATAGTGGATGACAATGAGGATGCCCCAGAGTAGACTGTGTTGTTGTTCAATATTGAAGGAAAATTTTTAACCAATGGAATGCTACTGGATTCAAGAAACGATGGGAAATTGGTTCATAAATTAATAAGAAGAATGGTTGGAATCTACTACAGAGACCTAACTGTATCTTTCCTTGAAATTTTATGCAACTAAGACATATTTTCGGAAGTAACTCTTGGCATAACAAAAACTTGGATTTTGTTTAACCACTGTGTGGGGCATTTTGCTTTCTTTGCTGTGTCATCTTTAATTTTGGTGTCATATAAAATTAGACAATTTCAGTAATAATTCTACCTTTCAGTGAATACGACTTTCTTCTACTTTATCTCATCATATAATTAAGAGCCATTAGCTACCGTTAGGGGATTTGGTTAAGTCTACTTTAAATTCACGAAAACAAAAATGAATGGCCTTCCATAATCTCACGAAAGAGTCATGGACTTCGGCAGCCTGTGAGAAGCTACTGTCAACAGTTCTTCTTGGCTATTGCTCACAGATGCTTTTGGGACCTTGCAGAGTTTTTATGTAAACCTACTAAAAGGTTTTTGGCTTATAAAGCAGAGTTAGCTAATTATAAGAAGCTGTTTATTGTGAAATAATTTTCTAGGGAGGTGCTGTGTTTTCAGCTGGGATGGCTGAAAAAAAGCAGAAATTAAGATCTAAAGAGAACTTTTAATGTTCATGTTAAAAATGAGCTTAGTTTTGTTTTTACTTCTTTAGAATGAACATAAAGCAGACATTTGTGCACTGTGAGACACAATAGAATTTTTCTCCAGCAAGTCACACAAAAAAGATTTTTAAACGAAGTTTTTTGTGTATTACATTTTTAAATACTGGTATCACTTCACTATTTTTTTTTTAAAGGAGAGTGAGTTTCTTTCCCATTGTACCATAGAGTTGTGATAATATATTTAATTCTAGGTTATTGAACATAGTAATTATTGAGATGGTGTATTTTGTTTCAGCATGTCTCAATGGGAAGAATTGGTTGAAAGTTGAAATGAGCTTGGAGGGATAGCTATGATGTCAGGTGACTAGGTAGCATGTCGAGGATATCCAGTCATGTGTTGTCTCTTCTCAACAGGTCAGGTTGCTTCATAGGTCATAGACAAGTCTCGTCTTGGTGTGAAGCTTCAGGATGGAGGAGACATATGCTCCAAGGAGGAAGATGTCAGGTGTCAGGTGTGGGGTGATGCAGTTGTTGGTCTATGGAAGAGTGAAGTTCAAGACATGGCATGTGACTCTTATCTAGGTCAAGAAAGTAGAGATCTGTGACAATTTTCTTTAGTGAAAGTGCAAGCAAATTCTGTAAGTGGCACGTAAACAGCTTCAAGGAAATATTTGTAAAAAGATATTCTGTAAGCAGATAGAAGAGATGGGTAATTAATTTCAAATAATCTGGAAGACCCCATCTTCTTTTAGGAATAAGTGAAAGTGTTTTATGGGTCCCTCACCAGTCCTAGCCCAGGCTAACTTGCTCCTCCAGGTTCCTAGGCTTGTGTCTTTCTTTGTCAGGCTTAAGATCATGACCACACCAGAGGACTGGAATTTGGTCTTTCTGTCCTTTCAAAGGATATTTCCATTTCTTATTTTGTTCTCTGTTTTCTTCAAGGTCTGGCTGACCAGCATTTATTCCACAGGTGCAGCTTTAGTGCCAAGGGAATGATAAAGAGCTAGTACGTAAAGTCAGGTCAAGAAAGTCAAGAGTAGAGGGAAAGGAGGAAGAAAAACTCAACTCTGTAGCTTTCTATACTTATCTACTTAGTTGAGCATATAGCATGTGTTACCTGATGCGGCTTAAGTTGTATTTGTAAGAACTATAAAGGGGTCTCATTTAGTACACACTGAAATTCTTGGAGAAGATGATACATCTGGGCTGTTTTGTTGATTTTTTTCTTTTGATACAGGATTCTACTCTGTAACCCAGGCTGGCTTCAAACTGACAATAATCTTCCCTCTTTTGCCTCCCAAGTGCCATAATTACTTGCTAGTATGAGCTATCATATCTGGCTTGCCTGAGTCCTCAGGTCAATTACCTACATGATCTTATTGACTATGTTCTAAGTTGCTCAGAATCTACTTTGTTGTCAATGGGGAGGCACTGAAAGGCATTAGGCTGAGAGAGTGCTGTTTGGATAAGAATTGAATATGGTCCATATTACACACACAGTGTGTTAGTACCAAAGAGTAGAGCTTCAATGTGAAGGCTGACACTGTTGTCAACAAAAGATGAAATGAGTCCCATAGACCATTCATTCTTTCTAAAAATCATTCCTTGATTAGCACCTGTCTGTCATGTCCCAGAACTTCTAGCCTTTGGAGATTCTTGCAGTGGATAAATGTATTTGTCTCCTCTCATGGGGCACAGATTTGAGATGGACAGAAGTAATATGTGGTATACACTATTGTACAACATGTATAGCATTACAGAAACCTATGACCTCGTGAATACTGTAGAAGGCTCATCTGGGAGTTTGGAAAGCCCCCGAGTGGTCCCAAAGTTTAAGCTCTACTAGATTCTTAGCTAATCTGCCTTTGAGATGCTAGTAGCCTGTGTAAAGCTCTTTATATCCTCCATTGCAAATAAAGTGTCATTTAAATGTCTTCCCACAGCTGTGTGGTCCCTATGTGTTATCATTACCAGCCTTTTCCAGACTCGTTAGTTAATCAGGAGTGTCCAGTCCACATTCCCCTCATCTTTCAATGTTTATCTTTCGGTCTAAAAGAAGCCCTCCCCCACATCTACCTTTTGCTTATTCTCCAGGTCTCAGTTTTTCTAAAGAACACTCCTAAAATGGCCATCTGTGAGCTGACGTTAAATTCTAGCCCTTGCTTCTCCATCACTGCAGTAGGCAGGCCTGCTCCTTTGTCATGACTGCCATTGTCTTCTTCAGGCGTTTGCTTTTAGCACTGGGCTGCCACTCTTGATTGCACTGTGCTGGGAAGAGCAAGAAAGGGGTTTGTGTTGCTACTGTCTCATAAGGCCCACACAGATGGGGTGCTTCCCAAAGGACCAGTGCCACTCGGCATTTGTCAGGAGAAGAAGTGAGCAAAGGGACAGTCGCTATCTGATTGCTGAGGGTCAATTTGAACTGTGTAGCTCTTTCTGTCTGGACTTCTTGACATCCCTTTCTTTGTCTGAGGGGTGGCATTCACAATCAGGTTATACTCAAATGTTCTTAACCCCTAACATTTACAAATTGGACAGATAAACACCATCTTGGTGAAATGCTTCCGAAGGAGTTCTTCGTTGGCCTCCCTTGACATAACACAGCACACACGTGTATTATTTCAGGAGTGGAAGAGTTTTCTCCGATTATGGACTGTCCTGCACTGGGTCCTTCATTCCACAGATATGACTCTATATTTTTTTCCTCAATCATTGCATTTCTTCAGTGCATTTCAGCTCCAATGTGTTCTCTGTATCGTGTTTTCTACAGAATTATTCGTTTTCAGCCCCATTCTTTTCTGATTTCATAAGTATCTGCTTCTCCATTCAGAGGAAGCCACAAACACAATCTTATTTTGTGTTGTTACTTGCACTAACCTGCTAATTTCTACAAAATTCCTTTGGCTTGTATTTTGGCCAACTTATTTACTAGCTCTCTGACTATTACTCAGTGGTTGCTGGCCAGGAATTTGAGACATTTTATCCAATTCTTGAGTCAATTTATTTATTTATTTTTCAGGCACATAGCTGTGGTCTGGAGGCCTTATTCCTTTAAAACAAAGGACTTGCAGTCTTACCTATTTCAAAGCATATGCAGCCACAATATATAAAATACGGTCTACCCAACATAAGCTACCTAACACAAAGCCCTGTGACACGAAACATTTACAAAGAGCAGAACACAAGCATGTCAGTATAAGTTGCCATATTTTAATTTAGCTTTATATTTTAATAAAAATTGTAGCCTCCAAAGACTTAATTAGAGATCTTTTCAACAGGTATTTTCAGGGGATTGCCTTTGTCTCTATCCACTTGAACCTCATCACACCATTTGGTCAGCTTGGAAAGTCAGTCACTGTGGTTTGCCATTTTTCAGAAAGTTGCATAACAGACCTTTGGGTTTACAAATCCCAGAGTCTTACTGGAGTATTTCCTAATTTTTACTGCATCCTGAGATGACGCTTTGACCTGGAGAAGAAACCTGAGGCCTCAAGGAAATGATTTTAGTCACCTGACCAAACTGAAACTGATTCACATTTACACAACTTGTTTCTCCAAACAAGCAAACAGAAACAAGGGTGGATGATTTTCATGTTATTATTTGGTTGGAAGGCAATGTCCAAAATGATAGAATTTATTTTGATGATTAAAATTCAAAAAATTATAGACAGCTCTTTCTTCTCACTTAATACTTCTGAAGATGTAGTCAATTATTCAATTTTGTTATAATCTTAAACTTAGACTCTAATTTTCACCTTAATTGCTTATAAATGCCATTATATCCCTAATCTATACGTTCAAGAAAGAAACTGGACATTTAACTAGCAATGTCCTCATGGAGTTACAAATTTTCATGATCACTTTGATTATTCTGATCCTCAGCAGGAATATGGTTTCAGTGAGAGCATAATCAGCAGAGAAAATTTTATTGTTAGGAGACCAAATCAGTTCCAATTTAGCTCACCTTCCTTTAGATAAGAAGTAAGAAATGAAGTGAGAGTAAATGGCTATTGATTGGTATCGGTCTGTAGTTATTAGAATTCAAACTTAGAAGTAGAGGCTGAAAAGGAATCACACATACTAACACATTTATTCCAGATGGATTTATAAATTAGTATCTAAATATTTATAGGAACATAGTAGATAGTAAGTGGTTGGGTCATATGAGTATTGGATATCAAGTTGTGCCCCCCTCTCTTTCTATTTTAATTCAGTTTAACAATCTTTTCACTTAAAAAAGTGATTGCCTAGAGACCTTTGAAGCTGGGGAAGATGATGAGGGGGCAGAAGGTTTATTCCCAGGGTCATGCCTCATTTGCATAAGCTAGTAACCATAGGGCACTGTGGAATGTCTCTAAATAGATTTCATTACAGAAGTTCAGCTTAAAGGGACTAAAAATAATCCTCAAGCAAACATCGTATACAGCTTCAGGTTCTGCTGCAATAAAAACATCTTAGCTGCACAACACTGCTGAGGCAGGAAATGGAACAGGGTGTCTTTTGGTTCGCTGTTATGAAATGTCTTAAAGCAGAAAAATACAATATTCTTATTTTAACAAAATGGTCCTACAGAACTGGATTATGTCATTCTCAATGGCGTTACTAGGCAATAAAACAAACACATTCTCTCTCTCTCTCTCTCTCTTTCTCTACTTCCCCTTCTTATTAGCTTGGCTTTTGTCCCTTACATTTATAGTTTTCCATCTTGCCAATCCCTGCAGAATCCCTGCAGGTTCACTGAAGCAGGATACAGTTGAGAGTAGCATGTTCAGAGACGCTGAATGCCAAATTCTAGAACTGAGCTTTGACCTCTCTGAAAAAGAAGTGTGTGTCAAGTGAAGTACAGGTCTTGATTCTGACAGAGCAATTAATTAATTAATTAATCAATAAAATCTGAACTTGAGTGATATCAATGGAATGCCTCACTGTAGCTAATTTCTCAGAAACGTATGTTCTGGTATATTAAGATGTGAGTAACTGACATCAACATTTCAGATAGGAATATACTCTTATGAGGAACATAAGTAAATCTACTAAGTTTAAAATTTCATTAATTCTGTGAACAAGTGAATCTAAAATTTGATTAGTTGAGTGTGCTTTTGTACTAAGCACCAACTAGAGGCCAAATACTATGCTGGCTGTCAATGAGTAATGATTTAGATCAGGTCTCAGCATTTAGAACCAGAAATGTGAGGTTCATATTTGCATAAGAATTTAAAACTAGACTTAGATTTGCTAGGGGTCAGACACTACTGTTAAAAATTAGGTTGGTGAGCAGTTTGGGACAAGGCACTTTCAGTTCTGAGCCTTTGTGACCCCATCTGGCAAAGAAGTCATGTTAACTTACCTTGCAAAACACCCAAGTAACCAAACAGCAGATAACACAATTACTAGATCTACTACATTGCCTATAAACATATTATAGTTTTAATATTATGGCCGACGCTGATAATTTTGGTTTTAAGAAAGCAAATAATAGAATTATTTTTAAATGAACATCTAAAATTTGTCGTGTATCATCAACAGGTTATGGGACTTAGTAAAATAACTTGTTTACATTCACATCAGCTATATACACTGAAATAAGTTGAACGGACTAGGCAATACTATCAGAAAATCAGTACCAGGGCATGGAAAACCTTGAGGCTTTGCCCATGTGTGGAGGGGGAAGAATACAGGTGTGTGTGTGGTTGTGATAAGAAGCTAACAAGTGGTAGACTCCTCCAACACTGTTTGCTTTATTTTTTTGAGACAGAGTCCCTCATTGAACCTGGAGTTCACTGATGAGTTACATTAGGTGGCCATGGGCTGGCAATCCTTCTGCTCTCACCCTTCATCACAATACATGCTGCTGTGGATTTGAACTCAGGTCCTCTTGATTATACAGCAAGCACTTTGCCCACTGAACCACCTTCGCAGCTACAAGGCCCCTTTTATTAAGAAGTTCTGGGGACTGGGGGATATAGCTCCAAGGTAGAGTATGTGCTGTGTGTGCCAGCCTCTAGGTTCAATCTTCAGGATTGTAAAAACCAATCCAAACCAAATGTAAGAGGCAAACAAAAGCTTCCAGAAATTTCTAATGATGCCTACTCTGTGTTCAGCTATTACAGTCTGATGTGGGTATATGTATGTAGTAATCAAATCAGAACAATCAGCATTCCTCCTTGATGGTGTCTTATTTCTTTGTGTCTGGAAATTATTAGTTTTTGTCCTCTAGTTCTTTATATGTACATACTACATGAGGCTTAGTATTGTAAGAACAATAGTCCATCAGTGGGTCTAAGAACCATTAAAGAAGTTCTGTTCAAAAAAATACCTCAGGAACTCTTTAAACAAACATGGCCCCAGTATATTTCTACTTAGATGTGCCCATATTATCAGCATGCATTTATTTACACAATGGCACACACCACACTTTCCTAGGATGGAAAGCAGAGAGTTGAGTATAGAGCACACAGTGGTGTCACTTTCCTATGGAGACATTAGACTCTGTCAGTAATTTAATCAGATAATTTCAGTTTATGTTGCTTGTGTTTCCTTGTGTTTACTCTTCTAATAACTACAATTATTCTCAGACTGACGTTACATTTTTCTTCGAGAATTGATGTGCTCAAATTGAAAAAATCCAATTGAATAAGAGCATGTAACGAGAAAAAGTAATCCATCGTTATTAAAAAAGGCAGCTTACCTTTATCTGGGTGTTAAATAGTACAAATCCACGAGAGCCAGTGAATGTTTTGAAGTCAAAACGAAAGGCATTACCAAGGCTGAAGTGGATTTGTCACAGAGTTATACGAATTACTTCAGAAATAGGCTCTTCTGTCTAGGAGGGTGAGGGGAGGAAGAAAGAAGCAAAGCAGAGAAAGGGCATTTTCTCACCTGGGTGAAAGATTTCTGCTTTAGACTTTTGTGAACCATTCAAGATGAGTAAAATCCAAATGAGTGAACTTCATGGCTTTCTGAGGAATTTACTAAGCAAAGCATCATCACTGGAATGATGTGCTTGATTTACAGCACAGAGACCAGCCACAGAATGGCATGTACTTAGCCTAGGAACCCACAAGCAGTGCCCACAGCATTCATGTCTGGCTCAATGTTGTTGGTAAGTTTCTGCAGTATTTATTAACCATACCATTCTTGTGAGAAGACACTGTTGTTTACATCATTGTAAAAGCTTGAATTTTTCTAGTGAGAACCACAAAGTCCAAATGTTTTCAGCATGGATTTTTAAATGAAGTGATTAAATGCACGGGTTTATTGTGATTGTTGTGTCCTTGGATGTATTGGCAAGGAAAGTAACAAGCATTGAGCACTATCATTTCATTAGGAAAACACTACCTTGATATTACAATAAGCATGGATGAGTTAGGGTAAAACTACTGGGATAAATGCAGGAATCTGAGCACAACGGCTTTCCATTTATGGCTTAGATGCCTCAGCATGGATTTTATTAACCTAGAGTGCTGTGATGCTGTGTATACTATATGCTGAAATTGATTGCAAATGTGCGTCTTGTACCACCAGATGCTCATAGAAGCGACAACCAGGTATGTAGTGCTGTTTTGGATAAATAGTCCTTTACAAAGAAGAACTATGCATGACTTGATGTGAAATGATCTAGAAAAACAATGCAAAAACAAAAACACTCCATTTCTCTCCATAAATCTTATCCTAAAAGTTAGTCTGGCCTGGTAGTGTATGCCTTTAATGTTAGCACTGGGGAGACAGAGGCAAGAAGATCTCTATAACTTCAAGGCCAGCCTGGTTTATGTAAAGAGTTCCAGGTCAATCAAGGCTACATAGGAAACCTTGTCTCAAAAACAATACCAACAAAAATAAACAAGAAAGCTGACTTGTAGTAATTTGTTCATGCTGACAAAAAGAGGCTTGGTTCTTCTCCTGCTCACTCTCCAGCAAATCTATTTCCTGGAAGTCAGGATGAAAACATAATGTCATTTTGAGTATAAGGAAGCACATTTCCTAACATTCAGGTTCTGAAACACCTCAGTGGTCTTGGTGCCATAGAATCTGGGAGTCAAGGCTGAGAATCTTGGACCCTAGCAGAAAGAAATGGTTGATGTTTAGCATGGGTGGAAGTTGGGGCAGCAGATAGCCTACAGAATGTAAAATGCTTAGGGATATTAACAGTTGGCAAATCACAGGACAATGGAAAGAGAAGCTTAATCAAAGACAGTTTTCAAAAGTAGGTGACCTTTATTAAACCATGAATACAGCCCAGTACTGCTGTGCATGGAATACTGCAATGGTATCCCATTCTTACTTCCCACCTACCACCCCCAGCAAACAGATATTAGCTGCATAAGCTTGCTTGGAAGAAGATAGACTTCAGAGGAT
This sequence comes from Onychomys torridus, assembly GCF_903995425.1. NCBI lineage: Eukaryota > Metazoa > Chordata > Mammalia > Rodentia > Cricetidae > Onychomys > Onychomys torridus. The sequence goes on from NC_050448.1 coordinate 103,533,849, forward strand.
TTCAGTGACTTGCATACTACACACCCACCCCTCCATCGTGGTCTTGCTTTTTCAGAATGTCATGTAATTGGACTCATCCAGTACCTCTTTAGATAGGTTTTTTTTCCCCCACTTAGAATGTGAATTTGAGTTTTCTCCCTGTCTTTCAAAAAGCTTCTTGGCTTGCTTATTTATTTTTATTTAGCACAGAATAATATTCCACATTATCTACATATACCAATGAGTTTATTTATACATGTTCCAAATGTGAAGATTGGCTTTAATTATCACTTGACACAATCTAGACTCAAATAAGAAGAGAGACTTAATGGATTGCCTAGATTGGCTTGGCCTATAGACCTGTCTGTCAGGGATTAATTTGATTATGTAAATAGATGTGGGAACACCCAACCAAAATGTGCGCAGCACCATTCCCTGGGTTTGGGATCTTATACATTTCTTATTATGATGGAAAATCTTGAGGTCAAGGCCTTTCTTGTCTATATAGAAAGTGCCAAGCTAGCCTGGGCTATGAATCCATATCTCAAAAAACAGAACAAAAGAAAACAAAAAACTAAAAATAGTCTAGATTAGGTAACTGAGTGAACTGCCTGTTGGACTCTGTTTTCTGTGATTATCCATGCCTGTATTTTATTTGGACACTCATAACAAAGCAAAGATGAGCTTAAGGAGACGTTTTAGTCCAGGTCATTTGACCATATAAAAACACCTATGGGCCGGGTGTTGGTGGTGCACTCCTTTAATCCCAGCACTCAGGACACAGAGGCAGGCAGATCTCTGTGACTTTGAAGGCAGCCTGGTCTACAAAGCGAGTTCCAAGAAAAGGGCAAAACTACACAGAGAAACCCTGTCTCAAAAACAAAACAAAACAAAACACCTCTGGATGGTTCCTGTCCTGTTTAGTTTTCTGTCACCTTGCCTATTTGAGTCACACTACAACCAATTATTTGTGCAATTCCACTTACACACATTTTGGAGGCAGTCCTGTGTGTGAGAATTAATATACATAGCCAGTTTAAAGGAACAGGGCAGGAAGTCTCTCACACGGTGTTTTCATTAAGGACAAGAAATTGAATGTGTTGTTGGAAAGTGGCTCGAGAAGACTAGGAGACCAAGGGAGTGCTGGTGAATCCAGTGATTGAAAAGCATCCAGGAACACTGAAACAAGGGAGATGGGATAAGAATCCCTGGAAATTAAAGGAAATCAAGATGGTTAAATCACCCTTATCTGATGAACCATCAGTATATACTGTACTGTTTTTCTTTTCTTTTTAAATTTATTTTTAATATCTCTTTTTGAGAATTTTATACATGAGTACTTTATTTATATCATTCTACCCACTCTTATCCACCTTTGGCTCCTCATATATCCCCAAGAAGAGGAATGTGGGAAGAGTTGAATGAGAAGAGGTATGAGTAGAAATGATATAAATATAGTACACACACACACACACACACACACGTATATACACAACCTGCTGCATTCATTGAGAGTTGCTCATATATGTATGAGCTGGCCATTTGGTTTGTGGACTCTAGCTTTGAATGTACAGATGTTAATACAGAACTTGGAGTAATTGCAGAAATCAGGAAAAGAAAATGGGATCTTGGGAGGAAGCTCAGGGATAATAGGATGCAAACACTATGAAGAGGGAAATTGGAAACTGAAGAGGAGAAAGAGGGGAATAAGAATACTAAGAATGTTTGAAAAAGTCATAGGGAAACATTTGATGCTTACTTAAAAATACACACATAAGTATATTGTGTATACACACATATCAATGAACTTATGCCATTTGATGATGATGCTCCCCCAGGCTCAGAGACTATCCAATAAAACCCCAGTGCCACACACGGGGAAACTTCCCCCAGTTATTGGTAAAAGAGGAATTTGGGAGACTCCCCAAAACAATATAGGCTATGGATGTTGCTTTTGATTGCCTCCCAGAACTTGAGGTAAGACCCTGTTGCTGAAAGCACAGTGCACTTTGTACATAGGACTTGGAGGAGTCAGCTGGAACTGGTCTGGAAGCCTCCTCCCTGAGCACTACCTCCCTTAGTATCTGAAGGTGTCATGCAAGCTGCCACAGGAAAAAAGCAATCCAAAGTCCTCTCCAGGAGAAAAGCCTGCAAATAAGAGCTGCAACCAGCCTAGCAAGGTATCTCCAGGGGTACAATAATGGTCCTGATGTCAATGGGGCAACCAATAGCTGTTTAATTGGACTTAAGGCTCACTCAGTAGAAGGCAATTCATGCCTGGTACTTCAGACCTCGGCAATTACCAGTGGCTGGAGAGGCCACAGACCCTAGAGGAGGACAGACTACTACCACTATACTGACATCGCTTCTAACTGTATTCTAACTATCCCCATAGTATTCTTTGTTATAACCATTGTATAATAACAAGATTCAGAAAATTTGGTACATCAACAAATTCAGAAGCATCATTTAAAGGGACTTCATTATATACATACTCTCTGGCCTGTAAATTGTTTTAACAGTTGCCAAGTGGTGAATTTTAGTGAGGGAGGAGACAGGAAAAAGTAATAGATTTTTTTCAAATATAAGCTTTTAAAAAGTTAACTTATTTAAACTTCAGAATATCTTTCTAGCCTCAAGGGTTACTATAATAATGAGTGAGGACTTCGGTAAAGCTTTTGGCTCATGGTAAACTCTACAATGAAATGATGTGACCTCATAAATCCTACTTATGCTTCTGTGTTCTTAATAGTAATCTCAATAAGGTTTTGACATTTGAATTCATTTGTAGCGTTGATCAGCTTTCTGATGTCCCGCACAGATCACATGAGGTGGATTTTTGTATTGTGAGCACTGATGCTCTTAGCCTTTAGCATATTCTTCAGAGTGATTTGTCTACTCCCTTCATTTGAAGATTTCAGAGTTCTTCCCGGTACAGCAGGTATTTCCTGGGTTATACAAACTTTTTTGGTGGACCTAAGTAAACTTCGCATTCCTGTGTTAATGCCTTTCCCACTTTACATGGATATCTTTCCCAAAACATGCACTATCCAAAAGCACATCTCACTCATTACTGATGAAGTAACATCAGATTCTCAGGCTGAGAAGAGGTTAGCTCATCTTCAGGGAGCAAAGATTAGTAGGTGAGGTGTGTAGCAAATTAAGGTCCCCCCAGTTTAATTTTATATTTAAAATGACGTCATTATAGTCATCTTTGAGTCATGGGCTCTTGTTCCTGTTTGACAAAGTCTGTCAGCCCACCTGAAAATCTTGGTTATTTCTGAAAATTCCCCTGTGATGCTCTACTTCCCCAAAGCCTATTTTTTCCTTCTTTACAACCCTGAAGGCTTGTTTCTGGACCAACCTCATACCTGCTTTCTTTCCTTTTAGAAGTCTTTCTCCTTTCCCCCTCTAGAAGTCTCTGAGTCTTCATATTTCTTCTGAGGTTGCTGAGGCACATGCACACAGGCTTTATCACAACTATCAAGAGACAAGAGACAAAAAGGCGATTGCGCAAACAACAAACAAACAACACGGTCAACAACAAAACTGAACATAAAGTAAGTGTCAGTTGGGTTTATACTATTCAGGATCACGTTTCATGCAACTTTAAACTGAATTTGAACTAAAAAATAGACCTGGATAATTAAAAATGTAAGAGTAGCTGTCGATCCTGACGTCCCTAAGCCTAGAGGCTCATGGTCATCATTGCATTTTCTATATTCTAAGTTTCTGCATGCTCTTCCTATTGGCTCAATTCTAGGCAGTCTATTTTCTTGTGTTAGAATTTTAAAATTCAATGTTTAAAATTAAGAACATATGCAAAAGTAGTGGCAGTTGGGTCACCAGAAGGCAGGCCTCAACAGTATTCACATGAAAACACAAAGAAGATATAGAAAGTGGCCCACAAGACATGGCACACAGTGAAGACAGCTATCTCATGATCTTATGTGTAATTTTAATGACAGAAAGAGCAGGAAGAAATCAGAAAGAAGCACGTTTGGTGGGGTCATGGCTGTGTACATTCTAAATGGATAGAAGGCACTAATTCACAGATTAGAAGATCTCATCAAACCTTAAGAAAGGATACATTAAAAAGAAAAAAAAAGCCCACATCCTTTCATTAAAAATGACCCACATCCACATGGAAATGAATGCAGTGCATTTAGATGGGTGCATTTAGAATAGGCAAAGACCTGTGACAGGTAAAAGACAGGAAGTGTCTACCTAGACTCTGCACCCCAAAAAAATAACCTTCTGAAACCAAGAGAGCTATAAAAACAATGTAAGCAAAGAGAGAGCTGAAAAACTTATCATAAGCAGACATGAGCTGAAATAAATATTAAGGAGAATTCCGAAGGAATAGGGAATGATCTTAGAAAAGATAAGAGAATTACAGAAAGAAGTGTAGTAGATAAGAAAAGGTTATTAGCACTTCCAGAATAAGAGCTTTAGGAATTTTAGTTATTTGTAGACTATTGGTAGAATTAAAATTAAGAACTTTTTGGAAGAGCGAGCAAGTGAGAATATGAGCCATCAATGTCTGTGAAGAAGGGCTGCGGCTGTCCTTCAGTGGCAGAGCACTTACCTAGCATGTACAGGGCTTTGAGTTCAATTCCTGGCACCACCAGAAAAAAAATGTTGGAGCCAGTCAGGGAGGTAATCCTAGCTCTTGGGATGCAGAGGCAGCTAGCTGAGTCTCTATGAGTTCAAGGCCAGCTGTGCAAAGCTCCATTCTCACTGGGTTCTGGTCCTTTACGTGGGCTGGCGAGGTGGCTAGCCAGTCCTACTGTGACTGCGGTTCTAGGGGATCATGCACCATCTTCTCTAGTCTCTGAAGATTCAAGACGTGCATAAGGTACATAGGCTACACGCAGGCAAAACACTCAGACACATGAAATAATTTAAAAATGTAAATAATGAAAAGGGAAATATTATTCAGATATTGTAGAGCTCAAAAGGTAGTGAAAGATTGCTATGAAACAAATTCCCATTGATAATTTTGACAATTTGAATAAAACAACTTCTAAAAGAAAAAAATGGCAGACAAGAAAAATAAAATGCAAAATAATTCAAGTCTCAGCCCTTTACCTTTGATGTAGCATGCCACATCTCTCTACTTATTATTGATTCATTTTTCATATTTCATAGCAGTTTAAAATTTTATTTATTTATTTGTATATGGGGGTGTTCTGCCTACAAGTCTCTCTGTGTACCACATGCATGCAGTGTCCACAGAGGCTGGAAGAGGGCGTTGACTCTCCTGGGACTGGAGTTACAGACTGTAGTGCCGTAAACTGCTGAGCTTTCTCTCTTTTCAGTTCTGCTGATTCCACTACAAAGCTTTCTTTCTTTCTTTTTATCATTTTAAGTGTTGCTTTAGATCTCTGCCAGCCTCCAAAACTTTCCTGGGTAGTTTTGGCTGCCATTAGTCTTCCAGACCATCATTATTAACTCTTGAGCAAGCCTTGAGCTTCGTTCTAAGCCTTACATCCTCTTTATCCATGTTCCTTTTTCTTAGGACAATGGGTCCAAAAGTGTGGTCCTAGAATCCACAGCACTGGTACTCTCTTGCCATCTGTTCAAGCAGCTTCTCCCTGTTCTTCACAGATTTAACTGAATCAGAATTTCTAAGAGGCATTTTAATAGTGTCTTCTGGAATTTGCAGCGATGCTGTATTTTAAGGAACATTGCCCTGCACATAGAAAAATATACCTCTAAGCTTCTCCCAAATGACCTAGGTGGACACTGCTGTGCTTTTCTGGTGACCATATGCACATTTTATTTATCACATAGTTTGCTACTGCTTTTGAATTACTAAAAACACATATGCTTACTAACACATGTTTATTAACACAATGCTTACTAACACATGTTAACTAACACACACATTCTTATTAACACAGATGCTTACTAATGCACATGCTTATTAACACACACACACTAACACACATACTTACTAACACACGTGCTTAGTAACATACACTAACACACATACTAACACACACACTAACACACATGCTTAGTAACACACGTGCTTACTGACACACATGCTTACTAATACACATGCTTACTAACATGCATGCTTTCATGTATATATTTTACCTTCACAATGATATTGTGAGTCATCTGAGCCAAGAAAACATTTACTGTATCATAGATTTACACATGACATTTCTCTATCCATTTTCTTGTGAATTAGAAGCCCTGGAATGTTAGACAAGTTTCTACTCTCCAGAGTCCCCTAAGGCCCAACTCTCAGCACAGATTGGGTTGTGTTCTTCACTGGAAGATCAGGAAAGGAATCCTTCAACTTATTTTAGGTTGTTGGGCAAATTCAGCCCCTCATGGTTGCAGGACAACCTATCCTATTTCCTTATTGTTTTTTAGGGAAATAGTCTTTGCTCTTAGAGACAGCCCACATTCTTCATACATTCTACAGTCCTAGGCAACCAAGGGTACTCTTCTTATTTTTAAAAAAAGTTATTTTCATTACATTTTCAAAGACCCCTTTAATCATGCAAGTTATTATATATGCTCAGAGTTCAGGAATTAAGGGATGGTATCTTTGGGCACCCACATCCTGCTTACAGCATTGGACAATTGATATATGGCCTTATACAATAATATTCAATTGAAAGTGCAAAATTATGTATTGAATTTATAATTCAAATCTAGTACAAAACCAAGAACTAAAAGAGAAAACGACAGCATGATAGTTTGTATTAGGAGGCAAAACCCTCATTTGTGTAGGCGGAATTGAATGGATTTGATCAAAGAAAACAAAAAAGAGATCTCAAAGCCTTCCTCAGGTGTGGTGATAAAAACCAGACTTTCCACAGAACACACCTACATGCTGCAGCACACATAACAACCAGCACTGTTCCCACTCCAACAGCACACCTGCATACTCCAGCTCACATAACAACCAGCCCTGTTGCAACCCCTACAGCACACCTGCATACTCCAGCTCACAGAACAACCAGCCCTGTTCCCACCCCAACAGCACACCTGCATACTCCAGCTCACAGCAGTATGTGCTGTTTCCACTCCAGTTACAGTTTCTGGTTGATGGCATTTTGTCTTTGAGGTCCTTGTGTCCCCACTTTGGATTTGTTGAGCCATCATTATTCTTTATCTTAAGACAGGTCACCATAAACAATCATGCCAAATTTGGTGATATTCTGTCTAACCATCTCACGTATAATGTAACAGAAAGCAGATCAGAACTGTATTTACACAGAATAAGGCATAATAGTTAGGAGGCCAGCTGTCATGCGACAATCATGCTTTGCAAAGCTCTGACATCTCTGAACCAAACCCAAGGTATTATTATCATCATCAGCAACAAGTACACTGTATTGTTGTTGTTGTAAGCACCATCACTTGATTTCTGTCTATAAATAAGAAGGGATAAGATGGACTATCGGATATCTGTTTAACGGGGCTTAATTATTTGTTATGGGACTTTATGGTCTATTTAATAAAATTAATGAGATTCTGATTACTTGAGCCTGCCACTCTCTCCGGCTGGAAACTCTCTTTGATAAGGAGTAAAGCAAGATTGTCAGTTTCCTTATGAGAATTACAGGGTTTGAGGATTAGTCAACTGAGAATTGGTGAGGTCCTCCTCTAATTAATGTCTTCCCACCAATGTTTGCCCTAATCTCCCCTTTTATTACATTTATTACAGTGCTTCAGCGGGATGTCTGTGTGGCAGGGAAGATCTATTAAATAAAGTTACTGTTCAGTTAGTGAAATTGCAATAAAGAGCTAATTCTGTGTTTGCTGCTTTGTTAATTCCTTTTAATTTAAAAAGCCAGCTTGAGGCAGAGCACATGCTTTACATGGAGAGAAGAACTGGACAGGAACTAGACAACCCACTCCCTATTTTGTCTTGGCAACTTTGGGCAAGTCGTTGAAATAGTTTGGACAAGATCATCTTTCAAACTACCTTGCCCAAACGAAATAATTTCTTAAGTTCAGTGAAAAACTCATCCGCCTAATATTTTTTGAGTTTTTCTTTATTTCCCACTTAGATTTTTGTTTCTCTAACTCCTTGTGTGAGCTGTGGACATTTTGTGTGTGCACATGTATGTGTGCCCATGCAGAGGCCAGAAGAGGATGCCCAGTGTCCTCCAATCTTGCTGGATACCATATTTGTGGTGACAAAGTCACAGAAGCTGAAGTTTGCTGTTAGGACTAGACTGGCTGGCCAGTGAGCCACTCCAGACCTGATGTCTCTGCTTCCAAAAGTTGGAGTTACAGGCACACACAGCGATGTTCAGCTTTCACATGAGTGCTTCGTAACAAGCACTCAGCCACTGAGCTGTTTTTCTAGCCCATTTTTTGCTATTTTTTTTTCTTACCTAGTTTTCTTGTTTTCATTATGCTGATGAAGTAACTGCTCTGTAGTTTATGCCATTCATTGTCTCAAACCTTTCACACTTAGTTTGAATTTCCAGGCTTTCTAAATTTTTCCTTATCTTTTAGCTTTGTTTCCTCTAATTTCCTAAAACGTTTCTTGTCCCAAATTCCACATGGGAGTCATTTTACTTGCTACAATAAGATGTATTTGTGTCTTTTCCTGGGCTTTACTTGTGCTATGGTATTGCCCAATACCCTAACTTTCCCAGTCTTTTCTCTGAAACACACAAACACACACTTTTCTCCCCACCAATGGAATGTGAGCTTATTATTCAAGGTCTACTCAAAAAGTGTTTCCTTTGTACTGGTTTCTGTATTTAACTCCAATTAGAACCAATCCATTTCCCATAAGATCCTCCAGGACTGTTATGGATGCAGCTCCATCATAACCATTTAACATGTATGTTCCTTTGAGGTGCATGTTTTTCCAAGTGCTGTGTTTGGCCCTGGGGATGGCACACAGAAGCAATCTGCCCTATAGAACATTATGGCTGAGACACATGTTAATGTGATTATACAAATTAGAAAATGAAAGAAGAAATCTTACTTCACTTTATTCATCATATCTCAGACCTTGCAGATAAATCAGGAACTTTTAAAAATAAAGTTATTGTAAAACTCTGACCATGTTAATTCAGTATTACACAAGTATGATTTGAACAAGTATCTGAAGTTTTAGATTTGGGTTATAATTTAAATTGGTCTCCAAGATCGTACTAGATTGGAGAGTAATTGGATGTTTTCCTCCACCTCCTATTATTTTCACAGTCCAATAGGAAAGGAGTGAGATTATGTTAAGTTCCAAAATAAACACCCAATAGCTAATTTTGAGTCTCAGAGATTTGAGGGGTATATTTTTATTAAAGGAAATTGCCTTTCCTTGATGTCTTATGGCCAGCTTGCATCCTATCTTCTTTTTAACCAAAATATACTTTGAAAACTGAGAACTTTTTTTATCATATTTATAAAATATTTTAAATCTAATATTAAAATAAGAGTATTCCAAATTTGGCAGAGAAAATTTAAATTTGCTGGGTTAGGAGTTACTATTTATTTAGCCCAAGGAAGGGAAAGTAAACTACTGTGTTTGTGGCCATCCGCATACCAGTATGTTCTTTATTGCTCAAAGGAGTATAGATTTTCACAGGTGTGTGTGTGTGTGTGTGTGTGTGTGTGTGTGTGTGTGTGTGTGTGTGTTTAATGATGATTGTCTTATTTCATTTCAGGTGCAGGATTGTCATGTGATGCTTTTTAAGCGGTACAGGTAGACTACGAAGAGTATATCCGTCAACAACAGGTAAGAAATAGAAGCACCCGGGTCCTGTGTTTAGAGTCAGGCCAAGAGCCGGGAAGGGAAAAGCAGCTAGGAAACTTAGCATGGCAGGAAGAACAGATGTAGGAACCCCTTCCGACCAAACAAAAGAAGGAGCTGTACAAAGAAGAAAATGAAAGAGAAGACTAGCTCTCAGCCCCGCACACTTGATATTTTATTTGTAATATGCATTTAGGCAAACATCTTATAACAGGGAAAATATACACGTTCTATGGCCAATACTTTGTGAAATATTGAAATTATAATTTTGTAGCCAGTAGGCTAATGTAATATGAACATTCATCATCTCAATCTTGTTGAGGTAAAGCTACACAAATCATAAAAATGAAATGAATTCTGAATAAATATTGTTTTGGTTTTAGTTTAAGTTTTTTTTTCTGTAATGAAGCCATAATATAGAAGCATTAAAATGACATATTAAGAAAAAGTTGACTATCATTAGTGCTTGACTCAGTAATTTTTATTCACTTGCAAGAAATAGAACCTGCAATCTTCAAAAGGCTGAGTGTGCTTCCGGGGTTTTATGTGTGCTCCCTTTGATTGTGATGGTAAATGACTGTGGGAAAACTTCCCATGTGAAGAAATGCCAACCAGAGACACAAAACTACAGAGAGAAGATGAGGGAGAGAGGAGAAAAGAAAGAGGAGCAATCTGGAGGCAGCACCAGTCAGAGCTACAGTCTGGCATCTTCCACCTCGAAGAAACTTCTAGATGTCTGCTTCTCAGACAGTGCAGAACCAATATCTTAGGTCCAATTTCTTATTTGAGGGGACAAAATACTAATCCAGGTAAATTTCAAGATGACCTAGCAAAATTTAAAAAGTAGTCTCAGTATCATACCAAGCAATATTTGTAAATTAAAAAGAATTCCACTGTCTCTGAATGCATACTGATATTTAGTTAAGTAATACAATACTTTCATTGACAGAAATGACAATTATGAACAGAAATGGTAATTATGAATAATTGCAAATATCCAAGTGCTGAGGAAACAATGAAGCAGTGTTCATTTATCTCAACTATCCTCAGTTCAGGCTTCTTTACTCCAAATGCCAATAATGTTCTTCATTGAATCATGTACCTTAATTTAAGACAATTAATAAATGAAAGAAACATTTTAAATGTAAAAAAGCTTTCTCACATGCAATTGCCCTGTCTCATCTTGTCTTGAAAACAGGGAAACTGGGCTCTGTGAAGTGTCCTGGCTTCCGGGTGAAGGAGCTATCTTGTGGAAATAGGTGGCCATAAGACAATTTGTTCTGTGTTATTTCCCCCATTTCCTGTTTCTGGAGTGGCCAAAGTTATGAATACTCTGTTATTTACTGCCTACAAGTATTTTGAAAGCCCACATTACATTGTTGCAACCAGGCAACTGTTTTGAAGTAATGCAGATTTATTAGCAGTTATTTTCACAAAGATTCTGTTTAGTAACGTTGGTGTAGCTGCTGTAATTTATTTGATTAATAATATTTGATCTGAACCCAAATGATGACTTCTCACATATATGACAGAACTAATGAACCGTGAAAGAAGAACCGTTCAGATGGTCACCAATAACCACTGCTTAGTTAATCCTTTAAATAAACTGGAGCGCAGAATGTGTCCCTTTGAAGTCATAAATAATGTATATTTTTCTTTTGACTTTTAATCAGCCAGTAGGGTTCATCTCCCAGTCTCCAAACACATATATTTTATTATGGGCCTCTGCAGTTTACTTTAATTAGTGTGTCTGAGTGCTTTGGGAGACTTAGCCCCACAGAAAACAAACAGAGCCTTACCATCTATAAAACATTAGCTCCCTTTGGTTTCTCCTGACACAGCGGGGGAGGCTCTGCGAGAAACACATGGTGTAAGTAAACACTCATAATTGCATTAGCATTCTCTGGTGGATTGGTAATTCAAGCTCTGCTCCATGATATCATAGGAACAGTTAGAACAGGTTTACCCATCTTGTGGTCTGCTGGGGATTTCATCAAATTCCATGTGAACAGAACTTAAGTAAGTGACAGATCTACTGGAAGCTGTGTTTGCAGGAGGGAGGTTTGCCGTTAACTAGAAGCACAGGGGCGTCAGTGTTATTATGCTTCTTCCCAGCATAGCTTTTGAGAATTTCCGCATCCATTTGGCATTTCTTTCCCAGGTTCTTTAACACGAAGTTGGTTTCAATCAATTCACTGCATGCATTCACTCTGTTTATTGTGACTATATAGCACTTAACAGCTGGTTGATAAACATTTTAGGTTTTAGTTATTTATTCCAGATGATTATGCTCAAATATACTTGTCAACAGAAGAAACGTGCCGATTGCTGATGGAATCAATGCATTATTTAAAAAATATTTAGCAGCTGAAACTCCAGGTTTCTATGTGCAAGTCTTGTGTACAGTGTTGCTCTATGCCTTTTAGTTTACTAGTCTACCATTGGCTTAGAATAATTCCTGACTAATATACGTGGATGGACAACAGTTGTGCAAATATTGCCTCATAGAAGACATGCGCTTGACTTGGATACAATATTGAGCTACATTATTTGTCACAAATCATTTGTGTATTTGAATGTCTCAACCAGTGGAAAATGGCTCAGTTAATTTGTTTTTGTATACTTTTCCATGTTTTGTATTTTTAACTAGTTAAGATTTACTTTGCATTTGAATCTTTTTGTTGCATGGTTTTGGTTTATTTTATTTTGTCAATCATATTGTTGAAAACAGGCAAACTCCCTTTGTCTGTTAGGTTGTCTCTCAGGCACTTCTGTTAGAATAAATCAAATCACCATTGTGATGGAAGTGATTAGCTACCCAACACTGTACAAATAGTGTACAGTAACATTTCCATTAAAGTATAATTCAGGAAATATAATCTTAACAATTTCTAGTGGAAACACTAAAAAAAGAAATTAATTAAGCATATTTTTAATTGACTTATATTTAGTTATTAAAAGAACTTGAGATTGTGTCTTGGAATAGTTAAATGTTAAAATCATTAATAATTTATAAATATTTCATTTCTGCAAGGTCATCAAGAACATGAAGTATATTTTACTAATATATATTAAGAACATATGTACAAAATACTACTTAATCTAATTAATATTAAGAAGTTGTTAAGGATATATTATATCTATATATTGTACTAATTCTTTGAAATCCAGTGTATATATTATATCTAAAGCAGGCCTCCGCATGGATCAGCTACTTCTGAAATGAGTAAGACAGTAAGATTATTCTTTTTCATATTCATGTAAGAACTGAATGGGTTAAAAAAAAACTATGGCAAAAATTGTAAAATAACCCATGAAATCCATGTTCCTACTCTGTAGACACTTTCTTGGCACCATCCTTTTGGGGACTGAAATTTCCTGTATCATTTGTAAATTTTAACTTTACTACTTTACTTTCTTAGGCTCTGATGTCATTTCATTGATTTCTCTCTTTTGAGAATTATTTGGGTGCTACATATAATAAAGAATGCAAATTTCCCATGGATGTCTGTGTTGGCAAACAGTGATGTTATTTGTGTGAGACTGAGCTAACAAGCGATTTGAAAAAGAGTTGTGTAGAAGAGTCAACTTTCAAGTAGAGAAAGGAAATAAACCTGTTTCTGCTCGGGGGCTGCAGCTGAAGGACGTGCCTTGCTTGTGAAGGGAATCTTGTCGAGGAAAAATGAGGCTTTGATGTTGGAAATATTAGTTCAATAGACAGTAGTTTTAATTTTCTTCTCCATGTCTCAACTTTTAGAAGTTAGTTTACTTTATATTTGTAACATATTTATAACTATGTCCTGCATATTCTCTAAAGCTCTGTAGGTTTTTGTAATTCTACTTAAGAAAAATTCCTTCAAAGAGTCATGTTCTATTTAGGGGAAAAGATCTAAGATTGAGTCTTGCTGGTAGTCAACAATTAAGCAAATAAAAATCAGTTTAAAAGTTTCTGATTCATAACCTGTTGTATATAGAGAGACATTCCTATCTGGTTGTAGCTAATTAAAACCTACTCTGTGAGTTGAGTTCACAGACTACAAATTCTCAAGAAATTTTCTTTCTCAAACTCTCAAGAGTTCACAGATGCATATTCTTAAGAATGTAAATTGTCAAAGCAAAACAAATCTGATGATATTGTTAAAAACAAAGAGTCTGTCAGGATATATATACTTTAAAATATGTTAATAAATTTGTAGAATAACTCCAATCACTGTATTATTTAATCTGCAGAGCTAATGTTAATCAAAACGGATCCTTTCATTTAATAGATTTTTTTTTTTTGGTTGCTGGTCACAGTTCTCTAAGGCTATAAACACTGTCTTATTTTCATGAAAACACCCAAGCTTTTAAAATTATTATTTTTTAAATTGTTTATATATGTAAATGCAATTGTATGCTTAAAATTATTGTATGTGGCTTAATCCACATGACATATAAATATGTTTTACATATATTACATAGACTATAAATAAATGTATCACTTATAAAGTGAAAATATAGATTATATTTAACTTATAAAGTAGACTTTTTTGTATATTTTTATGTCAGTCATGTGTTTTGAGGATTTTTTTTAAATATAAAATCTGACATGGGATTCACTGCTTATATATTTCCTTATACAGTTTTCAATATTTGATTAAGAAATCCTAGAGTTTTATATCGCCTCCTTGAAATGTTTTTGAATTAACAGTGGAAAAAGTATATTGATGTATACTCTAAGAAGACCCAATTTCTTAGAAAAAAAACTTGATAATATAAATAATGCACTAGAACAAGATGACTTTTCTTAAATGCCTAAATTATTGGGTCACATAGCAAGATTGTTTAAATTGAAATTATGAGGTGTAAATAATAGTATACTTTGAAGAGCTATTTTTCAAGAGTAACTATTTGTAGAATAACCAATGTTTTTCTATAATTTATATAAGCTTCATGTGTATGTACTAGGATCATTTAAATATCATGAAGAAGATCGTCTGTCAAAACTTTCAAGATTTGCACCCGATAACTAAATGGACAACGTTAAATGATTCTTTGAGTGATGTCCATAAACTATTCCTCAGTGATTTTCTTTAGTGTTGGAAGCCAGGCTGGCTTTGAAATTGCTCAGCGTTTGCCTCCTGCCAAGCTTGAGCAGCCTGATAAGCACACCCACCGGCTTAAGGATGGTGCCTGGAAGACTCCAATGGTTGGTGAGGAATCAAAAATATGCTTTAATCCTGTGTTCATTTTTCATATCACAAAAGGTACTGCAGAACAATTGGCATTCGCAAAAGAAAAAGGCAAGCACAATTAAAAGCCAGTCTCCTAATCCCTTCTGCCTGGGTTTAGAATGAGAGCCAAAAGAAATAGTGTTTTAACAGGTACACACTCCCTCAGGGGGAAGCACACCCCGACCACCTAGCTGGTGAGATGAAAAGATAATCGGATTCAGTTGTATGGCTGGCCAACAAATTGTGCTGCAACAGCTCCTGGTCGACAGGAGGCCATAGCATTAGTGGGTGGCCGTCAAAAACTGTAGTTTGGGACACGGGCTGGATAAGTGTCATGGCCAATCAAATGCTGCTTTCTAAACAGCTTCTGCCTGAGCAGTGAAGATATTCATGTCAGTGTGTGAGATGTCCTTAGAGTTGGGGCCTGCCTGGTACACGCAGAGAGCCATTTCCAAATGATTGAAAGGTGGCGGGATCTGCTAACCACTAATTAGCCTAATCGACACCAAGGGGAAGAAGTGACTCAGCTGTTGCAAAGAGCCAGCCTAATGGCGGTGTTGGACCTCGGTGCCTGAATGAGAAATGGCTATTAACTGCACCCTGCGTAAGAGAAACTGCTGCGTTCTATCAATATTGGGGAAGTTTCGGATTAAAGCTTGCATTAATCTGTCCGCTCGCCCCGCCCTGCTATCGCTGACAAAGTTGGGTTGACTGATCTAAACTCTGCTATTGCCACAATGGGGATTTGGCAGCCAGGCTGAATGGCAAACCTTAGGGTTTCTTGATGCATCAGCGCCACTAAAGTTAACCTGTAGCTGACAAGAACAGCCAAGAGGAACTCAGCAGTGCCGCAGAAGTGTTTGCTACTGAAGACATGAACTCTCTTAGTGTTATGCTTTACACAGCAAAGTAGTATTTCTAGTCAGTAGCATTTTGTTTTGTCTTCAAGGTATTGGTTTTCAGTTGATAGGTGTAGCAGATGTTGAGTGAAATGTCTTCTGAAGAAAACAACAAAAGAGTTTCAAAAGCCTGTGTGCTGGAGTCAATTAACTACAAGTTATGCCTAAGCACAGGAAAAGTCAACTGACTTCAGCTGGTGTTATCCTCTCATACTGAGAAGACTAATTTCTGGAAGTAACAGGAAGGAGAAAATAACAGGCAGAACTCCTACTCTTCAGAAGGGCTATAGTTTTCTCTTTCCCTGTAAATTGTTGGATTCGATTACTTCTTCATAAAGATGATGTCGTTGTATCTCAGTGCCTGTGTAGGTATAGAGCAGGAAGCAGGGGAGAACCTGGGCTGGTCACTTGGATATTTGGCTAAATAGAAGAGGCAGGAACAGCTAGCTGGTGAGCTGCCCTCTCTGGTATTATGTTGAAATCTTTTAATTCTCAAAGAAGTCATCTGGCTTTCAAAATGCATCAGTAATAAAAACAGGCTAAGACCTTTAAAGCGAACTGAAAGTTCGTTGAGAAAAAAGGAAGATGATGGTGATGGTGTTGTGGCAACTATAGCCACAAATCATGGAGATTTGACTTGGAAGTGGATGGATAAATAGCATTATATTTTCTGGTTCCCTAATATGACCCAGAATTGAATATAAACATAGGCAGTGTCCATGTTGGCCATTAGATGTGTTCTAAGTGAGTATTTTCCATTTGAGTGAGCATGAACATACATTTATATTCCAGAACAGTGATTTTGTCCTTACATCATTTGTTCATTCATCTGGTAAACATCCCTGTTGCATAAATCCTTGAACCAGAGCATAGATTAGCCAGCCAGACACCAATTTATAGCTTCAAGAAGCATATTTCCAATGAACATTACAGAAAACATTAATAGCTTAGGGGCTTAGAAGATAGAAGGAAGAAACTTGGGAACAATGCATGTTTTTGAGGGAGTAAAGTTAGTGAATTGTCACTTCCTAAGAAATCCTTACTTCTCACATCAGCTCATATCTGTTCTTCACTGATCAGAACACTTAAAAATTCGAGCTTAATTGCTTCCTGGCTTCCTCCCAGTTGGAGCGAGTTGGTGGAGATTATGCCAAAGGTAAAACATATCATCTGCTAGTAAGAGGGAAACTGCAGAAGTATTGATAGAACAGAAGTTAAGTAATGATATTGTTGCATAATGCTGATCCTGGCACATTCATTTATTGCCACTTTTCAAAATGTTTTTGCCTGCGTGTATGTCTGCGGACTACTTGCATTCCTGGTGCCCACAGATGCCAGGAGAGGACGTTGAATCCCCTGGAATGAGTTACCAGATGGTTGTGAGCTGAAGTGTGGGTTCTGGGAATCAAACCTGGATCTTCTGAAAGAGCAGCAAGTGCTCTTAACTACTGAGCCATCTCTCCAGGCCCCATTTATTATCAGTTTCAGTTGCTCAATTGGCCTGTTGACATACAGCAGCTAAGCGCCAGTGTATTGGGCTTGTAAGTCTGGAGGAACAATGACAGTACAAATAGAAAATGCTTTGGGTAATTTTAGAAATATGCATTTTCCTTTAATAATTTAGCTAAATTGAGAAATCACCTGATCATTCCTTTTTCTGTCAATGACTTTCATGTTGTTATATATTAAAATATCTGAGGTTAATCATGGGCATTTTCTCTTTGTAAAGAATTGCAGAGGGGACTTGAATCTCCGTTTAGTTATTCAGCAAACACATATCTACCTCTTTGCTGAGTTAGACACCTTGCTATGCATTTACCATGTGGACCAACTTGTGGTGAATCTAGAAGTCAAGGGGTGGAGAGGCATTTTGGTAGAAGGCGCTGATTATTGCATTGTTTGTTGAAACTGTGCTTTTAGGAATAATTACAGTTTCTTAGCCTTCCTTTTGACTTTAGTCTTTGTGGTAGGAAAGAAGCCCCTACTGCTTTTGGTCTGAAAAACAATTATGGAGGTGCTTTTTTTCCAGTTTTCCCATTCCCCCCCACAGGTGAAAAGGATACCAAATATGCAATATGGCAAAGAGGACAAGAGTCTTTAATATCTTGAGCTCAGACTAAGAGGTCCAAGATCAAAGCATAGTTCAGCAATTGACCTATGTTTTCTAGAGGGGAGAAGGATGTAATGGGCAGTGGGAAAGGATTTCTGTGTGTGTGTGTGTGTGTGTGTGTGTGTGTGTGTGTGTGTGTGTGTGACAACTTTGGGTGTCTCTAACTTCCATTTGTGTTTTTAAGCTCTCCATGAAGTGAGATGCGGGCAGCAGCTTGCAGATGGTCTCTGGATGAGGGTGTCTGTATCCCCTCCTATGCCTGAAGTCACTGGCTTTTTGTTGAGAACTTCAAATGGGCCAGGACAGCGACACATACTCCATAGGAACTGGTAGATGTCACAAACCAGAGCTAAGCTGCTCCCTGCTCTGGAGAAATGGATGTGAACGACTTCCCAGCAAACCACTGGCTGGGAGAGCTTTAGTATCTCCGTGAATCACCTGATCCAAGTAACCACACTATGACCAGTTTCAGCCATTAGCACTTGGTGGCTCATGGAGTGAAAATCCGGCCTAAACCGTTTAGTTGCTGGGAAGCCCAGCACTGCAGTTGCTTGGTGATGACACATACACAGGTAACATGGCAATTGTAAATTTGCGTCACTCTCCAGTTGTTAGCATAGGAGAGCAAAACCACATGCAGCTTGGAACTTGTGGCGTTACACAATGCACTTCATTGTGCATGCCAGGCTCAGTATTCAAGGGCCTCTTAAAGTGAGGCATGGCTGACAAAAGAGGAAGTCATTTTTCAAAACAACAGAAGTACAGGACAGCAGAAGTGTGCTAGAATTTATAATGCTCTCTCTAGTAACAAGTTGCCAGTAGGGATAATTCTGTCAGTCTTTCTGAGAACGTTTCTGTATGTATGTATCTGAGTCTTTCCTGGCAGCCATTGACATCCCAGACTAACGTGTCTCTACTTCCTAGACTGTTTTCTAGGTTGCCTGATTCAGTAGCTTTCACACTCCTGACTATAACTCTGTTTACTGCCAATTTCATTTTCATAAAATTATACCTGGAAAAATATAGACAACCCTTGGCTTCTATATCCTTTGGGTTGTAGGTACCAAATATTTATTGATTTTGAACCAAAAAATTTAGCCTCTCTGTTTGTTGTAGCCATTTCATAGCTTCTTGGGTAAGTTTAAGGAAACTGGAAAGTTAGGATGACTATATATTTAGTTGTAGGAACATTTTGTAATTCCATATAATGTAAGAATAGAAAACAATACAAGCCTATATTATCCTGAGGAAATGGCAGAGGGGAAGAGTGGGCCTTCATTTGCTGGGGTACTCACTTGTATTGTCTGAATTTATTATAATAAATGTATATATCAATTCAAAACACCCCAGTTTCAATTTTGCACACTCCTTTCCCACCTGCTGTAGACATTGAATGAAAGAGACAGAGAACACAGCATGTCAAGTTTTTTCCATTTGTTTTCATCTATCTTTCAAAATAAAAATGAAAACAAAGAAGAATTTGGCCAAAATTGCTTTATTTATTGAAATTCTAGGAGATTGTAGGAATTTTTTTTCCCATTGGGATATAAAAAAATTCAAGCTTAAGTTAAAAAAAAGAGAGAGAGAGCAGATGCAGTAACGGAAGCCTCAAATCTTCTAGACTTACGTACCTTTTAACGAGATGAAAGTAGCATTTTAAAGTCTCCGCGGTCAGAAAAGCAGTTTGAGGTGTGCGGTTACCACACTGCCTCAGCTTTTTGGCTGGAGAGCTATTTCAGACCTCTTTGTGGTATGTTTGGCAATACACTTAAAAGATTATTCCTTAAGCTACTAATAATCCAGCTTCAGGCAATTTTCTGTCTGTCTGTCCAGGCGCCTATTCTTTCTTTGGTTTTCAAAAAACCCCAAATGAACAACGTGAAACACAACAACAACAACAAAGAAGGAAGACAAGGTAATCCTCTTCTGAGTTCCCCCTGAGTTTCGGGCTGTTCTGAAATTACTAGAAGGCTAATGTACTCTGGGTCCATGTCAACACCAATGTTTAAACCCTTTTCTGGGAGTGCCAGGGATGGAACAGGAGGTGGGAGGTAATGTAGAGTGGGGTCACTGTGGAAGTACCGTGGCTTTCTTTGTGTTTGAATCTGTCTGTTTCAGGGTTCTAATTTAGATTAGTGAAGACAAATCTCTTTAGAGCTTGATGTTTGGTTTTCTGTAGGTTCCCTTACGGCCTGCGGTTCTAATGAGTTCAGCTAGAGACAAAACTAATGTGTGGGGGGATAGTAAAGTCTTCATGAGCTCTTGAGGATTTCCTCGCTCCTCATGCAGCGAGAAGGCAATCACCTCTCATGCTCTCACTGAGAACCAAACCTTCCACCACCTGCTTTTTGGATTTTTCAACCTCCAGAACTGTGGGAAATAAATTTCTGTTATATACACCCTAGAAAAGGTGAGGCATAAGAGGAAGGCTGAACTTACATAGAGC
This sequence comes from Onychomys torridus, assembly GCF_903995425.1. Lineage (NCBI taxonomy): Eukaryota > Metazoa > Chordata > Mammalia > Rodentia > Cricetidae > Onychomys > Onychomys torridus. Next base: position 103,554,235 of record NC_050448.1, read on the forward strand.
TGGGTTGAACCAGGTCTTGTTAGCTGGGCTACCTGGAGAGGCAAGTTTACCTCTTAGAGGCAATGCTAGAGAAACTGGTTCATTTCTCTCTCAGAGTGGTATAGGTTATACCTGACACTGTATTCATTCACCCAGGAATAAAGGTTTTGAGCTTTAACTGTGTTTAGGCATTGTTAACCATTAGTAGCAATAAGAAAATGAGGTAGGACTGTATGAGACTGATTTGAAGTGTGTGTGTGTGTGTGTGTGTGTGTGTGTGTGTGTGTGTGTGTGTGTATGTGTATACAACTGAGTAGAGAAGAACACCCAAGATAAGTAAGCTGGAGTTGTACAGGTGAAAGCCACCAGCACACATTAGAAATTCCAAACATATGGATTTTCCTCCACAAAAGTCTCACTAGTTCCTCCAAAGGTGAGATAAGTACTATTAACTCTTCCTCATTAGAACTGAGTGCTTGGAATGTGAAAGGATTTTAAGTCACACAGTGTAAATGGACGGCAGCTCACATTTGAACATGGAGGTATGAAACTCCAAAGTCTTTTCTCCAGCAATATTGTCATTACCAGGGGTAGATTTGCTTCAAAGAAATGAGGATTAAATCTGCAGGGCCCAGTGCGGATAACGAATACTACCCTGCCAAACAATTGGTGGCCTTAGGAAATTTCACTCACTTCAAAGCTTATCACAACCCTAGACAAGATTACAGACGATCCTCCAGTTCTGTGATAAAATAATTTTTAAAATAATTTCTCATTAGACGTGTGTGTGTGTGTGTGTGTGTGTGTGTGTGTGTGTGTGTATGTGTGTAAAATCTGTTTCCTCGGGAGTAGGGATCCTGGATAAATGGGCTTCATCAATGAGGAAGCCAGCACTAAATTATTTCATTTCATGTAGGCTGCCTCTAACCTTACATTCTTTCATTTAAAGATCAAAACCCCAGGTTGGGGTTGTAACTTAGTAAAAGAGTGTTTGCCTTGCATATGTGATATCCTAGGCTCAGTTCTTAGTTTTGACAATAGATCAAATCAAATAACAAACAAAACAATTCTGTGAAGAGTTAAGATATTAGCTTCATTTTAATCACACATTTCAAGCTGAGTATGGTGGTACATTCCCAGAATACCAACTGATTAGAGAACTGAGGCAAGAGATGTGAGTTTGAGGCCACAAAAACAAACCAACCAGCCAGGCGGTGGTGGCGCATGCCTGTAATCCCAGCACTCGGGAGGCAGAGGCAGGTGGATCTTTGTGAGTTCAAGGTCATCTAGAGCGAGATCCAGCGCAAAGCTACACAGAGAAACCCTGTCTCGAAAAACCAAAAAAAAAAAAAAAAAAAAAAAAACCCAAAAAAAACAACCAAACAAACAACCAAAAAACCAACCAACCAACCAACCAATCTACTAAACATCTTTGAAGATTTGATTTTGTTGTTTTTAGTTATGTGTATGTGTCTGTGTGTGGTTACGCATATGTATGTACCTATGGAAGGCAGAGGCATATGATCCTCTGGAACTGAAGTTATAGGCTGTTGTAAGCTCTCTGCCATGGGTGCTGGGAACTGAACTTGGGTACCCTACAACAGCACTCAGGACTCCTAAGTGCTGAGCCATCTTTGTAATCCCATACAAAAAAAATGTAAAGGACAGTACATTTCAAAGATAATGTGATTATTTTTGTGGAGGACCTTTGAAACAAAATCTGTATTTACAGCATGTGAGGTCTGATAACATACAGAACGTTATTCCTTTTCCCCCCAATCAATAGAAGTAAGGTTGATGATGCAGGAAGAACAAGTCATTTGTAGTCTTAATTAAAATTCATATCTAACTATAAGAGCAATACTACTGTAAAATATTTAAACTATTTTCACTTAGTTTGACTAATATTTTCCCAGGTTAGAATACAGAACACTCATTGTATTTTGTCACGTTAATTTGAATGACTGGGTATACATAAGTGGAACATGAAGCTTACAAAACTAATTAATTGCAAGTTAATTTAAAATATCTTGAGGATTTCATACGTTTTGCAAAAATGATAAGACTAGACAAAACTGTTACTCTTCACAAGAGTTACAAAAGACTTAGGATCTCTCAGCTCAGAAATCCCTTTGGTACAGATTTCACTGTATTGTACTCTTGAGAGTAACTGCTGAAATGGTTTATTTTTAAACCTTTCTATTTCTTCAGTTATTGCTATCAGTTTATTGTGGGAAGTTTGGTGTAATAGGCATCAAGCTACTAGGTAACAGAGACTTCCGAATCACAATGCTTGATTGCCCTGCCCTCTACTCAAGAAAGCTGAAGGTCTGGGGAGCATCATTGGTCCAGTTTCCTGTCTGGCATCTCTGGTGCCCTCATGAGATGGGTGCTCTGCTTCTCTGGGCTGTGCTCATGTGTCTCCAGGTTCTCTTTGAGGAATCCCTCATAAAATTGTTGTTCAGAAACAGTCCACAATTTTTTGCTTGGTCCTACATCACTCTCTCATTTACTTACTTTGTTTTACTTATATAAAAGAGCAAATGGCAGCTAATCTTTCTTCCGCATTTTAACATTTGGTTTGTGTGTAACTGATGTTTCCACTTGTATGTCCCTTTGCTAGAGTGTTCAATTTACCTTCAGTTTATGGTCATTTTAAAAGATCTCTTTCTAGAAAAAATAAATCCCTCCTCCTCTCTTCCTTTTCAGTACTTCCTTAAAATGTCAATCATAAAATTCAAATTTGATCTGCTGACACCATTGCTAATTAAGAGACAATTTTCAATAATTACGTGTAAACATTTGTCCTCATTTTTAGTTTAAAGGTTAGTAATTTCTAACCTTTTTATCTTCCGCATGTGTATATCTACCTTCATAGTAGTTGATTGAGGTAAAAATACAGAGTTTTAGGAAACACTGAAATATATGTATATAACAATAGAACAATAACTGATAATTTTGGACTTCTTCTGAAAAGATGAGCTATGTATGGCGTTGCCTCATTTGGTAAGAGCCTGCCACTTACTCACCTACCTTGAGAGCACTGTGACATTTCTCAGTGGAGGAAATGGACAGTAGAGACAAGAGCAAGTAAGACATATGTGAGCCATTCTAGAAATATTTGTTTTCAGTAACAGATTCTTCATGCAGGATAAAGGCTGACAAATACTGACCTCATGTCCTGTAGTTTAAGCTTTTGCTTATCAATTTTGTAGGTAGAACCTGAGAAAACTAAACCGTTTTTTTTTTATTTTTTAAAAATTTTTATAAAATTGGTTTTGCTGTTAAAAAAAAAATAGAGTTCAGAAGCCAGAGATCTTGCTTGATTATTGGTTCTGCTTCGTAAAGCAGACCCATATGATGTCAATAACAGCTCTCCTTAGGTTCACTCATTCAGACCTCCCAGGCCAGCTTCAGCATGGGGCAAAACACAGGCTGCATCCTTCTTCACTTCTGCAGGCAAAGAAGTTGGGATTGCTGCATATTAAGACAACTCAAAGAACAGGAAGACTTTCATTAGCTGTGTTTTTCTCTTCAATCTGACTAATCAACTATTTTTGATGTTTACTGATCTTCTTTGAGAACAATGGGATTTAAATTTGAAGCTAGAGCAGAATTCATTCTACAATGGAGCCTGCATGGCAACGTCTAACACTTCTCCAGTGATGGCCCTGCAATGCCCGATTATAACTTGCGATTTCCCAGGGGAAAGTCAAGAAAACAAAACGGCCTAAAATCATGGGGGAAATGATGACGTATGGGACAAATGTCTGCAATTCTGTGAGCAGTGGCTGGAAAGCGAAGGGCAGAAACGGGGAAAGGAGTTCCACTCGAATGGCAAGATGGTAGTGACAAATTCTTCAGCTGTGCATGTGTGTCATGATGGGGTGCAGAGCCCCTTCCCAAAAATCACAGTTACATTTGGTGTTTGTCAAACACAGTGAAGAGGGAAAGCATTTGGACCTGTGGATTGCTTAACCTGGGGACACCAGAGGTCACTGGAACCTGCATTCATACCCTTCTGTTCTGTTATAGCTAAGATCTATGATACTATTTCATTCATTTTGTGAGATTGCCAGCAGTTTTCTGTTTACTTCAATACCCGAGTGTTTTTATAGGGAACCTGGCCTTCCTACCCTGGTAGACTAATTTATATCACATGGTTTTTCGATAGCGCTAGCTCCTGTTTTAATAAGTCACTGATTGAGCAAGGAACTGTACAAATGGGAAAGACACATTCCACATTCCTACCGACACTGAATACTACATGCACTTTTCACTCTGTGCTAAATCTCTGTCCTACAATTGAATTTTTCTAAAGTTAGGCTTTGACAAAAGAAGTGTTAGGAGACAGGCAAACATGCCACTCGTGCTGTCCCTCATGACTGCAGATGCTTAAGAGATGCTGGTTCAAAAGGAGGGGAGGAGGGAGCCTGCTCACCAGCTCCACCATGCAATCACTCCTGTTGGTAAGAACAGCATGTGACCCCAAATAGCACTCCCAAGACAACTGTATCAAGAACATTAAGAGGGTCCTGTCTTGTGGAAGTCAGCCGCCAGGCCTGCTACTTTAGGAGACCAGCAGGAGCAAAGGGCCTGGGGATAATTGGTATTTATTCTTGCCCTTAGTTTGGATTCCAGGCCTTAGCTAAACCTTTCCCAGCACAGCAAACCCATGGTTAACTTGACAACAGGAAGAAGGCCTCAGGAGAGAGCTGCAATTAGCTTCCCCTTGCCAAACAAAACATAAAAAAAACCCTACTGGAAAGGCACATGTGATTTTTAATGACAGTTGGCAGATGAAAAAGGATCCCCTTAGAAATGAGAACATACTTGGGTTACCACACAATAACCAGGGAAGAGGTGTTTATTAGAAAAGGGGCTAATTATCCGTACTGAAGTGAAGAGAAAAAAAGAAAGACAGTGAAAGAAAAAATAGTCATAATTAGAAAGAAGATTGTTTCTAAGGCATGGATTCACAGACATGGCTGTCAGGTGACTTGTTTAAGTTCTGGTTCATGGTGCACACCAGATCTTAACCTTGCTCTCAAAATGTTTTCTGTAAGGGACCATGCTAGCAACGGTGGACACTCAGTCTCTGAAAAGCTTCTTTTTTTCTTTTCTCTTTTTCTTTTTTTGGTTTTGCGAGACAGGATCTCTCTGTGTAGCTTTGCGCCTTTTCTGGAACTCACTTAGTAGCCCAGGCTGGCCTCGAACTCACAGAGATCCGCCTGCCTCTGCCTCCCGAGTGCTGGGATTAAAGGCGTGCACCACCATTGCCTGGCTTCTGAAAAACTTCTAATGACAAGTCATTGTAAGTGAGCAAGATGCCTACCTGCTCTAAGCCTCACTTCCACTATCCGAAGAGTTGGAGACTCTGTAGGCTGCCAGCTGAATGCTCCGTTGTGTCTTGAGACCCTCTGGGGCTTGATTGAAGCTTAGCAACTGCATTTTGCATGGTGGTGGAGTGACTTTAGTTGCAGCCTTTAACACACCCTGCTTAGTGTGTTAGTAATGATAGGAGGCCTGAGAGAAGCCCATTAGAAGATTAGAGGGAACATGTAGGGAGAGAGAAGTCAAGCTCTTTTTTTCTCCCCAGATTTATTTTATTATTTTATGTATGTGAGTGTTTTGTCTGCATGAATGTATGTGCTCGTGCCAAGTATGTGCCAAGTGCGTGCCTGGTGCCAGTGGAGCTCAGAAGAGGGCATCAGATCCAGATCCCCTGGGACAGGAGTTATAAGTGCTTGTGAGCCACCATGTGGGAGCTGGGAATCAAACCCAGGTCATCTGCCAGAGCAACAAGTGCTCTTAACCAATGAACCAGCTCCAGTCAATGGAGTCAAGTTCTTACCCAAGAAAAATGCAGTATCTGGAAGTAGGAGACTTGGAAGAGGCAGCCATACTAAGCAGAAACCAGGGGAAGGTAAGGGGTGGAGGAGGAAGGCAACACAGACAGGCAGAGGTAAGGAAGAGTTCATTCATACACTGGTTAAGACCTTTTCTGCTTTGTTTTGGGTTTTGAGACGGTCTTACTCTATAGTTGAGATTGGATTTGAACTCAATATATAGCCTAGGCTGTCCTTGAACTCACAGCAATCCTCTTGCCTCCAGCTCCTGAGTACTTTTATGAGAGACACAAGCCACCAAACCTATCAGGAAGACATTTAAGAGGTGGGTGGGCTATCCAAATTGGTGAGCTAGCCTTGTTGAGTAGGGTTTATTGGCAGAGTGAGATTGGCCATGCTTTCCTCCCAGCTCTTACTCAAGTGGACACCAACACTTATATCTTGTTATCTGTAGTCTTGAAATCTGACTAGTCCTGATAAATGCAGAAGGCTATACATTTATAAGCAGACAGATGTTCCCATGTTTGTTACAAAGCACTTTTCCCTCTTATAAACTGTGCTTTGAACTTAGAAAGACTCATTCTAAGAAAATAGAAGCATTGCTGGGGAAACATGGTTGAAACCTGGGTCAAGGCCCAGAAATCCTAATGCTGTGAAATGCTCCAGGGCCTGCTGGGAACCTCCAGGGGTTACTTATGCTGAAAAAAACAAACAAACAAACAAACAAAAAAACCTGTCAACTGAAATATACTTTGTACGTTAACATTTTTCATTGTGTCAGCTCCCATTTCAATTTTTTGTCAGATTTGGAATGTTTGAATTAGCTTTTCCTGAGAGTCATGGTATCTGTCCCACTTTTCTAAACCTGAAGCTACCAGTGAATTGGTCTGCAGATGAGGCTTGGCTTCTTGCTCCCTTGCGGTCACCACTTCCTTAACTCTTTAAAGCTCCAAAAGTTTTGGGAACTATCTTGGTACTTCTATTGCTTGAAATTGATTTTCTTTGCAAAGAAAGTGTCCCCAGATTCTACCTGTATCCATTTTCACTTCATCTGTATGGATACACCAGCTGTTAGCTGGTGGTGAGGACAAGGGGTCCATGAGCTGTTCTTTTTACTTTGTCCACACCTTTTCTGAACTGTGCTGGTGTTCTTAATGGCCACTGAGGGGAGCCACATACCCACACTTGTCAGTCTGAACGGTGTACCCCTTTAAGGAAGCTGAGGTCATACCTTGTTGTGGCCAATATGGAAAGAAAATTGCTAAATGCTCACAGAAGGAAAACAGCAATTCAAGTTGGCAGATTCTTGGATTTAAATTTGAAACAATCATTTTATTTGACTTCCTCTGCATCTGTCTTTAGAGGGTGCAGACAATGTTGCAAAGGGCACTGTGCTAGAAGGTGGCATGCATACTCTCACAGCCTGGTTCTCCTTTCTTCCTTTTGCATGGACCTCTGAGAATGATAGGTACAAGATGATTAAAACCCTAAATTCATGTGTCTTCTGTATTTGGGACCATATGCTATGGTTCCCAGAGCTCCTGGGTTCTCCAGGAACATAAACCAGACAGCTAAGTGGCATGTTTTATACTATTTAAAAATTTTGTAGCTTCTGGGAGTCTCCAAACTGAATTTACTCTTAGCGCCATCCTCTAAGAACAATCTTAAGCCATAAAGTTAACAGATCACTGATACTAACGGAAGCAGAAAGATGAGCAGTGGAAAGCAATTATTCAGCCACTGGTGCCCACTTCAACTTACGTTAGTGTTGCGCATGTGCTGTTTGAGCCAAGTGGTGCAGACACAGAAGTGATGAGACTGCAGGAGGAAAGGCACTTCACCAAAGGGGTGGGGTTTCTCTGAGGGTCTTTTCCTATGGGATAGGGTCATTTATATTGAGAGATGTTGGATACAAGATTTGAGGGGGCTATGAACCCAGTGCCTTCAGACTTTGATTGACACAGTGTGAACACCAAGGACCAGGGCCACTCAGGCTGTCTGGGGACTCCCAATGAAGAAGAGCAATCATTTGATTAGACTCTTGGAGCATCTTATTTCCCCACTATGAAGTGTAGAATTTGTAATTTTGCTTTTTTTTTTCATTTAATTGCATGCTAATGATGTCTGTGAAGGATAATAAATTCTAGTGCTCTAATTAGATTCATGCTGTATAAACTTTAACTATATTAATGCATATGATTTTTAGAAAAGTAGATTTTCAAAAAAATGAGTGGAATTAAAATGTGAAAACCTAAAAGATTATCTCAATTAAACCTCTTTATCTTATTGGATTCAAAACAGTTAGACTGAGAATATTTGATTTTGCATTTAGTTTAGGAAGTCAAATTAATTACAGAAGTGCTTGGCAAATTTTTCATAATTACTAAGATGTTATTTTTTCTAGATAAAGATACTCCATTGGTGGATCATGTTGAAGAAATAAATTGGGTGAAAATTATGATTTGCTAGAGTTTGTGATATACCAAGCAGTTCATACTTTAATTTTTCCACAATAAGACATTGGTATTTGTAGACAATTTAGAAATTGGAAAGGTTAATGGAGGCATAAATTCATTAATATGAACTTCAGCTCACACTGTTAGTATCAAAAGGGTTCTGATACCAACATTTATTCTCTTAATTTAAGAGAAAGGTTCTTATTTTAACTTTATACCAAAGGTTGATGTTGATGCATATTAATACAATTTATGTTCTGAGCTAGCTTGAGAGTGATATGGTAGAGTAGTCTCAAACAGATTCCTATTCTGTGTATGTCAGCTTTTCTGTGTGATCCGCACCTCTCACACTGTGTTAACCTCAAGTTCCAGGTTTCATTTTCCACTCAGTCTTTTAGGCTTTTTGAAGTTGCTCAGACAAGAAATGAATGGAGATATCTTTCCTGGGTATCTAATGTACCTTCTCAAGCATCATGTGTGGTTACATTTGGTTCTAATGAGCCTCTTTGTCTGGTATCATTCAATGTTGAGTGTTATCTAATGACTTAGAGTTAGATGGGAATCATTTGTGAACACTGGAGAGAGAAGGAGAGGAACATGATTTTCATTAGTCTTCTATGATAGTCAAATTTATAGTCATGTTATGTTATATATATATATGTATATGTATATGTATATGTATATATATATATATATATATGTTATATATATCTTTCAATTAAGTAGGTAATCTTCAAACACTTCAAAGACCTATAGAATATGGCATTTAAAATGTTCAAAAATTTAGCTTTCTGGACAGTAAGACGTCTGTTCCTGGCAGCACCAATTTACTTCAGAGAGGAGGATGGGCATCGAAGACACTCTAAATGGTAGAGTAGTCTCAAACAGATTCCTATTCTGTGTATGCCAGCTTTTGCTGTGTGATCTGCACCTCTCACACTGTGTTAACTTCAAGTTTCTGGTTTCATTTTCCACTCAGTCTTTTAGGCTCAAATATTCAACTTAAATATCTTGTGGATAAAAGTGAGAAGGTGGACATGTCAGAGAAGCTAAAGAAAGCAATAAATTCTATCTTTTTTTTGTTGTTGTTTTTCAAGACAGGGTTTCTCTGTGCAGCTTTGGTGCCTATCCTGAACCTCGCTCTGTAGACTAGGCTGGCCTCGAACTCACAGAGATCCACCTGGCTCTGCCTCCACAGTACTGGGATTAAAGGTGTGCATGTCACCACTACCTGGCAATAAATTCTGTCTTAATCACAGATAACTGAGAAGCTAAGAGGAAGCCAGAATGCACTCAGCAAGGAAACATTTCCTTTTCCTAGAGAGAGTTAGCAAGAAGGTTTAACTTAACAAAAGAAGATTTTGAGTTAACAGGGTGGCAAGGGACATTTTACCAAGCAACACACATTATGATAATTAAGGGGGCTGTTTCCAAGTGATGGTAGTGTGTGCTTCAAATTTTACTAGGTTAGATTCACTGACTAGAGAATAAAATTTTCAATATGGAGCCTTCAGTTAGACACAAGGACAGATGTGAATCAACTTGTACAGTTTCTTCCCATGAGCCTCTTGTAGTCCAGATCCTTCATTCTATGTTTCAAGAACAAATTTGCCCTCCATAATTTAATTTGACTTGAAAGGTCAACTATTTGAAGCCCTCTCTCTAGAAGTCCAGATTATGGTGTTTTGTTTTTTTTTTCCAATTACTAAAGAAAAAAAAAAAAAAAACAGAAAGAAGTAGAAAGCCTGCCTTATAACTGGTTGTTAGGGATTCTATTATTGCAATAAAGTATCAAAAGCAAGTTGGGAAAGAGTGAATTTATTTCTTTTGATAGCTTACAGCCCATCATCCAAGGAATCCAGAGCAGGAACTCAAGGCAGGAACTTGGAGGTGGGAACTGATGCAGAGGCCAAGAGGAAGCCTGCTTACTGTATTTATCTCCATGGCTTGCTCAATGTACTTTCTTATAGCACCCAGGACTACCATCCCAGGAGTTGCATAGCGCTCAGTGAACTGGATCCTCTAGGTCAGCCATCAATCAAGGAAACACACTGCAGGCTAATAATGCAAAGGCATTCTCCCACTTGAATTTCCCTCTATCTCAGTGAGTCTGGCTTGTGTTAAACTGACACAAACCTAACCAGTACAGACCTCATTATCTCTAACTTTTTATTTTGATAAATTCAAAACTACAAAGAAATTTAAATAAGAACACAATGTGTCCACATGGTCCTCATCTAGAGCCTGGAACTGCTAACTGTTGCCGGAGTTTTCTCCAGTCCACACAGCTCCCGCAGCTGCTCAGACACAAGGAAACACAAAAAGACTTACATGACTTATAAACTGTATGGCAATGGCATGCTTCTTGCTATCTAGTTCTTATAACTTAAATCAACCTATTTCTATTAATCTATAAGTTGCCACATGGCTTGTGGCTTACTGGAACTTTACATCTCACTTATGGCAGCGGCGGCTGACAGCATCTCCTGACTCAGCCTGCCACTTCCCATCATTCTCCTCTCTCCTTATCCTGCCTATACTACACTTCCTGCCTGGCTACTGGCCAATCAGCATTTTATTTATCAATCAATCAGAGCAATACATTCACAGCATATAGAAACACATCCCCAGCACTTCCCCTTTTCTTTTTTTTAAACATGAAGGTTTTAACTTTAACATAGTAAAATTACATATAACAAAACAAGCAAGAATTATAGTTATAATATCTAGTCTATTTGTATTTGGCAAAATTAAAGAAGATATCCTATCTATCCTATATTTGTGAGTTTAAGGTTTTATATCTAACTTATCTTTTATCATAACTGAGGAAATTATAACTATCTAGTCTTCAGCTACATCAAAGACCTCAGAAGATATAATATTACCTAAGTAAACATGAAGTACATTATAAGCAACTTTCAAAAATCTAGAATCACAGAGACAGCTGGCTTCCTGGACAGTCATCCAAAGTGTCTCTGTAAAGTTGGGGCATCTGTCTTCAGCCCACAGGTCTAGAGTCTCTCAGTCACTTCTCTCTGTGTCCTGTAGAATGTCTGGCAGTTTCCTCTGTGAAGCAGGAACCTGAAGGACCATTTTGTCAAACAAAGTTCAGTGGTCACCTTCCTATGGGTTCTGCATGTCCAGTCAATCAAGCAGTCCAGGTAAAAACAGTTTCTTGTCCAAATGGCTATTTTTGCCAAGAAGAAGATAAACTCCATATAGAGGGTCTTTGATGCCCATCCTCCTCTCTGAAATAAGTTGGTGGTGCCAGGAACAGACATGTCTCACTTTCCAGAAAGCTAAATTTTTAAACATTTTAAATGCCATATTCTGTAGGTCTTTGAAGTGTTGGAAGATTATCTACCTAATTGAATTATACATATACATATATATATGTAAAACATATATATATATATTTATATATATATAAAACATAACATGACTATAAGTTTGACTATCATAGAAGACTAATTAAAATCTGTATTTTTAATTATCCATTACAACCTAAATGAGTTACATAAACATAATACTTAAATGAGAGTAGAAATATATTTATTGTATAATAAAATCAACTGTAAATTTGTATCAATAAACTAAAATCTATAGCAATGTAAAACATTTCTAAACAAGTTGTCTCTCATTAAAAGTAGGTTCAATAATCTACCTTTATCCTATAGTATCTATATCCTCTTTTTTACTTTAAAAAGAGATTGTGTTTATAATCAACCCCCTTTAAATAAAAATAAACATTTATAAACAATATTTTGGAAATTTGGGCATAGCTTCTCATACTACATCCTGCTGGATGAGGGCAATGTATTCTTATGTGGACATAAAGAAAATTTTAGGATTATGGAGTCTTATTATAAAAGGAACAAGTAGGACATTTCCTTATAATTTCCTTGGCTTGTTGCCAGGTTAAGAAAAAATCCTTTTTTAAAACCTTTACTATTGACATGATTTTTTTTTTTATGAAATACTGAGGCCTCTAGCACATTTCCTATCAATAATTTATCAATCTCATCATTACCTTGTGCTAGAGGGCCTGGCAGACCCATATGGGATCAGATGTGAGTTTTATATATGGGATGACTCCTATTCCTGATTGCATCTTGTAACTGAATAAATAGTGAAAATTCTGACTCATCAGGGATAAATTCTGCAGTCTCAATATGTAATACCACTCTTTCAGCTGAGTGGTCAGTAACTATGTTGAGAGGTTCTGAAAAATCCATTAATCCCAAGCAGCTAATATTTGCCACAGTTTCTCCTATATCTCTGTTATGTTTCTCCACATCTATAGGTGGTGATTTCCTGTCACTCCTAAATAATCACTCAGAGACTTAGTATTAATTATAAATGATAGGCCAATAGCTTAGGCTTGTTACTAACTAGATCTTAAAACTTAAATTAACCAATTTCTATTAATCTACATATTGCCATGTTGCTCATGGCTTTACCTGTCCTCCAGCATATCTTGGTCCCTCTGCACCACTGGTCTCAAGTTTCTAGTACAGGAGTCTCCCTTTACGTGTGAGGACACATGACAGGTCCTCTAATAGATGCCTGAACCTGCAGGCAGTATTACATCTTGTATATACTATGTTTTTCCTTCAGTATATATACTCATGATAAAGTTTAAAATTTAGGGATAGTAAAGGATTAAGTATAATAATTATAGAAAAGGATAATTATAACATGTTATAAGAAAAATGAGTAACTTTTTCTCTCTTTCTGTTTGTGTGTGTCAAAAATCTACACTATCATAAAGCCCTTTCTTCTTGTTGTGATGTAAGATAGAATGACTATGTGTTAAGATGAAGTGAGGGGAAGGATTGAGCATTTATCCTGCACTGTATACACAATATGTGAAGTTGTGGGATATTTGATCACACTGTGAAGCCTGAGATTGCATTATTGTTTTCCTAGGACTTCCCAGTAAATATTTTTGTTTCTCCATTGACTGCTAGTAATAGAACATAAAGCAGTGGGGGAGCGGGAGTACTATTTTAATACTGTTATATATCCTTGTCCTTGAGCATGGCTACAGTAGTGAGTCATTTCAACAGTATAGCAGAAGGAATGTCATGTTTGAGGGTAGGTTACCAAAAGGCTGTGGCTTCTGCCTTCCCTACTCTCTTGCTTGTGCTGGAGTTGAGAAAGGTGAGAACGGTGAGCCAAATTATCTCTTAATGCTCATATGTTCTTAATTTATTGAGAAGGATTTCATATAAATGTTGACTATTAGCCTCCCTGTTTTAATTTCATTCTGATTTTGCTGGATGACAGTGTGTAGGTTTACAGCCAGCTGTCATGTTGCTAGGGGACATACTGAACAATCTACTAATATTTTGACTTCCTCAGATGGTTAGGCTCTTCTGTTTATGTTTGCTGAAATTACCATTATTTCAAAAAATTTGCATCTCCAGCTCAGCTAAGACCACAGATAAGCATTTTTGATAAATTTGTAGCAGCATAATTAAAAATCACGTTCACAGAAACAACATTAGGCACCTGCACATCAATCTGTGCAGTGTATTTTATAGGAGTCCCGAGGGCAGAAGAGAGCGAAGAATGGGGGATAAAGAGAAGGCAGAGTGGTGTGGTGTTCACATTTTCATTTGTTTTTTACATCAATACAACATGTGTGTGTGTGTAGGATGGTCAGAGGACAACTCGCATGAGTTAAGTTCGCTCCTACCATGTGGACCCTGGGGGTCCACATCAGATCACCAATCTTGGCAGCAAGTGCCTTCTCCTGCTGACCCATCTCAGCCACCCTATTTTGGACATTTTAGTAAGCTTTTGTAAAGAATTTCTTTCTTTTCCTTTTTTTTTTTTTCATTCTTATTAGTTGGATAATCTTAGTGGAAGCTAAGAAAAAAATATGATGTAAAACTGCTTTGGTAGAAAATAATGCTTGACATTTTAAGACATTTAAGACATATATAACAAACATATACAATCATAAAAGTTTCATTAGTGTCAAATAAATTATTTGATCAACTGAAGGAAAGAATGGTGTAGGTGCAGATCATTGGTAGTCTGTGAAGTTGATGCTGGGTCATTGTGCATCTGGTTATTTGAGGAGGCCAACCATGTGAGGCTGGTTGAGAGAAACCCACTGATGGTGGACATTCCTGGGCTATTTATGTCTTGTGCTGTTTCTCCCTTTCAGCTCTATTTGTTGGTCCGGAGCCCACTTACTGAAACAATGCATGACATTCTGCTTTCAGAAAAGACACTTTGTTTGCAATGCCATGATGCAAACTAGATATTGTCACCCTGTACACTGCAGGAAGATGACAGCTAGACCAAAGCCCTGCTATCAAGCAGTTCCTTGCCTAAACCCATCTGAATCATTACCATGTTCACAGGCATCTACAGCTGCAGTATTTTATACAGCAGTGTTAACCAAGGACAGCTTTGACTTATCACTGGCAAACACCCATTTAGCAGAACACATTTTGAACTACATGAGCATTTTAGTCTTTGCAACACTAGAAACAAGATGAATTAATGTACTAAACTGTCTTGCCATTGTGTGACAGGTAGCTATGAAGCAAAGGCCACAAGGAACTAGCCTAGCTTCAAGACCTAGAAAATAAAACCAATTTGGTGAAGGTGTCCACACAAAGTGATTGTGTGTCATGGTTAAATGATTGTGAGATGTCTGAAAGGCAAACTTATGTCACAGGCAAGAAGGGCTCTCTGGATAGATGGCTACATATCATTCTGGAGAGACAACTGGAAGTTTTGATCTGGGAAAGGTCATACCACAGAAATTGGTATCATCTGAGAATACAGGGTGTTGAAAATGCAAGACATCATAACTGAAGCTTATGTGTGCTCAAGCTATCACCTGTTCTATAGTCTCTGGAAATTAGAGTCTTCAGAGTAAGGTTAAGTAGATACTAGACCAGGGAAGTGTGTGTCTCCTCTCTCATACTGCTCACAGTTGCCAAGAAGGGAAGCTTTTCTGGAAAGTTGGAACAGAGCTGGGTCTAGTAGATTTTCAGAGTTCCTAGATTGGGGAATCAATACAAACAACCCTTTTACTAGCTTATTTTAACCCTTCATTATCATTTATTGTGCCTCCCTGCTCACTAAGATATTGTGAGAAGACTGAATGAAAGAATGAAGGAGAAGAATGAATGGACTACAGGTTTCTTTCCTTTTGGAAGGTTTTCCTGTCATCCTCCCATCTACCTTGAGACTGAATTCACAGGCTCTCAACTGTCCTTGTGCTTGACTGTCTAGGGTACAGCACTTCACACCATGCATTTGAAGAGTGGATGCTAATGTCTATCTATTCTCTGGCCTGGATAATTCTCAAGGGTAGGAAAATTCATAGTCAGTCTTTGATAGTTCAGCTTGCAATAGCTGCTTGAGAGTAGAACTATGCTGTGATTGTAACATGAAAGGCACTGAGATGTAAATCAAGAATTTGAGTGTTCTTATTAAATAGACAAGGCCAAGCTTCTGACAAAATACAGTCAAGCACAAGCAATACTTTAGAAAGCATTGGTAGATAGAGTTTTTCTTTTGGATAGCCAGCTGCCAAATAACCACACAGAGACTTATTAATTATAAATGCTTGGCCGATAGTTTAGGCTTGTTACTAAGTAGCTCTTACAATTAAAATGAACCTATATTCTTTCTTTCTTTTTTTAAAAAGTTTACTTGTTTATTTATAGTGTTTTTTTCATTTTACATACCACCCATTTCCCCCCCCCCCCCCTTCTCCTGCTTCTCACCCCATCCTAGCACCACCCACTCTTCATAGGGGGTAAGGCCTCCCTTAGGTATTCAACATAGGCTGGCACACCAAGTTGGGGCAGGCCCAAGCCCCTCCCCTCTGTATCAAGACTGAGTAAGGGATGACCTATATTTCTTATCTACCCCACATAGCAATTCCTCTTTTCAGCACAGCATGTTCATCTTGCTTTTTTCAGTATCTCCTGACTACTCCTCCCTCTTCTTTCCTGCACTCTCATTTTGTCTGAAAGTCCTGCATAACTTTTTCCTGCTTAGCTATTGGCCTGCCAGCTCTCAATTAACCAATGAGAGTAATACATATGCCCAAATAATGCTTGCTGTGGAACAATCATTATAGACATATGTACTATAAAATCTAGAAAGTGAAACTTTTAAAATTGTACTACCTAAATATAATGTTTTTATTTACTTTGTGCTTTTTTACATAATTATGCACTTTTGTGAGTTGATACATATTAAACATATGGGTAGTTTTCCGTCTCATTTTGCACTGTAACACTAACCATTACATGCTCTTTAAACATTATTGGCTCTCTATTTTTCTGGTATTCAGAGTCAGGGTGCTTTTGATATTTGCTTTTATGTATATTGTTTTCCAGTATAAATCCTCCTTCTGATTTCTATTTCCTTTAAGTGAAGCAGCATTTTCTAGAATCTTCATGTCAGTTTATGTTTCCCACTGGTGTGTATGTGAGAGAGTTTTCCTGACACACTTTTGGCAGGACCATTATTCCTTAAAAAGGAACAAGTTGGACAATGCATTGTTCTTTTTTTAAAATTAACTTTTGATCATTTACTTTCCAAGATAGGAAAATAGAATAAGAAAAACAAAGAGATAAGAATCGTCAAAGAAAACCTAATGGTTCTGGGAAGGAAACCTCAAGCCAAAGAAAACCTCAGTGGAAAGTCTCACCAATAGATTGGGTCACTTAAGAAATCAGAGCTGGGAAACAAAGTAGAGGAATTGGGTCATCCAGGAAAGGGGTCAATGACAGGTTTTTAAAAAATACATGAGCAGATTGTGGGCAATCTCAGGGGCATCACAAAAAGACTTGAGCTTTGAGTGTTTTCTGTGTTATACATCTCCTCTGATATTTATATGTTTGAACTCTATTGTCAAATTTCCTTTGTGTTGCTACACACAGCAGAACTTTCATGTTGACAACAATTGGGTAAGGAGGATGGAATCAAGAGAAAAGAAGCATTGGCTTGTACAACCAAAGTGTGAAATGTGTGGGGAACAAATTTTCCTTTTACAGATATAGAGTGACTAGCTTTTGTTACATATCATAGCAGCTTTCAAGGGATAAAACAATAGACTGCTAAGTCAGTTACTGATTTAGAATGCACTGGGAAAAATGAGAAAGCTTAGGGATTCTTGAAATTGAAAGAAATTATAGATGGTCAACTGTGCTGAAAGTTAGGGCTGAAAATTGGTTAGAAGACTGGCTGCATTGTAGGAGAAATTGACCCCATAGCTATATTAATTTCTTACACTAAAGTAAACGATCAGGAAGGGGGCATTTGGATAGATGCTTTTGAGAATCTTTAAAGGATCCTTCTGCTCCTTGATAGAGAACAACAGTTTCCTATCATCAAGGGAACAACCTCATAAGCAAATTCCTTGCAAACTTTCATTTTCTTCTAATCTACATTTTTTAGATAAGTATGGCCAGAAATCAGCATGGTCTTTCTAAATGGTGTGGTGAGTGTTTACTAGCAGCAGCTAGAATGAGAATATATCTCAAAGCCACTAAGGTAGCAGGGGCTGCTTATAAAGTTGAGGAAGGGAACATGTTGGTGTTCAACCCTGCTTCCCATCAAACTTTCTCTTACATATATTATTTGTTCCTTAAGCTTTATTTCTGTTTTACTCTTGTGTTCATCTTTTCAGAGTTTGAAGGACTCAGTTCTGTTCTTAACTATTCCAACATTGGCTTTGTAGTTTGAATTGTTTCTCTTCCTTTAGTATAAGTTCAGCCATGATCTTTTGGAGTAGTTGACTGCCAAGGACTGAATCAGCTACATTGCTCATTGTCATGGCAAGGACTTATTTTGAATCCTGGTTTCAGAGGTTATATCCCATGGTCATTTGATCTCAAGGCTATGGACCATAGTAAGTTCAAGCTTTAGGTGGAACTCAGTTTCTCACCTCATGGCGGCTGGCAGGAAGAGAGAAAGACAGAAAAGGACCGGGGATATGATATGGCATCCTAGGACTGAATGACTCACTTCCTCCAAGAGGAGCACATTACTTTCCAACAATGCCAGCAAGTTGTGATTCTAGAATCTACAGCTGAGGTCAGAGTCCTTGTGACCCAACCTTTTTTCAGCGATTGGTCCACCAGCTGGAGACAAAGCCTTTAATAAGTGATCAATCTGTTAGCGAGATGCTTCAAATCTAATACACAACATTGGTGTCTTAAGTCATCTTAATTTTTTTAGATTCTTAAACTAAAACCAAATTGTTATTATGAAATAAAAATTTAAATATGTGTTTAGACATTTTATAGATGTGTGTTTTGGGGGAATTATTGGAATGTAAAGGCAAAAACCAGTACCTGATGAAGATGGTAGGAGAGAGAGGCTGTGATCCAGTACGTTAGTGGAGGTTCTGACTTACATCCAAGGTCAAAACCATAGCTCCTTTTTTCAAAGGGAAGCAGAAGGTTAGTGACCAGTAGTGGGAATGTCTATTTTGTGATAAAGTGGAAGAAGATGCACACTGATTTATGCTGACAGTGTTGAACATGGGTGAACAAGATGGTACTAATTTGCATGGCCATATGAATGTTTTTTATTTTATTTTTGTTTTGTTCCATGTACTTGCATCTGGTCTGTTTCCCTTTTTACTGTATTTTTAATTTATATTAACATAAAGGGTTTCAATGTAGCATTTTTGTTCATTTATGCCATTTTACTTTGTTTTCATTAATCCCTCTGCTTTCCATTGTGCTGTCCCTGCCACCCACCTCTGGATGGCTCCCTTTGTTTCCTCAGGCAGAACATTGCTTTCTGTATTCTAATCACGTGAGTTCTGTTACCCTCTCCTTCGCTTCCTTAAGACTTTTTTTTCCTTTTTCTAAAAATCTGCCTTCTAGTTTCATGACCAGAGTTTATAAAGTCCAGGAGTTTTCTGGTGGAGTCTTTAATGTGTTTTAAGTACACAATCCTATCATCTGCAAATGGAATAATTCAACTTTTTTTCCTGTTTGTATCCCTTTTACTTCTTTCTCTTGTCTTATTGGTAGAAGACTTCCAACACTATACTGAACAAGAGTGGGTATAGTCTTGTAGTCTTGTCTTGTTCTAGATTTTAGAGGAAAAGTTCTCAGCCTTTTACCCTTTGGTATAATGTTGGCTGTAGATTTGTAGGTTTGTCATTCATACGTGTGCTGGTTAGGCTTTTTTTTTTTTTTTTTTTGTCCAGTTGTCATAAACTTGGGTCATCTGGGCAGAAGGAACCTTGATTGAGAAACTTCCTCCATCAGATTGGCCTGTAGGCAAATCTGGGGTGGGGATATTTTCTTTACTAATGTTTAATTTGGGAGAGGTCAGTCCATTGTGGGTGTTACCACTCCTGAGCAGGTGGCCCTGGGGTGTATAAGAAGCAAATGAGCAAGCTGTGGTTACAAAGTTGGTAATCAGTGTTCCTCTGTTTCTGCTTCAGTTCCTGCCTCCAGGTTCCTGTCTTGACTTCTCTCAGTGATGGACTATGATGTGTGATGTATAAGCTAAGTAAACCCATTCTTCCTAACAGTCAGAATTCTATGACAGCAATAAAAATCACTCTAAGACCTTGGCATGTTGAACTTTCCTTCTGCTCTTAGATTCGTCAGAGATTTTTATCTTGAAGATAATGACATCATCTGAGGCCTTTTCTGTGGCAATTGAGATGATCATAGAATCCCTGTCCTTATGTCTACTGTGTTCTGTACTATACTTATTGATTTGCATATGTTGCACCCCTGCAATGAAACCAACTTGTTCACATTGCATGATTATCTAAATGTCTTTCAGAATTTGCTTTGCCAGAATGTCATTGACAATTTTTGCATCTATTGCTAGCGAAATTGATGGGCAGTTTTCTTTCTTTGCTGTGCTGTTATCTGATGTCATGAGGATGTTGGCTTTTATAGAGTAAGTTTGGTGTTTCCCCTACCTTTCTCTATTATAGATTAATATAGCGAATCCATCCATTCTGGACTTTTCTTGGTTAGGGACGTTTTATTACTGCTTCAATCTTGGTTACTGTGAATCTGCTAAAATTGTTTACATGCCCTTGGTTTAATTTTAGGAGATCCAATGTGTCTAGGAATCTGTCCATTTCTTCTATATCCTCCTCTTGTAAAAACATGTTTCAAAGTTTCTCCAATATTCACTGAGATCTGTGGTAACATCCCCTTTTTCATCTCTAGGTTTATTAATTTAGAGTTTCTTTTTCTTTTTGGCTACTCTGCTAGAGTGTTATAAGTCTCATTTTTTCAAGGAACCAAGTCTTTGTTCTATTCCATGTATATTTCAGAAATCTTAGAGCTATCTTTAAATTCTGCTCACCACATCTTTTGAACTTGATTTAGCAAGATAATTATCAGCTGGTAGGTGGGAAAAAACCCTAATAGTTGTTAAGAGCTTAAAAACAACAACAACAACAACAACAAAATAGATTGGCTATTGAGAAGTAATTGAAACTATTTTTAATTTGAATGTTTTATAATTGGCAGGGAAACACTGATGTCTTTTTAGCAAACATCACATTTCCTGCTCAGAAACCTTTATTAAGCATTAGACCCAGCTGGAAGCCAGATCTAGGTCCAAGGTTTTCTTCTTTCTACCTTAGCCTGTAGTCAATTTTTTCAATGTGTATGTATACGAAGAAAAGGCACAATTAAATACTTAGATCATGAGGTATACCTCTACTACACAATGAACTTACCTCAGATGTCAGTATTGAGAATCAGAGTCTTGCTCCCTCCTTCCTCAAATTGCTTCGTGGTCCTCTTTCCACGTTAATACATCATTTATAATGGTCCTGAGCTGGAACTAACAGGAGAGGGGGAGCTGAACCTGGCATTCCATGCTGAGAGTGGATGTACAAAGGCTTTGCTTGAAGTAGATGATGGGGTCTTGGAAGGGCTGGCTTCAAACCCAACTTTTGAGTGACCTCTCTCTGTGTAGTCCTCACTTATCTCCACTTCTGCAGGCACCAGGCACTCTATCCAGGCAGACCAAAACAAAGTGAGTGGCCTTGATTTTTCAGGGATGGATCCGTGTAGATGATTCTTTGAAATTTGTTCTTATCTGTTTTTATTGATAAAATGGTTTCAGTGGGAAAGCAATTTAAATAAAGATTTGGGTATCAGTCTTTCTCTGAGTGTAGCATTTATGTCAATCTAAATGGAAGAAGCCATGGCGAGGGGGTGTCTTAAAAGGCTAGATAGAAACCTGGTGCTGCTTGGTGCTAGGCCCCACTGACAGATTTACTGCCTGCTGGGAGCTAAGGCCTGGGAATGATGGAGGCAGCAGGTGAGGCCAGAGGAAAGGATTCCCATGCTGGGTGTGCACGTGTGTGTCTGCAGCTTCCAGGGTCAGGAAGGGCAGGCAATGTTTAGAGTCAGGGTTTGTGCATTGGGGATCGTTATTATTATTATTATTTTTTCCTTATACCTCAGGGTGAAGAACTATTAGGAAACATTCCACAGCAGCCAAACTGCAACATGAGTTGGTGGTGTAGAAATCATGCAATGGTCATACCTTGTAAAAGATTTGTTGCGAGAAAAAGGATTCACAAACAACCTGCGTTCCCACCTCCTTGGGTAAACAAATGGCGCTCAAGGCAGAGGCATGGGCCAAGAGAGAAGTGTGGGGGCACCTCTGGTCTCCTGGGAGCTGAAGGAAGCTGAGGGATGCATGATTTCCAAAGTGCACACTTCACCAACATTTAACCTTCAGTTTGAAAACCATTCTGAGGTTGCAAGAGCCCTGCTGCATTCGTGCAGCTTATTAGGAATTGCAATTTTGCCCAATCCAGGAGGAGGAGGGACTATTGAAGAAACTAATCTAAGGGTCTCCTGGATTGAGAGATTTTATGTGATTGGGAGACTGCAATGTTGGAAGAAAGGTCCCAACTCAGAGGAATCGGCACCAATGGCATGGGGAGGCCCTTCCTCCGTGTTGTTGGGATTTGAGGATTTTTCACAGACAACTGACCGTACTAAAGAAAATAACCAACATGGGAACTGATAGCTCCCCTCGCTCTGATCCAATGTTAAAAACACATTTTCTTTCTAAATTGGTGATTTTTCTCTCTGGCAGAGGAACAAAACTTTACATACCCTGCTCCTCAGAGATGGTAGAGGTGTGAATCCAGGGAGCTGGCATCCCCAACCATCTTACAATCCTGCCTCGACACTTGTCTTGAGAATGTCACTGTAAGATCCTGTGTACTGAAACACACCACTTACAGACACTGACGCCTTAGCGCTGCCTTCTTTTTTTGGAGCCACAACTAACTTCGTTCCTTTTGGATTATGCGGCAGGCAGGGTGCAGCTGAGCCCTGACCCTGGGAGCTCAGGGTGCAGACATTTAGAATTCAAAGGAAACGCCTCAGACATTCCTGCTAATGCTTTTGTGCTTTTCAATCAAGTACACGAGCTGTCCTTCCCACTTTGTGTGCTGCTTATGATGTCTCTGCTTGCCTTGATGTGTCCAGAAGAGCAGACCTAACTCTGCTCACTGACAAGTGGATGTGTCTCTCTCTGGTAGGGACACTTTTGGAGTCTGATAATGAACAAACTTCAGCCAAGAAAAGCACCTTGCCCGAGGAACAGGTAGACTGTGCAGGCAGGGTGGCAGTGTAGATGAGGACGGATTCGCAAGTGGATGACATCAGAAGAAATTTCTAGACACAGGCAAACTCTACACAGGAAAGTTTTAGAGGAATGCAATCCATTTGCCTCTTGTATTGTGTCTTACAATATAAAAGCCTTGGATGTAGCACTTTGCATCCTGTTCTTTTAGTCAGGGTCACAAAACTTGGTAATACATTTCATATCAACACATATTTTGTGCCTGGTACTAGATTCGATACTTATTTGTTAATTCATTACAACAGTCAATTCAGATAGCTTTCTGACTGTGTTTTGGAAATTCATTTATGTACGCACAATTTTACATGTATGCAACTGTATATATTCGTGTATTTTGCACGTTGTATAAGTCCGTTCTTCCCTTCAGTGCTAATGGAACACCCTTCACTATAAAAGCTATTGCAGGACATAAGTGAAAATACGTGTAAGATCCGCTATTCAAGAGATTTAAGAATCTGTGAGACTGACATGCAATAATGTGACACAAAGGTTGGCTTCCCACTTTTTCTCATAGTTTTTGGAATGTCTGTAGACCTAGACTGTTTCCACACTTTGAAAGGAATCAGAGAAAGCCTGAAAATTACTGTTGAGAATGACTTCCTATTTGGGAAAGGAGGATGGGACTGTGCATTATTTATGCACCTTAGAGTATGAAGATGGTTTGGACCGTATTACACTTTTCTTAGCATGTGACTAAAAATATACAGCATAGCAGTGCTGCACAAATTCAAGGCAAGCTCCAAGACCAGAACGTGTGAGACATCGTGCCATGTCTGACCACCACACACCTTTCCTTGACACGATGGCCACTCTTTAAAATTCTTTTTAAAAATTCTTGATTTTTTTTGTCTCTCCCTTCCTCCCTACCACTGTGTGTGTGTGTGTGTGTGTGTGTGTGTGTGTGTGTGTGTGTGTGTGTGTGGTGTCTGCTTGCCTGTATGTGTACATTGCAGGTGCAGGTGTCCATGAAAGCCAAGAACTTGGAACTGTAGTTACAGGTGTTTGTGAGCTCTCCTATGTAGGTGTAGGAACTGAATCCAGGTTTGCTGCAAGAGCAGTAAGTGAGTACTGAGTCATCTCTCTAGACTTCAAGGTTTTGTTCTCAAATTAAAAAACAAAACAAAAACCAAAAACCAAAAATCCTACGGTGCTCATTCTTACATAAGACTGAACTTAGTTGCAGCTATTTTTTTTCTCAGAATCTGAGAAAGTGGATGAAATAGTTGTCTTTCCTTGCCTACATTATGGGGCCTCATTCTTTATTGCACAAAGTGTACGATCCTTCTGTCTTCGAGCTTGAGCTCAGCATCCTGAGCAAACTTCTCTATTTCACTAGAGGTATTTTCTTGACACATCACATTACACTGCTTTTCATTATCATAGAGTTTATTTGAGAACCTGTCAGGGTTCAAAGTTGTTTATTTGACCCCAGTTCGTGATAAGTGCAATGGAATGTTAATAACCTGCACAGCTGGAATCATAAACTATCCTTTTTATGGAATTCTAAATTATTTATGCGTTTGCATTGACTAGCTTGCACAGGCTCTAGGCTCTGTCCTCTCCTCCATGCCACAAAACAACAACAACAACAACAACAACAAAAATAAGACAAAAACTTAGGTATTTGCTATAAAATGTAAATATGTTGCCAAAGATGGTGGCACACATCTGAGATCCCAGGATGCAGAAAGCCTAGGCAAAAGGATTGTGTGTGTATGAGGTCAGCCTGCTCTATGTAGGGAGAATCTGTCTCAACATATATATATCTCAATATATATATATATATATCTCACAATATATATATATATAAAAATGATTTTATATATAACTAATATATATCATAAAAATTATATTATATATAATTATTACATATTAATTACATAAAATAACTCATGCTTGTTAAATTTGGGGACCTAATTTGCCTTCTGCCAATAATTTAAAGGCTTAATAATTATTAAATACTACATACTCCTAGCCACCCCTACCCGGAAAACCTTTAATCACATCTTCTAGAAGGGAATACTGTGTGGGTTTTTGAAAAGAGCACTGAGTCCTCCCTTTCATCATTGGAAGAACTGGCTCTGAGTCCATTTAATGTCCTGTACTTTGTCAGTAGTAAGTATCAGTGATAAGCATCAAACAAAAGTAAATAAATGCTCTTCCATAGCCCTGACTGGAAAGCTGTGAAAAATTATTATTATTATCTTTATTTTTATTATTACTATTGTTATTATTATTATTACCGGGGTGGTATGTGAAACAGAGCATTAATGGACATCAGAGGACAACTTTGAGAAGTTGCTTCTTTCCTTTCACTTTTCTGTGGATTCCAGAGGCCAGACTCAGGAGGACAGGCTTACCCAGCAAGGGCTTTAACTTGCTGAGCCATCCTTCCAAGCCCTGGAAATCCTTTGAGAGTATTATTGATGAGTTTGCTAAGAAAGGCCTTAATAAATTTAAGACATGTATTTTGAGAACTTTGATGCATCCATATTGCAGTCAAGGTACATGTGTTATTTCAGGCATGCTAGGTGGTTTCAGAAAGAGTGCTGCCTGGGTCTCTATACAATCTGTCCTATTTTTACTATATATAAATACCCCAATGGAAAATTTCTAATGATACAGATGAATAATAAGAAAATGAACTCTATAGTGTGTTGTTGAGTAGAATATATCCTGACTGCTTGGATTTGACAAACCGATTTGTACAGGAATATAAACATGCAGCACCCTCTCTTAATGAATGAAAACAGAAAGATTGATTTGTTTTAAATTGTCTTAACTTTCAGTGCCATAAAAAAGACACAGGGAGAAAAGTCAACACATAGACCTCTTTGTAGAACTGTCCTGTCCAGAATCCATTCAGCAAGGCAAACACGTGTTGCTCTAAGGAACAGATGAAGACAATTGCCTCTGCTCTGTTAACAACCTGAGATGAGAAAATGCATCCTTCAGATTGAACTATAGATGGGCAAGTCTCCTGGGCAGTTTCTTGATTAATGATTGATGTAAGAGGGCCTAGCTCACTGTGGTCAATGCCACCCCTGGGCAGGTGGTCCTGTATTGTTTAAGAAACCAGGTTGAACAAGCCACATAAAAGCAAGCCAATAAGCAGCATTCCTCCATGGTCTTTGCTTCACTTCCCATCCTGGTTTTCTTCGGGCATGGACCTTGAGGTGGATGTGTAGGCCAAATCAACCTTTTCCTCTCTACATTGCTTTGGTAAGTATATTTTATAACAACAATAGAAAAACAAGCTGCGACACAATGGAAGGCAACAGTGTGTCTAAGTCAGTGTTCTATCTGTGAATAGACACCGTGACCATGCAACTCTTAGAAAGAAAAGCATTGAATTGGGTGAGGCTTGTAGTTTCCGAGGGTTAGTCCATTATCATCATCATGGTGAGAATCTTAGTGACACACAGGCAGACTTAGGGCTAGAGAAATAGCCGAGAGTTCTATATCTGGATTTGCAGGCAGCAGGAAGAGAGAGCCACTGGGCCTGGCTTGGGCTTCTGAAAACCTCAAAGCCCACCTCCAGTGACATTTCCACCAATAAGAGCACACTTCCTAATCCTTTTAAACAGTGCCACTCCCTGGTGACCAACCATCAAAATCCATGATCCTATGGGGCTATTCTCATCCAAACCAACATACTATATAAATGCCATAAGTAATAAGTATATTTCTTAAAACTTCCTACTTTCTGTTTTTGAAAATAAATATGTGTCACACAGGAAGATATTCACAGATTCCTTGAAAGCTTTTAAGTATTTTTTTTTTAATTTTCCAAAAAGTTATCTTCAAAACTATAAATTTTTCACTTGTGTACTTAATAGTAGGGAACTAGATGACGGAGCAGAATCATCATTCTCCATCACCAAAGCTTGCTTTCCCTCCATTTGTTTTGGGTACAGTGGTCCTACTATTTACCAAATCTTTGCATTAGATACTGACTTCAAATTATCTGTACTCAAAAGCTTATTAAAGAAATGAACCAACTGCTAATGGCATTTAAAACAAATTGCACAAATAAAAAGCAAGTTTCCAAGCAGATGATTTGGTTTGGCTGTAAAATCAGCGTTTGGGAATTTTAGGAGTTGGGAGGGTTGGGGATGAGCTTAGTCAGTAAAGTATCTGTGTGAGCACAGGGACCTGGGGCCCATCTCCAGCACCCTTATGAAAATCTGTGCATCATGGTGCACAGATTGCAATAGGTGTAATCTTAGTGCTGGGGCAATGTAAACAAGATCCCTGGGGTACAGTAGCCAGCCAATCTAGCCTAATGGGTGAAATTCAGGTCCTAGTGAGAGACCCTGTCTCAAAAAAACTAACAAATAAAACCTATAGGTGGATAGCTCCTGAGGAACATCTCAAGTTAATTTCTGGCCTCCACATGGTTATGGACACATGTGAACAGGCACACACAACAGGACACATACCTCATCCAGCCACTCACAAGCTGACAAGCCAGTCATGTTCTTATCTTTACGAATCCTCAGCCTCAAGAGAGAGACTTCCTGTTTCCTCACACCTTATATACCTTCCTGTGCCCTGCCACCTTCCTTCCTTCCTACTGCTGGGATCAAAGGCGTGTGCCACCATGCCTGGCTCTGTTCCCAGTGTGGCCTTGAACTCATAGAGATCCAGATGGAGCTCTGCCTCCTGAGTGCTAGGATTAAAGGCATGTATGCTACCACTGCCTAAACTCTATGTTTAATATAGTGGCTGGCTTTGTTCTCTGATCCCCAGACAAGCTTTATTGGGGTACATGATATATCACCACAATGGGCGGCTTGTATTCAGTTTTGCCACAGCCTCATGCAGTGGGTTGGACTTTATTTTAGTGAACTATTTAATAGCTACGTGAGGCCAAATACTATATTCCCATCTATTTATGTGGTATTTAAAAGCAGCCATTCTCAAATTGTAGCTCTAGAAGAGCAGCAGCATCTAGGGCAGGACCCGACTTCAACAGGGGATTCTGATTCTGGTGCTTTCCAACCACAATGCTTCAGGACTCTTCAAGTGTGTCCATTCTGTGTCCATTTATGCAGGGCAATCATGGGTGAGGAAATTCGCTGATGTGTTCACGTCCATTCAAGTTTAAGGAGCAGAACTTGGGCTTGAACCATGTTCTTTTTGCTCCACATCTGACCATTTTGTTCCTTGTCATTCTGGACAAGGTGCCTTGTCAAAGTAACTCAAGCTATAAGAAGTGAGGGTTAGGGGAGACCACAGTGTTTGCCAGGTAACTTCCTGAAGGTGAATTGCACTGGGATTTGAAAGACATAGTTGTTATTCTTGTCAAACCTAGGGAACCAGGCCAAGAGTGATGGGGAGGGCCACCAAATTGTGACTTTGGTTTCTGTGCTGATCCCCACCTCATTGCCTTGCAATCTTGTATGTCATCCAGGACTTCCACTGCAGCAATGACAGCAAAGGACATGATGCTCCACACAGGTAAGAGGGAGCTCACTGCACCTGGGGCCACAGGACACAGGGGTGACACAGAATGTGGGTTTGGGAAGCACCATTTGCTGTCTGTGCTGGTGCCATTCCAAAGTCCCAGCATCCCAAATATAGCTAAGTTTCCATACTCTTTCTTGGTTTTGAAAATTTCAAAAGAAAGAATACTGGAAATGTGAAAAAGAAGATAATCTAGATCCTCTCCTTGTCAGACAACAAAATCTAAATCACAGCTTTCTGTTATCTTGCCTATCTCATATATTGACATTATTTCTATATATCAAAATATGAAATACTTGGGTGATTATTTCGGAGCAGAAGCAAAGACTGATTTCCCTTCATTTGTGATGGAATTGAACTTGAGGCTTTGCAGATGCCGGTGAAGGACGGCAGCCCTAAGCTGCTCTCTGGAGCAAGTTTATTAAATTTTAAAAATGAATTATAAATACTTTGAAACCAAGTTTTAACAACTTTATTGGTAGTCTTCTACCACTTTTATATGTGATTTTAGATCCAATTACAGAGAAAAATAAATAATAATTTATTATTTTTATAATGTGACATTTAAACTAAAAATAATAACTACAGTATAATTTAGTGTGGTACATTTTTATTTTCCAATAGGTTCAAAATACCTAATTTTGTTTGTTCAGAATAAACAAAATCACATGTTTATTCCTCTAACTTTATCAAAATATAACTTGCAAATAAAAATTAGACACATTTAAGCCATGTATAATAGTGTTTTGATTTATGTAAGTACTGTGAAATGAAGCCCTTGTTCCTGTTCATCGACATGGTAGCCACCTCACATAGTTATTGTGTGTGTGTATGTGTGGTGTTAAGAATTTTTTAGATCTATTCTCAGTGAGATTCAAGTTTACAATGCAGTTTATTAGCTGTTATTGAATAATACATTCCCTGAGCACTTTACTCTGCTGAACTGAAACTTTAAACAAAATCTGTCCATATTTCCCCTTCATGTTCCTGTTAGTCACTAGTTTCTTCCTGCCACTGTCCTCTCTATGCTGTTAGATTCTATACCCGAGTAAGAATATTCAGTGTTTATCACCCTCCAGATTGTTTTTCTTAGCATAGTGTCCTTCAGGTTTTTTTTTTCTTTTCTTGTTGTCCAAAATATCAAGTTTTCCTTCCCTTTCAAAGCCAAATAATATTCTATCATGGAATGGAATAGAATAATATCCTGTGACACATACACACAGAGAAACAGACAGACACATACCCCCCCCCCCTCTCTCTCTCTCTCTCTCTCTCTCTCTCTCTCTCTCTCTCTCTCTCAGGGTTTTTATGCACTTATCTCTTGGTAGACGAAGACTGATTCTTTTCTGAGCTTGAAAGAGAACAACTCCTTCAGAACTCGTGTGCTGATTGCTTCGGCTGCTGGTTCTTCTGGGAGATTCTGAAAACATTAGGAAGTCAGTCCTTGCTGTGTGGAGCTTGCTGGGCAAGGTCCTTGGTGGTATGTGGTCCCTTCCTGTGTCACTCTCCTGTCTGCCATGGAATAAATAGCCCCCTTTAGCCACATTCTCACACGTCCATAATGCTCTACCTCTCCATGACATAGAAATGGGACCAGGGACAATGGCCTGAATCTCTGAAACTGAACCATAAAATTTTCTGTCTTTTAGCTGATTGTTTCATTCTATTACTGCAACAAGTTAACATGTATCTGTATCTTGACTACAAACTAAGGCAGAAATGAACGTGGTTTTATACAGATGCCTTTTTCAGAAACTGATTTCATTTTCTTCCGATTTACATCAAGCAATGGATCATATTTATTTTGTTTGTTTGGTTGGTTGGTTTTTTGGAACTCCCGTGCTATTTCTCTAACTGGTTTTGCAAGTTTATATCCCCCAAAAATGGTTCCATTTTCCCAAAATCTGCCAGAATTTTTCATAGTTTATGTTTTTGTTAACAGCCATTCTAGTGTTATGGAGTAATCTTTCTGTACACTGTGAAGATGTGTCACTTGGATTTGTGACCCAATAGCTCAGCAGAGAGGACACTGGCAAGAAGAAGGGTGGGGTTGCCAGCCAGTCCCAGAGCAAGCAGGATGGGTTCTACAGAGATGAGGCAATAAAGCCACGAGGCAAAAAAGTAAATTAGTAGAAATGGGTTAATTTAAGTTATAAGAGCTAGCCAAAAACAAGCCTACTGGCTGAACTTTCACAATTAATAATAAGTCTCTGTGTCATTATTGGGAAACCAATGGTTCCAGCGAAAAGTCCATTTACATTCTAGTAGATGTGAGATGATATCTTACTGCGGTTCTCATTTGCATTTCTCTGGTGATTCCTGATGGTGAACATTCTTCATATGTATTTCAGCTATTGGTAGGCCCCCTTTTAAGAAATATCTGAGTGGAACCTGGGTATGGTGGCACACACTTTTTATCCTAGAACTTGAAAGATGGGGCAGGTAGATCTCTATGAGTCTGAGGCCAGCCTGGTCTACTTGGGGAATTCTAGGTCAGCTACAGACTATATAAGAAAATCCTGTTTTTAAACAAACCAAAACCAATAAAATGTCATATCAGATCGTCTGTCTGTTTCTTAAGTGTTCTTTATTGTTATTGAGGTTTATGGCTTATTTGCATAGTTTGGCTATTAACTATTTATCAGATATGTGGTTTGCAAATGTCTTCCCCACCCCACAGGTTGTCTCTTTACTACTGATTGCTTCCTGCAGTATGTGGAAACTATTCTATCTTATTATTTTTAATAACATTTCTTTGCTTTTTCTTTGAGTGTCATAGATGTCATCCTCTCAGCCATTGTCAAGCAACTTCCCCTGTTTCTGTTCTAGCTTTAGAACTTCGGGTGTATATTTCAGTCTCTCCTCCATCACCCATCCCAGGCTGGGTTTTATGTTATAAGGGTCTAATTTGTTGCTTTGGCTCTGTCCTAAATGATTCCTCAGTATCATTTACTGAGGAGATCATCACTTCAGCACATGCATTGTTGGCAGTTTTGTCAATGGAAAATTGACTAAAATGCACAGATTTGTTTTTGGAATCTATTCTTTTGAATTGGTGTACATGTGTATCTTAGTCTATTACCACATATTTCAATGATGGTACAGAGAAGAAAGACTTAGCACATATGTAAAACATGAAAACTAGACCCATCTGAAATTTATCAAAAATAATTTACTAGACAACGTAAGGAGAAATCACTGTCCTTGAACATCTTTATAAACAAGCCCAACAGTGTCTCAGAAAATCTTCACCAGCCTACTTTACAAAGTCCCAATTTTGCTACCTGCAGTTCTTTAGGGTGTGTGTGTGTGTGTGTGTGTGTGTGTGTGTGTGTGTGTGTGTTATTTATGTGTGTACACACCTGTGGTAAGGCCAGAGTTTGGAAATCTTTCTCTATCATTCCTCATTTTCTTTTATGAGACATAATCTCTCCTTGAACCTGGAGCTCACCAGTTGGCTAGATTAATTGGCCAGTGAGCTTCAGGGATCCTGCTGTTTCCACCTCCCTATCCACAAGGTTACAGGCATGTACTGCTGAGGCTGGCTTTTACATGGGTGCTGGGGTTCTGAACTTGTGTCTTTGAGCTTGTCCTGCAAGCACTTTATTGATTGAACTGGGCCCTAAGTTTCTACAAGTCTTTGCATCCTGCCTTAGTAACAATGTTTTCAAGAAGACTGCTGCTCCCATAGTGGTGTCTAGAAGATCAGCACTAAAAATCCTTAATACAAATCTGAGGAAAAATGGCTTAAGGCAATTTACTAAAAAAGTAATCTTTAAAAAGCTGGCAGGTTATAGAAACCAACCAAGTAAGGAATAGAGTTGACTGGAAGTCTTCCTTTTGCTTTTTAATGTAAAGAATGTATCAGTGAGTGAACCGCCGGCATGATAGGGGTTTATAGGAGAGTATTGACGCATGCTTGTGTGTATGCGATTGCATTTAGTAAGCAGTATACAATGGTGTAACAATGGTGAAGGGATGCTCAGTTGTGGTCTGCTTTAGAAAATTGGTAGCTTCAAGAACAAAATAGTGTACCCATTACCCTGAAGCCAGTTTCATATGAGCTTTGGGAATAGGAATGGGTGTCAAGAGCTCTCCCTAGCCTTGTGTTAATTCTTTCCATTGGCTCTCCTCAAGTCTGTGATCTTTAGCCACCAGTTCCTCCTAAGTCAACCAGATACTTCAGTCTCACTTCCTTAGGAGGTAGAGCTGATACCACAGGGCCCACAGTGTCTATCCTAGGTACCACTGGTAGAATGTCTGGTGTGGTCCAAAGCTTACAGGAAACAAAGTCACTTTCCTAGAGATTAACTCCCAGGCACAAGGACAAAGAACTTACTGAGGATAAAATAAATTCTTTTCTATGTACTCTGAAATTTAATTATATTATAATTATTGGATCCATTTCTTTCCCCGAGCATCACAAAACCTGTATTAATTGCTGCTTCTTTCGTAGTTGTAAGGTTTTGATGACAACGTCTTATCTTTTATCAGTAAGACCCTGATTCAGCTTTGAGGATGTATTCAAAAGTACACGTCCTCTGAGATGGCTCAGGGAGTAAGGGTACTTGTCAACAAACCTCAGGACCTAAGTTTGATCCCCAGAACCCCCATGGTGGAAGGAGAAAACTGACTCCCACCAGTTGCCTCTGGTCTGCTACATATGCATATAATAAAAATTTAAATTAATCTACAGGTGGAAGAGATGGTTTGGCAGTTCAGAGCACATACCCTTCTTGCAGAAGACCTGATTCTGATTCACAGCACCAAGCTGGGTAGCTCACAACCCCCTGTGACTCTCACTCCAGAGGATCTGATTCCTGTAGCCTCCATGCACATCAACACACACATGTACATACACATCATTAAAAATAAAATAAATCTTTGAACAAAAAGCCTATATCCTGCATATATCTGTGGCCCAATATGGCTACCCTACTGCAGATTTTCTTTGTTTCTATACAGCACTAGCTTTGCTTTATGGATCAATACCGTTTCTGTTTCTCCAAAGACCATCTCCTCTTCTCTCTTTACCAATGTGGGGCACAAGTCTTGATTAGAGGGAAAAAATACATTTAGTTTATATTCAAGATGGTTTTGTTGAAAAGCTTGCATCGCTGTGGCTGACTTATTTAAATGGAATATCTTTGTTTTACTTGGTTCTACTTTCCTATTCAAAGTTTAACATTTCCCATGATGTATACATATACAATATATCTCCTGATGGTGGGGCACTTTGTAAAGATGCTTTTTTTTTTTTTTTTTTTTTCTGTTCTCTCTGCTTCTGCCTTCTGCTGGTCTTTGGGCTGGGATAGGAAATGCCAAGAAAGTAAATTATGCAAACTAAAGGCTCCCTAGCCAATGTTCTCAGGTTCTCCCAGAGGTCCATTGAGAACTACTTTTAGAAGTTTACAATACCATAGAAGAAAGAGGTACAAATAAATACTTTCAGGCCTTGAATTGGAATACCCATTAAATAACATTTAAAATGCTGCAAAAAAGATAGAATATTTAGTTGACACCGTTGCAAGTGGAGATGCAAGATAAAGGACACAATCTCTATTTTCCTAGTAAATAGCAGATTTTCAGGCAATGTAATAAGACAACCGAAAGGCGATGCAGATGTCTTCAGCTCCTCTCAAACATATCCCATTGTTGTTGTTTGGTGCTGTAAGATAATGTTTTTCGAATGCTCATCCTCAGTTATTTCCATGACTAAAATGCTATCGACAAGGGTAAGTGTTCTAATTATGGAACAACATATAATTTCATAGGAAAAGAAAATTAGGCAGCCTCACAATAATGGAAAATTTAAAAATAGGATTATTAATTGTGTGATCACCCCCCCCCCCCTACACAGGCATTTTTCTGGAAGTGAAAAAAAATAGGCCTTTTCTTTTTCATTAAAAAGAAATCTATATAGATGTAGCCTGGAGAGGATGAAAGTGTCAGTTTTTACATTTAAGGATTTGTGTTTTATGAGCCTTGCTATGTTAATGCCTCCTCAGGGGCTCTTCTGATGAGCACATTGCACAGGTGGCCTGCTGGATTTATAGGCACAATAACTGGACAGGAGAAATAAGAGGCCCAGCCTGTGTGGCACATGGGCTGCAGCTGGCTCGGCCACTTAACAGCCAACATAAGTTTCATGTGACAAGGCCACTTAGTGAAACTCAGGAGACACTTAGTCCTGGGTCTCTGATCTGCTGCTTTCCCCTCCCCCATTCTTCTCTTCCTTTAGCAAGGACCAGGGCAGACTCTGAGAGATGCTTTGTCAAACTCTGAAATGAGTGAATTAATTCACAGCACTGAGAGTTCCTGGAGTATTTTCTAAGTTCAGCTTTGCTTTTCAACACTCTAAAGTGTAGGGGAAAGGCTTGGAAACTTGAACTACCAGAGTGCACCTGTCTGAAGAAAGCCTGACAACAATAGAGAATTAACTTGTGAAAATTAACATTTGTTCATGTTCCATTTATGTGTGTGGGTGTGAGTCTGTGTTAAGTGCACCACACATATGCAGAGCCCCAAGAAGCCACAAGAGGGCTCCAGATACCCGAGAGCTGGGATTAGAGGTAGTGAGTGTCTATAAACCCTGCACACTTACCGGGTGCTGGGAGGGAGACAGGAGAATTCCCAGGAGTTTGCAGTTCAGCTAGCCTGGCTTATGCAATGGGAAAACAACAGTCTGTCGCAAACAAGTTGGAAGGTGAAAAACAATACCCAAGGGAGCTCCCCTCCCATGCTGTGGCAATGCATTCTGCATGCACATACATATATTGTACACACACACACACACACACACACACACACACACACACACACTACACACCACACCCCTTAAAAGTTAGGATGTATATTCAAGATGTTTTCCTGCCAGGTTAATGTCAACCATTGTGTATTCCAAATAAAGGCCTTTAGACCACTGTTATTTCTAGTAACTGTTATCAAGCCTAGAAAGATAGGAGATGAGAAAGAACATGAGAGATGCAGAGAGAGATAGAGAGCAGATAAACGGAAGAAATACAAATGAGAGATGTGGAGTAATGAAGATAAGACAAAAATATTTTCATATTATTTGTGGGTAAGATGGTTAAATATTAATCCTTTTTTTTTTTTGTTTCCCAACTGTTTCAGGTTTAAACTTGTTAGCAAACTTGTTCCTCCATCAACCTAATAGGAAGCTAGTTAAAGAGAACAACATGTAGAAACTGTGTGTAAACACACAGTAGTCCTGTTTTCCAGAAGCCTCGTGCACTTTGAAGAATAATAAGCAAGAGTGAGGGCGTTCCTTGAGCTGGGTGGGCATGAAAGTTACATCTTCCATTGGGAGTTAGAATGTCCTTCCAGGAAAATTCCTGGAAACTGAGTAATGGAGGCTGGCTTGCTTAGGATAAAATGTCCCCATGTAATCCATTATTTTGTACTATTAATATTCACTAACAAAAATACACTTAAAACTTAAAACATGCACATGCAAGATGTAGACTAGCTACTTTTCTTTTTGCTGTGGGAAAATACCTGACAAGAAATTGAAGGGAGGGATGATCTTGGTTTACAGTTTGAGGGAACACAGTCAATCATGGAGGAGAGTGCATGGCAGTAGGTAGTTTCATGGTGGCAGGAGTGTGCAGCTGGGACTTTTTATCTCCCATCTTGATGAAAAAGGAAGCAGAGAATGGCCAGGAAGTGGGGCTGAGCTATCAATTGTCAAGACCTATCTCTGACTCTGAAATGAGCAAATTAATTTACAGCGTCAAGGGTTCCTGGAATATCTCCGAAGTGCAGCTTTGCTTTGCTACACTGTAAGGTATGGGAAGTTAAACAGTTAAAGG
Source organism: Onychomys torridus (assembly GCF_903995425.1). Lineage (NCBI taxonomy): Eukaryota > Metazoa > Chordata > Mammalia > Rodentia > Cricetidae > Onychomys > Onychomys torridus. The sequence continues at coordinate 103,590,469 of NC_050448.1, forward strand.
CTTCGGAACTCACTTCCTCCAACAAGTCTCCATCTCCTAAAGGTTCCACAATTTTCCAAAACAGTGGCACCAGCTGATGGTCAGGTGTCAACTACAGGGACTCATGCGTGACATTTCACATTCAAAACACCACACATGGCAAACAGTATTATGCTTGTAGCAAGTCATGGTCATTGGTTCATGTAAACCAGACTCCTAAGGGATTTCTGCTAGGGCTAGCAAGATGGCTCAGTGGGTAAAGATGCTTTCTGCATGAACCTGATGATTGATTTGGGTTTGATTCCCCAGATCCCAGAAGAAGAGAAGTGACTCTTACAAGAGTTGTCCTCTCTCTCTCTCTCTCTCTCTCTCTCTCTCTCTCTCTCTCTGTCTCTCTCTCTCTCACACACACACACAAACACAAACACACACAGAGGTGTGTGTTACATGTGTACTACTAATACATAAAATAAAAAACTAAAAGAGAATCCCTAGCAGAAGACAACTTGGCATTGCTACTGTGTGCCTAGAGACAGACACCTATGGTTCAGATACCTACCATTCTTTGCTTTACTACAAACTATAATGAAAATAAGTTTAGATGAAGAAACCATGTTAGCATGGTATATTTTGTTACTTTGCCCAGGAGCATTAAATTATTAACAGGTTTCCTGTTTAATGTTCTGTGCATGTGCTTAGATGTGTGTGTGTGGGGGGGCATGCATGCTTGTATCATGTCTACTTGCACTTGCATTCATGAGTCTAAAGCAACTGGAAGGAATTTGGCCTCAGTAATTCAGTGAGTTTGGTGTGACCACATTGGCCCTATAATCAAGTCTGCTTCAGATAAAGAACTGATTAATTGAGACCAAGAGGAAAATATGACCTGAATTGGCAAAACGTGTTTAGAGCATGTTATAAAATGTGTAATGGATGCTGACAGAATGTACTTTTCCTAAGGTATACTCTGTAAGTATATATACATCTTTGTTCTGCAAGGTTTCTGTGGTTCCTTCTTCTTCTTCTTCTTCTTCTTCTTCTTCTTCTTCTTCTTCTTCTTCTTCTTCTTCAGCATACTTTTGATCTGAAAGAATAATACAACTTTTCCATTTTAGATACTTAAGGAAAAGTTACTTCTACTTGGGGCTTTCTTATGGCTTATAGCATGGATGAGTTAAAACACAATTGAACCTAGGGAATAAAGTAGTGTGTACACTGTTAACTAACAGTACCTTAATATGATCACATAATCCATAAAGTTTGAGCGCTCATGAGGCTGCTGCCTCACTATAGAGAGTGGAATTTTTTAGCCAAATGGGGCCATCAGGACTATTCCTGAATCACAGGTCTGTATCATCAAGGGTCTGTGTCATCACAGGTCTCCACATCACACGTCTGCACCTTCATGGAGCTGCCTGAAGTGAAGAACTTAACACAGATTATAAGGAATTCTGATCCTCCTGCCTTCAAGGAAATTCCTGATCCTTAAAGATCTTCTCTTGTCATTACCCTCCAGATCTGTGTCCATGCTGGATCCTAAGATTAATCCTGACACTTGCTGTCTGCAAAGTTCCTTATGCTTTCTCCTGTGAAGAGTGGCTTCCTTTTTATGTCTAGAAATGTATTACAGTGATGCTATGAACTCAGCATGTTTTTTAGTCAGATTTTTTTTTATCAAAAATGATTTTTTTCTTGAAAAAGTCATGAAACAAGGAGGAAAAAAATAAGGGAATTGATCATCAGAAAATAAATCATTTCCATTGCAAACACTGTTTTGAATTCTTCCTTAAGATTAATGGAGGAGACTCATTGAGATAGCTGAATGAATGTCTGAGAGCAGTATCTCGAACATCTTAATAGCGTTTACTCATAGGCAATATACTTTTTGTATTAGTAGGAATGATAGCAAATAATAATTCACTGGTTAGTCTTGCTTTAAAAAGAGTTTAGTTATTGCTATCATTAAGCTTTTATGACTCTTATGACTGGTAAGGATTTAGCCTAGTGTTATCAAGCCATTAATAACATTCTGCAGAGACTGAACTTAAGGAGCAGTTATCTCAGTGTGTATATTAATAGTGGACAATTGGAAAACAAACTAGGTGTCCATGAGTTCAAGGCTAAGTACACTATTATAACAAACACAATGGAACATTGAAACAATTTCAGCTGATATCTTTTTATTGGTGTGGGAAGATACCTGTGATATAGTTTTAATTGAAACAAATGGAAAGATAGTGTTATAGTGTGATTTCCATTTTCAAATTTTAATAAATCTCCATAAATGATGACAACATTCAGAATTACTAAAATTTCTTGCTTTATTGTCTAAATTTCTATAAGTGTTACTTGTGACTTAACCCACCAAACATTATGCAAATGTTAAATTATTTCATATTGTGTTCATATAAATACTTCAGTTAATAGTCACAAGGTATACGGTATGTTGATGAATTTGAGTCTTCATTTAACCACAGATTACAGACATCTGCCATGTTAGTACATATTCATTAGCCCCATCCCTTTAAAGCTACAGTGCTACATAGCCTAAATGTACAAGAATTGAGTCCATTCTGTATTGATGGTCAATATAGCATTTTAATTTGTATACACATTTTTATAGTACAATAGTATTTCATTAAAAAATTCTATAATGGAATTGCTAATACTGAAATACTAATATTAAGAAAAATTACGGAAATTTCCTCCTACAGCCCATTGAAATCTGTCATTTTTTACTGGGACCACAAGGCTGTGAATTCCATCCTTTCTCCAGCTGCTCTTGATACTGGCAACTTTCCAGAGTGATATTAAAAACAGACACCACCAAATGTGTGACTACATTTAAGTGAACTGTAAAATTTTGTTAGTTCACTAATCATGTTTCAAGTGCTCAGTGGGTACCTGTGACTGGTGGCCACCACCATAGGCCACGTCTGTGGGGCAGATCCATCACCTGAGAAATCTCTATTACACAGTGCAACTATAGCTTCAACTCCTATTAATTGGGCAAAGGAGAAATTCCTTGTTCTAATTTTGGTTTCTTTTTCCAGTTGAGTATAATTTAAAAATGTGACTGTTAATGACATTTCACTTTTCACAGCGTCAGACTTGTTTCAGTTCTTACTTGCCAGCACTGTGTTCTGGTGATTTCAAACATTTTATCTGAGACTCTGAAGGTTATGAAATTATCATGTGTTGTGAGCAAATGTAGCTTATGGATCATGCAGATTGTGATTAGTAAACTCCAAAAAAGCAGTAATTTTGCATTATTATACCCCTTGTTATTATGGCATAAATATCTTCTGTGGATGACCCGGATGTAGGATTTGATGAATTCCTCCACAGCTGTGGGGTCAGTGTACAGGTTATTTGAAATGGAACCTGACTTTGTATCTTGACTCTTATGTTTGCCTTATTGGAAGCATAGCTTTTGGCATGTAGCATTAAAAAACTTACTTGGTGACTGTTTATGAATAGATCATGGAATGCATTGGTTAAAATTTTCTTATCAGAAAAATAGAATTATTCTCCTGTAATTTTTGAATAAATTTCAAAAATGGTTGAACGTTTTTTCCATAAATTCTTAAGCGTTCACCAGGAGACTCTTTCTTCTTGGTATATAAAGTAGTTTTTCAAAATAGCACCTGAAGGGGTCACTCACACACAAGACAAGAACATTCTTAGCGGCATAGACTTGAATAATGATGTGCCTGAGTGGGTAGAAATGTTTTGTGTTGCTGTTGGAAGCTGAATAGTCTAATTCTGCCCTGAAGAAACATGGTTTTCTTAATGAATATTTCCGACTTAGGAACTTGAATTTTATTTCCAACAGTTCCATTTCCTAAGAGCTCTTTTTAAGGGAAAGATTGAAACCTAAACATAGAAGTAGGGGGAATTTTTAGTTACTATTTTTCTTTCCCTGGTGAAAGGATTTCAGCTTTCCTTTATTGAGCTAGGCTGGGAAGAGGCACAACTGTTTAACACACACACACCCAGTGCCACCAAACTTGTTTTTTAAATCCAAAATAGAGATATAAAAGTTCCTTTTGATTCATAGCTTCCTATTCTTGGAATCTGCTCTAGAGTAAAACACACAAAAGCAATAGTTTTTAACCATTAGATATAACTATGGAAAAATATTTTCATAAGACTCAGATTGCACCCCCAGCCCCCACATTAGAAAATAGAACTGATCAATTTCTCACAAAGTCACTTTGGGAATTCTCACACTTATAATAATTGTCATGTATCACTTATTGTTTCTTCAAAACATGTGTGCCTAATCTCACTGCAGTGACTGCAGGATACAATTTCATCTTGTCTTTGAAATGCTTGACATCCACATGACAGAAAATTAGGAAGAACGTTCCGTTTCTCCACCCCTCCTCTTAAGCAGGCTTTTGTATTTGCCAATTTAGGTTGGGCTGACATCTAAAAGTCCTTTTATAGGGAGGAGTGTGATCACGTGCTGATGTCCCCGCTGTTTGACACTTGCATTCTTTTAGAGTAAGAAATACTCATTGATTACCTAGAAAATTCTTTATGCTTTGTTAATTTGAGAGAGCAGGCAATTTATTAGGTGCTTCCTGCTTTTAACTTCAGTCTGATGTTGAGGAAATGAGCAGTGTCTGTAGCAGAGCAGATGAGCTTGCGTCTGATGAGAGCCATGTGGGCCGAACTCTCATTTTTCATAAGTGCTGTCATTTTACAGATGTATGACCTTTTTCTTCTTTCTTCTGAGGAGGAAGGGTTCGGGAGGGGGGAAGATAATACACAGGGTTCATTTGAGAAACTCATGTAGGCAGATACACAAATCATGTCATGTAAACCAGAGCAGGCTAAGGAAACCTCACATCTCTTTTCAAGAGACAATAACAGATAGGGCAGAGAAAGATGGAGTCAGTGATGATTAGGAAAACAGGGATGGTTAATGGATAACAGCAACGCGGCGCCGCGCTGTCCATTCTATGTCATAAAGATATGAAGCCACACAAACAGAGGCCAGGTAAAAGGTCTCTGGATAGATAGCCAATCGATGCAGATGTAGATTTGTGCTGCAAGACTGCTTGATAGAAAGTGGTAGGGAACACGGAGAAGTGACCTGCAGCAAATCGAGCTACCTTTACTTTGCAGCATAACAGGGTTGACTTCACAGGTGTGTGGGGTGGCCCTGCAGTCACCCTGGTGGGATTGCTGACAGCTCAGCGCTGGCTCATGATTCCCCTGCTGCCCGCCATTTTCACTCCACATTGGTATCCACAAATTATGCAGTATCAAGGCCTGAGCACACCCAACAAACTGGGAGTTCTTTGTCCTGGGTTTTCAGTAAGGTCAGTTTTGCTTTGCAATTGGAAAGCTTGATCTTTGAAATCAATGGAGTGGTTGGTTCGAATGGATGTAAGAGAGTTCTTAAACACTTGTATCTTACCGCTTTGGCCCACCCACGTTCACTAGCTCTAGACCCTAGGGCTAATGCAAGCAGGGCCACACTGATAAGTTGAGATCAGGGGCTGGAAAGATAGGGTACCAGTTAAGAGTATTTGTTGTTCTTGCAGAGGAGCCAGGTTCAGTCCCAGCACCCACACTGTGGCTCACAACTGTCTATAACCCCAGTTTCAGGGGATCTGACACCATCTTCTGACTTCTGAGGGCACCAGGCCTAACCCTAACCCTAACCCTAACTCTGACCCTGACATGGTGCATATATACATGTAGGCAAAATACCCATACACATAAAATTAAGTAAATAAATAGATCTAAATTACTTTTAAAGCCAGATAAATTCCATACCATAGTTCCAGGTAGGATAAAGGAATACTTTATTCTCAGATTGTTTTCCTAAGAAGACCCAAATTAGTATGTTTTCCAAGCTCAATAAGTTAACACCCTCTCCCCTCCCTCATATATCTAGGGAGAAGTTTAGTGTTAAAAATTGAGTATTATCTTTAAAGCATGAGTTTATTTTAATATGAAAACACACGGAATCAAGTTGGGCCATCACGCACATAAAGAAGCGTAATTTCACAGCCTTTCCTAGTGAAAATTTCACTAGGAAAATACACACTTAGAATAAAAAAAGTCTACAGTGTTTTCACACTGTAAAGCAGGGGTCAACAGGAAAACTGTGGCTTATTACATCCCCCTCGCTAAATTATTTTTCAACTTCAAACTAGTTTTATAAGCATTTAACTGAGAGACAGCAGGGCTGTTTTATAAAGTTGGGTTCTCGTTTGACTTTGTAAAACATCTTTGTTTGATTCATCTCTTCTGTCATCTAATAAGGCCTCATGAGAGGTGAGTACAGCTGACGGAGGCAGGGTGAATGATCTCATCTGGGGTTTATTTGACTTCATTATTAAAGGGACGTTTCTAATCTGCGTTTCCTGGTGGCAGTACCCACCTCATGTACAGGGGACACTGCCCTTGGAGCCTTCTCTGTCTACTGTCTCTCATTCAGGAGTTCATGTTTATTTTGGAGGAAATTACAAAGGAAAAATCTCTTTGCCTGTAATTGACCTTGCACAGAAAGATGATAATATGCCACCCACCTATACAGATTGTGTCTCATGATAAACGTTGAGAGTGACTCTGGTATCAATTGAATCAACTTCGTGCATTCTCTGTAGAGAACAATCAATCTGAATGCTTTCCGGCAGGGTTTAAGTCCAGGTTGACAATTAAAAGACAGTTGCCAAGCAATTTCTATTTTATAAATCAATTCCATGGTTAAATTGAGGTATATGTTTAAAATATCTAACCTATGACATACTCTTTTCTTTGTTTTTTTAAAGAAGACCCTGCTCCAAATGCAAACTGTTAATTATTGCACAGCCACGCCTGTAGTTAAAGGCTGCATAGATTTGTCTGGTGAGATAATGGAGGAAAACAGGGGACTCTGCTCTCTACAGGCCAGTCGCATCACATTCAGTCACCCATGGATGCTGCTGTTGGTTCCTCAGCAGAATGTCCTAGTCAATAAACAGACACACAAAGAGCAATTTCCAGGAGCATCTGCCCAATTATTGGGAAAGGAATATGCCTCTTTGTGAAGGCTGGGGGACTCTGCTACTGCCTCAAGCCCGATGTTTTCTCTTCAGTTAAGTTCTCGGGAAAACATCATCGGTGGCAATATAACCACCCAATCACTTGTTTGCTCAAAGATAAGGGGCTGTGTGTAAACTCACTTGAGATAGATATAGACATTCTTCTCAGAAACAAATAAGATTTCTTCGGAACTCTTAATTTCTCTAACTAAAGCAAGACTAGAAATTTAAGAATGAAGATAAATACAATATTCTTTTACATCTATACAAAAACTCAAAGACCTAAAACTCTTTTAAGTATAATTTTGAAATCTCCTACCTAATTTATAAAAAGACATTTATTTTAACTTTCATCTTCTACAGTTCAGCTTTATTTATTCTGAAATAAATTTTATTTACTTCTTTCCTTCCTACTTTCCTTTCTTCCTACTTTCCTTCCTTTATTCCTTCCTTCCTTCCTCCTCCTCTTCTTCCTCAATCCTTCTCCTCCTCCTCTTTCCTCTTTTCCTTCTATTCTTTTTTTTAAGGATTTCTTTCTTTCTTTTTTAAGATTTGTTTATTTATTATGTATACAGTATTCTGTCTGCACATATCCCTGTAGGCCAGAAGAGGGCACCAGATCTCATTACAGATGGTTGTGAGCCACCATGTGGTTGCTGGGAATTGAACTCAGGACCTTTGGAAGAACAAGCAGTGCTCTCAACCTCTGAGCCATTTCTCCAGCCCTTCCTTCTATTCTTAAGTGAAATGAGCTCTGTGTTATAATCGCTAAGACTAGAACATCTGAGACTGTGTAGACCATCTAATTCACTTTTTCTCCTTTACTTTTGAATTATCTTTTGTTTAAGTGATGCCCTCTAAGAGTCTATTATACACTTACATACACTTAAGAGTTTTTTTCCACAGTTATCTAACTTGTTGCAAGGTATATTGATTAACATCTATCTAGATATTAAGTTTTCCTCTTTTTTTACAGTTACTATATTACGATTTTAATCCTTGAAATAAATAAGGTATTTTCATCTATCTGTTACCTATCCATAAATATTTAAAGGTAGTGTAATAAAAATGGGGATATTTTCATTTGAGCCCTGTATTAGACTAAAATAATATTTAACATATTATTTTATGGATATGATTGCCATAACTACATTCATGTATAGCCTTATGAATTGAAGGAACCTTTGTCCTCGTCATTAAGTGTGAAGGTGACTTACCAAAGTTGGGAGGGACAATTCCACAGAATCAAAGGGTCTTGGCTTGGGAGAGGTTGGACTCACACTTCACTCTGTTTGCACTGTTTTAGTTTGTGGTGAGATACTAAAACCATTTTTCCTTTTATAAGATCATGCTAGATAAAAATAAATTTGAAAATTAAATTAGTCATGGAGGTTAATGAAGTGGTTTATGTCAATGTAAGTATCATGTTTATGAACATCCTAATAGATTGCTGCTACCTGAGAATTTAACTTTTTGGTTCAATTTGGCATGTACAAATACACATTTATAGGATGCTTGAAAATATTGGACTTTCTTGGTACTTGGGAATTTTCCAGAGCTACTTTAATAAGGCTTACTTTATGTTTCCTTTATGTAGAATCTTTAGGAAGGCCTGCAGTCCCAGGTTAAGGACTAAGTAGCTACCTTCAGATTTTGAGTATTAAAGGACTCAATATCACCATAGTATAGTTCTTTCTTAACAAACACAACACACGTAATCCAATAGATTTGATTTTCTCCTCTTGTATCCTACTTAGGAGGCAGAAATTCTGAGGTGAAACCATGTGGCAAACTTTCTGTTCTGAGAAAAATTAATTATAAACTTTTAACGTTTACGCTCATGTTCAGATAATTGGAAGCAAAATACAACCCAGCATCTCTGCTTTGCTTAACCACATGGCTATAACATTTAATATTCAGCCAGCATGCAGATCAAAATTTAACATTCAGGAAAAAGTGAATCAAATTCCTATGGAGGAAACAATTTGCCTGCTACCCACTAGGAAGGACCTCCCATAGTCTTCCCCTCTTGGGCTCTAGTTGTTTTTCTTTTTATCTTCTTAGGCCTAAGGCATCTTATTTGCATTTCATTTGTGTTTTGTTCTGAATGGGGAAGAAAGAGAAAAGCAGAGAGATAAGAGAGGAAAGGAAAACACAGTTCCAGGTCCCTAGCATTAACCAGTTCCATGGTGTAAGTCTGCCTTTTGAATATTTTATAGTTTATAAACAGAAAACACATTATGCTCTGCTTTTCAAACAGGCTTTGTCACAGTCTTTCCTAAAACTCCGAAGACTGGGGTGAAAACATGCATTCTTGCTTCCTCCATCTTTATGATGCTGCTGTGGAGGAATGGCGAGGAGGCAGAGGAAGGCAGGAGGAGCTGGAGAGCCTGGCAACCATCCACAGAGACAAAGTCCATTGTTAGCCATTCTTTTTTTTTAACTTTAGAAATGCGTGTTAATTTGAAAACATCAAGAGAGTGAAAGCTGACTGAAGAATTCTGATTTCTTAGGCATCATCTGAACAGAGTATTTGGGGAGATGTTATGGAGAGATTTGTTGAACCTCGATGAATTAAGGTCAGCTCATCAATTCTTAGCAGGAATATAAGCTGAAGCTCACTCCTAATAGCTTCTGGAATGTAAAGGAAATGCTGACCTTTAGTCTGGATGTCAGGGCAGGCAAAGCCAAGAACCAGAGAGTTTCGGTAGGAAATTTATGCAATGCTGATAAGAGCTAGATGGTCTCCATGTTTCATGCCTGCAACCCAGAGCTGGCGTTTCATTTCTTGTCATGTTTTTGTGAGACCCAGACAGGTCATGTGAGACTAATTCTCTGATTTTCCTCGTGTGGCTCGGAATATACCGACAATAATTTTTTGAGAGAGAAAATGAAAATTATATGCATGCTATGAACAATTGCTGCATGATTTGAGAGTTCTAAGAGAGCAACCTGTAGTTATCTGAACACTAAATCTGGAAGGGCTGGAAGCCTGGGTAGAAAGGCCAGAGCCTGGCTGCTCTCTGAGAACCTTGCTTATGTGTGTTGTGCTTTCCAGCTGCCCAAGAGCCAGGCAGTGCAGGGATCCTGTCAAAACTCAGCCCTTGAATTCTGCAGTGATAAGGGAGGCCTTCTGGATTAACAGCCCTGTCAAGGGTATCCCTCTGAAGTGCTTATTTGTTTAGAAAAAGAATCCATTCATCATTGGGGAGTGACAGAGTTGGGGGCTCTGACACTGTTTCTGAAGGCTAGCTACCTGGATGTATGGGCTCTTTTGGCACCAGCCATGAAAATGAGGAGAAGACAAGACAGCCGCTCTGCCGCCTCGATACAGTATTAAAGGAAATGTATTATACCCGGTCTGAAAGTCCATTTATTAGGAGATTGGTTTCATCTCTTTCACTGTACACCTCTTCAGACAAAACTTAATCTCAAATAAAATCGGAAAGGACAGACATAGCTGAAGGATGCCACCAAAGGAAAATCAGATGTTAGAATTGTAACTTGTCTTCTAATTGTATCATCACCTTTTACTAATCAGCTCTTGTCAAGCATGTGGATCTGGTATTATATTCACTATAATAAATCAATTATAAACCAAAATATATTTCAATTTTTGTTTTTGAGACATGGTTTCTCTGTGTATCCCTGGCTGTCAAGGAACTACTCTGTAGATCAGGCTGGCCTCGAACCCACAGAAATCCACCTGCCTCTGCCTCTTGAGTGCTGGAATTAAAGGTGAGAGGCACCACTGCCCAGCTCCAAAATTTGACTTTTAAATGCAGTGGAGAAATAGTAGTTTAAAAGTATACGTCTAATTTCAGATTTTTGATAAGTTAATGTTTATAATGCTATGAAAATAAAGCTAATATTCTAGGATATGTGATGATAAATAATATTAAAGCTGAGTGCCTGAATATAAATAATAATAGATTTTTTTCTAGAAAGGTGAAAGTTTAAGCATAATGCTTATTTACTTATGAGTGACAATTTAAAACTAAATTTTATAGTTGAGTGTATATATATATATATATATATATACATATATGGATATTTCCGGATTATTTAAAACAGGAATGGCATATTTCAATTACTAATTTGTATTTATTTAAGTATATAAATCACAACTACCATATAGTATTGGTTCACTTATCATAAGCAAGACTAACGTATGAGAATATATTTAACATGTAAATTTACTGATCATATCTATAATTTGCTAAAATTTATTCCTTGCTAATAGCTAGTTCTTTCTTAGAGACATTCTACTGTGGATCCAGTTTCCAGGAGGTCAGTGATTCTGGCAGGTTGGTTAGCACATGCAAGGCCACACGGCTATTTTGTGTGACTGCAGCATTTGAAGGCAGTCTCTAGGCCACCTGGCTTTCCTTTAAATATGCGCACACATCTATCTGCAAATGTCACTCTTATTTTTAATAAAGCTGTTTGCAATCCTTTCTCAAAGGATTGCGCAGATATGCTAATGATTGTAGAGAGAAAAATAAAACCCCAACAAATACAATGGTTAGTACTTTCTGCCCTCCAGTGACCAAAGCTGATGTACAGGATAGATTTGATGAGAGCAGAACAGTAATTGTGACCCAGGCTGCTTGTTTCTGACATTCTCTCTCTCAGCCTGTCCACTTCCTTTCAGCACCCTTGGAAAGGCACTTCCTCAGATCTCCTTCCCAGAAATGCTTGGTGTTTGCTGCTTTCTGAAGGATTTGATAGATCCTGGGTGCCTATGAGTAAAAACAGATTATGAAAGTAGCCAGCTAATTAACATCCATCCAGAGAAATGTAGAATTAATGAAGGAGTAAAATAAACAGTGACAACCAGGACCATCTTCCAGGACTGAAATTACCCATGATCCTCTTATTCTTTACCCTTGCCCAAACCTTTACCGTCTTCACTGGTATGGCCACAACTTTATGACTCTTAGCTCAGGCAAGTGGCTTGGTTGCTTGTTACAAGAACTTTACCCTAAAGAATCTGCAAAATCTTTGAAGGAAAGCGTCAATCACAGCACTTTGCAAATACATTGAATTTTTGCCTTGTTCTGTTAATTAATGCTCAAGCAGAAAGACTCATCACGGAGCAAAGTTCCATTTCCTCTCCCCTTAATGGCATGGTCAAACTGTCTGCTTTGTGCTCTCTTATGATAGGCAACGTACTTGGCTCATGTTTTCATTGGATTAAGTTGGTCATATAAGGGGACTGGTATTTGGCAACAGTAATAATAATTGATCTTTACATAGCACACTGAGTAATGTGTCAGGTACTGTGAGTACACGTGTATAACAAACATACCACTTAGACCTCATAGCAATAGTATGGAATAGGTATGATTGACATTATTCTTATTTTGTACATCACGGCACGGCAGCTCAGGGAAGTGTAAAGTGGCTTGCCCAGATGATTTGTACAGCTTTTCTTAGTAGCCTTCCAACCACCTCTGAGACATACATAACTATGAAAGAAAGAAGTCTGCAGGAAGCTTCTATAAGAACAGTGGTTAAGTGAAGCCTTTGGACCTCTGCTGGGTGTGCATTTCTAGTTAGCCTAATTGTTAACTGTGGTTTGTGGTACTAAGCTCACATGCGAGAGTCAGTCAGGTTGAAAGAATTAGATGTCACATTATTTGAGGAAAGGGTAGTGTTCCAATCAATGCCTGCATGAGACTCACTTAGCACCTCAAAGGAAAGTTTCCCATGCCAAGAGGACAGGCTCACCAGGCAAGCTTGCCCACTCCCTGCAGAGCACACAGCCTCACCAGACAGGCTGGTCCCTATTGTTTTCACCCCCACAAAGAGGAGTTACTCTGAGGGCAACTCACAGGACAAGAAGTCTCAGATAGAAAGCTCAGCATCTCTGTACACTGCAAGTCTGGCTCACTGCAATGCTGCAGCAATCAGTCATGCTTCATGAACAGGAAGGAGGATGGCCAGAGGGAAAACTTGATCCTCTCCCAGTTCTCTATCAGTGAACTTGTAGGTAGATGACTGGTCCTATGGCTGCCCCCAGCCCCCACTGCCTCTCTTGCCAGTCTTATGTCCAGGACAAGCTGGTCCTGCCACCAGAATTCATTAGTTCCCATTTGGATTGGCAGAATTTCCTGACGGGGACAAAGTGTTTTGGGTCTCCTTTTCTCTTGTGCTCTCTCGGTCTCTGTTGCAAATTTGCTTCAACAGGCTTTGCATCATCTCCATCCTGCTTCAAGCTTTCAGTGATGCTATGGTAGCTCTGGCCTAGGTTCTCTGTGGTGACTGGGCTGACATGTGTTTTGTGACCTCATCATCTTGGGAGTAAGCCTCTGTTGAATCACTATTTGATAAAATGTTGCCTGAGAATTGCACTCCAGGGACTATTTAGCTTCCTGGAGCTAAGACCAGGGCCTCTGATGCTTTGCAGGAATTAGTACAAAAGAAAATATGGGATTAGGGATGACACGCTTAAATACTTCTTAAATCCTTTATCCTACACAGCTCTCAAGTGAACTACTCAACAGGACTCTAATTGTTTTTATGTTACATATATAGGCACATGCATCTAGATATATCTACACACAGAGATGATTATATTTTAACGTGTAGCATTATATTACTGTTTCCAGAGGAACCCCCCTGTTTGAAATCTTCACTCATCTCCATCTACATAATCAAATCCAGCTTTGTCTGGGAGCTCATGTATACACTGTGTGTGCATTGCAGGCTTACCTGTTGTAGTTTCAAGAACACAGCATCTCAAGATATAATGCACCTATGATCCACTGGGAAACATACTTGCAATGTGGATTCCCATTCAGCCAGTGATAACTGCACTCTCACCAGCCATCAGTGGTAGTGCCCAACCCTCATTCACTTGGGAGTAGGAGACTGAAGATGCTAGAACCCCACTCTTTTGCCAGCTAGCCTGTTCCATGCCCAATACTACCTGAACTTCTTCCAAACTTAGCTGTTCGTGGTCCACCTGTCTTGTCTGCGAGGGTGCCACCAACAGAAATGAAACAGAACTGGTGCCTTTTCTTTGGCAGGTTCGTCTCTCTCCCATGACAAATGCACTTCATTGAACCTCACCTTTCCATTCCAAACTCACCAGGAAAATAAAGGGAGACTCTGCACTCCTGTGACTGGTGGTGGGACATGCTGAGTCACGGAAGGACAGGCACCGTCTGGGATATAGTCTTTGCTATGTCCCATAAAACCTAACAGAATCTATCATGGGGGTACCTTCTTGTTATTTATCACTTATGGAGACACTGTAGCCCAAGGAAGGCAGAGAACACAATTCTGGCGTTTCAGACATTTCTGCACAAGGCAGAGCATCCTAGCTGACTCAAATTAGCATTCCTCTTGATTTTAGCCATGACTGTTCTGAGTGTGAGCTCTTCTTTACTTAGAGTGATTATCTCATAATACATAATGACAAATTCCCCTGGAAAGTGCTAATTAATACACAGGAGCTGTATGTCATTTGAGTTCTAGTCTAGTATTGTTTGGCTGGTGTAGCACTGGCCTCTCGGCGGCCTGGACCACCAGGGTGCCCCAGCAGCTCAGGGTCTCAAGTCGCTGCTAATCAATGGACAGTGCAGCCCCCTGGCATGTTTCCAGTATCCAGCTGTCGGGACCCAGAAAACCTGTCTCCTCAATGTCTTTGTCCCTAGTCAAAGCCAGGCTGTGCTCACCAGGCTAAACTTGGCAAATGGGCTTTTTAGGTGGGCAACTGCTGAGTCTGAGCCCCTCTGGCAGATCCCAAGGTAAATGGAACAAAAGAGGGAAAGAAACAAACAAACACAGAGATTTAAAAATAAACAATTCCTCTACCTAAGTTGACCCCACTCCATTTTGGTTTGAGAATTAAAGCCAGGAGTCATTTTAGAATGTTGGGATCCTCTGTTTATACAATGCTGAACAACTGTGTTAAAAAAAAAAAAAAAAAAAGGTGACAAATCAGAGGTCACCTAGCCTTTCTCTTTCAAAGAGTACCCTCTTTCTGAGGATTCACTGTGTAGAGCATAGCATGCTAACTAACATCTGTTGAGGGTGGGTGCTCTTCTAATTTATTCATACTTTGTTGAAGGAATACACACTTTCAGAAATATTTGTGTTTTGTTATGAAACGAACTGTGTTCTGCAGCCTTGCAACCCAACGACACAGAATTTTAGTGCTCCAGTTAGCTCAGTCTGAAAGGGCCTGGGTTCAAGTCTCCAAAACATCTGAAAAGACCTTGTGTGGTGGCTTGTGTCAGTAATCCCAGTGTTGGGGCCACAGAGGCAGGAGGATATCTGGGAGTTTGTTGGCAGGGCAGTCTAGTAGAATCTGTGAGTTTCAGGCTCAGAGAGAGATCATGTCTCACAAAACAAAACAGCAGGGAAATGAGGAAGACAGTGTTGACCTCGGGCTTTCATGAGCTTTGGTACACACACATGAATGTGTGGATTCGTATACACACCACACACCTTCACACACAGAATTAAAAAATAATTTATGATTTTTTCAGCAAATTTCCTGGCTTATTTATAATTATTTGATTCAAAAACACAAAGGAAATTAACAAACAAATGGAATGATGTTTTGGGCGAACATTAATGGTCTTACAAAGGGAGTCACTGAAATGCCTGGTGACCCCCCTCTTCTCATGGACTCCCCAGACATAGACCTGGGCCTGACAGGGCAGAGAAACACAGTGAGGCTCAGGGAAGAGCGCAACTGGGAGCTCTGATGAGTGATTTTGAAAAGATGGAATGATTTGTGCGGAGACCACATGCTTTAACTCACAATGAACCTGCAGGCTTTGAAAACTGCATGCTGACTTTCCTCATAAACATACATCAATCTCTGAGAACAGGAGGCTCTGGTTTTTGGTATGCAATCTTTTGGGAATTTTTCTTCTTCTTTTCTCATTCAGTATGAAAACATAGAAAATATACATTGGATTTGAGAATTTCAAACTGCAGAGAACTAAGAAAACCTTTCAGTAATTTAATAAAAAGCATGTGGGCAAATGTGAGCTCTAGTCAGTTTCCATTTAAATTATGAAACCTTTGAATCTCCTTTTGGGAGGATAGGCACAGAGTCCTTTGGCATTTCCCCTCTTTCTTTCTGTTTTTATTTTTTGAAACCTGCATGTCATTTCAGAATGAAGTGGTAGAAATGATTGCCAGAGACCTAAGTAAGCAGTAGCTCTTCATAAGAATGATATGCTGTCCAGAGCAAAACTGGGATGCCATCTGCCACCAATCTTAAGCACCCGTTTTTACAGATACACAATTATACATGAAAAAAATAACACAAACACGAAGACAGAGATGTAAAAGTATTGTTTTATTGTTCTTTGGGAATTAATAGACTACAAAGAAAATACCCAGGTTTGTCAGTAGGAAGTCTAGTGCGATTCTAGGATTAAATGGCTCCTCTTCTGTGAAGGGCCTGATGTAAACCCTTGTACCAAGGCTTAAAGTCTTAGGGCTGTGAGAAGTTTCCATCAGTCAGCCTGTGTCAGTGGATAGAGTCAGTTGCTGATGCAGGCTATCCATCGCTCTCTGCAAAACTGCATCGAACTGCCGAAGTGTTCTTTAGTGATGAGGGAATGCTGGGTTAGTAATGGCTGCTCTAAGCCTGTTCTAACTGGCAGCCTGTAGAGTAACGGTTCTGCCATGTGTTTTTAATAATTTTAAGTGCTTCATTTGATAAGGGGGTAAGAAATAAAGACTCGAACATATCTCTTATTTCTATGGTTAGAAAAACTTGTGATGCATTTATCATAATCTATATGTCCATGGATTTTCTGCTTGAAATATTCTATTTTGAACACTTAGTGCTAGATATAGCAACAGAAATAAAATTGTACTGTCTTGATTGGCTTTAGTCTGAGTTTTGTGTGGACATTTTAATACCTCAAAGGCCTGCATTTCATGTTAGCATACTTGGTGCCTAGAAGAATGTCAGTCAAACACTTAACTGTTTACTGTGCTCAGAGAGATTCTGAGAAGGCAGCAAAGAGGTATAATATAGACAAATGCATCTGGTCTTGGCCCCTGTGTGATGTCCAGCATTTGATGGTCTATCTTAACAAGCTTGGGCTGCAGGTACTCAAATACCTTCACATACTTTGCATGCCAGTGAATTTTTGACGGCTTCTCTTATACTTCCCGTGAGGAAGTTTACCAAAGGGATGTACTAATGATTTAACAAGGCTGAAAAAGCTGCCAGGTGGCCTTCCAACTTAGTTAAACTGGCGAACTTTCTGTGAAGCCGTCTCAATAAAAGAGGTTCCCAAAAGAACATGTCTTTTTTTTGCTGCCACTTTTATCCCATTTCTCATGTTATGGTGTATTTATCAGATAGTCTCAGGATCTGCTGGTGACTATATGAAATATGTGAATCAAGGTGGATTTTGACAGCTTTCCTTCAGTCTGAACAACTGTCCCCCCAAACTGATTTACTCATGTCTACATGGCAAGGCAGATACGTATTATCATTGATCAATTATTGTAACTGCTTTTTTAAACTTAAAATATTTTGCAACAATGGCATGTCTCATGGATGGGGTACAGAATGATGCATTTTGCCCACAGACACACATATAAAAACACACACACACAAGTTAGCTCTAGAACAATGACACAACTTGAATTTCTGGTGAAATGTGTCAATTGGAAGAAATTTCATCACTTTAAAAAAATACAAACCCAAAATGTGATAGTTCTTTGCAAGTGTAAAATTTTCCTAAGCTTAAGCCTACCAATAATGGAGCTAATGTGTTCTGGGAGGGAACTTGAGGTGCTCTTGGTGCTGATTGGGCCGTTTGAGCGTCTAAAAGCAATCGCCATGCCCTAGGGAAATGGCGTGTCCACATCCAGCGTTTGGCCTAGGCTGGCTCCTTTCATGGCCAGCTCCCCTGTCCCAGCCCAGCGTTAGTCTCCTCCTTTTGTTTTCTGTGATTTTCAGAGTTGAGCTAGTATATTCACTTCCTTTTCATCACACAATCACCAACCCAGACACCTGAAAGAATTCCATTTGAGTACAGCAACATTCATTGACGTTTTCTTTAAAGGCAACTCTGGTAAAATTAAAAAGGATGGGAAGGGACAAAAAACAAAACAAACAAAACAAAACAAAACAAAAAACCCCAAAAAACAAAACCAAAAAACAACAACAACAACAACAAAAACCCAATAAACAAAAAACAAAAACAAAACAATCTTAAGTTGATCGAAAGGATTTTAAATTTTTGATGGCTACAAAAATCACCTTAACAAAGTTAAAACTTAAAAGCAAACATTGTTAACCTAAACTAAGCAATACAATAGCTCACTCATTGTAGTAGGTGAGGGATATTTCCTCCTCTAGTCTCTAAACAATCCTCAAGAACAAACCTTCCCATAGATTCTAATCGCTGCAGTCACCGGTCACGGTGGATGGTATAGGGGGTCAGGCTGCCCGCATCTTATGTTTGTAGTCCAAGAAAACAAGCCAATAAAAGTTACCTTGGTTAATTTTTTGTAGCTTAGATGATTAGGAGAATGCAGAGCTTATCAATTGGAAGGGGAGCAAAATCATGATAGGAAACAAACATCACACTCTCTTAGCACAGAAGCAAACACAACCAAACTATGATTAATCATGTCACTCTAGCTTTGGGGAAGGCTTCATGGGCTTTGCTGTGTAAAATTCTAAACAACCTGTCTGTGAAGACCTCCTTGTTGTCTTTCTGAAAACTTCTGCCCTGCATCTCACATACTTTGAGACAGAGTAAATATAAAAATTTTTAAATAAATTGCACTTAGGCAAGATTCCATGAAGTCTATGGAGGCATCGGATCTTACCAGCATCAGATCCAAATGTCTTCCAACTGAAGAGATTGTTCCTAATTCATTCTCATGAAAGAAACAAACATTTTACAGAACAAACCAGACATCCATCTGGTTATTGTTACTTAGCATTCATTTGGCTTCTGGGTAAGGTATTTAAGTTATTACAAAGAAAGTTCCAAAGAAAAAAATCCCCTAACCTTATGAATAACTGCCAAAATATCTCTTACCTTTGCTTATCTGAATGAAGAAACATATCTTCATCTTAAAAACTAATTCTTGCTTCCCAATGATGCAAAGTTTCTCCTCCAGCATTTAGCGGAAAATGAGAATCTGACCCCAAGCCTTAACACAAATGCACTTCTGGCTAGTAAACTGTCTTTGTCTTTGCTTAACTTCCTAACTTTGAACAGGGAAGTGTCACTATCATGGAATACTTATCAGTTGCTTATTCTGTATCAAACACAGTTATGAGTTCTTCATTGATGCTTTGAAAGGATGGCGTGATGGTAGCTTGTTGCTATTCCCATTTTACAGACGAGGAACTAGGGCAGGAAAAGGAAAAGGCTGTGTCCAAAGTCATGCTGTGAGTGGCCTGGCCAGAGTCTGAATGAGGAGTTACTATTTCAACGTTGTTTCTGCTTCAGTACTCCTGAACTTCTCAACTATGGAATCATTCTCCCTTAGTGCTGTTCAAAGTGCGAAGTGAAGATTAAGACAGATACCCCCACAAACCACAAAGGCTTCATATGTACATACAGACTCAGAGAGTCAATCAACTTTCATAATTTCCTTTCATTCTCAGTTGAGTTAAAAAATAAGTACATATCATATAATGATATATTAATCCTGGTGAATTTAAATATGTGGGAAACTACAGAGTCCTTCTCCAATGAACTGAAATTCAATTTGGTTTTTTTTTTTTTTTTTTTTTTGCTCAGCTTGAATAATTTACTTTAGGCTTTCTATTCTGGATTTAAGTCAATATGTATAGAAGTACGGCATAGAAAGAGATTTTAAAAAACTCTTTCTATTTTTTGCATATGGGTGCCTTCCCTATGTGCGTGTCTGTGTGCCATATGTGTGCAGAATCTGAGGATGACAGAAGAGGGGGGGTCGTGTCCCATGGAACTGGAGTTGCAGTAGTCCTGAGCCACCATATCCGTGCTGGGGACCAAACAGTTAGTGCTCTTAACCACAGAGACATCTTCCCAGTCCCAGGAAGAGATTTGTATTGAGAATCCATGTGGATGAATCATTTTTAAAGTCTCTGACAGGAATACTTCATAATTTATGTACTATAGTTAGTTATATAGAAATAATGCTTTTGGCCTCACATTTTTACATTTTGTCTAATACAAAATCATTTAGATAAAAGAAATGCTTAATACACATGGATCTTGGTGTTAAGCTCCTAAGATGAGATAATTAAGAGTATAAAATTCTGATTAGGATAGTATCATTTTTAGACTTTTCCATACAGTGATTTTTAAAAGCAAATAAACTCATTAAACAGTCTTCAAATACATAGCTCAAAGAATATTATCTAAATATAATCCATAACCCCAGATACATTCTATTTGATCTAGTTGTTTATTCTGCCAAAGATGTGTGTGTGTGTGTGTGTGTGTATGTAGTTTGTGTGTGTGTGTGTGTGTGTATGTATGTAGTTTATGTGTGTGTGCTTCTGATGTCCATGAGTGGTAAATTATAGTGAAGAAATCTATTCTCTGATGCTTTTTGGAGGGTACACTGCCTTAAATAATGCAGCAAGAAGACACCTGTGTGTAGTTCTGAGTGCATATGTGGGCGCGTCGTTGACTTCATTTACCCCTGAATCTCCATCCCCTGCACTTTCTGGTCCCCAGCATTCTTAGGAGTCAAAGTCAAAGTACTGCATCATGACTTGGGAAGACCTTTTTCATCTTTTTGTTGTGTGTGCTTGTGTGGCTGTTCTCTTGCGTATGTGAGAGAGAGAGAGAGAGAGAGAGAGAGAGAGAGAGAGAGAGAGAGAGAGAGAGTGTGTGTATATATACATGTTTATGCCATGGTGTGTGTATGTCGGAGGTCAGAGGACAACCTTGGGTTGGTCCATCTTCACCTTCCTCCTTGTTTGAGAGATGTCTGTGTGCTATTTGCTGCTGTGTAAGCCAGACTACTTGACCTGTGAACTTCTGGGGTTACCCTTACCCCCCATCTCACTGTGGGAGGGCTGGTGTTATAGATTCATCGACAAGGTCCAGCTTTACACGAATTCTGGAAATCTCAACACAAGTCTTCACGCTTGCATGGCAAGTGATTTGCCCTCTGAGCTATCACCACAGCCCAAAAAAGACCTATAGAGTTGTGTGTGTGTGTGTGTGTGTGTGTGTGTGTGTGTGTGTGTGTGTGTGTGTGTGTGTGTGTGTGTGTGTCTATGTGTCTACGTGATGGAGATTGAGCCTAGGGCTTCACACATGCTAGGCAAGTGCTCTACCACTACACATAACATGTAATGTATTATTTCCAGTATACCATTCAGTGCTACTAAGTACATTTAAATTGCTTTACGACCTCTGCCTTTAGGTAATCCTTTTCCTTACCCCGTATAGAAACTCTATGACCACTCAGCAGTCATTTTCCCATTCCCTCTAACCCTTAGACTCTAAACTTTTATTCAACTTTCCAATTCAATGAACCTAATTTCGATGCTGTGTGTAAGCAGAATTACAAGGTATTTAACATTTTTGTGCCTGGCTTATTTCATCTGGCACCAAGTTTTTAAGCTCCAACCTATTGTGGCAACTATCAGAGTGTCATTCATTTCTGAGGCTAATACTCCACTACAGGTGTGTGCCTCATTCTTTTGTTGATGGACATTTGAGCTGTGTTCACCTTGAGCTATTGTTTTAAGTGTTTTTGTTGAGTCAAAGATTTATGTCAAGTGTCTACTTTGATTGTATTCAGATACACACTTAAACTGCCATCCTTGTATCAAAATGATAGTTCTCTGTAATTAACTTTTCCAGGAGATGATGTCAAGCTGTTTCCCATGGTGGCTTCATCATTTTCTATCCCTCCCAACACCAACGAGGGTTCAAGTTTTCCACATCTCTGTTAAACTCGTTATTCCTTCTTCCAGTTCCTCTCCCCCCTCTTTTCTCCCTTCACACCATTAGGGTATGGTTATGATCTCATCTTGGCCATCCCTCAGGACTAGTGATGGTGTCTATGAGACCTATAAGTGCTTTCAGTAGATTACAACAGAGACTCTAAGAGCCACATTAATATTCTCATGATTTATGGTTTCAAAATCATTGGAGATCAAGTCATTTCTTAAAACTTTGATTGTAGCAAGCAAGGGTAGCCATATAGGAGGCAAGACATTGTGACATGAGTGATCCCACCTGTAAGCAGTAGCCCTGGGCAATATTCTTGAAATTGGGATTCACTTACTGCCCATGGGTCTGATGCAGCTTTCACTAAGCTATGCTCTTGTATTTGCCCACTGCTGCCTCCCCACCACTTATAGCCAAATCTGGATTGTAGCAGGTAAGTACTTTCTGCATGAGTGAGTAATGCTTATGACCTTACTCAAAATTATCACTGCTAAGCAGACGTGATTGGTCCTTGGATAAAGTTAAATGACAGATCTCAATTTGAGCATTGTTTTGTGATTTTTTAAAAAATATAAAGATATTATATTTATATGTGTACATATACATACATTGTCAAAATATATACCATATAAATCTACTGTTCTGAGTCATTTGGAATCACAATATGATAGTAAATTTCAAAACTGTCAGAGATAGAAGTTCTTAGTAGCTCAAGTAGGGATCTCTGTATCCTTGAGTTTAAAACTGCTTGAACCTGAAATGCTTTAGAATCTCTCTTAGATAAGAATTCAGGAATTGAGACAGACACAGTGACAGGAATTGTTTGGGAGATATGTAGCTTGGGCATTCTCATCTCAACAAGCACTATCTATTTTAAGATCCCAGTTGTTTGAATGGCTGTGCGTGTGTAATCTGTGGGGAGAGCCTGGCTTTGCCTTGCAGTTTGAAGGATCCTCAGCGGGTCTTTTGTGTTTTTCTTGTGCTTTGCAATTCATTCATTGTCATTTAAAGCCACTAAGGAAAAAGCAGGATGCCTTTGTACTGTATTGCAAATGAAGTAAGTGGACTGATACCTACAGATAACTCAGCTTTCTTACGGCTTTTAAGAGACATTACAAACAACATTGTATCTTTTTTGCTTTTTAGGTAAAATAACCAGCTGTGAAGCAGTTATTTTATAAAACCTCAAGAAAATCATTATCTTTTGTCTCCTACTTAACATTAAAAGATCTTGGAAGGTCCCATTCTCTATAATTATTATGAAATAAACTTTCCCTCATACCACGGGATCCTTGACGCCACCACCTTTGATGAAATGATGATTTCCTGTGAGGGATGATGCCTCCTTGGAGAACTCTCACATTCATCATCGTTAGCTATAGATTTGTTTTGTTCCAGTTGTCTCTCTAGATGGCAGCATTCGCCTTAGAGACAGCCTCATATTCTTATCTTTTGGGGACCACCTTCTTCAGGAAGGTGTCACATGTCAGCAGTTAAAGTACTTACCTATGGCTTCCCCTGACTCACTGGTAAATATGCAGGGCAGAGAAGTTCATAGGTAAACTGGAAAGCTAATTTTTGAATTCTGCCTGATTTTTCTAAGCCTAGCCCAGGGTTTCACCCACATCAGTTCACGGAACCTGAGAGTTCATCAGTGGAAGATCAGAAAGACTCCCCAGCCCCTGACCCATGTTCATCTGGGAGACTGGTGTTCTACCTTGAAAGATCATCAATAAGGAGTTTGGTCTGGAGGCAAGGACCTTGAGAAATTTTAAAAAGATGGGAGTAATACATTGTTTGCACATATGAGGTTCTCAAAGAATAAACATGTTATATTTAGTAAGCAGAAATGGAAACAAACAAACAAAAAAGTCCTTAGTTTCCTTCTAGAGTGATCTTCGAAGACATGCATTTGTTCATTATATAGAAATAGAAACAATGACTCCCAGGTGTTTGAGGCTGCCCATCTCTGTGCAGAGGTGGTAGTGAATATGGTTCCAGCACAGGGTTGGGAAATAGCTGGCCTATGGCCCATCAAGGTTTCTTTCCCCATATCCAGCCTGCACTGCAGCATGGGCCTGTCACTCAGAAGGATCCTGAGTTTGGGTTTTAATGTTGTTCTGAGACTGCATCAGCATTCTTCACAACTTTTGCACAAGGGATCTGTGTTTTCCTTTTGCAGGTTGTTACTCTTGGTTGTTTTTAAGTAAGGGCATGCGTCTCACATTAAGAATTATTCCATAGAGAATAGCAACAGGGATTAGGGGTGTGGCTCAGTGGTACTGCAATTGCCTAGCATGCATTTGGCCTTGGGTTTGATCTTCAAAAGGTATTATAAGTCAAAATAGTCTAACGAATGATGCCTGTGCCTTGAGTGAGTTGTAAAGTCAACCAAAAGCTGTGCTGGAACAGAGCCTGACTCATAGTCATGCCATTGCCTTACCCACTCAGCGGCTGGCTTAGTTCTGCAAACCTGTGGTATGATAGAAAACCTCACAGAAATTTCTCAAAAGTTTCTAAAATTAGTAGAAAGTTTTCTAAATTTTTGTCAATTGAGAAAAAAAGTGGCTCTTGGAATAAAAAGAGAGTCTTTCCCTCCCTCTTTCCCTTCTCTCTTCCTTCTTCACTTCCTTTCTTCCTTCCTTTTAAGATATGTGTAACTAGACCTCCCTCTTCCTGTTATTTCAACTGGAGATGACTGTGGAAAGGCAGCAACAGTCATCTGAAAACATTTTGTTTGTGTTTTGTGGGACTAAGGAAGCATTTAAGATGCTGACGGTGTGGGTGGAGAAATTCAGAGAAGCTGTGGTTTACAACAGAAACAAAGACAGGCAGTCTTTCAAAAGTGAGAGGAAGAAAAAAAAGGAAAGCTAAATCAGGATGCTAAGATTATTTTTCCACCAACTTTTAAAGGGAAAACCACTTTAATTTATGGCTATTCTGGAAGAAAAAAGCCATACTTATTTTATTATGAAATAGTAATGTAGAACAGAGCATATGCAGACATCTGATTGTTTAAACAAAATTGCCTAGACCATTTAAGAAAGCTAAGGTTAGAAATGCCAGATTAATTTTATGGCTATGTGTATTCACCTTATTTCTCATTAATGTCCAATTAAATAATAGTGGTTGATTTTTTTGGATGTTGGATAAATCTAGCAGGAGGTAAGAGGATGTATAAGTAATTATATAACTTCTGTCAATCAAAAGACAATGCACATACTGTTCAGCCATAATGATAGAAAAATGTCTGTTTCTATAATTAGAACAGCTTTACATATTAAGAGAGAAATCAAATCTATCAAGTCATATGGTCCCTAGAGCAACATGTCTGTACAAGAATTTAAATTGTTAAAAAAAAAATCTCTGGGTTGGGGATTTATCTCACTGGTAGAGCGCTTGCCTAGCAAACACAAAGCCCTGGGTTTGATCCTCAGCTCAAAAAAAAAAAAAACAAAACAAAACAAAAAAAAAAACCTCCATAAAAATAAAAAGGTGGAGAGGAAGGGAGGAAAGAAGGGAGGAAAAATAAAAGGAATAAAGGAAGGCTGGGAGAGCAGAGGGAAGCCAAAGAATTTCTATGTATATTTGGTCTGTGGAATTCATAGGAATGAAAGGGATTAGGCTTCTAGGATTATAACTTGAGGTTTGAAAATGGTAGTTTCTTTAATGGCACGTGGCTGCCTCTGAGCTGGTGGACTGTGTTTCAAAATGAATACACTAGAAGGACGTTCCCTACACACAACAGTGGAAAATAGGAAAGTAGGAACATAGTCCCCTGCAGTCCTAAATACAAAGACTACCACACTCCTCATGGTCAGAGACGGGGGAAGAATATTAGTGCTTCCGATTGCTGGCTGCTGCTGACCCTGAATTGAAAGGCTAAACTTTCATTCAAGAAGTTCATGACTCTGAATGGATACTAGAACACAAGGATTAATGGCTTTAAAATGCCCTCAAAATACAAGGCAATTATAAATAAGATAATGTTTTTTAAAGTCATCCAAAGAGAGAAAACAAACAAGAGAGAGAGAGGGGAGAGAGAGAGAGAGAGAGAGAGAGAGAGAGAGAGAGAGAGAGAGAAAGAGAGAAAGAGAGAGAGAGAGAGAGAAACTCATTGCTCAGAGTCTTTCTTGACTCCGGGGTTGGGGCAGAGGGGAGACAGAGGGATGATTCCCCAGTCAGCATCTGGATAAAGCATAGAGATAAACGGCTAGTTAGCTAAACAAACATGGTATAATTCCATTTCATCATGACATTTATAGAAACAGTCATTTTTCCCCCAGGCTGATAGAATGTCCACAATTCATAAACATATGAAGTAAACTGCATATTCTAGATATATGCACAAAGGAAAAGCCTCACAGTATAATCAGACACATATGCATCATACATAGTTTCTTTCTGACTTACAACCCTGTCTTTTTTCCCAGTTGGGAAGATACATCTGTTTCTTCTCCCTCACTTGATAGGATCCAGTAAAATCCAAGGTTTGGAGATATTTCCCTGGAACATTAGTGATCACTTGATGTCTCAGTACATAAATCCAAGAGTAGCCCTTCTGGGCAGATATCAGGAAGTACCTTGGCCATGATATCACCTGCTCTCTGCTTCTCTCTTCCCAGAGATGCTTTGTATGGGGCCACTTAGATCCTTGCCAACTGTTTCCCCTGTGCCTCGTGACAGAGGAGCACACAGTATTTAAAGAAAGGCAGATGTGCCTGTAGTGGTCTGTGTGTTTCTGAATGTCATCACTGAAAACAGGCAAGTCTGAACTTGGAGTTAAACTACATAACACAATGCTTTAAGGGTTTAGTTGGATCTGGGAAGTCCATCCTCTACCAGATTCCCTCATTAATATTTTCATAGACTCCATTCCTATGTCCCTGACACGTATTCTTTCTTTCTTTTTTTTTTTTTTAAAGATTTTTATTATTTATTTATGTATATGAATGCTTTATCTGCATGTACAACTTTATGCCAGAAGAAGGCATCAGATCCCAGTAGAGATGGTTGTTAGCCACTATGTGCTTGCTGGGAGTTGAACTCAGGACCTCTGGAAGGGCAGGCAGTGCTCTTAACCATAGAGCCATTTCTCCAGCCCTCTTTCAGTTTTTTTTTAACCTCTTCTTTTCATTGCTAAAAGATTTCATGTATTCCTACCCCTTTCTCTTTGACATTCATAGTCATATTTTAAGAATTCTTATTTTAGGTGCAGAACATTCCCTGGCATTGCTAGTAGGGTGGGAGGCAACAATTATTGTAAGATACTATAGTTTGGGTTGGAACATTTGGTATGGTTATATTTCTTGTTGAATTAACAAGGACCAAGAAAAGGTTACCTTGACGTATAGAATTATATGCCCGTGACAGTGCTATGCATGACCCATGTGCTAACCAGTTTTTATGTTAACTTGACACAAGCTGAAGTCATTTTGGGAAAAGGGACTTTTTTCTTTTATGTTTTTCAGGACGAAGTTTCTCTGTGTAACAGCCCTGACTGTTCTGGAACTCTCAGGGACCCACTGGGATTAAAGGTATGCACCACCATCGCCTGGGGTGGGGGCAGGCAAATGACGACTTTTTTTTTTTTGAGACAGGGTTTCTCTGTGTAACAGTTCTGGCTGTCCTATCCTGGATCTCACTCTGTAGACCAGGCTAGCCTTGAACTCACTGAGATTCACCTGTTTCTGCCTCCTAAGTGCTGATATTAAAGGCTTGCTCCACTACTGCCCAGCATATGGTGCCTTTTAATTGAGAGTATCCAGTTAGGGGCTCTTCTCTGTGGAAGATCATTTCTTTTCCTTTCAGCCCCCTCATTTGACTGGAGTTCTTTGTCTGGGGTTGAGGCCCCTTGAGCTTTTCCCCATCCATGTTATTATGCCCATTGGTACCATTATTGTTCCGGTTTTGTTTAGACAGACATGGTGATGACACTTCATGGGTATAGCTTCTCTGACATTTCTATTGGACACAATCTCACATCAAACTTCCTGTTCTTCTGGCACTTACAGTCTTTTTGCTTCCTCATCTGCACTGATTCCCGAGCTTTAGGTGCAGCAAACCTACAAAACCAGCACAATTCCTAACTACAACCTAAATACTTACCCTTGTGCCCACTGAATAATGTAGTTCTCTTCCCCTAATCAAAGAAACTTCTCTTTGCAGCAGATGGTGACTGTTTCAGAAAATCACAACTGATCAAAATGCAGAGAAGATGCGATTATGTGGAGCCCATCCAAACTGATCTACAGCACAGTTTCTGTACCCAAGGCTCAGGGGTCACTGTGTAAGCATTTTTGAGGCCACCCAGAGGAGTGGGTGATAACTTGCTTTCTATGGCTATGGAAAAGGACCATGACCAAAAGCAATATGAAAAGGAAGAGGTTTATTTGGCTACATGCCCTGATCATGGTCCATCGGAGAGTGAAACTAAGGCAGGGACACAAGCAGATTGTGAACCTAGAGACAGGAGCTTTGGGAGAGGCCATAGAGGGATACTGCTTCTTATTGGATGCTCCTCATGGCTCACACATCCTGCTTTCTTATATAACCCAGGACCCCCTTCCCAGACATGGCACCAATAAACCTTAACTCGGTCATCCCACATCAATCATTAACCAAGAAAACACCCCAACCTCCAGAATTGCCTATAGACAATCTGGTGGAGGCATTTTCACAGGGGAAGTTCCCTCTTCTCAGATGACTCCATCTTATGTCAAGTAGACAAAAAACTAATTAGCATAGGTACTGTCTGGTTGGTGCTCCTGTCTTGGGCAAGTAAGGGGTTATGACCACAGATATTTGTACCACACCGAGACTAAGTCATATCTTAGAACTTGCAGATGTGGAAAGAGTGAGGCCAGTGTGTTTGTGGTCACTTTACGTATCTAACGAGGTATTCAAATGAGCATATTTCCAATGAAATAAAAAAGCCAAGAGGAACCCTAGAGTCAACTGCTATATTTTTAAGAAGAATAAGAAAACATAGTGAGGATTACAGCCATTTTCACACATGTGACAGCTCCATGCTTCTTTTCCTTGGCATCAAACTTCCAGTAGCTTCCCATTCTCTGGCCAACTTGAAGTTGATGGCTCAGGGACACTTTGATGGCCTCCAGCACAACATTATCCTCTTCATGAAGACCCTGGACAACCATCCACAAGGGTTATGTGGTTATATAGAGAACTTTCATTTCACTCGCACATACTGATTACTGATTTTGGAGCTTGATTTCTAAAGATTTGATTGTAAGTAAGCTTGCTGCCATCAGGGTCACATGATCAGGACCAGAACTTTTTTCATATCTAGACTGAACTTCATCACCTCTAAAGTGGGAAGGTTTTCCACAATACAATCCCCAGGTGCTTAGCTCACAAAACTGCATCAGCTAAAGCCAGCATGTCCCGATCCAGAAGATGCTATGTTGCCAGCAGGGTAGGCACAGATGAGATTCTCAAATGAGCAGGGCAGCTGCTCAGTCAACCTTCACTGATGTGCTGCCTACCATCCTGGTGCTGCCTGCCAACACTGAGACCTGGGCAGGAGCAACAGCTTTCTAAAATCCTTCCCATTGGCCAAAGTTGATTCTTCATGGATCTGCATGCTCTAAATTTTACATATGATGCTGTTTCACCTGGTCAAAAAGTACATAGTATGGTTTCTTTATTTCCCACTGAGAGAACAGATAGCATTAAGTAATTCTTGGATTGGTTTTTTGCCAGAAACATTTTCCCCAATCCTCTGAGAGTGATAAAACAGTGTACTGCCTCTGGGTTCTGGGAGTTCTTATCGAAGAAATCTTTAAGATAGCAGTTTACAGAAAACAGAAATTCCAAAGCCATTCTTGCCGTGTGAGTCTATCTTTGAAGTGTTCCACCATATTTCTTAGCATTTTGAAAAGTGTCAGGATCCTTCTAAAATAATAAACAGCTTGACATATTTCTTGGAATGGCTTACATTTCTTGGAATCTCTTGGATTTCTTTGTAGCTTCCAGAGCCTACCTGAAGTTACTTTTGAGAAGTCAAAGTATTTTGATTTTAAAATCTGTGTTCTGGCTGTTCTTTTCTGGACTATTTGGGCTTTTGTTAAAAGGAAGTTGACCTTATTAATCAAAAAGTAAATTCCTTTTGAATTTTGATGAATAATTAAAATTCTTTTAATTGCTACCATTAAAGATACCATTATCTGTGCTCTACCATAGGAGATGACAATTGCCTGGACTCTACCATTCAAGGAAAAAATACCTGTGCCCATCATTGGCATGACACCTCATAGGACTTACCATTTAAGATGCCACCACTTGGGACCAATCATTGGAGATGACATCACTTTGGCTGGTCCTACTGGAGATGTCCTTGGGCCTGTCGACTAGAGATGCCATTGCCTGGTGCAATATATTTTGGAGAAAGGTCAAGGAGCTCTCCAGGTCTCCACACAGCTGAAATGCTGCAGCTTCTCCAGGGGCTGACCTGTCCTGTCACACTTTGGGAAGTTTTTTTTTTTTTAAAGAGACTCAAGGCTTGATCAGGGGTGAGATGTTTTCTAGCTTCACTTTCTCCTCCCTCTTGTCATTTGTTCATAATATGACATGTTTGCGTATTTAACTAATGTCAGTTAATTTAAAAATTTCCATTTCTGGAAATTGGGAAAAGACCCCATCTAATTTTTAAGTAGTCTGTATGATGGTCGTATAATGATAACATTGCACGATTATGGAGTTCTCCAAGCATATGTCACAATTAAATTACAGGGGAGTGTCTTCTCCTCCTCCTCCATAGAAAAGACAATAGGGTGATTAAGGTTAAAAACCTACATTTGTTTAATCCTATTAATTACTTCTACCATTGTTCAATGAATGTTTTGGGGTGGTTACATTTATTGTTATAAATGACTAGTATGTGATTTTGATCTGAAATCCTTCAGCATACAGCTTCCAGGTTCTTTTTTACCTTTTTTTTTTTTTTTTTTTTTTTTGGTGATACCTTGCAAATTAATGGATACTTTCATGGCCTATAACCTTGTGAGTGTGGATTAAACAATTTTTATGATAATAGAGATCATGCTTAAACCAAGCTTTGGGCATAGTGGTGGATCAAATCTCTCACTGCAATAGCACTGTGTGTTTTGACTTTTTGCTGCAGTAGCTGGGGCACTTGGCTTTGTTTTTTGCAGACTGGCATGGTGCCATCAACTTCTATCTTCCTGAAATAACACTTCTTATGGCAGTGGCTCTTTCCATGTCTCTTGCACTTTTTCAAGGCTGAGAAGGAGTGGCCCAGTGCCAGCTCTATTAAGCAATAAGACACTCCAGGCGGTATGTTTCTGGGGATGACTGTATGTCTGCCTTAAGCGTGTCACTACTCAAGAAGTACATTCGTGCTTTAGAAACTGTGTCCTCTAATGTGACTTATTGCCATTTGAAAGAGGAAAGAAAGGTAGGAAGAGAGGTCTTTCCCAAGCACTGGGTGGCAGTCTTTGTGTATGATTCTCTATTCCCTGGTATGCAGGAAACAACACTGCCCCAAGAATTCTACAGCCAGACACTGAACATTCTATCCAGACCAGATCTGAACATATCACCAACTTGTCCTGCTATTTCTCACTGCTGTGTAGTAAACAGAATGAATAAAGTGATGTGTGTGTGTGTGTGTGTGTGTGTGTGTGTGTGTGTGTGTGTGTATACATGTGTGCCTGTATGCATGTGGGGGCCAGGTTTGGAAGTTAACATAGCAATTCCTTAATTGCTCTCCTCAAGTAATTTGTTTTTGAGACAGAGTATTTAATTGAGCTCAGAGCTCAGCAAATGGCTAGACTAAATGGACAGCTGTCTCTGAATATCTATTGGTGCCACCACCACCACACACCTAACTTTTATAAGGGTTCTAGGCATCCAAACTAAGATCGTTATGCTTCCATGCCAGGGACTTTGCTGACTGAACAATCACTCTAGGTGCCTGGTTTTTAACTTAAGGTGGTTTTTTCTTCTTGTTGTTGTTTTGTTTTTGTTTTTCTATTGTGTGGGTTTCTTTATCAGGCAGACCTTTCAACAACGTTAGAATTCTTTTGCTGTTTCAAGAATCAGAAGATGAATTTTGATGCACTGAAGATAACCATGTGACTCTAGTTCTCATGACTGAGAGGCACAAAGTTCAGGATGTTGTGAAGTCAGACTGTGCAACCAGAGTGCAGGCTTTGAATGACAGCCCTCACTCCTTTTAGTTGTTCAAACCTGAAGAAGAGGTATTAATTTTGCTTAGTCTTCATTTCCTCTTTGTCTGTAAAATGCATATCCTAAGTATTTAATGCTTGCAGAAGTGTTTAGCACAGTGAATGTGAGAACATAAAGTACTGACGTTGCATGTGGTACAAAAAGTAAAAAATGTATTTCTCTTTTTTTATGTGTGTGGGTGGAGGGATAATTATGTTTGTTAGCCAAGCATGGAATCCCAGCACTCAAGAGACTGAGGCAGGAGAATTACCAGTTAAGACCAATCTGACCTATGTAATGGGTTCCAGGCAGCCTGAGCTATGCAGCAAGACCTTGTCTTAAAAACCTAAATATAGCTAATACACACACACACACACACACATCAGTAATCTGAAAATATACCGAACAGGCAAGCAGAACTACTTAACTCATTTTAAATTTTCTATCATTGGAAAAATTGCCATCACTGAATTTTAGGGAGCATGAGATGTGCAAAGAGAACACTGCTTGATGTGGTGAGCTGTGTGATGTTTTCCCTGTGCATGTGTGTGTGCAGGTGCTCAAGTCCCATGGTGTATGTATGTAGGTCACAGGGAGTCGATTTGGTTTTCTCCTTCCACCAAGAGGGTCCAGGGAATCAAGTCAGGTCTTTAGGCTTGACAACAAACATTTTACCTGCTGAGCTGTCTCAGCAGCCCAAGACTTACATTTTTAATAGTAATGAATTACATCTTTATAGGACTAGTAACTTAGCAATGACATTGTTAAGACAATCAACACTGACATTGACTCTTTGTTCCATTTGGATGAGTTAAGTATATATATTTATACATATGATACTGTAGATATGAGGAAGTGAGCTGTGGTGGTATTGTGTTCCCCAAAATATTGTGCACCCTAATAAATTTATCTGGGGTTAGAGAACAAACAGCCACTAGATACAGAGCCAGAAACGGCAGCTAGAAAACGGGTCAGAGCAAGCCATAGCAGAAGCTGGGCTATGCTGGTACACGCCTTTAATCCCAGCACTTGGGAGGCAGAGCTAGGCGGATCTCTGGGTGTTCAAGGATACAGCCAGCATGGCAGACACACGCCTTTAATCCCAGGGAGTGACAGCAGAAAGAGAAAGATGTATAAGGTGTGAGGACCAGAAACTAGTTGCATTTGGCTGGTTAAGCATTCGGGCTTTAAGCAGCAGTTCAGCTGAGATCCATTTGGATGAGGACGCAGAGTTTTCCAGTCTGAGGAAAACAGGATCAGCTGAGGAACTAGCAAGGTGAGATTGCTGTGGCTTGTTGTGTCTCTCTGATCTTCCAGCATTCACCCCAATATCTGGCTCTGAGTTTGATCTTGTTAATAAGACTCCTTACGATTCATGCTACAGTGAGCAAGGAAGATCCACATGGGAAAACAATGTGTAGGCTTGTATCTAAAGCGCAGTAGGAGAAAACCAAGAAGAACTGGAAGGATTGCTCCAGCAGGGGTCATGGAACCCTGAGGCTGAGATGGCCCTGGTCCTCAGATACAGTCAGTGTGGCTTCCTATAGGTCTTTGAAAAATGTGCATGATAAGATCTTGTGGAGACAGGAAATACTTTGGGTGTTCCAAGCATACTCTGGGATGATCATATTCTTGTTTCCTATGATTTTTGGCTTGAATGGAGAATATGCTTGCCCATAGTGGGGCGGGAGGGGAAGGCAGCAGGAAGGCTAGTTATTGACATTAGGTTCTGTAAAATATTAAAATGTTTTAACTGGGTGATAATTGAGACAAAGATGATAAAATTTCATTTATAAATATTATAGTGTATAAACTTTGTTAAAGTTTCGTGAGAAAGTCAGTGTATTTAAGTATTAGAGACAAAAAATGTGATTTACTGGTGTCACTGGGTAAGAAGTAGTCATAAATAAACTTATGATTGTACAGCCCACCGTTTTCCCTGTGACTTCGTACCACATATGTGTATAACTGTACATGAGTATTGTTCAAACCTACAGAGGTGTGCAGAGATCAGGAAGTATGTGTATGCACATTGCATATATGAGTATGTGCAGGCAGCAGGTAATGGGAGAGAGGTCACGGACATACAAATGTGACCAAATGTTAGGGACCAGCCAGCCCAGGGTGAGATCTATGGCTTATTATGCACATTTCTTGCAAATTTTCTGTAGGTTTGAAATTTTTTCAAAATTGTTGAAAGAAAAAAGTGAATCATTAGTGTATGTTTATTCAAAAATCTACTTTTCCTTCAATAAATATACTATGATAAAAATAAAAAGAAATGTAATTGTGCCCTTGAACTGTTTATTCTAGTATTCGTAGTCTGTTAATTTAATTCAGTAAAGATGAATTAGAGCACTGATTTTTGAAGATGTGGCCGTTTTCTAGATGATCATTTTACCATTTAGCTCTAATGAGTACTGACAGGAAAACTTATTTACTTGCTAAAAATAATTAATGTGAGCAAACTTGCTACAAAGAAGTATATGCATTTAAATTAGGGGGAATGACCATTGTGGAGAAACCAACTCACTGGGTAAGGTGTAGCCTGTGCACTAACTTCCAAAAAACAGCAAAGCCAAACACCGACTGCAGACTAGAGAGACGGCTCAGTGGCAAACAGCAGTTGCTGCTCTTGCAGTGGACCCAGGTTCGGTTCCTAATACCCACGTGGCAATTCACAATTGTTTGCAAGTTCAGTTCCATGGGATCTAAGTCCCTTGCGTAGCCTACAGGGGCACTGAATGTGTGTGATAAACACACACACATGGGCAAACACTCACATACATAAAATAAATAAATCTTAAAAAAGGAGAAAGCCACTGCCAGCATGTCTGTCTTCCTAGACTCACAGAACAAGTTAAGAACACAATGGAAGTGGACAACAGAGCTTTAGAACTTCGGCACACACTCACTGTGCGAGCTCTCTACATACATACACTATAATTCGACTTAGGCTTGCCTTTGTCTATGCAAAAATAACACATCAAAATAGTTCTTCAGTTTCATATTCATTCATTCATTTATTCATTCATTCATGTGTTTGTTTATGGTATGCTTTTAGTGTGTTTACACATGCAGAAGATTGAGGTTGACATAGGATATTTTTCAATTGTTTTTCACTTTTAATTTTTTTTTTTTTTTGAGACAGGGTTTCTCTATGTAGCTTTGGTGCCTATCCTGGATCTCACTCAATAGACCAGGCTGGCCTCAAACTCACAGAGATCCACCTGGCTCTGTCTCCCAAGTGCTGGGATTAAAGGCATGTGCCACCACAGCCTGGCCACTTTTAATTTTTGAGACACTGAGTCTGAAGCTTGTTGGCTCACCTAGGCTGACTGACCAAAGAACTTCAGTGATCGTTTTATCGGTGAGTAAAAAGAAACCAGAATTTAATATAAAGAGGAAAAAGAAAACCATCCCAGACTGTTGCTGGTCACCCAAGAGAGGATTTCTGCAGCGGCTTGAGGTGAGTGGAACTTATTTAAATGCCGGCATCCTTTCTCTTATCCAACTTCATAATGTATCACTGGAAACTGTGTGGATGCAATGCTGAACACTGGCCAGAGCTTTGCACTTGCTACACAGTCACTCAGCTCACAGTTCTGCAGCGCTACAACCTGCAGAGCTTAGGGAATTGACTGGAGCAACTGGGAATGAAGAAACCACAGACACATCCAGGACAACTGGGGTTGGGTGGGTTATGCACTGTGATTGAGAAGGCCCCAACTAGTCAGGAAACTCAGTTTATTATACACAGCATGAACCAGGAATAGGTGGGTTACCTGATTTTGGTGGAAAGTCTCTGTTGGGGAGCAATTTCAGGATGCACTCACCCCAGAGGAAGAAGCTGCTGCTGACAGTTTCTGCCTACAATGCCAACGTCTTGGACAAGGAAACCATAGTTGATACTTTCTGCACTCACTGCTCTAAAGGTCAATGTTGGTCAACATTTCAGTTCAGACCAGGGTAAGGCTTTGCCCTTCTTCCGAGCCTGACCCAAGGAAAGCCTTTCTATTTCCATGGGTCTGAGACACTGTGGTCCTTGACATGGTCATGCTTGTGTCAATGATACACATTTGTTCAGGACTTCATATATTCTTCCCACAGGCCCATTTCATCTTCAACATGCTGCTCAGCTTTTGTAAGGGTGTAGTCTCTAGGGAGCCTTTCATGTTGCCCAATCTCTTAACTTCCTTTTTCTATAGTCAGCTAATGAAAACAGACTGCTTTAAAGAGGTCAAGTGGTTAGCACAGGACCATCTATATGATCTCTTTGTTTTTAATGTCAATTGATTTGGGACCTTAATTACATGTGTAAAATCCCTTCACAGCAGTTTCTAGATTAGTAGTTGATTGAATAATTGGGAGAAAGTGTGTGTATAGTAGAGGTCAGAATCTTTAACTTTGCAATGCAGCTCACTCCTTAAACCATCGCAAGTATGAACCATGTCAGTATCCTATATATTGTCATTCATATATTCATTAACTTGACTCTGTAGCTACACATTTGCAGCCTTAGCCCTGGATTCTGAGTCAGCTGTTAAAATGTCACTTCCCTTTCTTTCTTTCTTTCTTTCTTTCTTTCTTTCTTTCTTTCTTTCTTTCTTTCTTTCTTTCTTTCTTTCTTTCTGTCTCTGTCTGTCTCTCTCTCTGTCTGTCTCTCTCTCTCTCTTTCTTAGGAGAAAAGGTGAAACAACAACAGAAAGAAACCCCACATAATTTGGCACAAGATACCTTCTGTCCTATGAGCTTGTAATTAACACACCCATTCAGAGGGAAATCAAGTAAAATTTGGCAGACATTCAACTTCTCTAATTGTGGCATATTTATCGATGTCACATTAATTGAGAAGTCATATGAAGATGGAGAAGTTGGATGAAGCAGCAATGAATTAGCCTGATCTGTAACGTGAGGGGCAGTGGCCTGTGCATCAAGGGCTTCACTGAGACGGTATGGGAGGAACAGAGACAGTGTTATTCCGGAGCTGTGCTCGGTTACCTGATAACACCACACTGTGGAAGAACTGAGCCTGAGCTACACCAAAGAGTGGCTGTGCTGTATTCCTTCTGAGTCTCTACGCTGCCTCTGCTTCCCCTGTGGCTTCTTACTGCAGGTCACTGTTACTGCGGCACTCACCCTCACCCTGTCCCCCCAGGCTTTTCTCCTTTACTTCAGCCTTCTTAGGCTGTGCAGGGAAACTTCCTAAAATGTTGCTGCTGTCTCTTTAGTTGCTTTATAATGAAGGACTATGAATCAGAATAAGGAGGTATCCTGGAGCCAGGGCATCAAGATTAAGGTTCTGGGTCAGCTACTATTAGCTAATTCACTTGGACATGGCCTCCAAATGCCCATTTCCTTCTCAGAAGAGTGAGTCCAATGTATGCCAAGGCTCCTCCAACTCTAAAATTCCATACGTCTGTGACAAAAGATTTATAGTCTTATGAAAGAGTTTGTCCCCAAACTGAGTTTGTCCCTCACTGCTCCTCACTGGAGTCGTTTCTGCCTTCCTTCCATGATCTAAGACCACAGACATGAGAAGTCAGTCCTCCTCTGAACTATCACTGACACTTGCCCAGCTGAATCAAGTCCAAACTCCTTTAAGGAACATTCAGAACATTCATAAGTCAGTGCAAAGTCTTCAGGGTGAAAAGCAGTTCCGCATAGCTTGGTGTATCCGACACTCTTGCCTGACAGTGGTTTTCTTTTTTGCCAGTACTTCCTCATAACTTCTCGCCATGCCCTCATCTACCTCCCTTGGTGCCTGTTTGTATTCCCCTCTGTTATGCTCTCTACACACAACAGTCCTTTTTGCTCCTCTTATTCAATGCAACTTTCAAATTCTTCCTTATGGCTTATCTTGATTACTCTTTCCTGTATGTCTTTAAAATGTATATATGTCTTAATTAGGGTTACTATTACAGCAATGAAACACCATGGCCTAAAAGCAAGCTGGGGAGGAAAGGGCTTATTTGATTTATACTTCCACACTGTAGTTCATCATTGAAGGAAGCCAGAGCAGGAACTCAATCAGGACAGGAAAGTGGAGACAGGTGCTGCTGAAGAGGCTGTGTGTGTGTGTGTGTGCGTGTGTGTGTGTGTGTGTGTGTGTGTGTGTGTGTGCTGATTACTGACTTGCTCATCATGACTTACTCAGCCTGCTTTCTTATAGCACCCATGGATGGCACCTCCCATGATAGACTGGGCTCTCCTCCCCCAATCACTAATTAAGACAATGTCCTACAGGCTTGCCTAAAACCTGATCTTATGGAGGCACGTTCTTAACTGAGGCTCCCTCCTCTCTGATGACTATACTCTGTGTCAAGATGACATAGAATGAAGAAGGAAAATACTCTAGCTCTTACATTTAGAATTTTTTATGCTCGGCTCTTATGGATTGTCTAAATGATAATGACAATAATTCTAGTTAATTAGACATATTAAATTCTTATCAGGTATTGAGTATAGTTCATTTCTTAAGTGCTATGCTCTCCCTAGCTTGCTATTCTTGCTTTGTGGATGAGGAAACCAAGACACAAAGAGAATTAAAAAAATCTCTGAAAGTCATCCTAAGAGCACCCAGAGTTTTAGCTCCTCCAGGTCTCTGGCTTCACAGTCCTGAGGATCAGAGAGCACCATTGAAGGAGCTAGGGTGCTGACCATTAAGGTTGCTCTTGCTTGCTGTTTGTATGTTTATTTGTTTGCTATTGCTACATTTGGCAATTAAAATATATTGTAAAGACTACATTTTATATTTCTTAAATATTAAACAGCTCTGATCCTGGGGCTTGTAGGTAATCAGTAAGAATCAATTGTTTAAGAGAGATGAAGCCACATTGCTCAAGGGCTTAAAAATAATAAGGTAGATAAAATGTCTTGGTCAGGCAGGATGTTTGCAAGGTTTTAATAATACAAACATGGAGAATACTATGATAAAATATGTGTACATTGATATATTACATACAGAAATCTTAAAATCCAAGGAAATTTTATTTTGTGTCTATAAAACTAAATGAAAGATTAAAATTATCCTTTGAGTATATACTTAGTATATATGAGTTTGCATATATTAGTTATATTAAAGTCACCATGAAAGGGAAATAACACTGATTTCTAATGTTACTTCACCTTGATGACCTGAGGTAAGAAAAGAGGATTTATTCATTATGTAGGAATTTTTTGAGATTGAAAGCTAAGAAACATTATAAGTCATCATGTACTTTAAAGGGTTTTGTTTGTTTGTTTATTTGTTCTTATTTATTTATTTTTTTTGAGACACAAATCTCTCTCTTTGTGTATCCCAGGCTGCTCCAGAGCTTGCTATGTAATCCAGGCTGGCTTGGAACTCAAGGTGATCCTCCTGCCTCAGCCCCTCAATGACTAGAATTACAGGTGTGAGCCACCATACCCAGATAAACTGTATAAAATAAAACCAAAGAAAGATTTTATGGTGTACATTTGAGAGATCAATGTGATGTTATACATACATCTATATATATTTACATGAACCTTCTCTGAAATATGTTTTCAGTTTAGGTGCACCATGCCCTTGAGTGACTTTTACGAAGTTGAAGTAGGTTTTTTGTAATATTCATTGTGAGAATGCTGCACCATTGTTAAGTGGAGATTAGAGAACCCTTCAGCACGTCTCTTCAGCACAGCTTGTCACAGCTTCATAATAACCATGAAGCTGACATTCAGGACTATGAACTTTACCTCCCAGTGCACTCAACCATGCTGCCCAAGAGTGCTGATGCTCATCTATTCTTCACAAGAGAGATTGGATTTTAATCTGTTAATTAATTCAAAAGACTAGTCATATGAAAAACTTCCCGGATCCCTTTACTTATCACTTTCACTAACGATGAATGCCAGAAAACCAATATTTGAAGACAAAAGCTAAATTCTGACATGTACTATTCTCAAACGTTGTCTGTGCAATCCTTGTAATTGGCATGACACCTGGAGAAGGCCATTGGGCAGTTGATGAAACAGGTTGTGAGCTATGCTCTGCAAATGAGGGAGTGGACATGGAGCTGTAAAGCTACCAGAATGATGGGGAGTGGACATGGAACTGTAAAACCACCAGAATGGAGCCTGGGATGGGGGCTCTAAAAGTACCTAGAGTAGTGCTTGGGGATTTTTAATGATCAGATAGATTTTTGTAAGAGGCTCTGAGAGAAAGGAGGACATTTGTCCATCCTGCCTTCTGCTAGCAGATCTGCCACTTGGATCAATATAATCCCATCCCTAAACCTTACTTTTCAAATAATAATAATCATAATCATAAAATGAGTAAAGAGGGAAGTTTTAACTCAGTTTTCAAAACTGGCAAATGTATGGGGGAAATGTTCTAGAGTAGTAGTAGTATGTCCTTTTGAATATGGTATTTTAAAACATGCTTGGTAATACAAAAGATTAAAGAAATAAAATAACCAACTTTCCCATAGGACCAACCACATATTTTAAGAGAATAAATGGAAATAAATTGAAATAGGAGACCAAAGCTGAGCTAGTTTATTGAAAACATTTCAATCAAAAGCAATTTCTTCATAAGCAGCTTTATGAATGGTGATTGTTTCAGTAATTACAAGCCCCTCATCCTTTGTCTTATATCAGTCTTGACTGCACATCAATGAAAAATCAATGTCTCTTTTATAAAAATAAGTACATATTGGAAAAGGATGAAGTTTTAAAGACATGTGTTATATTTTTGGATGGAGTGATAAACTGCCATCATAACCAAGGGTTTGCTCTTTGATTAAAAGTATTTCTAGAACAAATAACCTGCGTGTGCGCATATGTGTGTAACTAATGCAATTAATCTTCATGCTAGATTAACTTGATAAAATATTGACCTAATTTGGGATTAAAAGATTACCAGTAACATTTTTCACTGGAGGCTGCAAAGTGCCTCATGTCAACTCAGTAAAGACAGAATTAACCCCACACCCTCTTTAGTTGGAGCATTTCTGAACTGCTACTTGGACCGTGCTCAGATGACCTGCAGGAAACATTGGAGAGGGCTGCAAGACACTTTCTTAGGCAGCTCAGCTGCTCATGATGCTCAGAAGCTTCCAAGAGGGAAACACACTCCAAGGCTTGTTACACATGTCCAGCTTCTGCATGTCAAGGGAATGTGCTAAGTGACTAGTACAACAAATGGTCTGGAAACATTTAAAGCATTTTTATTATGAGTTCATATTGTCATTAAAAAAACATTGTGTAATTGCTTGCACTGTCAGGCATTTTTTTCTATTACATGTAAAAATTTAAAACAGATAAAAATATTCCATTATTTTTGTCTCCTAATCTTTGCTTTCATTTTTTTTCCCCAGATGAATTCTTACCATTTATCCCAATTTGATCTCTTATTCTTAACACTCTTGGTCTCATTTTTTTCAGTACTGGGATTTCGAGTGTGTGCCAGCACACTGGCCAGATGGTTAATTGTTTTCTGTAGCTTCATTATGATTTTTTGAAAGTTAAGAAAGATTTTTACTGACTGATTACTGTGGTTGATTTTTTTTTCATGATTACTGTTAAGCACATAAACTCTTCATTACCCATGGAGCCTAGAATAAGCCTGTTATCACACATGAAATAAATAAATACTCTTAAAGAATTGCATGAAAATTATAATTGTGAAAGAAAAGAAAAGCAGTCATAGGAAAATCTTTACTTGCCCTGTTCATATATGTGCAATAAGTATTTACATGGAAGGAGGTCAGAAGGGTCCAATTCTACCAGCTTTTAAGTCAATAAATGCTTTATATATGTTGGTGTATGGACAAATAGCCCAGGCTAGCCCAAACTTGTAGGTGAATAGAAATTATGGTTATGGGAGGGCTTTGAAAGATTGTAACTCAAGGTTTCGTAATGCCAACTATGAACCTATCCTTGATCTCCTGACTACTGGAGGCCCCTTCTGTTGCATTTGAAGACTCTTGGATGCAAATACATCTTTTAGAAAATTATTACTTGTGATTTTCATAGTATATCTTACCATATTTGCTTTTCTCACAATGATACCCTCAATAATTAGCTCAGGATCTGGCAATTAGTCAGTTAACATACAGTTAAGACACACAGACAAATATACGTATCTTGCTTATTGATGGCCACTTTTATTTTTAACTTGTCTTTTGAGAT
Source organism: Onychomys torridus (assembly GCF_903995425.1). NCBI lineage: Eukaryota > Metazoa > Chordata > Mammalia > Rodentia > Cricetidae > Onychomys > Onychomys torridus. The sequence goes on from NC_050448.1 coordinate 103,632,770, forward strand.
CCTTCAATGGGTTACACTCTATGCTGTGTTTAACCAGGGGTGTTTGTGTGACCATGGATTTGGAAGTATTTCACTGGAGTATGGTAGGCTCATCAGTGGGCACATAACTGAAGACAATGTCTGTTCCTGTCCCAGAGTAGTCCATAGTTCAACAAGGATGAGTTAGGTCCTCCACTACTCTGTTATCCCACTTCCAACTCCAATTTAACATTCTCTGTTCTATTATTCCACTTTCACCTTCTTCTTTTTTTCTTGACAGGGTTTCTCTGTGTAGCCTTGGCTATCCTAGGACTCACTCCATAGACCAGGCTGGCCTCAACCTCACAGAAATCCTCACTGCCTCTGCATCCTGAGTGCTGGGAATAAAGGCATGTGCCACCACCACATGGCCCTTTTCAACTTTTTAAACTACTGCATTTTATCTCTCCTCCCGCCATCCCATGACTATTATGGGATATTTGTACACTGTATGAAGATGTGTTGCTGTGATTGGTGTAATAAAGAGCTGAAAGGCCAATAGCTAAGCAGGAAGAGGTTAGGCAGGACTTCCAGGGACAGAGAGGACTCTGGGAAGAAGAAAGGCAGAAACACCAGCCAGACACAGAGCAAGTCAGACACACAGAATGGGATAGAAGTAAAAGTCATGTGACAGAACACAGATTAATAAAAGTATGGGTTAATTTAAGTTATAAGAGCTAGTTAAGAACAAGCCTAAGCTAAGGCCAAGCTTGCATAGTTAATATGTCTCCAGGTCATTATTTGGGAGCTGACTGGCAGGACAGAGAAAGACTCATTACACATGATCCCATACTAATTTTCCAACTTGTATATATTCCAAATGAAACATAAATATCTGAAGAATCAAAGCTAATGTCCACAAATGAGATAAACATGGAGCTTCTATCTTTTTGGTCTTGATTACCCCACTCAGAGTGATTGTTTCCACTTCCATCCATTTACCTGCAAATTTCTTAAGCCCAAGTAATATTCCATTGTGTACACATACCACATTTCAGCATTTATTAGTGGATGGACTTCCATTTCCTAGCTGAATATAACAGTAATGAACAGGATGATCTATAGGGTCCTTTGGGTAGATGCATAGCTGGATCATGTGATAGATCTGTTTCTATCTTTTAAAGACACATTCTTACTGATCTCCACAGAGGCTAAACAAGTTTCTATTCATGTTAGTAGTGAATAAGTGTACTTTTTTCCTGTTTCACATACAAGCCTACACTCCTACATACATCTGATTTTTGACCAAAAAAAAAAAAAAGCCAATAATGCACATTAGAGAAAAGACAGCATCTTTATCAAATGATGCTGGTAAAACTGCATAGTTATCTGAATGGATTAATTGATCTCAACAAAAGACTTGATATCCTAGATCTTGTGGGGGGTAATGTGATACTCTTTTACTCATACAGAAAAGGACTTTCTCCATAAGACCCCTGTAGAACGGCACTAAGATCAACAATTAATAAATGGGACCACCTGAAAGTAAAAAGCTTCTGCATGACAAAGGATATCATTATCCCAGTGTAGAGGCAGCCTACAGAATGGGAAAAACATCTTTACCAGCTATGCCTCTGACAGCAGGTTAGTACCTATACAAAGAACTCATAAAATTAAAATTAAGAAAATACAGCCAAATTAAAGGATGTAGCATAGAATAAACAGACATTTTGTTGTTCTTTTGTTTTTCGAGACAGGATTTCTCTGTGTAACAGCCCTGGCTGTCCTGCAACTAGCTCTGTAGACCAGGCTGGCCTTGAACTCACAGAGATCTGCCTGCCTCTGCCTCCCGAGTGCTGGGATTAAAGGCCACCACCACCCAGCTATAAACAAAATATTTAAAAGATGAAAAACAAAAGGTTGAGAAACATTTAAACATGTTTCATATCCTTAGCCATCTAGGGAAATGCAAATTAAAACTACTTTGATGTTTCATCTTACCCCAACTGGAGTTTAAAACTTACTTTGATTTTAATTGCTTTAACTTAAAATGATATCATGGCTTCTTAGAAAATATGGCATGGCCAAAAGTAAATATCATCTACCTGAGGACACATGGGCTCTCAATGTTTTGGGCATGGTTCTTGAATTGGAGAGGATGGAGAAAGGCGCAGTCCTTCATGGCATGTTTACTGAACAAGATGGTCTCAGGAAACTGACTACTTTTCTAATGACTGAGTTTCCTCATCTAAATATGCACAAAATAGTTTGTGTTACTTTTAGAATTAACATTAGCTGTGACATTTCATGCTATTTTGTGGCTTCCATTCATAACTCAATATATAACAAAAAGGTGCTTTGAAAATTCCACAGCCAGGGACTGAACTGTCAGGAACGGTGGTCACAGTGACTGCTTTTTGATGAATTTCTTGCTTTCAGCTCGTTTAATATTACTACTCATCTCCGTCTCTTGTTCTCAGATATTTTTATTCATAAATAACAGTGTCTTCTTGGAGTCTGCTTGGCTCTGCTATTTTATCTCTGCAGTGCCTAATACACTGAATCTTTCTTCATTGTTTTTTATGTATAGAGATTCATAGTGCAAAGAAATAGAAAAACAACAGAAGAAACTGTTATTTCTCATAGATCCCATTAGTCAAATCCACTGACTCTGTCACATATAGCAAGTTAAACTTCAGATGTTTTTTTAGATAAACGACACTTAACTACTCTTGCTTTTTAACAGGTCAGGGACAGATGAATAGTTAAAATAGGTTGTAATCTTTCTGTCAACATGTGCAATTGTATCCACAAGATGATTAGTGCTTATAGTATTAAAAAAGAGTAGAGAAGCACAGAGTTGCAATTTGTACTGGTACAAAGTTCTAGTTTTGTACGAAGCACAAGATTACTAGTGCGTGCCAAAGCAAAGAACAGAAAATGTGTTTCTCCTGACTGAGCTTGTCCTTGTGTACTATTAATATTGTTCAGTTTAGTAGAATTTATTGGGTAAGTGGACACAATGTTTGCACTGATAATAACATAAAGCCGAATAAAGGTCTGTGATGAAAGGGATTCCATCGCTGTCTTCTGCCCGGATCTGCTCCATGGGTTTGTGAGTTTCAATTCCTACACTTGACCTGAGACCCCTCTCTTTCAGCATCCTACAATGTTTTTGCTCCTACTCTGTTTATGTTTGGTGGCCACTCTTTGTCCTGGCTTTCATTTGTGAATCTGTATTTTGTATTTCCCATGTTCATGTTCTTTTTAAAAATTCTTTTAACTCTTGTTGTTGGTGAGATAATTTATTCTCCTGACCTTGATTGACTAGCATATGCAGGCCAATAACATCAATAATTAACCCGTGTTCTCAACGTTCTGTTTCTGCTTTGGCACTTTTGCTGGCCTCAGAAGAGTCAGTTTCTGGAAACAAGAATAGGTTCCTCATTCTTCTGTTGTTTTCTCCTCCAGGACAGCACTTAGCCTTGAGAGGTTGGAACACTTTCCAAGGACTCTTAATTTTTATAGCCTGTTGCCATCTCAAGCATCATTATGCTTGTTAGGTGATTAAACCAGAATTCACACCTCCAGCCAGACACATGCAGGTCTGAAATGGTTTTTGTTCCATTTCACAAGTGTGAGGTCAGTCACCAAGAAGAGAGAGAAATGACAATACTGTACTACAGTGGCAGGATCCACTAAAGCCAGCTGGTTTAAGGAGTTCCAGGAGTCTTTAATTTCCCTTCTACCTTCCCATTTTTTCTTTGTTTAGCACTGAGGCTTTATCTAAGCCTATATAATATTGATTAACATAGTCATGGAAAAGGCTGATAGCCTCTGGCCAAAAATATTTGGGGGCCCATTAGGTTTGAGAAAATGGAAAAGGGAAACAACTTGCTATGAATTCTTCCTTGCAGGGGACTTCATTAAGCGATTCAGTAATTGCCACCCATGTAATATCTTTTAAAGCCTCCTTTTCCTCTGCCAATCTTTTAGCATATTTAAAATTGTAAATATTTGGAGTTTTTACTATAACTCCAAACCATAGCTCATCTGTTTGTTTTTCTAGTGCTTCTTCTGTGTACACAAAGTGGATGGCAGTTAAATAAAGTTCTCTTATTCTACAAACAGCCTTTGAGGCTTCCCATAAGCTTAGCTTCTAATTTAAAATGATTTTCTAAGTAGTTGTTCATGGGTTTAGTTATTTTCATTGTTACTTTGCCAATCAAAATGAAATATATTTAACTGCATTTTTTTTAGTGCTTACATATATTTAGAAACAAACAACCAAATGAACAATTGGTTTCCTTATTTTCACAACTAAATTCATGGCTAGCTTGTTCTGTGATTTATGAGAAAAAGGAATACATGACCTGAGATTTAGGGTGTTGTGACATGTGGCTCCTGCCTAGGGTTTAAGGGTGTGTAGCGAAGTTGAGGCTTTCAACCCTAAGGAAGCAAGGTGGAGTCCAAGGTGACCGAAGCTTTCTCTTCAAACCAGTGGCATAGGAAGAGACCATTCCCTCTGTGTAACACAGCGTGGAAATAGGAAGTAGCACTGATTCTCAGCGAAGGAGAGCACACCAGTAAGGCTCTTCTCAGGGGAAAACAAAACCCTGGTATTTCTCTGTGCATCTCTATTCAGTACTACACATATAAAATAAAGATGTGGTCTTATGAGAAACAAAGACATCAGAGTTGTTTTTAATGGTCATTGGCATTAATAAATAAGGAAAGGCTGTGTGACTATATGCGCAAGTGGGCCACCTGCACCCAGGTGACATGCTGATGTCACTGATTCACAAGTAAACACAGATCTGAGAATTTGTTTATAAGCACAGTGGACTAACTGACTATATTAAAACAGTTGCATACCTTCAGGCCCACAGCTTTTCTGTGTGCTCTAATGCCAAGTAAGTAATGTTAGTGTATTTATTTTTTCTGGCCACTCTCCCTATGTGCCTCACTTATTAACATTATCCAGGAGAGCAAAATTGTGAAAAATAAGGTTTCTAAGAGCATTATTTATTTATTTATTTATTTAGTATTATTTTTACCCAAAATAAATCCAATAATTTGGGCATCATATTCTTTCTACTGATCAATTTGCAAAGTTGTGGAATATTAAATGTGGGTGGTGGACAGGTCACATGGAACTCTGCCCAAGCCAAATATGACCTTCCCTTTCTATTATGGACTCCCTCTCTATGTTATGTAGGGTTCAGTGCCCAGCCTGAGGGCTGGCACTTAACACTATTTCCTGTGGTGAAAAAAGCCATTCTACATAGAAAATTTGTTTTGAAATCATCGAGAAGAGCATAAATAAACATCCTGTATACTTCTGATAAGTGTTTGAATGTTAGTCTTCATTATCCTCAAAGTGCCATTTATTTTAACTATTATAAAGTGGTGATGATAATTCAGACCAAACCCAAGATGGTCAAATGCTTGCAGTTTTGGTATTTGGGAAGCATTTGGAAAGTATTTCCTAGTTTCACCTTAATCAGAGAACTATTATCTGGTGACAGTTAACTTTTACTTCAGGAAAAGCTAATGTAGACTATTCAATTTTTGAGAGAGAGAGAGAGAGAGAGAGAGAGAGAGAGAGAGAGAGAGAGAGAGTGAGAACCCTGAATTATTATAGAATCTTAAGCATGTTAGTATATAGAAATACCTCACAATTCTTGAAGAAAGTTTTTGACTCCTGTGTTAGAAACATCGCTTCTATTGAGAGCACATTTGTTTCTATTAAGCCTGTTGAATATTCATAGCTGTGAACTACCTCAGATAGCTCCTGAGACGAATTCTCAAGTCCTTTCTTGAAGAAAAAGGGAAAGAAGTGGGGGAGAGGTACCATGCACTACATTTTATCACCATAATAAGTGTATTATCAGTGTTGTGATATTTACTTCATTTTGGTTATTTTGCTAAGTGATGTTATTATGTTAAAAATTTATCACAGTGGGAGGGGAGAGAACATATGTCCTTGGCTATTTGAGTGTCAAAGTTGCCTTTCATCCTGGGTGGGGGATGGGAGCAGCACAGTATTCAGAGAACAAAGTGTCTTTCATAGAGATGGAGGTATTATTTTATGAATCCAATTTCATATCTATCTTGCCATCTGTCACCAGGCAGGAGAGATATAGGACAGTGGCAAACTCATGTTAGAAAGGCTGTCTTGGGAAACAAAGAGAAAAGTTAATGGACATGGATTTACAAATTATTAATGATTTTTCATGTCATTTCTTGAAAAATGGAAGCTCTGCACGCTGCCTCTCTCCCCAAACAGATTGCGTCTTCTTCCTCTGCAGTTTGTCCATCAGCCTTCACTCTGACAACATAATCCAGAACTAATCCAGAGCTTCAGTTCGCCTTGTTGGCTCTCACGCAGCCTGCTTAGACAAATCCTGCTACCTGTCAGCTCTCCTGCGGGTGCCAAGCTGGCTGCCAGGTTAACCTCTGGGGAAACAGGAAGACCTCCAGATTTAACCCCTACTTCCCGCCCCATAATCCACAGTAAATAGGGGGATGTGAGCAGGCTAACTGTTTTAATCAGGGCTGGATCCCTTGAAATCTGTTTCATACACAGCTTAAGAACTCAGGTTATGAACATCCCGATGTGAAATCACATGGCAGTCCCTCCAAAACATGGGCCCTAAAGAAGCAGATGGATCAGCAACACTGAGAGGTCTTAATCTTCCGAAGACTTCTGTGAAAGTACATATACCCCTCCCCTGAACTACATAGTCGCCCACCAACACCTCCTAATTGTCAGGATGAGGTCAAAACCAAGGAAGGGATGAAAGAGTAGGGCAGAAAGAAAACCCAGTTTGGTTGCTACAAGGACTCCCTCTTCGTTATTACTAATATGACTCTTCCAATTTACCTTTTCTTTATCTTCTGTTTCCCCCAATACATGTATATGCACGCACACACACTAATTCTTGTGGCATGACAATGAATTTGAATATTGTTTACAGATAGGTCTCAAATGATTCTGATACGAACAAATAACTAGGCAAAAATTCCAAATGAATAAATGTAAATTAATGTTGCCTGACTTCTAAATGACATCTAATTGAGCAAGAATTAAAATAGAGCAGTTCAATTAAGAAGGTAAAAAGTCCTCAAAAACACCCATCCTTTATTCAGAAAGAACAACACACAACCTTCCAAGCACATCTGAGTCTACCTGCTTCTGTAGCATCAAGAGTCCACAGCAGCAAAGATCTTGCATGAAGACTCTGTTCCCAGGCACATGTAAAGCTCCACTAAGTTTGGCCTCCTGGGAAATGTAATGAAACTTCAGCCAGTTCTTCCAATGTGGCGAAGGGGAGCTATCCTGGTGTCTCCAGGAGGAAATAAGTTCAGATCAGCCTCGGGTAAGGAATCGGAACTCTAAATGACTTCTAATGAGCATCTTTGGTTTTCTCCCATTTAATCACAGGCTTTCCTCAAAGAACAAGAAGGAAGCGCCTTACTCCTCCCTACCAACTCCCACCCACAGAGCAAAAGATGAAAGACAGGAATGCTCCTTATGCAAAACAAACACCCAGCTGTGCCTTCAATGAAGTAAGTAGAATTGTAGATAAACACACACACACACACACACACACACACACACACACACTCACACACATACACACACTCATGAATCACTTTATAGTTTCTGACCTAACCAAAGTGAAGTTTTATTCAAATTTCATTCTTTTGATGATGGATGTATTTTTGTACGTGTAATTGTAGTTTACATTTTATCCAACAAATACAAGCATTTTGCTTCTTGAGTAAATTGTTTCAAAAATAAACATTTGGTTTATTTCCTATTCAAAAGGTAAGAATAATATACTTAGAAAAGGGATTCTTATGAAACATTTTGGCTTGGTTTTTGTTGGCATTCTTTTCAGCTCCTCCCTTTCTTCTTCCACGGCCTGTGTCCTTTCTTTTATTCCTTTTAATTCACTGAGTATTTGTTTTGCTGCTGGGAAAGTTCACTACCCTGTGAGACCGTAACTTAATCACTGCCGCTGACTCTCATGCCTTAGGTGACACCAGGGACCAGTTGTCAAACAACACTATGTCAGATAAAGCTTGTTTTTAAGCTGACCAATTTGTGCATGTTATGTTTTGATAATTAATGAAATTTAAAATTAGAGCGATAAGACGAAGTTTCATTCAATCTCTGCCATGAAAGTCTTAAAAGCGTTCCATAAGTTTGTATCCAGCACCAGTTAAAAGTTTTATTTTTTTTTTAAATATAGCTTTATTGCCACAATGAGTGTAAATTCTATGCCGAGATATTTTGGGGTCTAATCTAAGGACTGGTCATGGATAACTGAGTCTTTCCCAGGAAATAACAATAGATGATAAAAAAAATAGTTTTGCACCTTAAAGCAATTTCCACATTACACTTACAGCTTTTAAGAACATACTTAATAAAGAATTTTAAGGGTGCATACTTAACACGTAGATTCTAAGTACAAGAAAACTTTCTTAATGGTTCTACAAAGACACAGGGGTGAAGAGCATGAACTGCTGAGTTAGACTGTCTAGTTTCAAACTCACTCTACCATTCTCTGGCTAGAACTTACTTTTTATCCTTTAGTCCCCTCCCCTCAACAATGGGGAGCATCTTTCTTACTGTGGTATTGCATTTATAATTGTGCATGCTACTGGTGTAAAGCTTAGATGGGGTTTCACACTCAGAATGAGATCAGTGCAGTTCAACAGTTACTACTTAGTACAAATATACCTAAACCTCACTTAAACTCCCAGTGTTAAACTCCATAATCAGGAATTATGGAGTGATAAATTTTTAAAGGAATGTATCAAATTGCTTAAGTTCACATAAAATAAAATATTTGGTCTCCATATTAGAATTATATCTAGAGCTTTAGTTGTTTAAAAAAAATAAGCTTGACTAGACTAGCAAAGTGACTCAGTAAATAAAGGCATTTGCCCCAAAGCCTGATAACATAAATTTGTTTTCCCAGAAACCACTTGGTAGAAAGGATAGAACTAGCTCTTGCAAGTTGTCCTCTAACCTACACACAAAATAAATATATTTTGAGGTGATTTAGATTCTTTGAGATACTGAGTGATTAATTTTAAAACACTCATCTCTTTGTCCTGAGCTGTATCAGAGCTTGAATTGAACAACTTTTTGTTTGCATTTGACTTAGCAGTGAAGAACATATTTTTTAAATGGTTCTAAGGTAAGTGGCAAAATATATCTGAAAATACCTACTAAATTGAAATAACACAGACACACACAGAGACACAGACATAGACATGCACACACGCAGATAAACACACAGACACACACTCACACAGACACACACAGAGACACACAGACAGACACACATACAGTTACCCACAGACATACCCACACAGACACACACACAGACACACACAGACAGATACACATACAGGTACACATAGAGACACCCTACACACACCCCCCCACCCCCACATACACATACATACACACATACACATACAGAGAAATAAACACACAGAGACACACACAGATGCAGATACACCCACAGACAGACACACAGGGAGACACATACACAGACCCACACACGCTCACACTAAACTCCTCCAGCTTCCCTGGATTGCTTTTTGATAATAATGTAAGGGACTTTGGCTGGAGCATCAAGCTTCTTTCACAATTGATCAATAGGCTATAAACAAACTCGAGAACATCAGGTCATTTTTGCTCATCTCCCCTTCCTACAGCACCAGCTGTGGGGTGTTATCTGGCTATTGATCACATCTCTTATCAGCTGTGCACATGATGGTGTGTTTGTAGTTAGTAGCAAATCTAAACAGCACTGGCCTAATTCACGGACCTTTGAAGTCTTGGTCTAAACGGTGGTAAAACAGGACTGATCACACTTGAGTCTTTAGTGGGTCTCACTCTCTCATGAAATTTGAAGTAATTAGAGGCCCCCAAATAAACCAGATAGAACGTTTTGTCCAAAGACTAAAGAATGTTCAAAGAAACCATACTTGCTGGTTCGAAGTAAGATGAGGAAACCAGTTTCTACCAGAATTTTATCACTCTCTTTTAGTGAATAATGGGACAACTTTAGAACCCTGGAAGCAGAATGTAGAGGTTTTCTATTTGGAATGAAATCCCTCCAGTGAAGTCTTGAGGTTTAGGGCTTTTCACATGCAGAAAATGTTACCTAATACCCGGAACATACTTTATCCATTAAACAAACATATCACCCTTTTATTAAATAAATAATAATTGTATTTTAAAATGTGAGTGAAATTATGAACTAAGAACAGAAGACCAGCAGGGAAAATTTGAATTGAGTGGATGTGATGAACAAAGGGAAACTATTCATTAATGGAACTTCATCTTCCAACAGCCCCACCAGTTTGATATTTTGACCTTCTTAACAGGATTATGTAATACTTAATGTGTAACCTGTTCTTAAAAATCATCCCCCAAACCAATTGCTTATATATTGAAAAGTTTTCTACAGTAAATAGATACACTGACTTTGGATAGACAAGTCAGCTTTCAGCTGTCCATTCCTTTGATTTTTCTGGCACACATTTTATGATTTTCGCATTTATTATTTCCTCAGGATGAATTGTTAGAGGTGAAAGGAGTAGATTAGATGATATCTGTGTTTAAAGCTTCAGCATGCAGCACCAAGATGCCTTCTGAAAAGGGGGCATTAATTTATGTCTTTGTTCTTTCCATATTATTATTGGCTCCCAAAGTCTGTTCCACTAGCTCAACTTTCATATTATTTGTTGTTTCTGAATCTGATATGTATGAATTTGTATTTGCTTGACTTTGAGAGTGAATAAAGCCATTTATTCTGACTTCTTCGCTTACTGGCCATTATTCACTACTTTATTGAGTTGCAAACCTTTTTCTTATTTACTTGTAAAAGCTTTTGATGTGGTAAGCATATCATATTACATATATAATAAAAACTTACATTTATGAGCTAAGCATATTGTCATTATTTACTCTGCTTATTTACCCTTTAGAATTTTAAATATTATTACTCCTATTTATACGTTTATTAAATTATGTTCACAAACGTGGCTATGAAATTTCTGTTTGCAGATTTTTCTTGCTGTTTTCTTGGTAACTTAACTTAATAAGCAATCTTTTAAAAATAAATGTCTCAAATACTTAGAATACATTCTGTGTTGCCTATGAATTTAATGTGATACAGAAGATGAAGAAGCAAATTTCAATTTGTTAATGACTCAAAGATAACCTTACTAATTAGAGAAATGAGCTTGATTTTACACCATTTAAAGAAACAAGGCTACTCCTAAATGCTACATTACTAATCAAATACCCAGCAATATGGACACTTCTTGCCATATCTACCATATCAAAGAAAATTTGTCAAAAAACTTAGCATCAATTTTAATAAGTACTTTTAAAGATTAACTAGAATTTGAAAGTGTAATTTAAAAATATGCCCATATTCAAAAGAAAGTGGTTAAATAGTGTGTAAAAGCATTAATTTAAATATACCAGTAACTGGCAGACAAATGCATCAGGAAGAATGTAGGCCTGTTGTGCTAAGGAGCCATTGGTGCCAAGCTGGGAAGAGAAGCATCATTCAGTTAGTGCTGTTTACTAACTACCCACTTTGAAATTGTACTAGGTAATTGTGTTTGGTACTTGTATTAGTTGGTTCAACATTTTGCAGCTCAAATTTTAAAAATCACAAAGCCAAATATTTTTAAATGATAGAAACAGCTAAAAATAAATTGAATGGAATATTTTGCAAAATTTTTGTAAGAAGAGAGCACATGGCTGGCAAAAATCCCCATAGAATGGCTGTAGCTGATGTCCATAAGATTGATTGTGAACAAACAGGACATAAACAGGTTATAACAGAAGAGAAATTTGAAGGAAAGAGTTCATTTTGCACTGCAGCTGTCAAGGAAGAGATATCAACTCCAGAGTTGGTCTGTGCTGGAGGGAAAGGTTTATTCAGAGGAGGACAAGAGCGTTGAGTATGAAGTGGCCTGGGGCCTGGGTATGGCAAAGGGCAGAGCTGCAGCTCAAGTTAGATTCGGACAGTGTCTGGAGTGCATGCACATGGTCCACAGGCATTTTCACGGTCATTGGAAGAGACATGAAGTAAAAAGGAGAAGGGCTCCGTTTTCATTGTCACTACATACGCTTACTCATTTTCAGCCCCAAACCTCATTTGTATTAAGAGACACCCATGGTCATCACTCTAGCTCTTAGTGAGAAGAGGCAGTCAAGTCACCTTAGGAGACAAATGGCAGAGAGGAGCAAGTGTTTGCTGCTTTGTGCCAGCCAGCAGCCTCTCTCTAATTGAATGCATTTCCTGCTAACAGTTCCAGTGTTGCATAGCCATCTTGCCTCATCTTCCTAAGTGGATTGAAATGGAAGGCAACACTTATTAGCATTTGCTACTGTTGTGACTTACAATCCTCATCTCCGCCCTTGTGTTCATTCTAGAACAGGACATCTACAGTGCCACAAGATAGTGAGGATTGCTGAAACCTGGGATGGATATTGAAAGGATTTGCTAAGTTCCAGAGATGATGTATAAAATGGCTAATGTATATAGCTATGTGTGCAACTACAATAAATCAATAATTTGCAAGTATTTTGACATTTGATCTTTTAAACAACTCACTTTGCATATAGGAAGACTAAAGCTTATAGATATAGGGACTTTTACCTTGATCACAGCCCTGGGGAGAGACAGAGCTAGGATTTGAATGCAGGTATTGGAACTCTAAATCCAGAGCTCTTCACTACCACATCACATAGGACCCACCTTTTACCATGTGCTGAATCACCCCTGTTAGTCAAGATTTAATTAGGCCTTACCTTGTCTCTGGCCTCTCCAGTGGATTTTTGTTGTTGTTGTTGTGGTGGTTTTTTTTGGTGGTTTTTACTTTTGACTTATAAGTTTGTTACAGACATACCATACTTCAATTGACTTGGTCTTTTGTTTTATATGGATTGCAAATTATATACTGCATTGAACTGATTCTCTTGAGCTACAGCTACAACATTTTCAAGTGTTTCATTCAAATGCATGGGTGAAAAGTGTGCATTCTACATTTGTTTGCAGTTCTTGCTTGCCCCCACAATGTCTTTTTAGCTACTCAGAATTCACATTGCCTTTGTGTCTTCTTCAATACCTTTCCATAGGAGTTCTGTCCTGTGCTGAGTCTACTCTTTCTCTGTTCTCCTCATTTTTCCTCTTCACCCTCCCATATCTCTAGACATTTAGAAAAACAGCTTTTGGAAGATGGAGTCTTGTGGTCTCTCCTTCCTCCTCCTCCCCCTCCTTCTCCTCCTCCTCTTCCTCTTCTTCTTTTAAATGCCATCACCATTTGTCACAGTGCCTGGCATGAGGTTAGCATATGATAAATGCTGCTTTTACTATTCCTAGGCTGATGTTCTTGATGCTTATGATTATATTATATAAAACATCTATAAAAATAGATGTTTCTCTTTCATTATTTCTTAGAAAACTCAAAAGGGAATTATTGCTGTTGACCTGATGTGAGCTATTTTAGATGGTTTAAATGATACCCACAAGTCATGCCCTTTGAATTTTGTCTATTGCTTTTGTTTAAAAAATATATAAATAAACGTTCCTCCTCAACAGAATTGTTTGAATTTTCTCAACTGCCCAATCATAATCTTCTCCAAACAGCTCCTTGAGGGAAAATCTTCTTTTCCTAGCACTTCACAAATCTAGATACAATTGTTAACAGCACTATTTTGCATCTGAGAATATCCCGTTTTCCTATTATGTACTAACACTGAAAAAAGTCTACCCAAATGCCACTCTGTTGTCTGTGGATTGTAAATTAAATAAAATTGTTTCACAAGATTATAAAATAATTGGCCATTTTCTTCTGTTAGTAACAAACCCATTGTTTTAAATCACAACACTATAGCTGTCACCCCAGTTCCTTTATTGCCATTTGAGGGGCAGAGTTAGAAGACTGGTCTCTGATGGCCTCTTCGGTCCCCATTCACTGTCTTTATGTGTGGTTAATGAATTGACCTGGACTTTTGTTAGAGGCTAAATTTTGTCAGGTTAAATAGATGTTGTGTTTTAAAACACTGTACTAACTCCAGCATCAATATTTATAATATTCCAGGAACAAGTCTCTGAAGTAAATTTATGCAATATACTATGTTCATAACCAAGATGTACTGGAAAATACGACTACATGAGTTAAAGTAATACATTTTGAATGTGCTACTTCTAATATTTATTGTTGGTTCAATTTATTGTTCAATTATTGGATAAAATTGGACTTATAAAGGTTTGAGAGGGATAATATGCTGAAGGAGAAAAAGTAAAAATATTCTAAACACTACATTTAAATGTGAGAGTAAGGTTTAATTTCATTCATAATTTTTTTTATTTCTCGATGCTGTCCATTTGCAGTGTCTGGTATGATGAGCTTGCTTTCCTTTCATAGGCCACTGCTTGAAAGAGGACCTCTATCTCTCCTGTGGGGATGCTGCAAATATTTTTAGCCCTAAGGAGTGAAAAATGTGAAGTCATGATACCTATACCTTCGACAAACTTTTAACAGTGTGGATTTAATTGAGGCCTGTTTCAACTGCATTTATGGATTGAAATAAGTCATAAACTTTCCTTAAATCTTGGGGCAAACCATTTAAAAATGTGAAATTAAAGCTGCATGGTGATTGTCATGCAGGGCTGGAAGTGAGAACCACTTCAGCTCTTGAAAGACACTGCGATTGGTGTTCATGTGGATTACATTTTAATATTATCCTGGAAGCTTAATTATAAAGGATTATTAGCAGATCATAAGAGGACTACAATGAAATAGGGTTGTGCAGAGTGGAATATTATTAGCTGCCTAAGCTTCAAGGCATATCTTCCTTTCAGGGATACATCTTTCTCCTATGTGAGCTGTGGACTGGGTTTATAAGGACTACACACACTTGTGAGCTGTGGACTGGGTTTATAAGGACTACACACTTGCCCCCTCATGACATGCTGGCCAAAATGTCTGTCTCTGTCCTGCTACCGTCTTGAATTTCTTATTGGCTAGCTGTGTCCCTTCTGCTAGACGGTGATTTGTACAAGCATAGCTTCATCTTCGGTCCCTCAAAAGCCATCCAACCACATTGGCTAATGAGTATCAGGTGATAAAACATGAGCAGGATACAGGATCATGAGATCTCTATTTTATGTTCTCGTCAAAGTTAACAAATGGGGTAAATGAATGCATTAATGCACGTACTTGGACTCAACATTTAAAAATCACAATTAGCCAACGAATCAGGGCTGTCTGGCAAGCTTTTCAACAGGTGCTAGGAGTGGTCTGACCTCAGCAGCTCTGTCTTTCATAATGCGGTACAGCATTGTCTTAAAATACCACATGTTGACTTTGTCCTGTTAACTGTGGGAATGTTGGAAGAAATACATTTAGGCACTTGAAGACTATAAGTTAAAAGATAAGGCCAGCTGATACCGTGAACAGTGTGCCTGAGAGGTAAATTGCACCGAGAAACTAAACATGACAGGCTTAGATAACACACTTATTATGATTAATACCAGAAGTAGTAACAAACTCATTTCTTTCTACAGCTCCAGGAAACTCGGCGTTAGCTGATAATGTTTATAGCTCCAACTCCCTGACCCAATGCCAGGAGCTCCTTAATGGCAGGCCACTAATCTGTGAACCATCAGGGCTTTAGGATTGCTGCCTCTCTGATTTTCAACTTTCCTTGAAAGCTTTACAAATTGTTACTGTCCAGTTCCCTCACCAAGAACTTAAAGGGCACAGACTGGAGGCCCAGTATCCACAGATGTAAATGAGACTCGACATCACACCTTTTCCTAGATACAGCTAGCCATCATCTGTAGTTGGTTCTTAGAATATGACGAGGACTCCGGGGAAGAGATTGCTAGTCATTGCTGATGACTATAGATGAACTATATTAATGAAACTGATGTTTGCGAACTTGCTTTGGGCAAGTCTGAAGTCACAAGGGATGCAAACTCACAGCTCTATTAACATACACAGAAGGCAAAGCCTCCTGCTTTCATCTCTATCATCCACAAAGATGTCCACGTCTTTTCAGAACTAGTGTGATGTTGTAATTAAAATTAAGTCTTTACATTTAACCCATTTTCTGCTGATCCATTGTCCTCACATTTTTACCTATCTCATTGTTTGAGGTAAGCAGTTTAGTTCTCTGAAGAGCCTTTTTATCTTATTAAGTTCCACCCAGGACTGAGCCAACACATCTCTATAATTGTGGTCTCCTTATTCTAGTTTGCCACCTTAGCATTGTACACAAAAGGCAGATTCTTCTTTGTTCAGACAAATTCTCAAAACAACATAATTTCAAGAAGGTGTGTGATCTACTTGTAGAAAATTTCCAGTTCCTTGGACTATTGTTCAGGGGAAATGGTTTCTGAGTAGATGCATTTCTTTAAGAATACAGACCACTGTTTAAATATTCCACATTATAGCAGAGTTCAGAGTGAGCATGTTGCTTTGCATGCTGTGTGACCAATGCATGAAGCCATTTATGAGTCTTCCTTTAGTGAACTCTAAATTGTACATTGTGTTTTGGGCATCCATTTTCTTATAGACTCACATTCAAAGAAATGGGTTCAACTGTATAGAAGTGAAACAAGCCCTCAGGCTTTCCCTTCAAACATGTATTGACATCTACTATTTTAGTTCACTCCTCCCACGAGAGTTGATGTCTTTTAAAAAGTCTCTCTGGAGGCCATTAAACTCATCTCCTTTGTATGGCTCAAATATTTCAGTAACTGGGATCTTAAAGTCTTCTGAGTTCACATTAATGAATGGGTTAAATAGTCTTTGGTTTTAATTGTACATCTATATAATCTTATCAAGTACATATCTTTGGGGGAACATAACATTAGCAATCATGGCATGGAAGTTGCATGGGAGTGAGGAACCTTTACTGGTTGCTTTTGTTACTGTGTCTTTAGATCTTAGAGAAGTGCCAATGTATGACAGCACTGATAATTGATAATGAGCACTCAATATGCACTCATTAAATAAGTAATTTAATGAACAGATATATGAAAATTGCAATGTCTGAATATAGAAGAAAAACTTATAAATAGCAAGGCTGGAAGGAGCAAGTCCTGTAAAGCAAATGTACCCATGTGCAATTTCTCTCTTTTCCAAGATGGCAGCCCAGAGAGATGGTTTATATCAGAAAAGTCAAGGGGGGTGATGGAGACATGTGTTTCTTTGTTCATTCCCTCTTACCAGCTCTTAATATGTAAGGAGCCCAAATTCCAAGTTCTCCTAACAATTTGCCCCTCTCAGGGGTAGCAGCGTATTTTCCTTCACTGCAGCTTTCAGGGAGAGTTGAAAAGTATGAGACCAAACTGATGATACAGTTGGGAGCAAGGAGTTTAGATGTATTTCCTAGGAACACAAGAGTTGAAGAGGCTGTGAATGCCAGAATGGATAGAGGTTTTTAGGAGTTTTCAAGTCCCTCCTCTTGTTAACATTTTTATCCCACCAAAGGGTCTGCACATATAACCTCTTTGAAATTCATGAAAACGAGCCTTGTGTTTTTCTGCACAATCAGTTTAAGGATTACATTTTGTAGTCCAGAAAACCAATCAAGGCAGGAAATTTGAAACACCGAGAGTCCACAAACATCACAGTGAATTACCCCAGAGTAGATAATAAGACTGGGCTTTAGTATTCACGAAGTCTGATGACTATAAAGGGGACTTAGTATGGTGGATTGCCTGCATCTCTGCTATAAGACTGTGTGATCAAGGGTTCTTGGCTTCATATATGAAATGCAGTCTGGACAGTTGGAAGATAAAAGTGATAGTTTAGAAGGTTTATATATTATACAGAATTAGGAGAGGCTGGTGAGGCCAGAGGTTAAGCCACCTAAAGCTATTATCAGAATTATAGCCATGGCTCCTGATGGCACCAAAAAGTTGAGTGCCACGAATGCACCCCTGGTGCAAAGAACCCAGGTACCAACGACGAGGAACACGTCTTTCTGCTCACATTCAGTGAAGATGCTGCACTTTCGGCTCCCTCAGTGCCCCTAGATCCCACATAGCCTCAGTTCATTGTGCTTTTTCCCAAGTCACACTGGATGTGTGGCTTACTGGCAGAGATTGTCACAGTGGATGTGTGGATTACTGGTAGAGATCCTGCCTAGCAAACTGGAAAAGACCTTGGGATTGATCACTAGCACTGGAAAAAAGAAACAGTGAGATGGAAAGATATCTAGAGTTATTGCTTTAAAGTTATGTGTAAAGTAATAGTATGTGTAAAGATACTCTAAGTCCTTATTATTGGGGAGAATTTGTTATTTTTTACACAAGTCTTTGCAGGCCCTTGTGCATTTGCCTAATTTTTAGTAAAGAATAAATTTTCAGAAGTGGAGTTAATAGAAAAGACATTTTAAGCTTGTGAAAATAACACGGTATTGATCTTCAACAAGAGTTTTATCAATGAACACTATGCTGATAGCAAAGAAATGTTTATTCCAATGTTCTTGTTTGCACAAGAACAATTAATTTCACTAGAACATTTTCCTTCAGAAAATGTAGTATAGACTAAATATGAGATGTATAGAAAGAAGGCCCTTGCTTTCATTGTGGCAATATTAACTTTTAATTTGCTGGTTAATTATCCTAGCACAAAATTTATGGGAAGAGGATAGATCAGTTGGTGTTTTTTGTTTTTTGTTTTTGTTTTTATTTTTTTCAAGACAGGGTGTCTCTGTGTAGCTTTGCACCTTTCCTGGAACTCACTTGGTAACCCAGGCTGGCCTCGAACTCACAGAGATCCACCTGGCTCTGCCTTCCGAGTGCTGGGATTAAAGGCGTGCCCAGCCTCAGTTGGTTTTAAATGAGCAGTTTATTTTCTATATAACCTTACTTTAAAGAAAGTTTGTCCAAATAACACAGACCTCCCATATGCTTGCCAGAGTATCTGCTTGGAGCTTTTCGCTTTTAAACTTGAAAAATATACTTTTTTTTAAATGTAAAAAACCAAAACATCTTTATTTTTGCATTAGTCCAACTTCTACTAACTAGTGTTATATAAAATGCTAATTAGCAAGGATTCCAAAGCTGCAAGAAGACTTGCACAATTTTGTAGAAGAAAATGTTATGTGGACAAAAAGCAGACAGAAGATTTCAAAAGCAATGAGACTGATGTGACTTCATTTAAGTTCTAAACGTGTCTCACTTCTAAAAAAAAGTATACAATGAAAACCTAGTTTTTAAACCACTGCCCATGGCTGTTTTAAGTGGGACATACTCTGTGTTCCCCCTTCACACTTGTCTCTTCCTTTGATGACTCTAAATAAAGTTCTGCACTAGCTTCATAGTAGCATCGACTGATCCGAGGTCCTTGGAATGTGCTTTTCATAGGGGAGGGGACCAGCCTTGGCGTACAGCAGCTGAGTCATTTGCCTTTGGTTCTTTGTCTGTTTTGAATGTGAGAGTCCCGGAGTTATCAGTTCTACTTTTTCACACCATGATCATTGTCATGGTTTTAGTACCTTCTCTGGGACTGGCCCTTCCTTCTGATGTATTTTTTCTTCTCCTGGTTGAAGTGCACTACACAATGCCTAAGTGATCAACTGTGCAAACAATAAAACCCGGACACGCCCCTGTTTCCTGGACAACACGTTCCATGGTGTTACTGTTGCTGTGGACTCTGTTGAGATCTCAGCCGGGGCCTGACTTTCATCTTTTCTGCTCTGCTACTCAGGAGGCCAGACTTGAGCACTTCCTCCCTCAGGTGCACAATGCAGACCCGTTTCTTAGTTCTCCTCCCCTGGCTTAATGTCTTTCTTTCATGTCCAGGCTTCTTTTCTATGGACTCTCACCTCCCTTGTTCACCTACTGTTTTAGAATTCCCACTTTGATCCACCTTTCACTAAACTTCAGAATGTTCTCTTTAAGCAACCAGAAATAAACGTTCCTTTCTCTTGGTAGATAAGTTCTCAGATGAGAACCTGTCTGCTAGTGTTCTGTCAGTTCATTTCGTTTTCCTGTTTTATGTGATAATCATTTCTTCAGTTAGCAAATGACTATTAGGAGGCAGTTGTATGCATATTCTTTCTAAGAGCTATCAGTATACACAATACAATCTCACTTGGATACTACCAAAAAAGTGTTTACTAGGGAGATCAGATATATGTGTCGTTACAGGGTAAACTATACAAAGATGCTGGTTTAAGTATCCCTATAAGGAAGTTGCTACAGGGAAGAGATATCTTCAGATCAAGGTGAAGATTGTACTTGAAGTGTCTAGGAAGTGTTTGCACACAGAAAGCTCTTGCTCTTGCTCTTGCTCCAGCCAAAGCAACAGCAGAGAAAAATCACAGGAGTGTGAAAGTGTGTTTTATATTCAGAGAGAGACAGATTGCTCATTTGGGTTCTAATGTAGACTGAATAAAAAGAAACAGCAAGAAAACAGTTCACAAAAGTACGTTGGGCCAGAAGCTGGAGCGATGGCTCAGCACTTAAGGACTCTTGCTTCACGGTCAGGAAGACTGGTTCAGGTTGCAGCATTCACTAAAAAGCCAAGCATCCCACAAGTGCCTGCCACTCCACTCTGAGGGAATCCAGTGCCCTCTTCTGCTCTCTGTGCTAGCACACTCATGTGTACTCACATACGTGTACACATATCCTCTAACACACACACACACACAGATAAAACATTTATAAAACTTTTATATATGTTGGATTAATTGAAGACTATCCCTAATGCTCAGGATAAGCTTATTAGGTTTCCTATTGAAGACATTAGAAAGATATTGGACATTTTGATTTCATATCAAATTCAAGTTCAATCTACAAGAAGAAAATTAAGTAGATTAATAATGATGTCTTGGAGACAAGAAGAGTCGGGATGCCTTTTATGGAGCTGGAAACCATAAGATCTGTGGTTTAGGTTAGGTTAAAGAAAGTGTCTATGGGTGCAAGGGACTAATACAGGAGACTGAAGTAATAAGTGGGGGGATGAGGGACTGAACAGTTTATAGGTAACAGATATACAGTAAGGGACAGGACTTTATGAAGAAGATGTTATAGGTCTGTTTAACCACTGGGGTGCTGCTTGATAAGTCCTGTTTGTCATGAATCACTCTGGTGTTTCCTGTTCAATTCACCCAGTGCTCAGGCCGTTTCCCTTTCCCATGCCCCACCCCTCCTCTATTCCAATAGCTAAAGGACTAACTGCTGGGCCACAGAGAACCACAGAGACCTGACTGTGGGTACCCACTCAATACTGCTTATTAAATAGTTTGAACATCACCTTTGACTCAGATGGATTTAGTAAAATTAGGTTCAAAATACCATTTCTCCATTCTCGCCTCCTTAGCTCTCTGAGAAATGAAATTATCAGCAAGCCAAAGCAAGATGGGGTGGGGATTTATCAGATGCTCTGCTCTGAAGAAGGAGAATTCCAAGTGATAGCCAGAAGACAGAGATTTTCCCATCATCAATATATCAGGCTTAAGCGGCAGCTTTGGAATTTAGATTAGGAAAATGCCAATTCTGCTTTCTGCCTAGTGAGCTGTGCTGATGGCGAAGCAGGTCAGTTATCATAATATTAAGTTTCGTGTTCCCCATTAAGGCCTTTTGTCTTTGGATTCGAACCTCTTGAAGAACAAATACTTGTCTGAATTGTTACAGTAATTACACAGTTAGAATTGCACATACTCACGTTATTTGCTCCTAGCTAGGTTGCAATTATCAGGAAGTACTTCAAACCAGATGGACAAAATAAGCACTGATACTTTTCCCCCTGCTTTGTGAGTTATTTTATTCTGTCAACTTTCCTTCGCTGGGCAGATTTTTGTTTGTTTGTTTGTTTGTCTGCTTGATGAAATGTTTATTTTTTTTTGCTTGTGCACTTTGAATCCTAGACACAAGGTCATTGGCCAGATCAACACTTGAGTTGACTTCTGTGACTGTGCTGTCATCGTTTCTCCTTGCAGCCCAGTGTCACACTGTGCAAAGCTGTAGTAGCATTGAAAAGCATTTTGAAATCAGGGAATGTGATGCCTCTGGTGTATTATTTATTTATTTATTTATTTATTGCTTTGGTTGTTCCCTTCCGCTTCCATATTGTGCCCTTTACTTTTCATAACATTTTTGTGATAGAGTTACAGCTATGTTACCACTTTATGTTTAAAAAATGGAACAACCGGGAAAAATAAACTAACTTGCTCAAGGTCCATGTAATTAGAGAGTTTGAGATTCAAACCCAGGCAATGTTACAGTCAAATCTGCACTGCTTACCACTTATTTTCCTACCTGACATAAAGTTTAAGAAGAAACATTTTGAATAAGTCAGGGTTTGTGACTCCATAAGTATAAGGGATTTTTTTCCAATATCAAGTCAGTTCAGTTATTAAAAATCATCTATTTTTTATTTGCTTAGAGGTCAATGGGAGATATTAACGAGTTTCTAATAGAAAATGAAGTTTTTTAACACCTCTCTGTGTTGAGCAAAATCTCCAGAGAAAAGAAAGATATTTTGATTCTTAAAGGTGTTTGCATGTGGTGGGGATGAGGTATAGAGTGAAATTACAGTACGCATCAGTGGAGCCATGATTGGTGAGTGCTGACTGTCGGTCTTCTCCCAGTGCATTTACAACTATACATGGATGAAAATAACTGAGAACTGACTTCCATGAGCAAGGATAGTTTTAGAAATTCATCATTTGTGTGTGTGTGTGTGTGTGTGTGTGTGTGTGTGTGTGTGTGTGTGAGAGAGAGAGAGAGAGAGAGAGAGAGAGAGAGAGAGTTGATTTGCAATAAACAGGAAAGCAACTTAATTCAAAAATGGATATAGTTTTAGAAGGAAAATGAGAAAAAATGCTTACTATCACAAACTTTTCAAGGCTATATTCAGGAGAGGGACAGTGGATTATTATCCGGAACTAAACTGTTAATAAATTATACTATCAGCGTTAGGCGAGTGTCGTCTAAAGGCCAGCAGAAGGAGAGTAGCAAACGATATGGAGAAAGCCTCTGCCTTCCTGAGGGTAATGTGAATAAACAAATATGAATGAATGGAAATACACAAGTAACAGTTATGCAGAGGGTGATGTCGGGGCCGTGGAGGAAATGCAATCATGGCTACAGGGAAAGAAGAGACTTCTTTCAGTGTAAATGGAGGTGGGGAGTAGAGACTGGCATTCTAAGTCAACTGATGGTCATGCTATTTTTGCCTTCACACATTCCATGATAAGATATGTGGCCAAAATCCACTGGGATCAGAGGACACAAAGAGCCATTTGCCTTTCGAATGTGGGATTGTGTGATTGCACATTTACTATGTCACTAACACTGTTGGATTTGGTTGTGTCTAGATCAATTGGGCAGCAGTGCATTCAAGCCATCTATTTCCCTGTGATGGAGGAATTTATAAAAAGTTTATTAGTGCATTAGTTCTTAGATGGAGGACTTAAATATTACTCTTAAGAGGAAGTGCTTCATTTTAAATGACAGCCCAAGAGGTTAAGATTAATGTGTACCATCATTAGCTGGACAGAAAGTTACAGAAAGAGTAAGAGACATGGGCTATCACTAGGAAAAGTTAAAATATTTTGGTTTGTGTTTCTATTGGCTTAGACTAACTTTATAGTTTTGATGGTGACAGACCTCTGGGATGGGAGGTTTCAAAATCTGCAGGATGTAGAACAACATCAGGCATGTTCATTAGCAGCAAATACTTTGTTACTAGTGGGAACATTCCAGATTGGAAGGGTAAAGAAAAAAAAGTATGAGGAGGTACTGAACCTGTAGCTCAGTAGCAGTGCACTTGCCTGGTAGGGATGAGGCTCTGGGTTCAAACCTTAGCACCACAAAAGAACAAAACAGACAAACCAAGACAAACAAACAAACAAACAAACAAACAAAAACCACCTCAAACAAAACGTAACCCACAGTGTGATAGTATGTAACTCTAATCTTAAAATCCAGGTAACTGAAGCAGGACGATCATTCCTTGAGGCCAGCTTGGGCTACATGGTGAGCTTCAGACCAGCCTGGGCTACAGAGTAAAATCTTACTTCATGGAAACACAAAACTCCAAACAAATGAACAAAAAGGTAACAGCCAAAGACCACAATTCATAGTTCTGACAAAATTCATGTGTGGAGGTGAGCTCAGAGCTCCCTGGGTATAAGTACAAAATAGCTGAGAAATATCTATGGAAGAAACACTTCAGAAGTTGATATTTGAGAAATGGAAAGTGCAATTTCTTCATTTACTTTGTTTCCTCTTATTAGAGTATGCTAATTATTTATTTAAAGGGAAATGCATAAAATTATTATAAATGTGAAGGAGTCGTATTCCATAGCTGGTGGATGGCCTGATGCTGGGCACTAGGTGAGCATGGTAAGTGAGAAGGAATCTCCCTGGAGTAAAAGCCCTCTCCGTGGGAGTTCCCAGATGCCCTATAGAAACCCACAAGTCTGACAGCCTGAGAAAGATAAAGCAACTGTACCTGGCTAAGATTTGTAAAATACAACCCCCTCTACCCCCCAAAAAATACTCCTTTTGTAACTACATAGAATTTTTATACAACTAGTATCTTTGAGAACAATTTCAGAAATCATGAACTATCAAAGCCCAGTTAGATGCTTAACAAGACCATTTGTCTGCCTGTAGACTCTTTTCCTCAAGACTTCCCACTAGTATTCTTTTTTAAAATAGGAAACATTGCTGTTACAAACACAATACAAATTTATTTAGCATGAAGTACCTATTCTTAAAACTACTTTATTGGAACAAATTTTTTATCAAGTATTTTTTAATTTTCTAGGCAATAGCTGTAAGGTCTACTTTTAGAAAATAACTACCAAAATCAGCTGTGCCAGTTTGTGTGATAGGCTCACTAAAACTACAGATTCTTCATCACTTGGGCATCCCAAGGAAGCAGGGGTCTCCAAGGGGGAGATTTGTTCCCAGGGGTGTTTAAGCCTCTGTGTGCTGGGGCCGGAAACAAGGTTATAAACTTCATCAATGTTGATTTTCATTTCTTGGAAGAAATGAATAACTGAGTAATCGACCTGACACTGGCCCTCAGCCTGTCAGACCATCACACACCCTGGGGAGTGAGGGGAAAAGGCTGGCTGCCATTGGCAGGAGCATGCTCAGAGGTTTCCCGATTCTCAACTTATTGTGAGGTTTCCATACACATTTCCAAGTGTCACTGATTTTGTTATGATCAAACCAAACTTTTAACAAAGCAGAGTCTGCAGAATGATACGGCCTGTGTCTGAACATTGTTTGTACTTCACAGGTCCATGTTATCTTGTGAACTGTCAAGATGGTCACACACATGCCTTTGTTAAGATGAAAATAAAATAGATCCAGTGTTTCAACTGTTTCTGAGATATCAGGTGGGTGTGAGTGCTATGCGACCTAATGGGGACGTCAAAATAGCATGCCAGCTAAAGTTCACGGTTTACACAGTGTGTGATAGAGTAAGTGCCATTCAAAATAAATGTGTGATCTTGGAGAATGGATTTTGAAAATTTGATTTAGAAAATTTTGATATGGTGCCACTTATAAGATCTCTGCAGACCCACAGTGTACATTTCTCTTAGAGGTAGGAATTTTTGATCTAGACACTCTCCCAAAAAAAGAGTTTCAGTAAGTTTGAATCATGTGTTTAAAAACATTAAAAGAGAACAACACTACATAGTTTGCAAGAATAACTTGTTTTCTCAGGAGAAAAAGAAGTTTTCTAGAGAAGTTAAATACTTTTCCATGAATTTCATTGATTGTTATTTGAATCACGTTATCTGTAGCATCATTATATAGCAAGTTCAAGTTATAGACTGATAATAGGTAGGAGTCACACATATACTATGCTGTGATAGAGAAGAGAATGTGTCATATTCTGGTGCAGGATACTGTGTTAAGGAGTTATACAAATAGGTATGAAGATTTGGTAAGTGCAACCCACACACTTTGGAGCATGTTTTCCCCACAAATTAACTTATGTTTGTGGGGGTAACTCTTTTAGCTATGATTGACATTAAAATCAAATATATGTTAGACAATTTAAAAACAAAACAATTCTTTTTTTCTATTTGTGTGTGTGTGTGTGTGTGTGTGTGTGTGTGTGTGTGTGTGTGTTACTGGGATAGAACCCAGGACTTTGTGCAAACTAAATAACTACTTGGTGAGAGTGACATTCCTCCTCACTTACTGCGTTTGTTTTAAAATAGAGGCATCAGTCAAGTTTGTTCTTCTTGAAAACAAAAGCCCTTAGAATTGCTAATAAGTACATTGAATGCGAATATTTTACCTTCACCTTATTTTCAATTTAATCAGCTTAAATGAATAGCCTTAAAGTTTAAAATAATTTACTAAGGCTAAATTCACATAACTTAAAATGAACTTAATTAATTCAGTGGCATTTACTATATCCAAATTTCTATATCTATATCCAAATTTCTATATGAATACCACATGTTATCTATTTTAAATCGTTTTATCATCCAAAGTGAGTTATCCATTCCTTTCTTCCTTCAGCCCCCAGGAATCACCAGTATGCATTCTGTCTTTGAAGAGTTATCCATTTTGGCTATTTAAAATAGATGGAATTTTGCAGTATGTGACCTTGTTTGCCCGGCTCCTTCCACTTAACAAGTTTTGGAATTTGATTCATGATGCAATGTAGAGTAGAACTCGGAAGATATTCTCTCTCTCTCTCTCTCTCTCTCTCTCTCTCTCTCTCTCCCCACAGTGTAGCTACTTACTTATTATTAAGCATTTGAGGTCTCTCTCCCACTTGGCTGTTGTGAATAATGTGGGCACGAATACTGGCATGTTTACATTTGACTATGTGTTTTCAGTTTGGGCACACACCTAGTAACAGGAGTAGAACTGAAGAACCATTAGACATAACAAAACAAAAGCCCTGATAATTTTTAAGAATCACCACTGTGTTTCCCACAATTGTTCTGCATTACATTTCAGTGTGTACAGCTTTAAAATTAATGTTATCATAATAGCCTAATGCTGTTTAGTGATTAAGAATGAAAATCCAAACATTCCAGAGTCAACCTCAGTACAGCACGTTGGTGCCATGGGCAGTGAGTATGTGATAGGGGGCTGCAGGGCTGGTGTGAGGTGGGAGCCTGTAGGTCAGGGTGGGATCTGAAGCAGGGAATGGAAAGGGCTGAGACTATGCAGCCTCACACAGGCCAGTGGCTGGCATTGCTTGTCTTAGCGTAGGTGCCTGTGGTGCTAATGCAGCTGTTTGTGGTTTTACGCTGTCATAGAATAATAGTCGAAATGGTATGGAGACATGACCCTGAGTGAATCCCATGATGCGTTATTTGCAAGCATAATCTTCCATGACATCAGAACCCACTGAGGTAGGCATGACGGCCTTTCTCACCGTTAAGAGGGAAAGGGAGGCCATTGGAAGTTAACAAGCTTGCTGTGAGGTGAGGCAATGACCTGAGTGGGAAGCCGGGTCTCTCTACTCTCGGAATAACTTCTCTTTCCGTTATAAAACCAAATTGCTTTAATGTTTTCATTAAATGCGTCCACCCATCATTTGTGCAATAACTTTGACATTGGCTTAATTGACGTTTGCTGTTGGACTACAAGGAATAACAGCTCCAGAATGGGGATTCCTTTCCAAAAGTCACTGATACCATGCTACTCAGGCTAAGGAAACCCCGTGACTCTGCCTTTCTCCCGGGAGGCAGGGGCATGAGGATTCTGTTATTCCTTTTCATTTAACCATGCTTCCATGAGTTCCGCACGGCTGCTGTCTTACTGAGAAGGCCTGTGTTGCTGATGCACTCTCCTTTGGCTTTATGCCGACACACAATCGCAGTCAGAATGACATGGAGATGTGAACCGGAGTGAAGCACACTAGGTGTTATTTGCAGACACAGCCTGGGTTCTGGCATCGCTCTAGGGCTCCTTCCCTGTCATGCTTCATTTCTGCTTTCCCGACTTCTGAGTCTAAATCTAAATTTAGAAGAAAGCAACAATCAGTGGAGTGGAAAGGAAGCCCTCAGAGTGGGAGAGTATCTTTGTCAGCCACACACCTAATACAAGAAGCAAGCAAACGACCCAAACGACGTATAGGCTACAGGCCCGAACAAAGAGTTCTCAAAAAAGAAATAAAATGGTCCAGAAATATCTTAAAAGTTGTTCACCGTCACACAAACACAAAACACAGTTTTGAGATTTCATCCCACCCCTGTCAGAATGGCTAAAATCAAGAAGACAATTGACCAAGACTGGTGGGAATTCTGGGAAAGGGGAATCCTCATTCACTGATGGGATTGTAAATGGGAAGAAGTCCTATAGAAATCAGTGTGGAGAGTTGTCAGAAAGCTAAAAGGGGATCTATGCTCCAGATATACCACCCCCTGGCGTATATCCAAACAAACCACTATCCTACCACAGCGATATTTGTTCAGCCATGTTCGTTGCCGCTCTGTTCATAATAGCTAGGAAATGGAGACAACCTAAATGGTCTGTGTCTGATGATTGGATTATGAAAGTGGGGTACGGATACACACAGTGGAATTCTACTCATCTGTAAGGAAAATAAAAGAGTGAATTTTGAAGGCAAATGAATGGAACTAAAAACTAACATACTGAGTTAAGTATGCAGACCCAGAAAGACATATTCAGCGTGTGCTCTCTTATTTGTGGATTCTTGATTTTTTAAAATATAGGTAGATTTTCCAGAATTGTACAGATGTAACTGCAAGACTAGAAGGTAGACAGACAGCCTAGTAGAGAGCCAAATAGGGAGAGGGGCTGTGGCTAGAAATACATGTGTCAAATTTCCAAGGTGGCTGGCTTGCTCATTGTACCCTAACAGCATAAA
Source organism: Onychomys torridus (assembly GCF_903995425.1). NCBI lineage: Eukaryota > Metazoa > Chordata > Mammalia > Rodentia > Cricetidae > Onychomys > Onychomys torridus. The sequence continues at coordinate 103,661,633 of NC_050448.1, forward strand.
ACAAAAGCCTTCTAGGGTTCTTTTTCCCCCTGCCAGTAGGTCCCTGCAGATGGATTGGCTCAACAAGTTCCAGAACTGATTAGGACATGATGCACAACAGTTGTGGGCTAATCAACTCTCCTATCTTTCTTCAAACTGACCAAGCCTGGGTTAGGGAGGACTTCTCTTGCCAGCTTTCAAAAACCCAGCCCTTAAGAAGAGATTGCAGTGTTTGGCTTTCCTCATTCTGTCTCTGATTGACAGGAGGTCTTTTTCTCAGTAAGTCTGCTGTGTGTGTGTGTGTGTGTGTGTGTGTGTGTGTGTGTGTGTGTGTGTGTGTGTGTGTTTGTGTGTGTGTGTGTACTTTCTCATCTCCAATACATGCCTTTCTTCTTCCACTCTTGGTATTGTCTACTGCTGTCTACAGTCTTGGAGATTTCTCTAGTGCTATGTGTGGAACTTGAGGTTTTTCCTGCCTTTTCATTCTTTAACTGGCAGAGCAAATGAACCTGATCAAGACCTAGACTATGCCATAACCACATGTTTATAACTCTTGGACAGAGACATTGGCAGATGGCACTTATCCCAGTCACCTCCCATCTCCCTGCAGGCCTATACTCCGCCCCTTACTCCCCCACTGCCCCACTGTCCACTCACCTTGGTGTCCTGGCATGGATAACACTCACAGCTTTCCCTTCCTCCTGCCTAAGGAGGCCCTGGGGCAGTGACCTTGGGCCAGGATGGTGGAGAGAGGGGTTGCGGGGAGGAGAAGGGGAGGAAAGGAAGAGGGAGGGGAGAGGGAGAATAAATCTGGTTCCAGGCAAACAGCTGGGCTCTTTGGTGTGGAGACAGTATGTCAGCATTACAAGGCCCTCAGGTGCTCAGAGTTATAGAGAAACTGTAAAACTCGTTTTCTGAATTCAGGTTAACTATAAGAGGATTTAACTGCATTTGTTTCAATGCTTTTGGAGTATGACAGGTTTAGAGCATTTGAAATAGTCTATGCAGAAGAGGCAGGGAAAGGATCTCTCTATTTTAAAGTAGAAGAGATGATTAATAACCACATATCATTGGTAGAGCTCAGCTTACTTCATTTACATGAAAATTATTTGCTTAACAAAGTGAAGCTTTACTTTGTGAAAGCAACTTGATTTACATAAACATTTTTTCAAATACTGAGGTGCCAAATATTTCAGCACAACTCTTGTTTCTCAATAGCACTGTGTTTTCTGTCTCTTGCCCCTCCTCCTCCGACTCATGTGGGTCAATGGAGACATCAGGGCATGGCTGTCCTGTCACTAAGACCTAGGTTCACACTTAACCTCTGGTACTTATTTCATATCTGCCTCTACACACATGGCAAAGCTCTTTTGAGTTATAGTGTTGAGAATCTGAGTGTATTAACACACACTTCAGGGGCTTGGTAAAAATTCAATGGAGTAATATAATACATTAAGTGCTTACTCAGGGTATGACACTCAGATTTCGTGGAATGAATGACCTTTTATGTTCTCCAAATGACATGCTTATGGGGACTATGTAACAATTTATTCTGTATCTTCATCACACTTGCAGCTTTATATTATTGTTTCACTTGTTGAGGTTTATTGTTGTTACTATTGTTTTACATACATAGAAGAGAAACTTGAACATTAAGGAGTTTAAATCATTGACAACTGCAAAATAAAAGGGTTAAGACTGAGGTCAGTTACCTACTTGGAAGGGTGGTTTCCTCTGTGGTGTGTAGAGAAATGAGAACACCCACACCTTATCTCCCTCGCCTTCCCACCTTTCTTTTCTCTCTTTTTTTTCATGCTGTCTTTGTTCTAAACTTGTGTTACTAATTCTGGGGTACTCTGGCTAACATAGCTCTTTTATAACCTAAAAAACTTGGTGCCAGCATCCAGGAGCAGTGTTCCTGTGTGAACATTGTTGGGAAATACCTGGGGGTATGACCAATCTCATCTTAATGTTCCTTTCCTTCCTTCCTTCCTTCCTTCCTCCCTTCCTTCCTCTTTCTTTTTCATTAGAAATGAGACTTCTTTTTACTGTTGCTTTCAGTTTTAAAGACACAAGAACACAGCACATAAAGTGCTAAGAAAAGGACCTGTATACAGTTCTCCTTAGATAAGTGAATGGCCACAGGGGCTTCAGGTAGCATAGGGAGCTAAACAAGACATTGCTGGACTCATTTCTACCCTTGAGGGGTCTTCGGGATAGGGTGTTTTATTTGACTGGGGGATAGGGTGTTTTATTTGGCTTCATTTCTACTGGCAAGACAAAACAAAGAAATGTTATCAACTTGGGGGGATTTTTTCAGGTCTTCTGGATTAACCACTGAAAAGAAAAACAATTTTATTAAAAGTTCTTCACTTTAATCATCTTTATAGAGGATCAATCTGAGCTATAGATTCCAAGAGGTTTTAAATTAGATGGTAGAGCCATTTATCTTTATAAAATCAACCAGTCAAGGCATGAAACTCTAAATTCCTTTGGAAAAATAATGTTATTGTACATTTGGTGGAGTGTTTTGTTCCAAGAATGTGAGAAGAATTTATGCTGTAATTAGAAAATATAAAATATTTTTAAAACTTCAAATGTACAATGTCCCTTAGTCTCTATTTTCTTTGTATCTGTCTGATGTGTGTGTGTGTGTGTGTGTGTGTGTGTGTGTGTGTGTGTGTGTGTGTGTAGTTTTCTTGAGAAGATGGTCAATGCCTTCATTATTTTCTTTCATTTAACAATTTCCAAAATAGCTCACCTCTCAGCCTCCTTGGGAGATGAACAATGTGCCTCTTCCCATCCTTTGTCTCTTGAGTTGTGGATATGCCTTCAATAGTTACTGAACCCATCTTGATGTTGGACCAGGTACATCTGTTTCTTTTCTATCCTGGAGGTGGGATCAGCTGTTTCCTCAAAGTGCTCTACTTTCTTGTGGCAGGCATCTGTTTAGAGAATACAATCAGAAAGTTAGAAAGCCAAGCATTTCCTTAAGGATTGATCATCATGGCTTATTTCAAAATTCTTAAAATTATTGCTATTTACTGGACTTTAGCATCACTCTAGAGTAATTTAGATCAGTAATTTTCTGGGTTTTTTTTCTTTATGTAAACTTGTCAGTAAAATATACTCATTGTCCTCTGTTATTATTGATACATTTGTCCATTAGTGAACAAAATACAAACTATTATTTTAATTCACATTATTAAAAAGTTATACCAAAACAGAAATGGGGCTTATATAGTCATTTTATTCCCACTTACAGGCATTGTATTATCAGATGTGGGATGTGAAGATTTGGTCCCCAGTGCAGGGAAGGCTGTTCTAGACTATGAAAGTTAATATTATATGCTGTGCTTTATAGACTACTGTAATCCTTGCATGTGCTTCACACAGCATCCCTTTTCCCATCTTAGATACTCAAGATGCAGTGCTGATTCACTCTTTGTTTGACAAAATTGTGAAATGATGCTTATGTCTCTTCAAAATTATCTTAGACCCATACATCCAAACTCCTGAGTATCACTAGTGATTTGACTATTCTGTTTAAGTGTGCACTTGCAAATAATAACAAGCAAGAAGCCATTATCTGTTAGTCTTTGTACAACAGTACTACAAAATATAAGAGTCTGTTAATTTCCAAACATGGCTCTTACATTCAGCTGACAGCTGTAGTTCATACAGTCCTGGGAATTTAGCACATAGAACTTTTATTTAAAATTAAACTTTGGCTTTAGGAAATGTCAGGTATTTGCTTATGATTAAAGATAAAAGGCCTGTAGAAAACATGTTTGAAATTGTATTTTAAGTTGGCATCTGTTAGAATAATAATATCTCTTTCTTTACCTGTGTATATATCATAACATATTATCTGAATAAAAGATATTTTCCTTACTTGGTCTTGAAGCCCACCACCATGTCTTAGTCCAGAAATGGTGTATTCTTAAGAATAGATTTGTGTTTTAAAATTTCATTTTAATTTAGTGTGTGTGTGTGTGTGTGTGTGTGTGTGCATGTGTGTGTATGTGGATATATAAAGGTATTCATAGAAGCCAAAAAGCATTAGATCCTTGGGGTTGGAGTTATAGGAGGGTGTGAGACATCCACCGTAGTTGCTGGGAACCAAACTCTGGCCCTTTGGAAGAATAGCTAGTAAACTTAACCACTGAGTCATCTGTCCAGCCCCAAGAATAGATTTCTTATTACAACATTCCTGAAATGATAAAACCAGGCCTTTTAAGATAAACTGTCTAAAGCTTCATGTTAAATATAAAATATAGTTATGGTTAAGGATCATATTTTATATTAAGAATAACTATGTTGTATAATTATGTTAATAAATATTACTCATTTTTTTCTGTGTTGTTCAAGGTTGGGAAACCATAGGTAACCAGCTTGTTAGTCAACTGATTATAATTGTGATAAACATGAGAGAAGCAACTTAAATAAGAAAAATGTTTGAGCTCATGCTCTCGGAGGTTTCAGTCCAAGATCATCTACATCTATAACTCTGGTCCTGAGGAGAGGCAGGCCGTAGTAAGAACATTTGCATAGCCAACATTAATGATTTTTCACTGCCTACAAATTAAACATTGTTGACAATGAAATTATGACATTGTACTGTTACTTATTATTCAACATTTCAAAATAGTTTTTTTTTTTTTCCTTTTTTTCTTTCAACTATTTAGAAATGTAAGAAACATTCTCTAGCCCATAGGCAATAGCAAATAAACAGTTCCTCAGCTGGTCTTGTTTCCTCAGACTGCAAGCTTCTGAGTCCTCATCCAGAATGAATCTCAGCTGAACTGTGTTGCTTGCTCCAAAGCCTAAAAGCGTAACCAGCCAAAATGCTGCTAGTTTCTGGTCTCCACGCCTTATATATCTTTCTGCTTTGTGCCAACACTCCCTGGGATTAAAGGCGTGTGTCTCCATGCTGGCTGTATCCTTGAACACACAGAGATCCACCTAGCTCTGCCTCCCAAGTGCTGGGATTAAAGGCGTGCACCACCACCGCCCAGCTTCTGCTATGGCTTGCTCTGACCCACTTTCTAGCTACCATTTTTGGCTCTGTATCTAGTGGCTGTCTGTTCTCTGACCCCAAATAAATTTATTAGGGTACACAATATTTTGGGGAACACAATACCACCACAAATCTGGAATTAACCTGTAGGCTATAAATAGTTTTTTATGACTTTGATTAACTTATAAAATATTCTTTAAAGAAGGATTCCTTAGCCACTTTCATATTGCTACAATAAAACACCATGACCAAGGCATAAGGAAATGATTTATTTGACTCATGATTCCAGAGGGACAATAGTCAATGATGGCGGAGCAGAGGTAGCAGGCTGCTGGCTGGAGCAGTAGCTGACAGCCCACATTGAACTTCAAGTGGGAAGTACAGGAACCAATTGGGAATAACAAAACTCTCCTCCAGTACATACTTCCTCTTGCAGAGCCACACCTTCTAATCCTACCTAAACAATGTCATAAAACTGGGGACCAAGCATTCAAATGCCCGAGCATATGGGAGAAATTGTATTTAAACCACTACAGGGAAACATATTTGTTAATTCAAGGGAAAGAAGAGAACCTTGTCCCAGTAGAGATCACTTGATGGTCAAGTTCAAATGTCTGAAGATTTTAAGAATGAGGTCCATGATTTGATAGCTTTCTAACCTGAGGTATAGTATTAGTTTTTTCTAAATAATTTCCTTGTCTTAAAGAGGCTCTTGCTCTCTACTTACAAGTATTAAGTGAATTGTGAGATTAGCCTCAGGCATGGAAATCAACCAGAATGTCCAGTGATGGCAGCTGTAGTTTTTAGCCACATAAGAAATAGAGTTATATAGAACATCCTGTGAAGCATATTATGATGAATAATTTCATAGCACTTTTGATTACTTTATCTAATTTGATTGTATTTGAGGTTTGTGAGGCAAGTATGGTTATTATGCCATTCTCAGTGGAAGAAATTAAAACAATTTTAAACAACCTCCAGTAGACTAAGAGTTTGAAATGATGAACTGAATCACTTCTCTTTGCATTTAAAAACTTGACATAGTTGAAGTGTATATTGCTGTGTGACAATTATACAAGTCTAAACACACTCTTATACATAACCAACATGCTTAGTCACTTTAAAACATCATCTGCCTTTCACATATTTGAAAAGAAATCCAGAAACAGCACAAAGAATTATGTTTATCACACAAACACAAACTAGGTAACAAGTCATTTTTTTGGTGATTTTTTTAAAAGAACTTCTCTTCAGACATCCTTATAATTCAGATGCCAGTTTCTGAAATTACCAATACAACAAACACAGGAAGCAAGCACCCTCCAGGCTTTCCTTGAAGAAATCTGTTATGTCTTTCTTTGCTCCTTTTTCTCTACTTTAGAAAATGTTCTCTCTATGAAAATGTGGGCCAATATTTGCAACTATGATGGAGACAGGAAATCGAGATGGACAACACACACAGGTACATGGAATCAGAACTACTTCTGGAAAAAATGTCTTAGGACATTTCCACTATAAGAAGGACACACACACACACACACACACACACACACATACACACCATATACATATGGGCAGAGAAAAGCTATCATTACCAAGTTAATCTGAATTAAATGAAGTTTTTCCAAAGGCAACATACTTATTTCCATGTGAAATATAAACCCCATTACTTAAAGACTTTTGGCTTTTAGAGACACATAAAAATAAAACTAAAGAATCAGGAAGTTGGTTTTGAACTTTTTATTTTATCAAGATTAAAAAAAATAAGTAAATTAAGTAACTGACTTCTTTTATTGGCATGCTTTGCTTATCTAAAGGCCATTATAAAAATAAAGACACTAAATGAAGAAAAAGAATACATCTGATTTTCAAAGATTTTTCTTTCTTTTCTTTTCTTTTCTTTTTTTTTTTTTTTTTTTTTTTTTTGGTCTCATTTTACCAAACACAAGAAAATTCAAGTTTCCCTTGGTAGCCCTTGCTAACTTGCTTGCCAGTACTGTGGAAAGGGTGTGCCTGCCAGCTTGCCAGTCTATCTATCTAGATTTCTATTCAAAAAAGGAAACAAGACCTTGAGAACATATGGAAACACTAAGCTAATGCTATACATAATGAGCTCCCCAGGTTCTGAGGGAAAGAGTGATTAGAAAGCAGCTTAGCATCTGAAGTGTGAGGAGGATGCTTAGCCAAATTCAGAGTGACCAATGGCTGCCTGGCTATTTCTCTCTCAGCCATGCAGATTTATTTTTCCCATTTTTTTCCAAGCTGTTGCAAGAAATTTTCTAGTATCTTTCTTTTTTAAACAGTGGATTCACTGAAAGGTTAAAACAACATAAATCACGGAGTTAGCTGAAGTTTTATTTCTGACATGTACTGTAACAAACATATTCATCTATTAAATTACATGTATGGGATAACTCAGTAAAATTAGGATTATTATCTTAACACTTTGAAAATAGTTTTTTCCTAAATCATGTTTTCAGTCATCTTAATTATTACTCTTTTATATGCTAGAAGATTTGGTTCAGAGTTAGGTAGATTAGCTTACCCGTGTTGTGGTTTATCAAGTCACGTGAAACATCTCTGCTAGTCTACTGTTTTTCTGCATTCAATTATATCTCTCACTGAACTTTATATCATTCTCTTTCAACTTTTAACTTGGGAGATACAATCATGAAAAACTTAAAAAATGTATTTCATGTTCACTTATGGCTGTTAGCAGCAGTCCATAAAACATCTAGCAACCACATGTCAGCAGCAGCGCTATGGTTCTTCAAGACATTTTTTAGTCTTTAGATTCTTGGGAAAACTTGATGAGGGGGCTTATTTGATTAATGTTACCCAAGCTTTCAGCAAAATCACATGTGTATGCTCACTAAAGACAGCTTATGGGTTTCAGAAAACTGTTCAAGGGTGGATGCAGGACCACACTGTTTTTGCCTATATTACTCAGCTGTGTTGACTGTTAGATCACTGAACAAACATTACCTGCTTCAAAAACTGCCCTTGCTCCAGCACTTATTGACCCTGAGGGTCATTGTCATTGTGACCCAGACGCATCACAGAACTTAACATGGACGATTTTCTCTCTGTAATTTCACAAGTCGGGTTTAAAGATTGAGGAAATGATGTGATACACTGTGACTGTCCTTCTCAGACTATCTTGTTCCAGATTGGAGCAGTTGTTCAAAACTTAGCCCTGTCCTAGGTGAATCAGCATTGTCATACTGTTGTTAATGTTGGCCCTGCCGTCAGTGATGTATTAGGAGGGAAGTCCTGTGAAGCAAACCACAGAGGCATTTGTCCTTTAAGCTCTGAGATTGACTTTTAACACATAGTGTATCTTAATTTAAATCCAAATGGGATCAATTGTGGATCACATTTCTTTCCCTTTCCTATTCATCCTACAGAGCTGTTCTTAGAGGGAAAATGATTAGGTCTAGACCTGCACCCTGGCTATGCTGGTGGTATTTGAAGTTGAAAAGTCACTCAGTGATTATGAATGGAAGGGCTTTTGAGGATTTACACAACTCAAGGATAAAAGTGGTTTATGAAAGTTCCGGTCATGGGCTCCTTCCTTCTCCATCTCAGCAGGTAATCATTCATTTTTATCTCTAATAATATATAATAGCAGAAAATTTAAGTTCTACTTGAGGCATTAGTGTGGTCTCGGTGAAATATAAAAATTGGGGGATATTTTAATGACTAGCAGTCATATAATAAATATATTTAAAAATTACTGCAAACACCAAAGAAATGATTGTTATGCAAAGATTGAAAATATGTAGGTTAAAAATAATGGAGAGTAATACACTTTCTTAGGCAACCTTGGCTATTTAGGTTGTGTTGCTTAATTTTTCTAAAGATTTGTCTTTATTAATTGAACATATTAAATTTTGTTGGTTTTATTCCAATAATATATTGGTTGTTTATTGACCTCAACTAAATATGGTCCTGGAGATGTACAGGTGAGTGAGAAAGAGCCTCTCTCTTAGTGCCAATATCTTTGGTGTTAGAGGCAAATGTTAGGCATGACCAAGAAGTATTTGGTTAGAAGAAAATTAATCAAGGGTGTTGATGAAGTGAATTTTATTTGTGAAATTTCTGGAATTGCTTCTTTTGCCAATAACTATTATTTTTTTATGATTTTCCAAAATGCAGGTCAAATTTCTTAGAATAAATGTGTCTAGTTATTAATCTTAGCAGTACTAGAAACATTATTCTGTGCAAAAGGTGATGAAAGTGTGGGTCTAGGAGCCAGTCTCTCAATCTTTCCAGGCCAAGTTACTCATTCATAAAACAGGAATAATGCTTTTCTATTCCATAGAGTCATTGGAGAGGCTGGAGGAGACATTACATAAAGCAATATAAGTGTTATATTGAGTCCAACAAAATGTTAAATAAAGCCATACAAGTCTTAGAATATAGAGAAATTTATTTGTAAAATATAATTTTTTATATGAGCATGAGTGTGAGGACTCTGAGTCTATTGGTCAAATGTCTCTTTTTCCCCCAAATTTATTTATTTTTAAAATTTTATGTGCATTGTTGTTTTGCCACGGGTGTCAAGTACCCTGGAACTGGAGTTACAGACAGTTGTGAGCTGCCATATGGGTGCTGGGAGTTAAACCTGGGTGCTCTGGAAGAGCAGTCAGTGTGCTTAACCACTGAGCCATCTCTCCATCCCTGTTCAAATGTCTCTTGCTGGGAATCTTTCAATATTGGTTATGTAGAAAAGTATTTTAATTTATATTTTGATATATAGTCTATTTGTCACTATTTGTTAGTACAAATAATGATATAATGAAAAGAACAATGAGTTGAGAATTAAATTTTTATTTAGAACTCTCAATCTATGATTATACTGTTGTGAGTTTTAGATAATTCTTTTGTAAAGAATAGAAATAAGAATCACTGTGATATTTACTTTTTTCACTAATTGGAAAGGATAACTGACCCCAACCTGAAATACTACATAGACACAAGGTGTTTGCTCTATCTGGCATTGTAGCTGCAGTTCATGGGCTGAACCGAGGGAACTTTCTGGAATGTAGAGCTCCTTCAGAAAATAGAAGCTTTTCTGACATTCTTTTCACATGAGTTACTTATGTAGGAATAGCAGCCATGATTCTCTGCCTTCTTGGGTCCTGGGAGGCAGTAGTTTTCTGAGAAGTGTGTAGATATGTCTGTATGTGGGCGGGGTTGCTGCCAAGAGTGACAGCACTGAGCTGAATGTATGAAAATGCTCCAGGTGCGGAAAAGTCCACTTTAAATCCTAGGAAAATGAACATGAACATGGCATCATGGGATAAACACATGCTTTGGTCAGATTCAAGCAGATGTTTCTAAGGCTACAGGAATTACATCATCTACTTGAGAATAAATTTGTGTAATAATATAAGGCTATAAAAAGCAACAATCATTTCTAGTTAAGGCTATACTCCTTATAAAATGATTTCATAAAGTACAGTTAGAAGCATCAACACCATATTTATATGCTGTTAAAACTGATATGTATTGTTCTGAGTCATGAGGTATCATAATGATATATTTAATGTCTGAAAAGCATTCTGTTATACGTATTTGGTCTTCAAATAATTTATTAGATTTATTCATCTGGTTATTAACTTAGTAAAATGAAATTAAACAGTAGGTGGTTTGAGAAGGAGCTATGTTAGGTGGCCAACAGAGAAAACGATAGTGTGTGAGTTAGATGGGGGCTGTGCATAGCATGTTCTGATTTTCCTGTCTCCTCTCATATTTCTTCTACAGTTTAATTTCAATTTCACATGTTCCCGCACTGTCATTTGGAACCTGTCGAGCATGACAGACTTTGTTGAAGAGAATAATCCCAAGGGACACCCAGGCATTTCTTTGGCTCCATCAACCTATTGACTGAAATCTAAACTGTTTTCTTTTTATGAGCATGTTACATAACAAACAGTTTAGTGGTCACATATTTTCTGTGATAAATTTTTCAGTTGTTAATCTAGGATGGTTTGAGGAACATACAGATTTTTTTTTGTTTAGTTCTCATACTTTGCCAGCATAGTATAATAGCATTGACGAGTTGGGGACAGGGACAACAATTCCAAATGCTATGAAGAGCATGCACATCAATGGTTCTCAACCTGTGGTTCGTGACCTATGTGTGGAGTCAAATGAGCCTTTTACAGGGGTTGCACAGATATCCTGTGTCTCAGATCTCTCCATTACAATTCATAACAGTATCAAAAATCACAGTTATGAAGTAGCAACAGAATAATTTTATGTTGGGGGTCACCACAACACAAGGTGATATTAAAGGGTCTCAGAATTAGGTTGGGAACCACTGATATAGATGAGGAAAGTACATTTTCCTCCTTAAGGTCTCCTAAAGGACAGGTATGGAATACCAAGAATATTAGGACATTAACTTTATTAATGGGGCAAGCTTTCTGAAGGTGGTGGAAAATGTACTACTGGTAAGAGAAACTTTAAAGTTTTTTAGTCTAAATACCTGTACATGCCGTTTCAGGGGACAAAGGACAAGGAAATATGAATGTAACACCAATCTTCTTTCAATTATTTCAGAATTAAAAACCTTGTCTTGTAAATGTACATGATTTGAAACATAGCTAACACCCTGGTGCTTGTAACAGCTTCCTACAAGAAAAGGACAGACATGGAAGAGGTTTCAAGGTTAGAAGAATGTGGTTAAATGCACATGAGGACTGTGGGTGGTTGGATTCAAGCCAATGTTTCTAAAATTTTCACCAGATGCTAGGCTTCTAGAGAAGCCAAATTTTCTTATTGACCCTTCTTTCCACAATTCACTATTTGTTTACCATTTGTAATCTAAAAGAGAGTAGGTTTTACTGTTTTCTTGGGAAAGATTGGAATGTGAGAAGGATGCATGGTAAATGAAGATAAATTACATTGACTGATCTTTTTCTTGATAGATGAACTCAGTGTTGGTAACTAACCACTGAGTCATATGTATTCTTTGGAGCGGTTCTGATATCTAAGACTCAAGGAGCCCAATATCATACAGCTGTCCATTTCTAAAGGTGAAGAAGTTACTGAGTGGGGAAGTACTAGGTGAACTGATCTATCCTGACTGTCATAATGGAATGGTTTCTTGGCTTTATTCCAATCCTCTTACATTAGTTCGTTTATTCCCAAAGTAGAAAGTTGTTTGAAAACACAGCATAGAAGGCACACAACTCCATATCAGGACTGTCATTTTCTCATCCACTGACCTTATAGTTTTTAATTAATTTTTATGAGACAGCTATTTTATTCATAATGTTTCCCACAGCTCTGTTAAGCTAACTTCATTTACGCTTTCATTACCCTGTCATTAAAAAAAAAAAAATCTCGTTTCTCTTGGGTCACCTTTGACCTTTTTATCCCATGAATTAATATCTAGGGTGACAGTGACAAAGAAGCATGCAACTTGGGGAAGATGCATCCCTTCTCTGCTACAAACTCCCAGTGCCTTTCAATCAGAGGTGGCACAAGTCTCTGTAGTTATCACTGTGATTTTGATATCAACATCTGGGATTGGTTTACGTGGCTTTCATTGGTTACTATATGACAGTTTGTGAGTCTGGTACTCACTGTGTGTCTGATTCTACACTATAACCATTAGATCAAAAGCTCTTAATTGTATTGCTTAAATACACACTCCCTTGAAATAGCCTATATGCTTTTAGGGAGAAATAAGACAATCTATTTAAATATTAGGGACTTGTCAATTTTTCCCTGTTACTCTGTTATGTTTTTCTCTAAATGCTTTGAGGAAATATTTCATATACATTTATTCTTATGTTTGTTAAGATTTCTTGGATATTACCTCTTTTACTATTTAATAGTACAGTGTTATCTCACAATTAAAATTTTTTGTCTTTTGCTCATCTCAATTAAAGATAATTTTGTTCAATATTCTTTGGACTTACTGCTCATCTCAATTAAAGATAATTTTGTTCAATGTTTGCTTGGACTTATTTGTCATCACTTTATGTTAATGTGTGTTGTGTTGCAAACCTGCCTTTGACAATGTATTAATATTGAAGGCAATCCAACCTAAGAATCTATGTGAGTAGGTTTCACTAATATTTTTGTACCTTGCAATTGTTAACATATTTAGTGATCATTTCACCTCATTCTGTGCTTTCTAGATTTTTGTTCTTTTTCTGGCTTTGCCTTTTTCGTTCTCTGTGTTGGTATTGCCTATTTCATGAATGCAACTTTGCAGATTCAACAGAGTCTACACCAGCCTTCCAAACACAATGGACTATGGCAGGAGCAACTGTGCCTTGGTATTTGTACATTCTTCCCTGAAAGAGCCAGACAAAGCTATGGAGGCAGAACTTCCTCCCCACAAGGTTATTTCTGTAATAACCATAGACATCCAACTGTTTCTGGATCACTTTTGTTTTCTTCTTGATGTAGTATTTCTTTAACTGGAGAGAAAATGAGAATTCGTGTACTATTTTCTTTGTTTAGGTTAGATAGCCTTTGTAGCTTGAATCCCCATTTCATCTCTGTGATGTTGGGCAAATTAAAAAAAACAAACAAACCCAAAAAACTAATTCTGTCTCCCTTTTCAAAAATGAGAGAATGTCTTTCTGGTTCCTAGATTTGTGGATGAACTTTGGCCTCTATTGTTTGACATTTAGCCTTGTATTTGTAACATCTGGAATGCTGTTGTACATTCTGACTTGGAAAGCTTAGTCTCTCCAGGTATACCAGTTCACTTAACCCTGGTCACTTAATTGTATATTGGGATATTTATTATCTTCCTATGTATCTATCCATCTTCTATCCTGATCATCGTTTGACATTTATTCATTTATGTACAACATATTTTTCTCTTTCATTTCATTTGTTAGTACAATGCTTAAATCTCCTTTTGTCTCAGTTGAAGACATTTTTGTTATTTATAGTTAAATATTTTTTCTATCATTTTTTTTATGTTGCTTGGAGGAAAATGTAAATTTTGTTTTTGAATTTTATTTAAGGTTTATCTGTTTATTTATGAGAAAAAGGTGAATATTAACAAAACTAGTGTTTAGGTTGAGAGTAGATATACATACAAATGTAGACACAGACAGACAGACAGACACACACACACATACACACACACACGCACACTCATATTAGTATTAGAGTGAAATATGTTTCTAATAGTTTAAATAAAGCTATCAGTTCCTTTAATAAGTATGAATCTATTTGTTTACTTGTTTGTTTGTGCATGTATGCATACACATGCGTGCACATGACATAGAACTTGTATGGAGGTACAAGGAAAGCTTGCAGGAGTCAGTTCTCTCATTTCACTATATAGCTCCTGAGATTCAGCTGAGGTCATTAGGCTTGCTGGATGATTTCTTTCCTTACTGACCCATCTGCCAAGCTCAAGCTGGCCATTCTTCATTGGAAGTAACATGTTCACAGTTACTTGAACCTTGAAGAAGAATTCACAGTACAAATGTCAATTGAACTTTTCTTGAGTAACAGAACAATGACAATGACTTATAACTGCCCAACCTGAGAGGATAGTCAACATTTAGAACACTGTGCACTAGCAATCTGGGTGTGTTGACTGCTGGTGGAATTTCTACAAACAGTGGATTTCCCTGGTTTGTGTATCAAACTCATTGTGAATAAGGCCACATGTTCACTCTAGAAGACATGAGTCTGGCCACAGGTATTGTGAATAATTTTCAGCTGTCTGCTTCCCACTGTCCTTCAAGATCTCTTTCTCCACAGATTCCTCACTATGTCTCTGGATGTTTGAATAATGTATTTGATCTAATCCCACTATCCCACAGGAGAACCCATCAGAAAATATTTATTGAGTGCTGACTATATCCTGTATAGAATATAGATGCTGAGAAAGGAGTTCAACTAGATATCATTCCTTTTTTAGGCAGAGTTCTTGATTATATAATATAAGATCACATAATGGCATCATTTCTCTTTAGATAATGAAGATAATGACAATAATGATAGTGACTGTTATTACTTCACAAATGACATGACATCTAATGCAGATTATAAAAAGGAAAATACAGAAAAAGATTGGTAGACTCAGTATTCTGCAACAGCCTAGATCTTGATGCTGAATTTGAGGCTTATGCTCTTTATCTATCTATCTATCTATCTATCTATCTATCTATCTATCTATCTATCATCTGTCTATCTGTCTATCTGTCTATCTATCCATCCATCCATCCATCCATCCATCTATTTATCCCTTATTTATTTGTTATGGGACAGCACCATGTTGCCTAGCTGTCTAAACTCCTGGTTTTAAGCTGTCCTTCTAGCTCTACCTCCTATATCACTGGAACTACAGTCATGCAACACTGCACCCACTTTGGGGTTTTATATGGCAATGAAAACAGAGATTGCCTTTTATTCTGAAATGACCAAGATGTTGGGGGATATTTAAGCCAAATTATGTGAACAATGAATAAAAGAATTGGAGAAACAGAGTTGCTCATAATAAAGTTCAGTAGACTTGCACTCATCAATTCCTACATAGTTGTTCTTTTTTCATGTAATATGATGATATTCAGGGTGAAATGTCTGTACTTGTTCTCATCTTTAAATGCAAAGGTAATGATAACTATTTCACTCAAGTATGGCACATGGATCTTGTGCACTATGAGATGGTCACAGCCTCAGAGTGGAGATCAAGACCTTTCCCTGTTTATTATTCACCAAATACTAATGTCAATGGTTGGCTCAAGTTTTGTTTACTTAAAAGAATCCTAAAGCTATCATCATGTCCCAGGGAAGGCCTTTCACATTTGTTTCTGGTCAAATCCAAATGTGAATGGTCTTTAATTTATTTGTTTACCAAGGAATAAATTATAGCTTTTCACACTAAGAAGAAATTCTTTCCATCTGTCTCTTTTCAGGATTGTGCTATGCCATGCAAGGAGCCCTTCTGAGCCACAGATAGAGTCACATTTCTTTCTACTAACCAAAAAAAAAAAAAAAAAAAAAAGTAAAAAGCTAGCTATCAGAAAGTTAAGTATTTGTTATGGGTTCTACAAATGGAAAATACAAACATGAAATCAGTTTTTCTTTTTCTTGAAAATATGATCCGCCTATAAAACAATAAGACAGCACTATAAAGATGATTTCAGTATTCGATAAATTCATAGCTCTCTACATAAATTTGGGGGAAGGAGTTTTTAAAAAGTTGGTATTTTGGCTTGTTATCAAATTTAAATCATTGCCAGACAAGATCAAGCTAAAGCTGAAATACTGCGGTTTTGAACTAACTCAGTCTACTCCAAATTACTCGACATGAGGTGGGTTTAAACTCATTGAGTTTATAGAAGAATTTGCTCTTTTCTTGGATAATCCCAGCTGCTCACAATGGACGTGCCCCGGAAGTGTCTACAGTTCCGACAGGGCGTTTCACAGGTGCACATGGGCTACTTGCTGGTGGAAGACTCCCAGAGATTTCCCCCCAACTCCAGCTGTAGGTTTGGCCCTTTTCTCAGAGCACCAAAGGGAGAATCAGAGATGAAAGAAAAGAATACCTTACTTCTCAATGTCAAAACATTACTCATGCTCATGTTCTCCCCCGTCCCTCTATTCCCTGATGGTTTTGAACCTGCAGTCTATTTTCTATTCAATATTTGAGTCCCAACTTTTCTGCCCACATGTTTGTTTTTTAAGTCCTCTTTGCTCTGCTGCCTCAATACAGGGCTTTCTTCTTAGACAGGGAGAAAGATGCAAAACTTTGGTCCTACAGCTGAGAAGATGGACAGTCTGAGACGTGGCTTCATTAGTCCAGTGAGAATCATTCGGTCTCCTCCTTGGACAGAGCACTTAGATCACATTCCATGGGTACTTTGTGTATTGAAAACCTTACAAATGCACCAGCCCTCAGAATAACCATATTCGGTAAATGCATAAAAAAAAAAATTAAGACTGCCTTTTCCCCTATGAACTGTATATTCTTCTATCTCATATAAAAGTTTATTTTCCAGTAAGTCTTTGAATTGATGCATAGTCTGACAAAACAAAATGAGTGTTCGTCTCTGTCCTTAAAAATACCTTTCAGGATTGGGGATTTAGCTCAGTGGTAGAGCACTTGCCTAGCAAGCTCAAGGCCGCGGGTTCGGTCCTCAGATGCGGTGGAAAAAATACCACCCACTCTGCTGTCTTGTGACTTACTTTATGCTGACTTATGTCTTACTTCATTTTTCTCTTACTCTCACCCGGCATTGGTGCGCAGTGTAAACTGTAAGTGGTTCTCCACCTGTGGGTCCCGACCCCCTGAGGGTAGCACATCAGATACCCTGCATATCAGTTATTTCCCTTACTGCTAATAACAGTAGCGAAATTACAGTTACGAGGTACCAACAAAAACTTGCGTGGCTGAGGTCACTTTAACACGAGGAACTGTGTTAAAGGGTTGCAGCATGAGGAAGACTGAGAACCACTGGCCTAGAGGGACACAGACTCCAACTTTCTTCTGGATGTACGTGAGCACATAGATGCTCAATGCACTAGCCAATGGGCTACAAGAACAAGACAGAAGCAGTCTTTGTCCTTTTATTTTCATCCCTCACATTTGCTACTGTCTTTGACATAGATATGAGGCCACCCCCAAATGGAGGGACCACAGCATCTGTGTGGCTGCACGACCTGGTGGACAGCAGTTCATTCGAAGAATTTCCCCTTGGAGTTCTTTGATGAGAGTGCTGTTGGAAATCATTCTCTGAGGACCCTGTAGGGAACAGCTACTATGTGGGTGACATTTCTAGCGGAGCTCTCGTATGTGAGAAGTAAGGTCTGGCCATTACGAATTGGATTTTACTATGAACTATGTCTTACACATACTACAACTCAAAACATTCTCCATTAAGTTATGAATCAATATGAATATGTAAGATAGAAAAAACAATTGATAAGTTATGCGTCAACAGGTATAATATTAAACTATTATTATTATTATTATTATTATATTATTATATAAATTATTATTATATTACTGGAATGAATCAAAGCTTTCCCCCTTAGGAAATACATATAAAGTGAAAATTTCGTAACACATGGTGCAAAAACAGAAACTAAAATATCTTGGTGATGGAAAGCAGATGAAGAGGATAGAATAAAGGGGTAGAAGTGGACTATAATAAGACACAAAGTGGGTGAGACATGGGAAATGGCAATACACATGCCAGAGGGGGTGCTGGCTAACTGTAATGAGAGGCTGTGGGGCTGGTTGTTTGTACTGTGAAATCAGGACATGAGTTTTACTTATGTTTCACAAGTTACTTATGCTTTTTTGCTGTGTAAGTGAAAATCACTGGCATATGTATACATAGAGTTGCAACTTATCTTTTATTATTTTATAATTTTCTCAAATAGCCCTCTACTACTTTTATAGGAAAAAGTAACTGAGTAACTTGAAATAAAGCTGATTTCTTCAGCAAAACTTCAGACCCATTTTGGATGAGGAAAAATTAATTTGCTTTGAGTTTTCAGAGCTAACTTTACGTGATTATGTGATTGCCTGATGATTTCTGGTAGTAATCCACGGCCACATTTGACTTTTCTTTTTACTTTTGGGTAAATCTCCTATATGCTTACATTAATTTGTGTGGTTTAAGCCTATTATTTAATCACATTTGAGTATAGATGCAGTTTCACGTCCTGTGCAACCACTGTTTTAAAAAGAAACTCAGCTGCATTCTAAGACAAATAGTATCTTCATATTATGAAACTTACACATTACAATGTGCTAGAGTATGTGTGTTTAATTTTTCCAAGACTCCGTGATAGAGGTGGACTCATTAAAATTTAACATTGCCTCACCTGGGATTTGCTGAACAGAAAATTGAATCTAGCTTTCATGTTTTCTAACTCTGAAGTTTAGGTGTGAATGAAGATTGGCATTACTTTGCTTATATTAGTACTTTCAAAGAATTAAATCAAGCAGAAAAAATGTCTTTTTCAATATATTTTTAAGGTTTATTCTTGGCATATGGTCTAAGAGTTTGAGTGTGCACAAGAGAAGTCTGGTGGTCAGAGGCTGTAGAGTATGTATTGGCCAGAGCCTACATGGTATGAGTCATGCAAGCAGGCAGGGGTGGCCAAAGTAGGAGAGGGCATTAAACGTGGGACCCTGGCTAGACATGGAGGCTTGAGGAAGGGGCATGGCAGGCATAGATGGGATGACTTACCCTTCAGACACAGGCAAAGGATTACAAGATCTCGCTAACTACAGGGGGTAGAATATGATGAAAAAGGCCTACCCTACTAGTTTTTAATTAGACTTTTAGGAATAAATTTGTCACTAAGAAGGTTTAGTTCCAAATCAGATGTCTTGATTTAGTAGATGAGTAACCGAACCATGGTGCTCCATGCATTGCCCAGTTGAAGGCTACACGAGGCTTGCTGTTGCTCAACAGTTTCAGCATGCTGGCTTGCAGAGTCCAGAGCAATTCCATACACTTTTCCATCTGGAGCCCTCAGATTTCATCAGGCCACAATGATTCAGATATGTTCAGACATGATCCCATATACTGGCATGCACAACTCGGGTGATTTCACTCAGAGACATTCCTGTTGAAGCAGCACTTCTCAGTCGACATTCTGCAAACAGGGTTCCTGGTAGCATCTAAAGTCACTCCCAGACAGACACTGTTTGAGGAGCTTACAGTTTATGAGCTGTGGTTTTGAGTGTGTTCTTCCTGACTGAGAAAATTCAGGTTTTGTTAGGTGTTGGTGGGAGGCAAATCTTCCACCTGGAACTTCACATGGTGATTGGAAAACTATCAAAATGTAACTGGAGGCTCCTCTCTCTCTCTCTCTCTCTCTCTCTCTCTCTCTCTCTCTCTCTCTCTCCTCCTCCTCCTCCTCCCTCCTCCTCCTCCTTCTTCCCCCTTTCTCACTCTCCCTTTCTCTTTCTCATCTTCGTTCACCATCTCTTGTTTTTTCGCCTTTTCTAATATGCACATATTTTTCATGTTTAGTCTTGAAGGGCTTATTTATATCATAGTACTACATCTGGCTCTGTAAGTTTTAGTAGGAGAACATACGAGACATTCTTATGACTAATAATAACTGGACTGTGCGTAGACATTTCTGAAAATCCGCACTATATATTTCAGTTCATCTACACTAAATGTTCTTTCAGGTAATATTCCCTTAACTTGATATAAAAGTATCCTTGGGTTTCTAGGGCGATAGCTCAGTGGGAATGGGCATTTGCTACATTAGCTTGAGAACTTGGACTTGGACCCCTTGCACTCACATAAAATCCAGGAGTAGACATGGACACCAATCACCCAAGATTGTGAGTGCACACAGGCAGGGGAGGCTCTGAAGCTCAGATTAGCTCTTGTCTCAAAGAAATAAGGAGAGTATAGAGCAGGACAGCACACAGCTTCCTTCCTCAGTCTCAAACTTGCACGCAACATATGTATAAACCACACACATGTGTACTCCCCACCCCCACTACACCCTTGGTTGCCTGAAGTGGACAAGTGCTGATGAGGATTTAGAAAGCAGGGGACTGTTCTGATATTTAATGAGACTGCAAATAAGACTACATGGAGTTTCCTCAAAAGAATTACAAATGGAATGACTGTATAAGACAGCAGAGTGACTCATGGCTCCCCACTACCCCGAATGTGTGTGTGTGTGTGTGTGTGTGTGTGTGTGTGTGTGTGTGTGTGTGCACTAATTGTCTGTCTGTCTGTCTCTCTCTCTCTGTAGGGTCAAGTGAAATCAGTATGTCAAAGATACTCCTGGTGTTTCTGAAAGCAAGGCTGAACCTAAAGATGGTCACATGATATGAAGTGAGTCATTCAAGAAATGTGAGAGCCATGCACTTTTAGTTATCTGTGGGATGTGGATCTCAGAGCATTTGAGAAGAGAATCCTGCTTCCACCAGTCTAGAGATGGAAGAGGAAAAGGAAAGATGGGAAAGACTGATCAACTGGTCAAGTGACAGTCAGATAAAGACGAGAAGTTCTGGGGTGTGCTCAGTAGGGAGGCCATCCATAACCCTAGGTACTACCCATTTCAAATAGAAGGATTTTGAATGTTTTCAGCACAAAGAAAGAATAAATATTTGATGACCTAATTATATCTAATTTATTTAATAATTATGATATAAAACATAAATATCACAACATCACATGGAATTTTAGTATATGTAACTTTTAAACTTTTATATACCATTTAAAATTTTAATTTAAACTTTAAAAGTGCAAAAGAGAAAGATTTTATCAATAAAATTCAGTCCAAATACCTTCCTTTAAAATATTTTTCCTTTTCTTTAAAAAAGGACTTATTTATTTTTTATTTTATGTGCATTGGTGCTTTGCCTACGTGTACATGTGTGTTAGGGTGCCAGGTCCTCTGGAACTGGAGTTACAGACAGTTGTGAACTCCATGTGGTCACTGGGAATTGAACATGGGTCCTCTGGAAGAGCAACCAATGCTCCTAACTCCTGAGCCATCAAAACTGCATAACCCTTTGGGGCCTAATAGGGTTTGATGAAAGGGAAAGACGCCAAAGTTTCCACAGCTTTATGGCAAAGCTGCATCACTCCATGGTTTTATCACTTTGAAAACAAAAGCGTTCACTTTGAGCTTGAAATACCTCAATGTCATTGTTAAATAGAAGTATAAACTCAGATTTATTATTGAGGCCATTTCTAGGTCTAAATTTCACCTGTAATTTTCAGATATTTAATTTATGATCTGGTTTATGTATTCAGTTCTGTCTTGTCTCCTTAGGAACTGGATGCATTCCACATTGCGTTATGTACTTGGATTGTTTGTTGCTTGCGAATACATTCAGAAGTCAATGGTATATTATGATTCTAAACAGGTCCCCCAGTGTTAGTGACTTCATTCTGTGCAGTTTATCAAGTCTGCCAAAGCAGAGTCCAAAGATCACTTATTTTTCTTCTTAATTCTACTGAGTTTGAATTAGCTTGCAATGGGTAATCAAAAGTGTTGGTGAGTGCCTTCTTGTAGTACATTTTTCTATTGGTAAACATGCAGTATTTAAAGGGACCCTTTATCACATTAGCATGCATGGAGTTGAATGTGTTGCATGTTGCAGGTGCATGCATGCCCAAATGCAGTCACATGTTCCTTTAGCTTCAATAACGCTATGTGTTTTGAAAGTTAAATTCCAAAAGAACAACACTATATTCTTTATAAGACGCTTTCCATTCTTTGTCTATCGAAGTGAGCACTCACCTCTGTACTGTGAAAAACAGGAATAAAATGCATTTCCTTGATCAACCTCTTCACCTCAGTTTTTATTGGAAGTCTTACTTGACAAGAGTACTATTAGGTTGAAAATTCCCCCTTAGAAGGCTGGTACTATGACCCCAAATTACACACATTTTTTTTTTAATACTGGGAAGAAAACATGGTTTTTCTGGGGTTAGTTTATAATAGTTGGTGGTGATATATGATAAGGGTTGGGTGTTTATATTAGCCATGTCAGGATTCCCTCAGGTCTATAATTAACACATTGACCAAACACTATAGAATTCCCTGACGAATGGACTCAGCCTTTTAACTGACTGACCCAGGGATTTGCTGCTTTTAATCCCCACCTGACTCCTGCATTCCCTTTTCCCAAACATTTTATTTGGCATTTATCATATGCAGTATCCTTCCATTCTTTACATCCTTCTTGTTTTATTGATGAATAATGTGAATGTTAACACTGCTTATCTTGACTTGGGCAAATGAAGAGTGACTTGCCTGAGAGCCTCTTGGCTGAATCAACTGGATGGTCTCTGTGTGTTTGCTTCTAGTTTTAAGCTATGATTGCTTACACCCAACAGTAGCTACAAAATACACATTAGTGGGAAAGGCCCTAATCGCACAGTCAACGAAAGTAATCTTATTCTGTGAGGTGACTATAAATGAAATCCTACTTTACAGTGGCTAGTCTGATGCCCGTGGAGAACTTCAAGGGTCTGGGACACAGAGAAGTAGCAGAAGAGTTAGCTCAGCAGAAATTTTATCTAACTCTCCCTTTTTCTTTTTCATTTCAATCATTGCTGAGGTGAATATTTTTGTGACCTTTTTATAGCTTTTGGGTTTTGTTTTCTATGTACAGAATTAAGACTCTATTAATCTACTTAATCACAATGGACTGATGTTTTGTTATCATCAGAGGTTTTACTGGGAGGTGGAGTGATAGTTCAGCAGATAAAATATTTGCTGTGCACAGGAGGACCTGAGTATGGTCCCCACACCCACATTAAAGTAGGGCGCAGTGGCATGCAACTGTAATCCTAGTGCTGGGCAAGTGGTAACAAAAGAAAGGCTGGACCTTGCTGGCAGAACTGAGAATACTGTGAGCCTGACACTGTCTGTATTGTTAAATTATGTCATGTGTAGAGGTTTGGGAGAAAGTCCATCTTCACCTATGTTATTACTTCTGGATAGCCTGGCCCTGGCCCATGCCATGTTTAGCTTCTTTAACTGTGTGACCTGTCTTTGCACTGTAAATCAAGATTGTTGCTATTTCATTTTGGTTCGGGAAACAAATTCGTTTTGAGTCTAAAATGATAGAGTGATCATTTCACAAAACATTTGTAATTACTTTTAAAACCCTCTAGTTATCTTAAGTTCTATTTCAAGTGATCTTTTTGAAAGTTTAAGAACTATTTTCTTTTGTTTGCACAATGCACATAGACATATCATTAATACCATGAACCCCTCAAATTGTTTTTAAAAAGTGAAAACTTTTTCATATACATCCATTAGGGCTTTTGTTTGAAGTTTTGAACTTGAGTAGAACATTAGAATATTACATAGTGAAAATATCTGTAATGTAAAAGCCTGGGTTGGAGTCTGGCTTCATCACTACTTCGCTGCTGTACTGGGGGCAGGGAACTTTGGCTGTATCACTTGGAAAATAAATGCCATAGTATTTGATTTACTTGATGGTTGAGGGAATGAAATAACATATGCAGTCTTATGTATGTACCATGATAGTTCATCTTGACAAGATCTACAATCATCCAGGAGACAAGTCTCTGGTCACACTGGGGAGATATTATCTAGATTAGATTAACTGCATTGGGAAGAGACACCCTGAATGTGGGCATCACAATTTCTAGACTAGGACCCAGGACTGAGTAAAAAGGAGAGAGCAGGCTGAGCAAGCAAGCATCTCTCTCTGCTTCCTGACTACAAACACAATGTGACCAACTGCCTCCAGCTCATTCCATTTTAAATTTTTGGTGGACTAGGCTCACTGACTGTGAACTGAAATGATCCTTTCCTTCTATAAGCTTCTTGGTCAGGAATTTTGTTACAACACCAGACAAATGACTAATAGGAATATTATTCAAATATGCACTTCCTATATTTTTTAAAACACTATGATTGGTATTGACAATAGATGGTAATCCACATCTGGCTTTGCTGTCATATTTTAAAGGAATAGATCTATGTAATCACGTGTAAAGTTATCCCACTTGGTTCAGGAGGAGGGTGGCTGAGAGCACTTTGATGAGATCTGATCACTCCTCTAGATTAGCACTCGCCACTGGTGGAAAAGCAAAGGCTAGAGCTGAGGTTGAGCTCTTGCTTTAAGAAACTGAACTTGAAGTGGGGCAGTAAGCCATCCCTAGGTGAGAGAGCGTTCTTCGTGGGGAAAGAAAAAAAAATCCGTTTCTATTTTATCAGTGTATGTTAATAATTATTATTTAACTATTAGGTCTTTAAAAATTGTTCAAAATATCTTAAGGAGACCAAGTACAGCTATCTGGCACACTTTCTGTATTGATAATAAATATGCCTGATAGCCACTGATAGAAAACAGAAGGCAGCCACTGAGCTTAAGCAGCCCACCTTTGTATGCCAAAGCTGTAAATCTCCCTGGAGAATCTGTTATGTAATGTCATGGGAAATCAACTGGGAACAAGACAGAGAAGTACTAACTTGACAGGGCAAGTTGCTTGCTTTTACCAAGGTTCACATCTCAGCCTTGTGCAAGCAAGCATCGAAAACATAGGGAGACAGTTTGGCAACCTTTAAAACCGATTTTCAATTTCAGAACGAATACGTAATCTGAAAAACAGCACAGACTCTTGACTACCTTTGAAATATATTGTACACACACAAACACACAAAAACACATACACAATAATAAATGAAGAGAAAAAGAAAGACTGACTGCACTTGATTCCATAAATTCATAGATGTTGATGAACTGTTTTAACAAATGGAAATGGTTCAGAGGAGGGGAAATACATAGACTTACCACGTGTCATTAAGGTATAGCTATAAAAATGAAATGATTTGTGTGTGTGTGTGTGTGATTTGCATACACACATGCCATGCCATTCATGGAGAGGTCAGAAGACAGCTCCAGGTGTTGGTAATGGACTTCCACCTTGTTTGATCTGGACTTCTTGTTCCCTATTCCATACACTAGGCCCCCTAGCCTATGAACTTCAGGAATTTCTCATTTTCTGCTTCCCATCTTGCCACAGGAATGCTGGAATTATCAACCTGTACTATTGCATCTAGCTTTAGGTAGGCTCCGGGGTTCCTGTCCACGTCCCCATTCTTGCACTGCAAGGGCTTAATCCACGGAGCCATTTCCTCAGCTTTCACCACAGGCATTTAACAGGTCCTGCTACGCCTGTGTCCTAATGACTTGGACCACTGTGAATCTCACAGTTTCTCTAGCTTTGCCTCTCATGTTGCTGCTCCTCCCTGAAGCTCACCAGGAGCATAGCGTTCTTCCAGTTTTGTGTCTCACTCTTGTAGCAGGGATTGGCTGTTTTCTTTCCACAGTGCTGTGTGCAGTCTTTTGAATTTGACAGTCAATCATGTCTTCTCTAGTGAGTATCATGAATGGTTGATGATTATCCAAATATTAAGCACCCTATGAAAAATAAGCAAAACTGTTGTACCCAAAACAATTTTTGTACCATTAATTGAATTACTGAACATTTCCACATAGATAAATTTCAAACGTGCAGTAACAAAAACTTCCTATAGATGAGATAATTTTTAAGATTTAGATCTGAAACTGGGCAGTGGTGGCACACGCCTTTAATCCCAGCACTCCGGAGGCAGAGCCAGGTGGATCTCTGTGAGTTCTGGCTCAGCCTGGGCTACAGAGTGAGTTCCAGGAAAGCCTCCAAAGCTACACAAAGAAACCCTATCTCAAACCCCCTCCTCCCCAACAAATATTTAGATATGAATAATTGACCTTGTGTTGCTTTTAATATTGCATTATATCTTAAGTAGAAGTCCCTATGGGTTTTAGAATACTCCTCAAAATCTTTCATGTATGTAATATATAACAAAATAAAAGCACACTTGTTAGAGCTTAGAGAATGTGAAGAACCCATGGAGTTTCTCTGGGGGAGGAAAGGCCAAACACTTCCTGTGTTGGACCCCAAGCTACAGCCTCCTTTGACTTTCTCTGTGTCTTCAACTGGCTGCTCATCAGAAAGTCCTTCTATCTAAAATGGATGTCTTGGAGTTTTCTAGACTTCGTAAAGAGTGTTAACCTTTTCCTATTGTCCAAGCCCTAAACATAGGAGACAGGCTCTATTCCCTCTGTCCCATGCTCTAGTGTCACCCAAATAAGCCTTAACAAAGCTGAACCTGTCATCATCTCTCTGAGGTAGCCTCTCCCCACTCCAGATACTCTTCCCACTTCCAACTCTTTGCCTACCCCAGATACTCTTCCCACCTCCAACCTCTTTCCCCAACCCAGATACTCTCCACACCCCAGATACTTTTCCTACCCCCAACCTCTCTCCTCACCACCAGCCTCTCTCTATACCTCCAGCTTCTCTTTCTGTCTCCGGTCAATCTCCTCCTTACTTTAAGACTCTCTCTCCACCCCCCAGCCACTTTCCTTTCCACCTCCAGCCAC
This sequence comes from Onychomys torridus, assembly GCF_903995425.1. NCBI lineage: Eukaryota > Metazoa > Chordata > Mammalia > Rodentia > Cricetidae > Onychomys > Onychomys torridus. The sequence continues at coordinate 103,688,536 of NC_050448.1, forward strand.
TGTTTTTAGTGGCCTTATTCTTCTCTTATCAACCACTTGCCTGTGCTGTTTCCCTAAATTATCCCTTCCCATTTCAAAACCCAACTAACCAAGGTAATCATTGTGGAGCAAGACTTCAAAGTACTCCGGAGGTAGAACAAGGCCAAGCTCCCTGAGTTTGAGGCTAGCCTGGTCTATATAGTGAATTTCATGTCATCCTAAATAAGCTAGCCAACCAGAGGGGTTTCTTCTGCAGTCTGCCCCTTCCAATTTTCTCTATTTCTTTTGAGACAAGATATCACTAGCTAGCCCAAGGTAAATGTAAACTCAAGACCCAACTGCTTTGAGTCCTGAGTACCAGATTACAGGTAGATGTCAACACACTCTGCTTTGGCTATTCTGTTGTTTCCTCCTTGTTTGAATCAGTTTCTGGGTGATATTGTAATAAATACCTGACAGGGACCATTTAAAGGACAAAGGTTCTATTTTGGCTCAGTTTCCAAGGTGTCAATTGTCAGCTGACTCCTTAGCTATAGGTGTGATGAGAAGGATGAACACCATGGTGGGGAGCATATGGTGGAGTGTATCGGTTTACCTCACAACTAACAGAAAGCAAAGAGAGTGACTGAGGAGATAATAGGGCAGGGGAGACATTCATCCTTCAAAAGCATGTTAGTGTTATTTCTCCCAACCAAACCCATCTCTCAGTACTTCCATCACCTACCAAAAATGTCATGAAATTATGAACCCACTTCAGGGTTAAGCCATTCATGAAATCAACTTTCATGATCCAATCACTTTCCAGAAGCCCATCATCAGACCTAAGGAGTGTTTTTCATATTCAAATCATAACACTTCCCTATATTTTTTATTTATGGCATTGCTTGAAATATGAGTCTTACATCATTTATGAGGCCTTTGACACTAGACAATCAACTTCATTAAGCATAAAATACTTGTCTATATTTATTTTAAGAATGTCTTGTTCCTACAATACTCACTGAATGACAGAATCTATGCATATTTGGGGAGGCAATTATCATATTTGTTGAGGGAAGCCAGAGGACAAAGCATACTGCAGCAATGTGGATGAGGGATTTCAGTGTGGAAAATGAAACAATCCAGTTTCTTTTGTCTACAATGAAAGTTTGCAAGGCACAGCAGTAAGACACAGAGCAAGAGAAGTGTGTGAAGGTGGCTTGTTGGGTTTTAAATACAACATGAAGTGCTTGCCCTTAACTTGAACATCAGCAGAGGACTATCTAGATCTCTTAAGTTCAAACAATGCAGTAAAAGAGAGCAGGGCATGATGACCAAACTCAAGGTCTGGAAGGCCAGAGAGCTAGCATTTATAGCCCCACTCTGTTGTTTCCTGGCTACGTGGCCTTGAGGAACTTACTTCACCTTTCTGTGCCTCATTCTCTAGGTATACAAAATGTGACCTTCTCCAGTATTTCAAATATTTCATAAAATTTAATAATATGCACAAAATATACAAAGTGTAACTCGTTAATATTAAATATTAAAATAAACTTATTTAACATTTAATCACAGGCATAATATTTATGCATTTTTATCTGTATTTTCAAAAATATCCAAGGAAGATACAGATTGAAATAGTAGAGGAACGATTAACCTGGTCAACTGTAGTATCTTATGGTTGTAAGACTTCCTTTCAGTTGAAAAGAGTCTGTAGGAACTTTGTTCCTGGCCTTTTGTGGGTAAGTAAGCAGGTTTTCCAACTCTTATCCTCTTCTTTCCTGCTGTCTGGCTGAGGTGGGACCATAGGTCTGATGCCTGGGATGGGAGAGAACAAAGAGATGATATTTGGGTGGAAAGCTCCCCATACTGGCCACATCATCTAGGGATGCTGAGCCAAAGACACCCATTAAAGAATCCAGGGTTTCTGGGGCACAGAGGTGTTTTGATGATCAGAAAGAGACTGGAAAAGTGTGGTCCCTAGGAATATAGTGGTGGTTATACAAATAGATCTAGAAGAGAAGGTTGCCCACCAGCTATACCACGCACCACAAGTGATCTGAGTCATGCATTTTCACGGTTGGCACTTGTCTGAGAGTATGCATACCTGATTTCCACATGGAAGTCAAGAACACTGGAAAACGGCTCAGGTCTATGCCATGTCTCAATATTCTGTAACACATTTAAACTCATTCCAAATTTGCATGCAGAAAAAGACACCATTTGGAAGTATACTGAAGCATCCAAATGAGAGGTAATCAGCAGTCTCCAGAGGAACTGTTGTAGAATAATCTTTTTGTACATTGTGAGGATGTGTCACTCAGATTGGTTTAATAAAAAGTTGAGCAGCCAATAGCTAGGCAGGATTTCCAGGCAGAGGGGATGCCTCTGAAGAAGAAAGAGAGTCACCAGCCTGATGAGGAGTAACCAGTACAGGTCTAGTGGAGAAGAGGTAATGAGCACTTGGAAGAACACAGATTTAAAAATATGAATTAATTTAAGTTATAAGCACTAGTTAGAAACAAGCCTAAGCTAAGGCTCAGCTTTTGCAATTAATATTACATCTCTGTGTCATTTTTGTAAGATGGTGGTCCAAAAAGAGAAGCTCAACTATAAAGACCATCAGGTCAGTGGACACACACTGAAGGAAATGATCCACCTGGCCCTGAATCATCTGGCAGTAGAAAATGGTTTAGCAATGAGATGTTGGACTCCTTGGACCCCTACTCCATCCATGCCAAGCTGCTGATGAGCTCCTGCCATGCAGACCTATCTCAGTCATCAGCAGTAATTGAGTTTGCCATTATAATGGCTGTGATTGACTAATGACTTTATTCTGCTGCCCTTCTGTCTCTCTTCTAGCTCTTACATCCTTTACTATTCACCAAACAGAGATTTATAGCTACACAAGGTTTTGAAAATATGTGAAGGTTGAGTGCTCTGGTCTTTAGCATATTAGTTTTGAGCTCCCATTTACCTTAATTGATGTTCTTCCTGTGCGTGAAGAGAGTTGGAGGAGCAACCATCTGTTTGTAGTTTTACAGTTTCTTCTTTTGGCATGATTTGAATTTTCCCTGGTGGTGGTGGGTGTGGGTAATAGATAGGCTAGCAGATGGGGGAAGTAGATTGGCTCAGAGGTCTCTTAAGTAGGACTCAGGACCTGGCTCCAAGGAGGAAAGCAGAGACAGAACTGGGGGTATTTGGGTTCTAGCTCTGGATGGCAGCAAGTCCCAGGAGATGCAAATGGGCTGAGAGGAATATCTGAGGAACACATCAAAGAAGAACTAGGGAACCTTGGGTCCTTACCAGGAATGGGAGCTGGGTATCAAGGGGATGGGGGTGGGATAGGAGGGAGGGCTCAGGTGTGCAGTATCAACATATATGAGAGTACCCCAAGAAAGCAGAATAGAAAGAGAGAATAGAATGGAAGAGTGGAAGGAGGGCACAGGTGTCCTACCTGGTCCCAGCCAGGTGTGGTGGCTATGGGGTTCCTGGTAGTGAGAGGTCCTGCATTCAAGAGTGTGTCACAGAGGAATATAAATGGGTTGTGAGGAGTGACCAAGGCAGATGACACTTAAGAACTACAAAGATGTAGGGTTGGGGATTTAGCTCAGTGGTAGAGCGCTCAGCTCAGGGGGGGGGACAAACAAACAAACAAACAAACAAAAAACTACAAAGACGCTGGTGCCATTCTGCACCTAGAATGGCAGTTGACTTCCAAGGGAATGAATAAAGTAGGTCTTATTTGCCCCACAGCTCTTATCTATCTTGTTAACCCTCTGGCTTCCAGTAACAGTCTGTCCCAGCTTTGGAGATTAGACCTCACAAAATTAGGCAAATTTAAGATGATTTTTGTATTGTTCTCATCTCATGTTTACACCTCCAATTTGATCTAATTAATTTTGGTACATTATCAAAAGTATATATCATCTAATGATACATTAAGATGCAATCTGTAGGAATCATCTCAAACTGACTTCAAAGTTTTATTTTAAAATGTTCCTCTACGTGTGTGTGTGTGTGTGTGTGTGTGTGTGTGTGTGTGTGTGTGTGTGTGTGTGTGTTTGTGTGTGTGCAGTGCCTATGGAAGCAGAAGAAGACATCTGATATCCTGAAGCAGGGGTTACAGGTGCTTGTGAGCCACCTCCCTTGGCTCCTGGGACCTGAACCTGGGTCCTCTGGAAGAGCAGCAAGTTCTCTTCACAACTGAACCATCTCTATAGTCCTCAAGCTCATTAAAAAACATACGGAAATTAGTGAAACTGCATGAATATATCAACCCCCTGGGAAAGCATGGATGCATTTAAGCTTCAGAGAAAGTAAAATGTGCTTTGGATGCTGAAAAACACTTTGTTTTTCTTTATCTTGCCTTGGTCTCTCAGTACTCTCTGACTGTAGATTTTTTTTCTATGTGGAACAGAAGAGGAAGAGGAAGGACAGGGAGGAAGAAAATTAACAAAAATCTCAGAATTTCATATCATTTTACATGGCATCTAGTTTTGAAAAGGCAGGACAAAGTAGTATTTCATATAGTTCCTGAAGATGCTCTCTTTCATTGTGCAGGGAGCTATATTTGAGGTAAGTTCTTCTATTGTTGAAAGGTTTGACTCAACCTATAGATGCAATTGGCTGATGAACTTCACATTGTCATGTAGGACGATGGTCCAAAACAGACTGAGGGGCTCTTGAAAAACCTAAGTAAAGGTTTTTAGTTCCAATGATTAGATCCCCCCAGGCAGAATAACCAATTTTTTAATTAATCAGTTCCTAAACTTTTGATGTTCACTAAAGCTCCATAAGGAGGAATAGTCACAAAAAGAGCTAGCTAGTACACTTGCTCCACTCATATAACTTCCTTAAAGCCTCGTAGTTCAGTACCCCATTAATACAAATGTTTTTCCTTCATTCCTTTTCCCATTTTTTTTCTTTACTGTTAAGATGGAGTTCTGGGAGTCACTGATACAACTTGAAATAATAACTTCCTTGTATTGATAGCCATCTTCTCAGTTAAGTGTTTTAGGTTCATGTCTCCTCTGCTTCCTAAAATCCTTCAACAAAATTACATTTGCTTCCATTTACTAGACATGTGTTAATGTCTCAGCATATCTAAAATACTATATATTTGATGTATGTTAAATATTCAAATGTTTAAAACTCCATGCTTCGGGGAAAATGAGGCCAAGAACTGCTATTGGCATCAAATTGTGGAAGTGAACAGAATGGTGTTTCTATGCTGTTCTATAGTAATGTGGGAATATCTTAGGAGTACAGAATGCTGACATAGCTCTAGAATCAGGTGTATTTCCCTCTCAGTCACCTGTTTCATGTTTGCCTCAAGCCATGCAAAGAAAGTATTTTGAAATGCTGTCCTCTCTGCATGAAATGGCCATTTCTCTCTTGGACTCTCAGCAGCTGTGATTATCCATAGCAGATCTGCCCAATTTGGTCCATTAACATCCTTTCATGGAGGGTGAAAGAGCTCATTAGGCCCTTCCACTCCCCAAGGGTATTCAGGCAGTTAACAATTGTTGAGATACAGGGGGATGACTTTTCTTTAGTGGTGTAATTATCCATAAGTTGTCCACACTCTTGTCATTTAATGCCAATTAAACACAGTGGTTCCCCAAGCTAGACTTTGGTAGAATAATTTCTTTGGTCTGTAGTTAGTACTCGATCTGAAGTGACTACATAATTGTTTGTGTCTCCGAAGGAAAATTTAATGCAATACTTGGCACCAAACACAGGCATAATAGAGCAAACGTGAGTCTAGGAGAGGCACTTAATGTCTTTGCTGGGCTCATGATATATGCAACTGAAAATATGCTATATGAGGATAGAAGAGCCTTGAGGGAAATTCCTATATTGGCATCATTTTCCATGCGGTATGAATAGGCATGCTTTCTTGTATTTCCCTGTAATGGATGAGAAGACATCTAATGAAATCTGAAATGTCTGCAAGTGTCCATGGGAGGAACCCTCAGGGTGGTCTTCTTTTATATAATACAGATTGGCCTGATTTAGTGATAAATAGGATAGGTCTCATAAGTATTGGGAATGCCCTCTAAACAGATGGTGAACTAGAAAATATATTATAATCCTTGAAAGTAACATGTATGTGTAGCTAGAGTATTTCTGTGTCCACCCAGCTCCTGTAGCCACTCAGGCCCAATTAAACACACAGAGACTTATATTACTTATAAACTGTATGGCTGTGGCAGGCTTCTTGCTATCTGTTCTTATATCTTAAATTAACCCATTTCTATTAATCTATACCTTGCCATGTGGCTTGTGGCTTACTGGTACTATACACCCTGCTCCTCATGGTGGCAGCCGGCAGCATCTCCCTGCCTTAGCCTTCTACTGCCTAGAATTCTTCTTCTGCTTGTCCCGCCTACACTATACTTCCTGCCTGGCTACTGGCCAATCAGCGTTTTATTTATCAATCAATCAGAGCAACATATATTTATAGCATACAGGACATCCCACAGCATGTGTGGAATATCTTTATAAGCAGGTTCTGGCATCAGTTGCTTGGCTCTGAAGGAAAAGGTATTCAACTGAGGCTGAGCTGTTCATCCAAGATGAACTTACTCAGGTGAGGGGAGAATTACAAAGAGAAAAGGATGTGTGGATACTGTCTCTACACAACCTCTGATCTGGCAGGAAAAATGAAAATAAGGGACCATGGAGATGGAGGTGTTGCCTTGTCATTCCTTATAGCGGAGGAGGGACTAAGAGAAAAATTATACAAATTCAGTCTGGGTTAAATAGCCTCTCCTGGGATCTTAAAATATGGAACCATTGAGAAAAATCAGACAGTGAAGCAGGATATAGTGAGGTAGAAATGATAGAAGATGCCTTCTAGGTATACTAATACTGAAGGATAAATCCAAGACACAGCATGTAAATGGGGTTCTTAATTAGAGCCAACTATAACAAACTACAATAATCGTAAATTTATCTGCCCTTGCAACATTTGAATTGGGAAAGCCTTTGAAATAAGACATGTAAGAGATACTCACAGCCTGGCTTGTGAGGCGTGGGAAGAGATGGGATCTGTTTGAGTACCATAGAAGCAGAGAAACTGAGTAATACAACAATCAATTCCTCCTTGAAACAAAGATGATAGCATAATCTAAGGCAGTTTTAGGAGAAACAGTTTTTGATGGATTGCATCATATGAGCCTTTGGAGACATTAGGTTATCACCTACTGAGGTTTCCATAAATATCAGGGACTGGAGGAACAAAGATAAAGAATAGTTTTCTTCAATCGGCAGTTTTAATATGCCCAGTTCACCTGGCCAGACAAAACTCCTCACAAAAGAATTAAGAAAGAACTTAATTCAGCTGGCATTGGGGAAATTATATGGACTTCAATGGCTTTGCTGAATTCCATTGGACTTTATGAGTTAGGAAATACTCAGTCAAATATTAATAATATAGACTGGCATGCAAATTAGTCTCATTAAATGCTAAAGAAATTAAGAGAGATGAAAATCAAATCATCAACAAAAATCCTGCTCAGAAAACTACACTATCAAAATGCCAAGTGAATTGTGGCCACAGGTGTAGTAGTGGACCAACTGTTATGGGTGCAACCAATTATGTTCTGCTCAGATGTGAGGCCCATTCCACCAAAAGAAATTCTATCTGTTGCCATAAACCTAGTCAAAGTTTGTGAGGACATAAGCCCTAGCAGAGAAGCTACTGCTGAACTTTGTTCAATTTGTCCCTGACAAATTACCTTCTAAATGTTTGATTTATACCCATTCAGTATTGCTGCTGTTAGCTTTAGTCAGGGAAGCTGCTTTTTGCAGTGGGTGACACCTGTTACAGTATTAAGTCTGGTCAAAGTGCTGAAAATAAGTGACTGTTGAATATTCAGTCCCAAACGGGATATCACACTGTATAAGACTCAGGGAACACTTCAGAAGAGGAGAAATAATGAAGGCTTAAGGAATGGATGGAGTGTTATGGAATGTTATCTTCTGGGCATAAGATTGTTTTTAACTTCTTAAACTCTCAGAATACCCACATAAGATTTGACTCATCAACATTTTTCTGTGGTTCATGGAGGGTCTCATGTGATTCACCACACCCTGAAGTAAGATAAGCAACTAATAGTTGCTCAGTGCTCTTCACTATTATAGTTGTTCATGTGCATGTAGGTAACTCCTAATCCATTTTTCCAGGTATTAATCCCATGCTAAGTGGAAAAAAGAAATGGTGACCTCAGGGAAAGATCTCACCCAGCTAAGCTTCCAATTTGTGAAAAGTAATTAAAGGGAATCTTAATTGGTGACTAAAACCACCCATAATAATAAGTTGATGCAAATGAAATTGAACTGGGGTGTGTGTGTCGGGGGGAACGTTCCAGGTCCATCAAGCAGCAGGACTTGACAGTTGGGGGCATGTGGATCTGGCTTTAGAGTCAAGAACACAAGAAAGGGTTGTGGAATTTCCATCTGTGGCTAACAAAAGCTTCTAAAGTGGCCTCAGGGGTGTGACAGAGTGTCCATGTATGAAGGCCCGGAGAGGACAATATGTGAAGCTGTGAAGGTGCAATCTGGATTTTGTTGGAGACTCCAAGATGTTGGAGATGCCAGTCAAAACTGTGAGACACCCGCCAAGAAGAGCTGCAGATCTGGTGTAGATCCAGCCCGAGGGGGAGAAGTGTGTTGCAATCAACTAAGCTAAAAGGAGTAGGACATCTGAAGAGGACTTTGACATCAGACATAGAAATACAGAGTTTGGAGTTTGCCCTGCTAGTTTAAGGTGTTGCTTTGGTCCAGTATTTCCTCACTACACTCCCTTTCTTCCCTTTCAGACTGGTAATGCATATTCTGCGCCATTTTATGTTGGAAGTTTGTGATCTGCTCTTTGGTTTTTATGGGGTTAGTCTAAGAAGAGACTTTTGAACTTTGAGATTTTTAACAGTGTTGAGGTTGTGATACACTATGGGGACTTTTGAAGTTGGATGGAATGTGGTTTTGTTTTGTTTTATGATATGGATACAAGCCTATGGGGGCCAGGGAGTGGAATATGGTGGCTTGGATAAGAACAACCCCCATAGGCTCATATATTTGAATGCTTAGTCACCAGGAAGTGGCACTATTTGAAAGGATTATGAGGATTAGGAGGTGTGGCCTTGTGAGAGGAAGTGCATTCCTGGGGGTGGGCTTTGAGGTTTTAAAAGCCCATGTCAGACCTGGACTCTCTCTCCCTGCTGCCTGAGGATTAGAATGTAGCTCTCAGCTACTCTCTAGCAGTATGTGTGCCACCAGGTTACCTGCCATGATGATAATGGAAAAAGCCTCTAAAACTGTGAGCAGGCCCCCAATTAAGTGCTTTATTTGATAAGAGTTTCCATGGTTGTGGTGTATCTCCACATCAATAGAACAGTGACTAAGACAATAACTATCTTTGATTATATATTAATATTCATTATATGCCATACTTTTAAAGTATTAGGTAGTTGATGTCCAAAATTGATGAATTTAGCTCTAGTATAAAAAGTATTTAGCTTTTTTTTTTTTAGGGTGTGTTGATACTGTGCTGACTTATCCATGGAAAACCACACTGTGATTGCATTAACCACAGAACTGAAGAAACAGTAGTGACTTGTTCAATTTTTTAAAACATCTTCAATTGATGTTGAACTTTACTGCTCTGCATGTTACTGATGTGGCTGCAAAATCAGGGATTTGACTGTTTCCCAGAGGGTTGGTTTTATTTAACTGCCTGTAGCTCTTACCCTCATGGTTTATTCTTTTATACTGATTGTTTTATTTAGTTTAGAGGGGTTTTTTTTGTTTTTTTTTTTTAAGTTCTGATCACTCCATTTCAGAGTATCTTTTTAATGAGGTAAAAGACATTTTTTGATCTCAGTACTGGGATAGTTGGGCTTCTGAGAAGCATGTTTTTGTTAATCTTATGGCAACAAAATCCAGGAACTGATTAAATCCCCACTCTAAAATGGTTATGTAAAACTTTGAGAGCCAAGTTTGTTAACTATGTCTCAGTAGGCATTATTTACAGTAATCTTATTTCTGGCTTCTTTTTTCATTATCTTTATCATATTTTCCTTTTGTTCATATGGACACTTAAATATCAAAATCTAGGAAGACTCTACATCTTTTTGAGTTTACAGAGAACTAGCTTGCTTTTAAGACTTGGAGGAAGGAGGCATGGAGAGGGTGGAAAAAGAAAGGGAAGCTAAGAAAATGTAAAAGGCTTCATACCCCGGATGATTAACTCACTGTGTGCTTCACTGAAACCATCTTTGAAAATTGTTTCCTTGTGTACAATAACAGGAGCCAAACTCTTCTGCCATGGTCGATGTAACACTTGATAGGGAATGCTGATAGGTGTGTATAGGTGAAATGCAAGTGCAGCTCATGAAAAATATTTTATAACTTTTTCTGTGTGTGTGATTTTTATCTTGGGTCTTTTTTTTTCTTAAAAAAATTCTTTAAAATTTATACATATAGCTGCAGAGGAGATGACTGCCCTGTTAAGAAAAACAAACAAACAAACAAACAAACAAAAAACTGAAGGAGGGAAGGATGAAAACTTAAATACCAACTGAGAAGAAAATGCAAAAATTCTTCTGAGGAAACAGTAGCTTGGAAGAAAGAGTAGTAGTGGTACAAATCTCAGACGCCTAAGTAGAAATGTAGAACTGATCCAACATTGCACAGTGCCCTGTGTGTGTGTAACGGTGTATTGTGAAACTGCAGTAATCCAGAACGTCTGGCAAGTTTACTTTCAATTATCAAAATATTTTTGTTACCTTCATTGTCTTCTGTAATAAGGTCTGATGCCTTGTTGATTAATTAAACTGCTTAATTCATCTTTGGTCGGGAAGGTGGACATAGGCAACCTTTCAAGGGGGGAGAACATGCATAACAAGAAGTAATTTTCCATACCCCACCTTGACTTTAGAAAGTCCATACACACACACACACACACACACACACACACACACACACACACACACACACAGAGAGAGAGAGAGAGAGAGAGAGAGAGAGAGAGAGAGAAGAATTTGAAATTAGCAAAGAATCTCACCCCGACCTCCTGCACCCAAATCAAAGGGGATTGGCCTTTCCCCTCTAAAAATAAACTGAGTAAATAGATGGTTATTGCTGGAGGAGAGGGCTTCATACTAAAGGCAGGGGGGTCAAAACAAGCCAGTTGCCTCTGCTGGCATGATTAGCAGTGAGGGGCCTCTGACAACCTGGCTAGTCTGACTCAGGGGGCAGGAGATAAGGTTGAGTGCTAACAACTTAGCAACAGCAGAGCAGGCATTGTCAATAAATGCTGCAGTGTGAAGCCAGGCCAAGCCATAGGATGTGATAATAGCGCTCAATTGAAGCCGCACTTCAGTATCTAATCTGGGGATTAGAGAAGATCTGGGGTTCACACCAATGAAACCTGTGTCAGGGTGGAATTTATAGCTCTCCTCCATTAATAGTAATAAAAGGCGCAGATTAAGGGAGACCAGCATAGTGCTGCCAACTGCAACGTTTCTGTGATAAAGCCTGGAAACTTGCTCTCTTTACCGCCGCAGACACTAGACCCACCTCTCAAATGTGTTGCAGCAGAGAGGGAGGCATCTGGTTCTCACTATCACCATGTTTTGTATAAATGTTTCCAAAGATCTAGCTCCTTGATAATGGCTTTTGGTAAATTCATTTAAGAAACATTTGGTCCTACACCCACATTTTCCCAAACAACAATGACTTTACATATGTGAAAGCTGATTTCCAGCCCTGCTTTCCAGAGTTAGCACAATGTTGAGACAATTTGCATTGAGTTCAATAATAAGCAAAGAGGAAATCTTAAGGAAGTGTGTTACCTACCATTCTGCAAACCTCTGGCCCAGAAGCCAGGCAGCAGGAGGAGAGGTGAGTGGGAAGGGGTGCCTGCCGGGAGAGAGCGGCCTGTGAGAGCAGCTACAAATGAGAACCAGAAACACAACAGGGGAAAATGCTTTTTGAGAAAGTAATCTTTTAAATTCTGTTTTTAAAGTCATGCCGAGAAACTGTCCAAACTACAGCCAAATAATAAGATTATGTCTGATTCGTGATCCTCACACTGTCAGGCTCGGTTAGGGTGATGCCCATGATGCATTTGGTGTGGCACTTTTGTTTTGTAGCAGCAGCTGGAATCCTTCACATTAGACATAAACTGTTTATATGTGTGTGTGTGGTTTTTTTTTTTTTAATTTTTCTTCTGCATGGACATTTCAGAAAGAACACATATACATGGTCCAACTCAGTGAGACACAACTATTTGAAAAGATATGAGAATCATTGCATACAATAATTCTCTCCCGTGAGAGACACGGGACACTTCACAGTTTATACTGATTTTGCATCAGCAAAGGAGAAGCCTTATTTATTTATCTCCCCCAGAAGCTCATCACTAATACCACTTAATGATGCTAATAATGAATATTGGTATTGATAGCTCTAACACCAGAAGACAATGGGGTCATATGGGGAAGACTGATGTCTTCCCAGTAGGTATCTATTCTCTGCTCAGGCCTCATTTTATCTCAGGAAATGTTTAGTTTTGGAGTCCCAAGACATAGCTGTTAGAAGAAGATGTTGGACTAAGACCTCTGACACCGACTTTGATTTCTGAGATGAAGAGTTTGCAAATTTGTTTCTGTTGGGAAAAATATTCTACTGTTCCATTTCCTGAGGAATCTCACAGAATGAGTCCACAAACGGTCCTGCATGTAAATGCTAACACTTAGCCGAGCAGTGGTGGCACACGCTTGTAATCCCAGCACTTGGGAGGCAGATCTCTATGAGTTCGAGGCCAGCCTGGTCTCCAAAGTGAGTTCCAGGAAAGGCACAAAGCTAAACAGAGAAACTCTGTCTCGAAAAACCAAAAAAAAAAAAAAAAAAAAAAAATGTGTTCACACTGAGCAGTGTGGTGACATTTCATACCTCCAATCATTAGATAGACAAGTCCACACAGGAGTGACTGGATTGTTTGGTGTTTGGGAAGGACATGAAGTTCATGCCTTTGTACACAACTGGGCAGAACAATGTTCATGCTTCTGAGCAGATAGAAACTTTTTGGTATTTGTTGTCTCTTCCTTTTCTTCTAAATTTTTTGCATACTTGCCGAGGAGAGGACTTTGTTGGTAAAGTGGTTGCTCCTGTCAACATGGAGACCTGAGTTCAGATTCCCAGTGCACATGTAAGAGTGGGGTGTAATCCCAGTGCTGGGTGAGAGATAAAGCTAGGCAAATCTAGGCAATGCACTGGGTAGCAAGTCTTCCCAAATTGTGTGAGCTCCTGGTTCAATGAGGGGCCCTGTCTCAAAAAACAAGGTGGATACTGGCTGAAAAAGCACCCATTGTCAAACTCCGTCCTCTACCTGCACATGCACCCTCACAGGAGGCTGTACACATCTACCTGCCACACATGCCAATCACCCGCATTTATATTTCACAAAGCCAGACCTGGTGACTCAGGCTTGTAATCCTAGACTTCCTGAGGATGAGACAGGAGGGTTGTCACAAGTGTGGGGCTGCTTTGACTACATAGCAAGTTCCAGGTCAGCCTGAGCTATAGGATAAGAACTTGTTTCAAAACAATGGGCATTGGTGGCGCACTTGGGAGGCAGAGGCAGGCGGATCTCTGTGAGTTCGGGGCCAGCCTGGTCTACCAAGTGAGTTCCAGGAAAGGCGCAAAGCTACACAGAGAAACCCTGTCTCAAACAAAAACAAAAACAAAAAAAACAAACAAAAAATAAGAGCAACAAAACAAAAGGCAAAGAAAGACTAAATAAGTAAATTAGCTAACTAAAATTACATTCACATTTTTCATCAGACAAGGTATCAATAATAAAATGTTACTTTGACTATTGTTTTTTTTACCATTAAATAGAATACATCTTGATTACAGAGAGAGAGAGAGAGAGAGAGAGAGAGAGAGAGAGAGAGAGAGAGAGAGAGAAATTAAAGAATCAGAAGATCCAAAATGTCTCTGGATTACTGCATTTCAGTGTAAGTTCCAATTATCATCTGGAATGTTCTGGCAGGACTTTGTAATGAATTAGCTTCAAACATTTCTTCACTCCTCAGTGACAAAGACTTTTAGCCTTCTTGCTTTGGAAGTCTGCAGTGTTTCTTTTTTTGTCAATAGCACACGGAAAGCCTTAAAAAGACACATTTATTTCATTTATGAGAAATTAAATCCAGATTTAAAGTTCTTGTATCACCCACTACTGTTGGCTCTCTGCAGAATGGTTCTGTAGTGGTGTTGGGCCCCAGGAAGCATTGTAACATGTGTTGGCAATCTTGCAAACTAAATTTAGAGTCCCTTAGATTCAATATCAGGACATTTATTAGGAGTAAAGCTCGCCTGGAACTCTTTCTGCGGGTTGATGTTAGGCCCCGGCAGCGCTCCTTGGGTGATTTTTCCTGTTTATTCTTGTATTTAATGCAAAGCCAATGTACTTCCTGGGACTTTGCACAGAGGACAAGTCATTCTCTCAAGGCTTGGGAGGCTGGGCTTTGAGTTCAATTGGGCTGTGGAATGAAGGTCCACACGTATTTCTGTTCACTTTCTTTTATACAAATTGAAAGTATCTTGAGGAAAATATGAAGTGAAAGAATAGAAGTTTTGTTATTTGTGACATCTTCGTATACATTGCATTAAATATATATATATATATATATATATATAGCTTTACATGAGCTTTAAATTTCTCTCAAAACCAGTTCTAATATATATATATGTATATATATATACACACACACATATATATGTATATACATGCACACACACACATATATATGTATATACATGCACACACACACACACACACACACACACACACACACACACACACATATGGAGCCAGTCACAACTCAAGCATTATAAAAGCATTCTTTATTGCTTAATATTCTCTCTCCTTCCCTCCCTCTCCCTCCCCGCCTCTCTCTTTCCCTTCCTCCCTCTTCCCCTCTTCCTCTTGTGGTGTGTGTGTGTGTGTGTGTGTGTGTGTGTGTGTGTGTGTGTGTGTTTACATGAGCATGGCATCTTACCCAGGTTCTCTACATCTTAATTTCAGTGACCTTACAGTTTTACAGTTTACTAATTTTTATGAAATGGCTGGCCAACATCCCCCAGGATTGTCCTCCTTCTCTCCTCAGCACTATAGTTGTGCTGTTCTTGGTTCTTAAGTGGGTGCTGGAGATTTGAATCCAGGTCCTCATGCTTACATACTCAGCACATTATTGACTGAGCCATCTTTCTAGTCCCTTGTTACTTAATACAGTGCAGTTGATTTTTCAGCTTAAAGACCAATGGTATGACATTAAGTTTTAACAACTGGTTCTTAAAACAAAATGAAAAACACTTAAATAATTGGTAACATTTGCAAGCTTACTAGCCAATGATCTTATTACGATCAGTTTCAACCTAACAACTTGATGTCAATTGGTTTTCAGTATTCTTATTAATAATAGACTCTAGCTAGCATTGGCTGATTCTAAGGTACCATCATAAAAGTATTGTTGAAGGATATTTTTTGTTTTTTGTTTTGTTCTGAGACAGGGTCTTGTTAGATAACTCTGGCTGTTTTGGAACTCACTATGTATACCAGGGTGGCCTTGAACTCACCGAGATCTGCCTGCTTCTGTCTCCTAAGTGCTGGGATTGAAGGTGTGTGCTTCTGTGCGTAGTATGTTTGTTATTACTTTTATTGTGTTGTTAAGTGCAAACTTGGTAGTATCAAGTCAAATATTTTACTAATTGAAAAAGCAAGTGGATGTTAGACTTTAGCATGATAGTGATGACTGTGCTAGCAGAACATCTGAAGACACCAACTCTCAATTGGTCATAGGATTCAGAATGTAGAGGTGGGAAGAACTTCTGCCTTTTAAACTTCATCTTAAAGAAACTGAGATACAGCCTGCAGCTGTGGCAATGCCTTTATTCCCAGCATTTGGAAGGCAGAAGCAGGCCTGCTGGTTTAAGAACAGCCTGGTCTTCAGAGTGAGTTGCGGGACAGCCAGGGCTACACAGAGAAACCCTGTCTGGCAAAACCAAGACCCAAACCCAAACCCAAACCAAAAATAAACTAACCAACTAACTAACTAAACAAACAAAAACAAACAAACAAAACTGAGGTGAACACAGGGATATTATCGTCAAAATTACAATGTCAACAATAAAACTCACATCAAATTATCAAGGTTTCTTCTCAGTGTTTTTCTGTTGACTTCTTCCTGGTCCTTAACTGGATCAGATAGATTATTTGACAGAGCAGTTTTGCTACCTGGCCGCTGCTAGAATCAATTGTTGAAACCCCGGGAAACTAAGACATGCATAAAGAAGTGATTTTTCATTTACTTAGGGTATCAAGATAGTGGCTGTGAAATCTGAAGACAAAACAAAGCAAATATTCAGCCCACTTAAAGAACGTAGAGTCTTGTGGGGCTAGAAGAGATGATGGCTCAGTGGTTAAGGGCACTTGCTGCTCCTTCAGAGGACCGGAGTTCTAGTTTCAGAGGCTCACAACCACCTGTAACTTGGAATTCCAAAGGCACACACACAGAGACACATACACATAAATAAATAACACAATACATCTATACAACGGAGTATATGTTGGTATAAGACTGGTGCTCCTTTCCAAGGGAGGACTCCAAACAAGATAAGGGATATTCAAAGTGGTGGGTGTGGTCAGAGTCTGAGAAAGCCCTTTAACACTCAGCTTAAGAATGAATGATGTGCATTCTGATGTACATATTTTTTTCTTTTTTTCTTTTCTTTTCTTTTCTTTTCTTTTTTCTTCTCTTCTTTCTTTCTTTCTTTCTTTCTTTCTTTCTTTCTTTCTTTCTTTCTTTTTTTGAGATAGGGTTTCTCTATGTAGCTTTGTGCCTTTCCTAGAACTCACTTGGTAGCCCAGGCTGGCCTCAAACTCACAAAGATCCGCCTGCCTCTGCCTCCCAAGTGCTGGGATTAAAGGCGTGCGCCACCACCTCCAGGCTCATATTTTCTCTTTTATCATTTTTAGCTAAAATGCCATTTTCCTTGTTCAGGTGAAGTCTTAGTTGCTCTTTCTATCAGTCATTGCCCTCCTATATAAATCTTCCACTTCAGGGTTAGTACATTTCTTACGCCCTAGTCATTTCCATCATTCTATTTCCCTTTTTTAAAGAGATGGGATGATTTTCCCACCACCAAATAAACCCAAAACTCCGTTAACCCAAGCCCTGATGACAGGAACCTAATGTGTTTTATTCACTCAAATTTTCAGTGCCCGCAAAGTACCCAGCCTGGGCAGTGTTAGCAGTGACCTTCACATACCTTGTCAAACACACTTGAACATGCCTTTAGGGTGGGCACAGTGAGATTCCACTTCACTCCTGGAGAGAGGAATGCAAGCAGCTTTCCCAGGAAAAGGTGGGAGTGTCCTCTGAATTGGGACTTGGCTTTTCAGATTACTCTTTAGGAATCTCGCGCCAAACTGCTTACGGGATTTTATTTATTTATTTTTTAGCCAACCTGACCTCATATGAAATGTTCTTCATGGTTTTGATTCAAACCCAGGTCCCTGGTTGAGACTGGTTTTGGGCATCTGACCCTCTCATATAAACAAAAAGGTATGTGGAAATCCATGCAATTACCAGAATTGTTCTGTTCAATTTAAATTCTCTCCTTTCATCTTTAGTGACATCCTACTGAACTTTCCTTCAAATTTATCCTTAGAATTTTGGTCTCAATTTCTCCTCAAAGGTTGCCCATCTCTCCTGAATACCTTCCTTCTTATTCATGGTTGTCTCTACATGTCTAGCTTCCCCAGACATGGAGGGGTTTGAATCTCTTGGAAGGAGAACAGTGCACTGGCATCCTTTAACTGTCTGCTGTGATATGTATAACACCATAACCATTATATCATGGCAGTTAAATTTTAGTGGAGTTTGATGGAATTCTATTTTCCACTTAAGGAGATCTTGGAAGGGGTTTTGACTACATCCCAGAAGTGGTTCTAGAGAAAAGGGTTGCATTTTAAAAGGTCTTTGATGAGCTGGGTGTGGTGTGGTGGCTCACAGCTTTAATCCCAGCTCTCTGGAGGCAAAGGCAGGTGGATCTCTGTGAGTTTGAGACCAGCCTGGTCTACATAGCAAGCTCCATGACAATCAGGACTACAGAGAGACCCTGTGTCAAAAACCAAAAAACAAAACAAAACAAACAAAAGTCTTTGACAAGCTGAGTGACCCTGAAAGGGGCTGAACATTTCAGAGGCAGGATACAGGAGGAAAAATATACTGGGATTAAAGTAGGGGTATGCAAAATGCCTTCGTGAGCCTTGAATAAAGGAGAGCAGAGCTGAGAAGAAGTCTCTGCTAATCCTCTTGCTGGATATTGCTTGGGCCAGTCTTTCTCAGGAATAATTCACCTGCTTAGAGTTGTTCTCTTTCCACAGAAGTAGTAAAGAAAGGACTTTAATAGCAGGAATTCACATTACATTTTACCTTTTGAAAGCCTGCTAAACTACAGTCATAATTTTGTTAAAAACCTGCTCTCAAGCCAATCCAGAAACGTCACTGGCTCTTGTCTGTTGATTTCTCATGGCTTTCCAGTTCCTCTTAGAGCCCTGTTTGGCTGCAAGAATTTAGGAACAGTCACAGAAAGCTCATCTTATAGTGTAGTGCTATAATTCAGGGACAGGCAACCCTGTAAAGGACTGCAGGAGCTTCCTAAGAGGACCAGAGAGCTGCAGATAGAAAAGCCTTTATTTACGTCTTGTTTTATGATAATCCTGGTCTTGTTTCCTTTGAGTTGTTCCATTAAACTAGTGTGTAGCCCCTGAACCTAATATACTTCACAAAAAAGTCATGCCAGTGATTGGTGATACTTCAGTCTCTTTGGGAGCCCCTTCAGCCTATGTGCTGTTGGTGATCCGCATGGATGGGCAAGTATTTGGGCTGCTTAGGAACTTCTTCAGCTTGACCATGCTGGGATGTCTTGTCTTTTGATACTGTTTTAAGTAAACATGGGCTGACCTTTGTGGATTTGGTGACTTCCACACTCACTCCACCTGCTAACAACTTTCTGAAGTAACACTTACAATACTCCTTTGTTTGTTTTGTTTTATTTTTGTTTTGTTTTTTTCCAAGACAAGGTTTCTCTGTGTATCCTTAGTTATCCTGGAACTTCCTCTGTACACCAGGCTGGCCTTGAAATCAGAGATTTCCCTGCCTCTGACTCCTGAGCGCTGGTTCTGATACTTTCTTAATAGCTGAGTAAATAAGTTAAATATTTATCTAATGAGAGTTAACAAATGTCTGAATATCTGAACTCACTACTGCATTATTGAGTCCCACATTAACTTCTTTTCCACAAGATTAGCAAATGTGATTTTAGATAAGGTGATTTCTTTCTTTCTTTTTTAAAAATAAAACATGCAAAACTTTCAGCAAAGAACTCTGTGTCCTACAATTGTGCTAAAAAGTGTGTGGATGGGGGATGTAATTGAGATACAAAGACATCCGAGATGTACCTCAGACTTGAATATAGAAAATTCCAGGTGCTAATAAAAATGTGCTAATATATATGGTCTATATGTTCTGGAGGTGCTTAGGAAAGCAGGCATTCCATTCACGAAGCTCATACAGGTAGCAAGGAGCCATACAGCCTAGCAGCCCCTGGTCTCTGTTCTGTTAGCATCGTTACTATCATAGGTGGCTTGTTTACTGTTTGCCTAGATGCCACCATTTTTTTTTTCCATTAATGCTCTCAGGCTTCTTTAAAGTGCTGGCTCTTCTCTCCAATGGGCCTAATGGTAGAGTGACTTTACAACGCCCCCCCCCCCCCCCCAAATGGTTATCTCTTGATGTACTAATTTTTTTCCCAGACTGGACCTGCAGCCTGTTAAAAGTAAATGCATTCCTTCCAGGCTCCAGTGCTGCGTTCAAGCTCAGATGACCCCTTGACATTCTGCAGGCATTGATGAGGTTTCGTCTCCTCTCAGGAAATAATCTAAACATTGATCCCAATGAACTGAGTAGAGTCCTAGATAAGCAGAAGTAAATGCATTTATGGACATTTTCAGGTCATTGGAACTGTATTTCTGAAGATTAAATACTTCAGGAGAGCAAGGAGTGGGGGAGAATAATGCATCTTCTAACAGTGACATTTATACATTTATCCTCTCATATAAAACACTCCTTGCAGATTCTGTTATACTAAAAAATACAAATACTGCATGCTTCCTGTTGCATGGTGATGAAGCTCATGCTGTTGAGGGGTTTGGGGAGGTCTGAAGGACATAACAACATGTTACATTATACTAAATACAACTCTCCTTCATTACTTAGATATTTTGGGAAGTTGTCGGGAAATAACTGTTCATTTAAAGTGAATCAGAGAACACAGTGTACACTAGACTTGCTTGAAAATTCAGTCACTTTCACAGTGAAGGGTTGTAATGACCTCTGCATTCATACAAGGACTTAATATTTTAGAACTCACACACTGGCATACATGGCTTAACATTTTATATGTCTGGCAATTTATAGTTCTTAATCTCAGCTTATTTTCTGATTTCTAATGGAATGGCAGTTTTGCAATTTGAAGTGAAGTATTTATGATTTTTTTCATATCCACATCCTTATGAATGTATCTTTGTTTTTTAAAATTTATTGTAGGAAGCTTACCTGCAGGCTATTAGCCTTTCCTATAATGTAACTTCCTCCAGGCTTTAGTCCTAATAGCTCTCAGATGGTACATGCTTGGTAAGTGTTTTTGAACGAATGAAATTTCATCTGAGGAGTGGTTTATCTAGTACAGTCTAGGAAAGACCTGGGACATTCTGGACTATACAGTCAGAAGTCAGTGGGTAAACTGGATGATCTTTGTTATGCATATGAAATCACATGATTCTCTTCAGCTCCCCTAGGCATTCAAGTCATATAAGTAATATTCTAGTAATATCAAGCAAAAGCTGATATTGAGACAGAGTTGCTGATGTTGAGACAGAGTCTCAGTCTACACTGGTTTCAGTTTCTCTGTGTGGTCCAATCTGCCCCTGAACTCCTGATCCTCTGGATCCTCCTGATCCTCTTGATCCTCTGGATCCTCCTGTCTCTACTTCTTCAAACTTTGAATATAATTGACCCTTCCTGTCAATTGCCTAGAGGTTAGAATGTCAGGTGTACAGACTATTATTTAAGTCTCAACAGCCTTTAAGTTGTCATTGTTGGTCTAGATTAGTGAGCTGAGATTAATGTTTTAGCTAGCTTCTTCCAGAGCTTGGCAACATTAATGTGGCTGTGGGAGAGAGCCAAATATGGAATAACGCAGTATACTAAGTATTGTATGTGAATAGAAAGCAAATTCATTTCTATTCTAGAAAGAGGAGCTGGGTGGTAGTGGTGCACACCTTTAATCCCAGCACTTGGAAGGCAGAAGCAGACAAATCTCTGAATTCAAATCAGCTTAGTCTACAGAGCAAGTTCCAGGACATCCAGGACCACACAGAAAAACCCTGCCTCAGAAAAAAAAAAGAGAAAAGTGGATAGAGGAAAATGATACTAAATCCTAAAGAACTGTATACCATGAGAACTGAGGAAGGACAGAAGTAGAACTGAAGAAGCCTTCCTTGATAAAAAGAAAGATCGGCTCTAAGAAACAAGAATATCAAAGTTCACATGAATGGCAAATCAAATCTGCTTGTTGAAATACCATGAAGAATCTACATAAGGAAAATATAAACGTGCTTCATGTGACATTGGCTAGATATCAAATTTATCTTTGATTACGTGTCTTTGAAACTATCGTATTTTATAGGAGGTATTTTGTTTACTAATTGCGGTAAATGAAACACCTCACTGTTCAACAATTAAAAAGAACGTTTCTAATTATTTATGGTGTTTCTGTGGATTGACTAGGATTATTTGGCTATCTTTTGTTCATCTCACTTGGGATCATTTTTACAGCTGTTGTAAAGTGGTAGCCAAGACTAGAACATCTGATGGTTTCTCCTGCTGTGGAAGGATGGCTGAAGACAGTCAGGCCAGGCCTTATCTTTTCTTGGTGGCCTTTCTCCATAACCTCTCTATTTGATCTTTCTTTATTGATGAGCTTCACTTCTGATATCATGGCTAATGAGCTCCCAAAAGAGCAAGAGAAGTGTCCAGGCTTTTTGAAGCTTCAGGCCCCAGATTGGAGTGGAGTAATAGCAGATTCTGTTGGCTGAGACCATTCACAAAGACAGCTCAGCATCCAATGTGAAACAGGCAATGTGAAACAGGTTGTAAAAAAGGCATGGATACTGAGCTCTTGTTCATTTGGGGACATGTTTGGGTATACATCATTTTAAGACTCTATCATCCTCATCAACGTGATCATAATTACAGCAATAACCAGAAATCTTAACCAAAGAACTTTTACTGTGTTCAGCACTATTCTCAATAATTTGCTTTTGATAATTAATTTAAATCTCATAGAAACAGAATTCTGATTTTATGGATAAGGAAACTGAGACCCAAAGAAATTACAATGCTTGTTCAAGATGACCTCACTTCTCATTTGTGCCCAAGCCGTCCTACCTCAGTGGTTGCTCTGGAAGGTTTAATGCTGTTCACTTCTGCCATCTCTGTTTCCAGCGCCTAACAATTGCTGCCGGGTAATAGCTCAGAGTGTGACATCATCCCTCATTAGTTTGCCCTTATCCTCTTGGTCTTACCTTGCTTTGCTTTCCTTTTCCTGCTGCCTCTCTTATGAGAACACCTCCTTCCTGTCAACTACCCACCTGCTTGTCTTTACATACCATGTGTGCTCCACTAACTTTACTTTACCCAGTTCCCCAAACCTGAAGATAGCACCTTCCCCTCTTATGATCTCTTTCTTTCTACAACCCCACTCTCTTTCACACACACACACACACACACACACACACACACACACACACGAAGTGGGTTAGGATAGATTTAAATTTGTATTCTGCATATCAGACAAACCATGTGGTACTTTTATTTCTGAGTCTGGCTTATTTCACAGAATATAATCATCTTTGGTTTCATTCATCCATCTTTGGTTCCATCCATTTCCTGCAAATGTCATGATGTCATTTTCTTTAGTGCTGAATAAAATTCCATTGTACATATGTAGCATCTGTTGATTGACATTTAGGCTATTTCCATTTACTAACTAGTATAAAGAATGCAGCAAAAAACTGTGTATGTGGTGTGTTGACTTAGAGTCCTCCAGGTGCACGTCCTGGAGTGGTCGAGCTGGGTAGTTCTACTGACCACCATGGTGGCGTCTCTGGTTGGTATTTCCAGTAGCAGCCTATGTCTCGCTTTCTCCTGCAGCAACTTTTTGTCCTTTGGGTCTCTGCTTCAGTCACCCTTACTGGGCGACAGGGAGTCTCCAATAGCTTTAATTTGCATTTAAGGAATGGCTAAGGATGTTGAATGGTTTTCCTCACATTTCCTGGCCCCATTTGTACATCTTCTTTTGAGAACCGTCTATTCAATTTGCTAGTCTATTTATTACAGGCTGATGTGTTTTTTTTGTTTAATTTTTAATCATTCTTTATATATTTTAGGTTTTTTTTCTTTGCCTCTGCTGTGCAGAACCCCTTTTATTTCATGTAATTTCATTTGTTAATTCTTAGGATTGTTTCCTGTGCTATTGGAGTTCTCTTCTTTTCTATGAAGTGTTTTCCTCTGGCAGCTTGAAAGTTCTAGGTTTTATATTCAAACTGATTTTTTTTGCAGGTCAGAAATGTTTGATCTACTTTTACTCACTATGGGTGAATGTTAACTTTTCCCAGCATCATGTTTTAGAAAAGGGTTGTCTTTCTCGACAATGTATGTTTTCGCCCTTTTGTAGAAAATCATTTAACTGTAGCTATGTTGGTTTATTTATGAGTCCTTTATTTATTTGTCTGAATACCCATTATGTGCCAATAGCATTCTGTTTTTTTTTTTTTTTTTTTTTTTTTTTTTTTTTTTTTAACCGTGGCTCTGTACTATAGTTTGAGATCAGATATTGTGATACACATTGCTCTTTCTCCACAGAGTTGCTTGGTTATTTGGGAATCTGTGTGGTACTATATGAATTTAGGATTGTTTTCTTCTATGAAGAGTGCCATCAGAATTTTGGTGGCTAATACGTTGGTTTTGACACAATGAGTTTTACAGTATTTTTTCTGCCCAGCCATGAGCATGAGTGCTGTTTCCACCTATTGTCTCCTTCAGTTTCTTCAGTTTTGTAAGATTTTCATTGCAAATGTTTTTCACTTCTTTGGTTATGCTTATTTCTCTCTCTTTTTTTCTTAAGAATCTATAGGCAACCGAGGGAATCCAGGAACAGGAAAGATGTCTTCTCTAGGGAAGAGCACATCAATTGTTGTTCATTGGCAAATGGCCAGCCCTAAAAACATACATATAAATCACATTATATGAACTGAGCAGGTTATATTTAGGAATATATATATTTAAGAATATGTATATATGTACATATATATATACATGTGTGTATGTGTGCAATAAAAATTAATAAAAAGAGACTATGAATTTAAAAGCAAGTGGGGATATATGGAAGTGTTTAGAGGGAGGAAAAGGAAGAGAGAAGTGTTGTCATTATAATTTCAAAATTAAAAAACAAGCTATTATAAATGTTGTTCTCTCTTTTTTCTTCCCTGCCAAGTTAACTGTTGGTATGTGAAATGACTACTGACTACGGTATGTTGATTTTTGCATTCTGTTGCTTAGCTGAAAATGTTTATCAGTTTTTTAATGGTCTTGTAAGCAGGGGATAATGTTGCTTACAAATGAATATTTCATCATTTTCTTTTCTCCCATTTCTTTCTTTCTTTAGTCTTATCTCTCTAAGATTTCATATACTATCATGTACTATATTGAATAAGAGCACTGAGAGTGAGCATCTTCTCTTAATCCTGATTTTAGAAAGTTTTTGATTTTTCCCATTAGTAAAGTGTTGAATAGGGTTGTCACATATAGCATTTACTATTTTCAAATATTTTCCTTCCATTCTTAGTTTTACCAGGGTTTTAATCATGAAGGTACATTGAATGTTGTCAAGTGCTTTTTTTCATCACTGAAATGTGACTACTGTCCTTAATTCTATATATGTGTGCTATATTACATTTATTGATTTATATATATTGAAGCAGCTTTACATCTCTGAAATGAAATGAACTTTATTATGGTATATGATTTTCTTATTGTGTTCTTTTGGTAAGAATTTCTACATATATACTCATCAAGAACATTGGTCTATAATTTTCCTTTTGATTGCATCTCTGTCTGGTTTTGGTATGAGGTAATGCTTACCTCATAGAATGAGTTTGGTCATGGTCCTTCCCTTTCTACGGTACAAGAAAATTTGGATTTAGCAGTGAATACAACCAGCCTTGGGCATTTCTTTGTTGGGATACTTAATTATTGCTTCAACCTCATTGCTCATTTGGGGTCTAAGTTGACTTCTATCCTTTGACTTTCAGTCTCTGGGTACATGTCTCAGTGAGGTATGTTCCTTGGAGTCAGTGGGTAGTTGAATCTTGTTTCTAATCCAGTCAGATTTTTCGTCTCTTTATTAGCGAATTGAGGTCACTTGTACTCAAGTTGCCCTTGAGGCTCTTATTGGGAGATGTTTACTAATTCCGGTAATTTTGTTTGTCGTTTTTCTGGTTCTTTGGATGATTGCTTATTCTTTCTGAACAGCCATAGGAGCTCTCTAGTTTTCCATGCTATACAGGGCAGAATCCTTCTTATCTCTCTGTTATTCATCTGTTCCTCTCATTAAACTTTTTATTTTCTGTGCTCTCTTGGTTGAGGCTGCTTTTTCTCCCTACCTGAATAGTATTCTGTGGTGGTATTGTGTTCCCCAAAATATTGTGTACCCTAATAAACTTATCTGGGGTCAGAGACAGAACAGCCACAATATTAAACATAGAGGATAGGCAGTGGTAGCACAAGCCTTTAATCCTAGCATTCCAGAGGCAGAAATCCATCTGTTCAAGGATACAGCCAAGGATGGTGACTCACGCCTTTAATCCCAGGGAGTGATGGTAGAAAACAGAAAAGTATATAAGGTGTGAGGACCAGAAACTAGCAGCATTTGGCTGGTTAAGCTTTTAGGCTTTGAGCAGCGCAGTTCAGCTGAGATTCATTCTGGATGAAGACTGAGAGGCTTCCAGTCTGAGGAAACAGGATCAGCTGAGGAACTGGCGAGGTGAGGTAGCTGTGGCTTGTTCTGTTTCTCTGATCTTCCAGCATTCACCCCAATACCTGGCCTCAGGTTTGATTTTATTAATAAGACCTTTTAAGATTCATGTTACAGTATTCCTTTCATTGTCCTCTCCACTGATGTCTTGGATGTTGTGAACTGCCTTAGTTTATGCTTTTCTTGAAACATAATTATTTCCTTGTCAATTTTTGTTGATTCTGGAGATGGCTAATTATATACATGGTTGGGAGTGGGGAATTGCTGTGTACTCTTTTTATCAATAATGCTCTTGTTGAGTTCGTACTGTACATTAGTAGCTTCCCTTTGGTCACTGTAGATTCAATGGGTTATGCTTAGCTTTGTAGGATCTGAGCTAGACAGGCTTTTTCTCCTCCTGCAACTCTCTGGATTATATATCCAGGTGCTCCGGGAATGTGAAAAACAACCACAGCATTAACATCTCACAGCTGGAGACTTTGTCTTTATACTTTCCAAAGTGTATGCCCCCGTACTCATTGGCCGCATTGCTGGAGGGAAGTAGCTGGGTATTAGGCACACTATGGGTTCTTCATAGATTTTTAGACTTATGCAGTGGATGGTAAACAGGCAACTTAGAAGGTCAATCCACCCTCTGACCTTTGGACCAGGGCTGTAACATTAGTCTCAGCAGATGAGACCAGATCCCAGTGACTATGGGTGGGATTGCTGTTTCTTTTACGTTGCTGTTTGAGCAGAGCCTCCTGCTGCCTGCACCTTTTGACTTGTTAGCCTCCGTTCCTCCTATTCTCCACTTCTACTTCCCTAGGCAGTCTGGGACCCTGGAGCTACAGCAGGTGAAATTTGGGCTCCCGACTAGTTGTCTGCATTCAGGTCTCCAGGGCACCTCTGTTTTAAATAGTTACCTCTCACAATGGCACCCACCCTCTGTCCTCTGATGTACAGAGTAATAAAATGGGATCTCTCTCTATTTTCAAAATGCCAAAGAACCCTGTTTCTCCAGGCCTCACAGCAAAATTTGAGGCTTATGAGGGCTGTG
This sequence comes from Onychomys torridus, assembly GCF_903995425.1. Classification (NCBI taxonomy): domain Eukaryota; kingdom Metazoa; phylum Chordata; class Mammalia; order Rodentia; family Cricetidae; genus Onychomys; species Onychomys torridus. The sequence goes on from NC_050448.1 coordinate 103,715,768, forward strand.
GCTTGCCCAGAAAGTACAATTGCCAGTGTCTTTTCACTAGGTTGGCCTAGCTTACCTTCTGGATGAGGCTTCTGCTTTCTCTACCTCGGTTCTGCTACCGGAGCTGTGCTTAGCCTGGCTAATTTCTTTCTAGTGAATTGCCCATCTTTTTCTTAGTCGTTCTCTTACTACATGTGTGAATTTCTAGGTCTCTGCCTCTTTTTCACTTCACAATAGAGTCCATCTTTATTATCCCGACTCTTTTTGAATATTCATTTGAAGGAAGAGTCTAGTCTGCCATCTTCCCAAGAAATCCCTCTTATTATTTTTAGAATACTCAACACAGTTCAATAGAGTCAGCTGCATTTATTCCTGATATCAAAGTCAAGATGAAGTTCACCAGGGTGAAAGGACTCTGATGTGCTGTTTCCTATATGGGATTTCATGTCAAAACTTCCAGATTTTAAGTAAGAAGAACAGGGCTCAAGCCCTGGATGTATTGTTAGTTTGGCTACTGTAAGCTATCACTTATCTCCTCTAAGTGTGAGTATGGCTGTTTAATGTGAACAAGCCTTCTGCTGCTGTCTGTGTGGTTTCCCATCTACAAAACAGGGTCAATGGGCTTTGGTTCTGAGAGTTTGAGATTTGAAATGAATATGCAAAATTTATATAATTTAACTGATACTATTAAAAAAAAGTAACCAATAATTGAGAAAAGTATAACTGAATCCAATGTTTAAAAATTATTTTTTGTGTGTGCATGTGTGGGTTTGTAATGCATGTGTGTGTGTGTGTGTGTGTGTGTGTGTGTAATTAATGTGCATGTGAGTGTGTATGTCAGGGAGAGGGTATGTACACCATAGAATAGAATTCAGAGGACAACTTTATGGAATTGGCTCTCTCTTTCCACTTGTACATGGATCCCAGAGTTTAAGCTCAGGTCTCCAGACTTGTCCAAGATGCTCCTTTACCCACTGAACCATCATTTCAGCTCCTTGAATCCATGTGTTATAGTCATAGAAACCACTTTAGTCATACTAGAGGATGAGTAGAATGATCATTATGACATGTATGTATTAAGCCATCCCCCAAAGTTGCATATATAGAAATCAGAAAAACACATTTACTTCCTTTGAAAACAAACTTTGTTGACTCTTAACTAATCCAAATGTCTTTATTAGCTTTTCTATTTTTCTTCTCTTCAGTATTAACTAGTTTTCAGTATTAACCACTACCCAGAATGCATTATACTAGCTTAACCCTGGCTAAAGAAGCTTTCTATAGGGATGGGAACGTTTGACATCTATATTCTTGAAATCAGCAGTAACTCGCCACACATGACCACTGAGCAATTGAAATGTGGTTATTGTAACTAATGAACTGAATATTTTGTGCTGTTTTCTAATGTAAATATCCACAAGTGGTGATTGGACAGCTACCATATTGAATAGAGCAGTACTAGACCCTACATCATCATAGCCCACCATTCTTCATATCTGAACTTACTTGTTTTTGTTTTGGGGGCTGGGATCTACCAAAGAGATGCACCGCCCCATCTTTCAGCACTAACAGATTTTGTTTTCTATTTGGTTTAACTTCAGTTAAACCTTTAGTTGAGGTACATATTATCAGGGCTAATGACAAGTGTCAATCAGGTCAACTGGTCTAAAGGAGTGTTAGTAACTGGCTTTTCTAGGCATGAGATTTTCTCCAAACACCAGTGGATATAGAAAAATACATCCAGCCAACCATCAAGCAAGTGAAATGTCCAATCCCCATTCATAATATTGTAGCCAGAAGATTTCTCTAGTCCTGCCCAGCAGTGTGGTCCCTCAGCCGCTTATAAAATAATCACTCAGAGGCTAAATATTAATTACCAACTGCATGGCCAATGGCAGGCTTCTGGCTAGCTAGTTCTTATAACTTGACCAATTTCTATTAATCTATAAGTTGTCATGTGGTATTTTCACATCTTGTTTCTCCTGGTGGCAGCTGGCATCTCTTTCTCCTCTCCTTTCTTATTACTGTCTCTCTCTTCAATTTCCTGCCTAGCTATAACCTGACTTGCCATAGGTCAAATGGCTTTATTTACCAACCAATCAGAGCAACACATATTCACAGCATACAGAAAGATGTCCCACAGCATAGTATGAGAAAAAGAAAGAGAATATGGGTAGCATATATAGACCCACCATTAGACTGGCGTAGTCCACTGGCTTCTTAATCCACAGAGACACTTACATGAGTGAATGTTTTGCTTTGGTAAAATTAAAAATTCATTTTACGAGGCACTCTCTGTTTGTTTTTTATAGCCTAGAAAAATTCAACCCACATGTTTCTATTCTGCATGTGCATCTCTCTGCATTGTGCTCGAAGACAGTTGTTTGGAAGTCCAGAAATCCCATGAGTCATTCCAGTAAGGGAAAGGGCCAGATCAGTTCTTCATAAAATTCCAATATGGCCAGAGCAGATTTGGCCAAAAGTATGGCCACCTACCAGTTCAGTTGAGTACTAAGGCAGTTCCTCCCCCTATAGCTGGCTATGTATTAAAATTCAGGAATGTTATCTCTGCATATACAACACAGGGACTAAAATTATCTAGCTCGTGATGGTCAATATTAAACACACAAGAACTAAAAGTAATGTCAAGGTCTGTAACATTTTAAAGAGGAGAGATGAGAACTTGAGCTCAGGCCTCCTGGTTGTTGGTCACAAATACTTTTCAACAGAATCCGTAGTCTCATCTTCATTATCTGAAAGTCAGTGCAGAGCTGAGGAGATAACTCAGTAGGCAAGAGAACTTGCTGCTAAACCATGAGGGCCTGCATTTACATCTCCAGCACCCTTACAAAATCAGGAGTGGCCATGAGCATGCCTGTAATGCTAGTGCTATGAGAGGTGGGGAAATGAGGAGCCTTGAAGTTTGCTGATTGATAGCCAAGCTCCAGGTTCAACGAGCAACCCTGTGTCAGGGGAACGAGTTGGTGCCCTCCTCTAGCCTCAACACATGAGCATACATGTTCTACTCCCTCCCCCCCCCCCCCCTCTCTCTCTTACACACACACACACACACACACACACACACACACACACACACAGTCAGTGTAGTGACAAATTACAAAAATAATCCAGGGTTATTAAGAGTGTATGTGAATATTGTTAATTTTCACTACTAGCCCATGTCTTATTAGTATTTTGATTAAATATATATGCCAAAATATATATGCCAAAAGTTATTGTGAAATATTGTATTTTAGTTGAAATAAAGTTTAAAATAACTGAAATATCCATTCTTCAGTTGAAGGGCATCTAGGTTGTTTCCAGGTTCTGGCTATTACAAACAAGGCTGATATGAACATAGCTGAGCAAATGCCCTTGTGGTATGATTGAGCATTCCTTGGGTATATCCCCAAGAGTGCTACAGCTGGGTCTTGGGGGAGATGGATTCCCAATTTTCTAAGGAAGCACCATATTGATTTCCAAAGTGGCTGTCCAAACTTGCATTCCCACGAGCAGTGGACGAGAGTTCCCCTTGCTCCACACCCTCTCCAGCATAATCTGTCTTCTGTGTTTTTGTTCTTAGCCATTCTGACAGGTGTAAGGTGGTATCTCAGAGTTGTTTTGATTTGCATTTTCTGGATAATTAGGGATGTTGAGCAATTCCTTAAATGTCTTTCAGCCATTTGAACTTCCTCTGTTGAGAATTCTCTGTTTAGTTCTGTAGCCCATTTCTTAATTGGACTGTTGGGCATTTTGATGTCTAATTTCTTGAGTTCTTTATATATTCTGGATATCAGCCCTCTGTCAGATGTGGGGTTGGTGAAGACCTTTTCCTTACACAATGGAGTACTACTCAGCAAAGAAAAACAATGACATCATGAGGTTTGCAGGCAAATGGATGGATCTAGAAAAAATCATCCTGAGTGAGGTAACCCAGACTCAGAAGGACAAACATGGTATGTACTCACTCATAGAAGGATACTAGATGTAAAACAAAGATGACTAGACTGCTACACAACTCCAGGGAGGCTACCTAGAAAACGGGACCCTAGGAAAGACCCAGGGATCACCCAATGACAGAGAAATGGATGAGATCTACATGAACAACCTAGACGAGAGTGGGAGAAATGAAGGGCAAGGTTTGAGGGAAGGGAGGCTTGGGGGAGCAGGAGATCCCAGCTGGATCAGGAACAGAAAGGGAGAACAAGGAATGGTAGACCATGATGGATGAGGACCACATGAGAACAGGAGTGGGCAGAATGCTGGAGAGGTCCCCTGAGGTCCACAGTGATGCATCCTCTGTAGACTGCTGGCAGTGGTCTAGAGAAAGCCTCATCTGACCTAGTCTGGTGATCAGATGGCCAAACACCCTGAAGGTCGGGCTGGAACTCTCATCCAGTGACTGATGGAAGTGGATGCAGAGATCCTCAGCCAGGCCCCAGGTGGAGCTCTGTGTGCCTAGTTGTCAAGAAGGAGGAGGGACTGTGGGAGCCTGAATTGTTGAGCCCAGGATTGGAAAAACACGGGGACAAAAGGCCAGACGAATGGAAGCACATGAATTGTGAACCAAAGGTTGTGGAGCCCCCAGCTGGATCAGGCCCTCTGGATAAGTGAGACAGTTGAGTGGCTTGGACTGTTTGGGAGGCATCCAGGCTGTGGGACCTGGACCTGTCCTTAGTGCATGAGCTGGCTGTTTGGAACCTGGGGCTTACACAGGGATACTTTGCTCAGCCTGGAAGGAGGGGACTGGACCTGCCTGTACTGAATCCACCAAGTTTAAATGAATCCCCAGGGGAGTCTTGGCCCTGGAGGAGATGGGAATGGAGGGGACGGGATGGGGGGAAGGTGGGGTTGGGGGCGGGAGGGGGAGGACAGGGGAACCCATGGCTGATGTATAAAATTAAAAAAATAAATAAAAATAACTGAAATAAAGGAAAGTCACATTTTCTGCTGAATATCTCATGGGAAGGTTTTGGAAGATAGCTCTTTTGTTTTTCCTAGTCACTTTTCAGGGGAAGAGAAGTGGAGTCCTCCTGTTCTATGTGATTTGTTAACAGTGGCTGACAGGACGATGTGCTATAATTCCAGGGATGAATGCCTGGCAGTTCACACCTGATGCCGCAAGATCCCAAGGCTTTTTCAGGTTTTGTTCTGGGGATTTTACAGAAGAGATGTCACTTAAACCCTTAAGTGCTATCAGTCTGTTCGGGAATGCCTGTCTGGAAGAATTCTCCTGTCTCACATTCTTGTCTGCTGCTGTCGTCAGTTCTACAGCCTTGGGTTCTCCCCTAAAAAAATTACATTACCACACAACAGAAGCCTGAGGACGAATGAATGATACTCATGTCCTAAAGACCGTGTCTGTTCCAGGGATGTCTGTACCCAAAGACCTTCTATGCCCAGGCCATTCAAGGTCCTCATAGTTCCAAGTACATTTTTAGAAACAAAACAAAACAAAACAACTTTTAAGGGAACATGGAGTTTAGGTAGTTGGGAATGGACATCTAAGGGTTGATTCTAAGTCAGAGTTGCTCTGAAACTCTAAAGAGGTTAATTAACCTGTCTGTGCCCTCAGTCTCTTGATTCCATAAAAATGAAAAAGCTGTTAGTAGCCAGATATAAAATATATGGAAAACATTACTTGCTATTAAAATTCAGACTGTGTTATAACAAATCTGAATATAATCTCTCCCAGGAAGCTTAGTTGTTGAAAATAAAAATATAAGGCTTCCAAATATTTTTAAATTAACACAACAGCAAAAAATAAATTAAAAATAAAACAAACAAAAAACCAGAAGAAACCACAAACTCTCCTGATATAATTCAGGTTATAAAATAGTCTCATAGAAGAAATAATGGAACAAGAAAGGCAGAGTACATGAGGAGAAACTATTAAAACTATGAATAGGTACAGTTCCTGGAATTTATGTTAGATGTATGTAACTTTTGAAGAAAGATCATTGTGAAATATAAAAATTATGAAAGCAACATAATATATTTATAATGCTAATATCAAACATGGAGACCAAATGCATGTATTGTGTTTGCAATAAAACAAGTATTTAAATGAACCAATTTGTAGGTTACAGGCAAGCTTTCATTCCCATCTCCTTGTTTATGAGCACTGATAAATATCTATATTTTGCCACACTAGAGAGTTGCTCTTTGCACCCCTGATAACTTTATGAAAATGACTAGTTTTTCTAGAACCTCAATTCTAAGCAAGAGCATAAAGGCTTCAGTAATGTCAAATGAAATGGCACTCGTGTGTACATAGCCTTGTCATACACCATTACTGTCTCATCGTTACGTTTAATGATAATCATGCTTGGGGGGAATGCTGCCTTCTGTGGTTTCTAAACTCCCTGTGACTTAGTGACAATGGCTTTCTTTTAGTGATTGCAGATTTAAAGGATTACTGAACCCTTCGGATTGGATTTTTAAAACAACAGAACATCCACCAGGATTTTATTTTCAACTCCTGCTGACTTCGTAAATCATGAATAAAGGCAATGTTTGGAAGATGAGCTGGATGTTCTGGGCCTGCACCAGAGCCAGCCAGAATGTGAGATACAAAAGTGGGATACAAATTGCCCCCATGTACTGAAAAAGATGTGTTAAATGCAAATGTGCTTACAAAGAAAGTGTACTGAGAGTGAGTGTGAGGTATGCTTTGAGTCAGGAGGCAGGTGGTGGCTCTACCTCCCAAGGATAGAAGGGGTTAACCTGTACATTCTTTCCTCTTCAGGATTCTTCCCTCTTTGGGTTTCATTCACCTGAATAGTTAATACAAATTCTTGGCTCAGCTGTTCTAAGAATGGTGCTAATACCATTTTGGGTTCTTTTGTCTGGTTGTTCTTGCATCTAAAACAATGCCAAGCTTTGAATGCTGGCTTGCTCCGATGTTAATCTCTGTGATTTGGACAGCCCACATTTGAAATGGATCTCTTCAGGATTGCTCAGATGGCTGGCTTATCTCTAGGCAACTGAGTTCTCTTTCTCCCCAGTGATAACTCTTTATCAATTTTATTACCCCTTTTAACCTGTACCCTAATTGACTCTTTTGCTTTTAATACAACCATATCTCATTCTTTGCTATAAAATAAGCAAGCTTATTTAATCCACATCTTTCCTAGCCCAGTCCTAATGCAATGAAGAGTCCCATGAGCTTCTCTCCTCTGGGTAGTTCTCAGTCGCCTCCATCTTTACCCACTTCCATTTTGCTTATGTCAGATGGTGGCTTCTCGTGCTTCTTTTCCCGGCTTCCTCCCCACCTTCTGCTCTGTGAAGGCTATTTCATTTCCTTTGGATCTTGCTCTATAATTTCATATTAGGACATATTAAAAACACATCATTCTTCCTTTAACTTTCTTCCTCCTACATATAAAAATGTCTATCATCACCACAAGGAGTTAGAACCCAGTTCTTCATGGAATTCTGATATTCCTTTTCACTGCCTACTTCCTCAGGAAGGACTGATATCCCCACATGTACCTGCCACTGATCTCCAGCTTCTGCTCTCTCAGAAAGCCTGATCAGGGGCCTCTTCCTGGTAGTCATCCTGACCAAATCTGTCTGCTTAGCACTGGAGACTGTGTGCATCCTGGTAGTCCTCTCTCCAGGGTTCTGCTCTCCAGGGTGCTTCTCTGCTGGGTCTTGTCTCTCGACTTCTCTGTCTGAAGACCCTGTGTCCTTCAGTGGTTTCTGTCCTCATCTGCCCCTTAGGAGGATATGAGTATCCAAAGGTTTACCTTTCTGGTAGTCCATATTCTCTTCCCATAAGACAATCTTGTCCTTGTCTTTGTTCATTTGATTTGACCTTTCACATGTTTTCATATAGGAGAAACATTATCTACTCCATTTTACTTTATAGATCATGCATTTGTATAAGACAAATTATGAATACACAATGAAGGTACTACTTTGAACTCCATATGTTGATGACCTGTCAGCTATGCATCTATCACTGAATCTCCTCTTTCTCCTCTCCTTGGAGCGACAGCACATGTTTCTAAAAAATGTAAAGCCAGCAAGACCTGAGCATCTTGAAGGCCTGTCTCCTGACTTTACAAGTACTACCCATTTGCCTGCCAACTTCTCCCAAAATGCTAATGTAAGGGATTTCCCATCTTTTCAGTCTTCCACTCATATTCCCATTTTAATTGATTCAGTTTCTTCTATTTCTTTCCACCACTTTATTTTTAAATATTTAATTAAAGTATAAATACACAATTTTCCCCACTTCCCTCCAACCCTTCTCCTATCCCCTCCCATTCTTTCTTTCAAACTAATGGCCCCTTATTATGTCATTACTATTGTTACATATATATGCATAATTAATAAATAAATGTATAAAACATAGTGAGCCACTTGTGTGTTGCTTTTATGGGTGCATTTAGGCTTTGCATCTATGTTTTAGAGTTTATATGTATGTTTTTAGGACTGACCACTCGGGATCTGGTACCAGTTAGATTGTCCATCCCTGGGAAAGAGCAAGTCTCTCCCTCTTAGCATTTTAGTTGTCTGTGGCTCTTCATCTAAAGATGGAACGCTGTTCAATTGCCCCTGTCCACATTGGTGTGCCAACTGGTGCTGTCATTGTTCAATACTTTTTAAAACAGCCATATTGTTGAGATTTTATGAGTGTGGATTTCCTATCATATTTAGAAGACTCAGTCTTGCAGCAGATTCTGGCCCTTTGGCTCTTACAGTCTTTCTGGCCCCTATTGCAAGAGGTTTCCTAAGCCTGAGCTGGATAGTTAGTTGTGGATGTATCAGTCAGGCCTGTTCCCACCGTAGCCATTCATTCTCTGGATGTCACCTAGCTGTAGCTTAAGATGTTTCTCTGATGGGGGGGGGGGGGGTGAAAGCTACAAATTCCTAGGGGGGGTTGTAATAAGGGTAAGTATTTAGAAAGTAGTTAGGGATTATGCTGGTTTATGAAAATGGGTGTGGTAGTGTTTCCTCTGAGATTTATGACCTCCTTAGCCACTGGTTGTTGTCTAGGTTTTCAGTGCCAAATGTGTCTTCCCTCCTGCTCAGCAGACCTCATGTGCAAATGGAGAGTTGTTGTATGTGTCACTATTGCACTTTTAAGGTTATCTTGCTGTGGTGATTGCTGTGGTGGCACCTCTGGTGTACAGTTCTGCTCAGTTTGGATGTACATGGTATTTTCAGCAATAAGGACTTTCTTTTGTTTCCTAGAAAGCAACCGAGGGCAACAGCAACACCACATTGCTTTTGAAGTCTCTTGAACATGCCTGAAATCTACCTGTTCAACAATGTTAATTGCCACTCTGTTCACAATACTTAAGAAATGAGAACCACCTAAACGCTCTTAAACTAATGAATGGATAATGCAAATGTGCATAGACACTATGAAAAATAAAGAAAAATGAAACCATAAAATTTGCAGGTAAATTTATGGAACTCAAAAACATTTTATTGAGTGAGGTAACCCAGAGTCAGAAAGAAAAACATTGCTTGAATTTCTTATAATATATTTTGATCATATTCATCCCACTTCCTCCCAGATAATTTCCTACCTCCTCTCCTACCCAGTTTTATGCCCTAAACAAGTCCAGTTTGTGTTGGCTCTTTCATCAAGACACAAACTGGAGTCACTGTGGGCTCCCACACTCCTTGGCTGACTATTTTTGTGCATTGGACTTGCCTGGAGTGTGGTTGATACACAAGGAGTCACACTGTTAAAGAAAACCGACTTTCTCTATCTTAGCAGCAATGGGTTGCTAATGGCTGCTCAGGTACGGGTGGGGCTTCAAGCCCATCTTCCTTTCTCCATGCTGTATGTTTGCCTGGCTTGAGCTTGTACTGGTCTTGTCCATGCTGTCACAGTCACTGTGAGTTCCTATGTTCATCTGGCCTGTTGTGATTGAAAATACTGTTTCTTTGAAGTCATCCAGTACCCCTGACTCTTAAAATTGTCCTGTCCCCTTCTCTGTATAGATTCCCGAGCCTTGAGGAGGTAGGTGGTATAGAAGTCCAATTTAGAGCTGAGCACTTCAGAGCTTCTTCTTCCCTTTCTATTGTGTATGATCTAATTTTGTCAAATTGGAATTCATTCATTTTTTTGATCTCCCATTATATACTTAATAGTCTCTCTATATGCCTAAACCTAGTTTTTCTTCTTGAAGAACATGAGTCATAATTAGAACTCAAGTTCAAATCTTTTCAGCCCCTTGGCTTCACAAGGGTTAAAACACTGAGCTCGATACCTTTGTGAAATTTAATGAAGATTATTCTTATTTTCTTTTCATTACTTATTTTCTAATATCCAGCACAGAGTAAATAGTAAATTCTCTGCAGTTTTGTGTTGTTAAATTGAGAAGGAACTCATCTGAAGGCTGGCTCAGAATCTTCTTAGGCAGAGCTTCAGGATATAAGAAGTTATGACACTTAGCTGCCAGCATTAGCAGCGCTTGTTGCTGGCCTCCCTGCTAATAACAACTCGGTATTGTTCACTGTGTTTAGAGGATTTATTGAGCATTGTCAAGCATAGTGCAAAGCACTCTGTAGAATTCCACATACCTCATCTCCAAATTATCCCCATGAGCTGGTGCTAGGTATCACATTCTAGATCCTGAAAAACAACCTATGACACTGGAATACAAATCCAGGCATGTGATTTGATTTAAGTATCTGATTTTATTTAAGTGATTTGAATCAGTATTAATTACTTTATCTATTTTACTACTCTGGCCTCAGTTCATTGAGCTTATTTACATCGACCAATTCATTGTAAAAAGTACATTTGGGATAAAAGGTTTGTATGATTGGATAACAGTAGACATACAGATCCAGAATGTGGAAATCCAAGTGTTGAAATAGATGGCCGATGGTAGGACTTGAAGGGTAAAGAGGCAGATTAAGATAATGACAAAAATGGGATTGTATGTCAAGAAACAAAGGAAAACTGTTTTAGAAACACATATAAATCCTACTCAATCAACCCAATGGGCAGTTTAATCATACATTTTATCAAAAAGTCAAAACTCATTGATGTGAGACATCATGGTGATGTACCTGGATAGTTAGGTTCTGGCCTATTGTAGAGACAACCATACTTAAGGAGTCTAATTTACAAGTGTGTACTCTGCATACTATGTGACAGAATTATTTCCTTTACTTTATTTATGTAAAGTGTGGTTAAATTAATACTGCATAATTTCCCACTTAAGTGGTAGAATATTTTTGCCATCATGAAAATTATATACTTATAATTTCCAAAATATCCAAATTCATCATAAGACAGTTGAGCATGTATAGAGAAGTACAAACATTTCTTTGCCAAGTTCTAAGAAAATGAGATTTCAGAAACAAGAATTTTCTTTTTTCCCAATGAAGATTTTATGTGCTCTTGTAAAGAACAGAGTGAGCACAGCAAACAGTTTCCACTCCCTTAGTTCTTGATAGTTGTGTAACTTTCCCCTGAATGAAATGCTGAGCTTAGTTTGCCAATGGAGTAGGTCATTCCTGCTCACAGCCCATCTCCAGATAGCAAAGAGGAATGCTTATTCAAGCACAAAAAGTACACCCTATGGAGAATGGAAGGCCTTGGGAGAGATTAGGAAGGCTTTAACATGTTTGTAGGAAGAAAATAGAGGACAAAGCTCAGCTCAAATTTTCAGAAAATCAACTGTGAAGACGCCACTACATTAAAGGCTTTAAACATAGGGTATTTTCATCTCTTGGATTAGATGTGAAGGTTACATTCGGATTTAAGCATTGGTAGAGCCTCAGAAACTGTAGCGCACTTTTCTTCAATAGCATTTGCTAACTGCTCTTTGTAACTATGCTATGTGCAACTTCTACATAAGTACATCTTCAGTCTCTTCTTAAGTGGATTTTTTTCTACTAATAAAGACACTTGGCCATTGGTCCTGTGTTTTTAGAGGCATACCAAGCAGGCTTTCCTTTTAGGGGTAGACTAGTATAGATGTGAAAGTGTTCACTGCTTAGGACTACAGCTACTATTCAAAGCAGAGGGATGTAGCAGTATCCAATCATGTCACAGATTGAGGATGGCTGCCAGGTCACATGAAGTAAATTACGGAGAAAAATGACCACTGTCCACGAAGTGTCTGTGTCACTTGGCACACATCATTTTCTTGATCATAAAACATGTATTTATAAGATGATTGGAGGGATTTTTTTGTTCTTTTGTAAGCTAGAGAGAAGTGTGGCTTGGGCTTTGTTTGGTAAGCTGAGGGCCTGTGCAGTCCATGAGGTAAGGATACCTGGAGTCCTGTGTTTGTGTGCTTGCTGCAGCTGTAACACCTGGACCCCAAAACTGTGTATGTTCTGACTGCATTGGAAATGCAAGTGGCCATGGGATTTAATGTCTCTGTTTAAAATGTTGTTTTGAATAAAAAAAAAAAAGATTACAGGTTTTTTGTGTAAATCATCCTCTACATCTTTGTAGGAAAGATGGGAGAAATCCTACCCTAAGGACAGGCCACTGGAGTTGAGGCCTCTCAGAAGACAGCTGCATGGCTTGCCCTGCAGACCACACCAGGGTGGAAAAGATTGTCATTTTCCATGATTGGAAAGCACAAGTCAGACTTAAAATAATGTTCTTCCATTTTTTTCTCTTAAGCAGCACCTAATTATCAATCTTTGACAGTAACTTTTTGTGTGTGTGTGAACAATAGAAAGTACTTGACCACGTGTTATACAGCTTAGTACATGTTTACAGAACTCTGGTAATGTGCTTCTCACACACTGACAATTTCTAAATAACTCTGGCTCACCCTTTTGTGTGCCAGACCATTTCATGTATTTATTTTTATTATCCTAAATTAAACTTTCATAAAATATATTATGCATGTCTATGCCATCTAACATTCAGGCTACATACTTTACTTTTTCTTGATGATTCACGTTCTTTGTTTGGAGTGAATATAATCACGCATCTCAGTATGTGGCTTTAGGGGCTGAAGAGATGGCTCCATCCTCAAGAGTTCTTACTGTCCTCATGGGGACCCAGTTCTCAGCGCCTACATCAGGGGGCTCACAACTACTTGTAACTCCAGTTCCAGGATGTTTCATTCTCTGATTTCTACAGGTGCTTACATCCATGTAGTGCACATAGAATCATGCAGGCACACACATGCACATAAACAAGAAAATAAGATCTTAATATGCACCTTTTCATCAAGAGAGATGTCAGCCTGTCCTATGTCACTTTTTCGCTGCTTGAGTAACTGGTTCTAAATGTCTCTTCCTTCTCCCATATTTGCAGCCTATCTTATATTGTCCTTTGCATGGTGAGAAGCATTTCACAAAGCCTTATTTTTGCAACTATAGATAATGCATTTTCATAATGGAAATGATAGTGGTATACACAGTTATAGAAAGCATTGGAAGTTGTTGCTTTCTACATGTGCTCTGGGAACTGAAGCTAGAATCACATACACAATAATCAAGCACTCTTCCACCAAGCTACACTTCCACACTGAGATGGTCTTGTTTTGCCATACATACATAATTTGTTTTAAAAGAACCCAGTTATCCATGCATGATAGTACAAGTCCCTAACCTTCATATTAGGGGACAGAAGGATCCTAAGTTCCTGGGAAACAGAGTGGAATCCTATCTAAAATATTTAACCTACTTACTAAATTAAGAACGTGGTTAAAAAAATATTTGAGGGGTTGGGGATTTAGCTCAGTGGTAGAGCACTTGCCTAGCAAGTGCAAGACCCTGGGTTGGGTTCGGTCCTCAGCTCTGGAAAAAAAAAATTGAATGAAGATTGAAAGAATTGGTTCTGGAAATCTGTAACTTTGGTGCTGGGGAGGTTGCTAGAGATTAGAATTGATATGTGGCCTGAGCAAGGGCCCTAACAGGGGACCCCTTGAATCCCACTCAGGAGTAAGAATATTTTTGAAAAAGAAGGAACATTGGGAATCAACTGGGGCAGGCAGAGAAAACCAACTAGACCCAAATATGGGTCAGGCAAGAGTGACTGCCTTCATATTTACAGCTAGAACTCAGCACATGCTGAGTGGTTTATAAAGTGACTTTCCCCTTATTTGTAAATAATGTTAGCATTTCAATTTCAAAAGGATAAAAGAGTGAATAATTCCTCACTGCACAAAAAAATGTGCAACAATCTTACATTTATTAGAAATAAACTACCAAAATTGCATAAGAATACAACTAATTTAGGGACTATAGTAACATGCCATTTTGACAATGTATAATATAAGTAATTAATATTGGTCTGGCACACTGGCGTATGGTATACACACCTGACACATTAATATACATGTACACACATGCAGACACATACATACACAAACACATACACACATCATACACACTGACACAAACACATACACAGATACACATATACAGAGTCACATATACAAATGCACACAAACACTCAAGAGACAGGAATATATGCACATAGTCACATACATATAAACACACAGATATATATATATATATATATATACAACACACATAGATTTATATATAAACATACACATAATACATAAACACACACATACAGAGGCACAAACATAGGGTATTCTTTTGGCAAATAACTTAGGGAACATTAGGAACTCTGTCTCCCTTCTTGAAGATTCATGATGCACAACAAAGTTATAAAAATCATAAGTTCTGAAATAAACAGAAATCTGTTTAACTGTGTCTAAGCAAACATTTCCCAAGTATATTTGAACACAGGGCATGTTGTTTACATTGAATACAATTGAAAGTCTTATATGGAGCAACTGTAGTAAATGCAGATCTCATCCTAAACCCTATTTAACATATAAAACATTATGTCCAGGAAGGTTTATTAGAACCTGTCTTCCTGGTGCTACGCCCACAATCATACCACTTTCAGCTAAGTCTACATTTTCATCTTCCACTGAATCCTAGATTCCTTCTTTCTTTGGGACCTTTAAGACTCTCTCAGCAATCACCTTTAGGGCTGTTCACTAGCCCATGTCTTAATGAACCATCTTTACATGTTGCCTCCTCTATTTCCTGCTCTAGTCCTGACTTCTTATCCTTGTCACTCAGAATCACTGTGCTCCTGTTGAATTCTTTTATTGTGATATCTTGCCTTTTCTTAAAATGCAGTGTGTCTATAGTCAAATTTGTGGTCCCAGGAAATAGACTGTTCTTTCAAACATCTCTATTTCTAGTAACAAATTTCTTACCACCTTGGAGATGATTTTCTTGCAGCCAATTTTTGGACCGTCTACGCCTTTTGTCGTTTAGATCTAGTCATAGGTTAATTTCTCACAATGTTTTCTCTCGTAAAGATCACCCCAGTCCAGCCACTCACTTCTGTTTTTTCATCTCCATTTTAGAATCCCGTGTATACATACAATAGCAGAATTCCATATTTTCTTTCTCTCTTACCAGTCTCTTCATGTTTTATTATATTTTATTATGATTTAAACTTGATTCCTTAGTATTTACCCAAAAGATAAATCATTGTTTATTTGTTAAATGGGTGTTTATGTTCTGGCCACACACCATCTAGACAGTAAGATGACCTCATGTTCCACATTTCAGGGCCTGCTCTGTTGTTAGCAACAGTTGCCCTCTTTGGTGATGGAGCATGAAGTATAAGCAGGAAAGGTGTGGTGAAGGGCTGGTACCACAATATTTGGACATAGAGACCTAGTGCAGAGGCCAGCAGGAGAGGGCATGATAGGACTTCATTTGACACATACCACCACAGGCTCTGAGATGGGAATTGAGCAGACTATGGGTTATTCTATTCCTCTCATAGCTAACTCCCACAATGCAGCAAAAGTCATGGATGAAATCCTGCAGTTCCCGAATTCCTTACCACACAGTGAAGGTAAGACAGCAGGAGGAAAAGCACTGGGACATATACGGTGTTTATTATTTGGTATTAGAAATCACAAGGGATACACACACACACACACACACACACACACACACACACACACACACACACACACAAATAAAAAAAGAGGAGTTCTAAGTCAGAATACCATCAGAATACAAATCATGCTTCAGTCTCTTTGAAGAAGGATCCATCTTAATGGGACTACAACCATCTTGGCTGTAGCTTCCATTTTGCCTGCCAGATGCTTGTGGTGATATACTGTGTATAAAATAAAGCTTGTCTGAGGACCAGAGAACAGAGCCAGCCACTAGATTAAACATAGAGGCCAGGCAGTGGTGGCACATACCTTTAATCCTAGCACTAGGCATTAGATCTGTCTGGATCTCTGTGAGTTCAAAGTCACCCTGGTCTATATGAGATTGATTCAGTCTAGGAGAGAGACAGAGCCAGGCAGTGGTGGCATACACCTTTAATCCCAGAATTTGGGAATCACATATCTTTAATCCCAGTACTTGAGATCTCATGCCTTTGCTACTGGTATTTGGGAAGCACACACACCTTTAATCCCAGCACTAGGAAGGAAGTGATGTGGCTGGGCGGAGAAAGGGTGTGAGGAGACAGGAACTGAAGCTTTTCAGAGGCTTTCAGTTAGAGGATTCGTGGAGATAGCATCTTGCCTTCCATTCAGCCTGAGGATTTGGGAGTGGTGAGAAGTTTCTCTTGTGGCTTGTTCCTTTGTCTCTCTGATAGTTCAGCATTTACCCCAATATCTGGCTCCAGGTTTTTATTATGTGACCAAATAGGATTCAAGCAACAGATGATCCTACTATTTGTCCCAAATCCTATTGACTAAATGGTCATCAAACTAGAGAGCATGTTGCATAGGCCACTACTTGCCAGACTATTTCTTTTTCTTTTTTAAGATCTGATCATTTATTTGGTACTCTTAAAGACTTATTTTTGGTTGGACTCAGATTAAGAAATAGAAGCTCTCAGTAAGGATAGCCTGTATCTTTTGGCATTCTGTTCTTGTCATATTTCTCTGGCTTCCTTCATTTTTCTTGGCCTAAAAGTTCAGCATATTCTGCAGCCTCTTCTTAATTTTTCATAGCGCATAGTTTCTTCAGAGCAATATGTTGATGTTGGTGTTGCAGGACAAATGAAGTAACAGGTTGCTGTATTTTGGGTGATTTGGGCCTGGTCTTACCTTCTTTGTTTAAGGGCTTTCTATCAACATGTTGGTGGACAACAATCTCCTTAGAGAGACTGAAAGGCTTTCAGATCCTGTTATCACCTTTGGGTACCGATATCCAAAACACAGTAGTATATGTCAGTCCAGGAGCATCCTTCTCCCCACTTTTTACAATAACCAAGTTGAGAACACTCAATTTGGTATCCACAATATATTCCTGAACTAACTTGTACATCC
The DNA here is from genome assembly GCF_903995425.1 of Onychomys torridus. Lineage (NCBI taxonomy): Eukaryota > Metazoa > Chordata > Mammalia > Rodentia > Cricetidae > Onychomys > Onychomys torridus. Next base: position 103,733,032 of record NC_050448.1, read on the forward strand.
TTGCTCCAGTTATCCTTGGTTTATAACAAGAACACCCCTTATTCAACACCAGGTGCACTCTGCCATGGGACAGCATACCTTGCTTCATGAGAAATCCTTGGTTTTTGCTCCCACCACTGACGTTGGCCACACAACCCTTTCACTCTTCACCTAGAGCACCAGCAGCTACTTCTGTGGCTCTGAACTTCTCATACAAAGTACAAATTTGGACTTGTCTTCCACATCAGTGAGTCTCTGACAGTGGGAAGGAGATATTCAGCTTCATCTTTATACATCTTTATACCTCCCCACAAGGTTCCTTAAAAGAGAGCACAGAGTATTCTTTACCGATGTTGTAAATGCTGAGAGTTTCAGAGGAAGCCCAGGTGCACTCTGATTGTCCACCATTTCTTTTGTCTAGGTCAGCATATAAGCTCCACCTCCCTCTTTGGACTATGCCCATATGCCTGTCTGGTTGCTTTTGAAGGTATACTTTTGTTCCACCAATTTTCAATAAACAGCACTGTGTGCAACTTTGGATCTGCCTGCCTCTGTCTTCAGTCTTCAAGCATTGTATGCCTTTGCTCTCATACATCTGGATCAGGTTTTTTAAGTCTCTGTTGAATGTAGTCTGCATGTCTGTCAAAGGCCACCATTGCTCCAAGACATTTCTTTTCATTATCGATGGCTGAGCCTAAAGGATCTAATTTATGTATTTGAGGCATCTGCTGCTCCTTCCAGTGTTGCTGAGCACTAATTTAGATCTCTTTCACTGAAATGGCTTCCTCCCTAAGTTTCTTAGAAAATCAGACTCATTTCGGAACAGCTTCCCATTTGATTGATAATAACATGCTTTTCAGAGCTTTTCTCTGTTAGTTAGATATATGGAATGGGTTTGCATGCTAATTGAACTCAGGTAAGAATTGTAGAATGATCCAGAGCACGGTGTGTCATGCTATGTTATGAATATATGGAAGAAGACTTTTTGGCAGTGAAAGAAGTGTATATTAGCTTCCTGCCATTGAGAAAAATCTGAGCAAATCAGTTCAAATGATAAAAGACTTATTTGATTTTGTGGTTTCAGAGATATTAAGTCTGTTAGTCTCATTGTTTTTGGCCTGTTGTAAGGTTGAATATCATGGTGGAAATCACATCATGGGGTAAATATACATACCTCATAGCAGCCAGCCAATAAAAGGGAAGTAAAGAAGATAGATACATAGATAGATACATAGGTAGATACACAGATAAATAGAATGCATTCCAAAGGAACAACCGCAGTAATTAATATCTTTCAGCTACTCAAAACATTTTCATAGACCACTAAGTTATGATACCATCAAAAGAACAAGAATAATCCTTTGACAAGGTTAGTATGCTTAGGAATGAGCTCATCACCTCTCTATAGCTTTTCCAACCAGAGAAAAAACCTTTATCATATATAAGCCTTGGGGAGGACATGTCACATTCACACCATAGCAAGAGCCATCACGAGCTCTCTCTGATGGTTCAGAGGTCAGTACCAAGTAATCTAAGAGATACAGAGTCTGTTCTGAAATACGTCAGTTGGTCCAATTCTCTTTCAGGGGTTCTAGAACAGGTGACTTCATAATTTGAACCCTTTAGATTTGGGGGTTTGATCCATTCTGTCAAGATAATTATCCTACAGAGAGATGATCTCACTTAAAGAAGTTATCTCAGCCTAGACATTTTTTCCTATTGTATTTTTTGAAAAAGTCAGTGAGAGCTTGATAGAAACCAGATTTCTTCCTTACATAGCAGAGCCAGAAGGGGAGCAACATAAACATTACCCACTTGCTGATACAGATAACGAGAATTAATGGTGGGAGTGGAGAGAAGACCACTTGACTCCATTTTGTGGATTTTCTGGAGAGAAGCACTTTTAAATAAATCACTTTATTTGGATTTAAGCAAAATTGTCTGTCTCTAAGCTTCATGCATTTAAAGAAGCACTTGTGAAGTAAAAAGAGAGCACTTGTAAAGTTATTTACTAACAAGATTCCAGGTAAAGGCAACAGGCTTTATCCATAATGCTCCCCCACACCTCCTTCTGTGTTCTTCTCCCTTTGCCTTTTTCTCTTTGTTCCCCCTTTTACAGAACATTCAGGAGGTGTGAGCTTTTCTTTACAAGTTGTGTGTTCTGTGCAAGTAGAACTCTGGGAATCTATCTATGTATCTATCTATGTATCTATGTATCTATCTATCTATCTATCCATCTATCTGTTTATCATCCATCATCTATCTATCATTTATATTTGCTTATCTATTGTCTATTGATCTATCTGTACATCCACCATCTATCTATCTATCTATCTATCTATCTATCTATCTATCTATCTATCTAATATCTACATACCTATCTAATTTCCTATCAGAATGGAAGGAAATCACCCATGCAATAGAGTGCATGCTTTGAGAGTTGGAAGGACTGCTTGCTCTACGTGCAACAGAATGAAATTCACACTGTGATAATTGCTATTTCTGGCCTTTGATGTATCCAAGAACGAAGCAGCTTTTACTGGCCTCTATGCATTTAGATGGTTGGTGACATCAAATCCAATTATCGTCAGCTGCATGACCACTGAAGCTGCTCTCATCTGTGAGTGATTCCTGACAGCAAGGAGAGGGAGGGAGTGCTCATACTCCTTACTGTAAGGCAGGCTAGTGGATGGGGTGGGGCAGGAACCCTGAGGACAGCACATAACAGGAGGGCTAACATATTAAAGTAAAGCAGAACAGATTAGGAAGGAAGAAAGCGAGGCTGATGGTGAGCTAGCATTGAATGAATGGATTTTGAAGCTGTCAATTACAAACACCTTTTTACAAAAGGCCAAAAGACAGCCTGCGGGACTGATTGTCATTGTCACAGAATGTATTCCCACAAACATTTTCATATTTGTGACTCTCAACTTGACAATTCTGGAGCCCTGTAAATGTCAATGCTTAGTTCCAAGCCCCAGTCAATTAACTGGAGATCTTTTGATGCTGGGATGCTTATGTGTAGCAACAATGGAGGACCACTTACTGAGGAAACACTGATGGTGATGCATAATCCTTAGTATGCAGAATTTCCCATGCATTCACATTGGCATTTCTGGGCCTGAGATATGTGAAGTGCCTTCCTCTATTAAGGTAGTGTCTTGACTTATGTTTCATTTTGCATACATTGTGTGTGTGTGTGTGTGTGTGTGTGTGTGTGTGTGTCCATATCTATGTTTGACTCCCACAGATTCACTGTATTATTCAGTAACAATGTTTTTATAATGTTAATGTAACCAGTGGACAGGAATGCTTGGGGAATGTGGTGTTTGGGGAGAATTTCCCTTCTTTTCTATAGTACTGTGTCTATGTACTTTTTATATGCCAATGTGTCATTTTTATTCCCACTGTTCCCTACACTTGCTTAATAATATATAACTAAATAAATAATCTGTAAAGATAGAAGTATATACTTAGTTGTATGTCCTACAAAATAAAATTTGCGTATTATGTTCAGCCTCTAAATCTCCATCTTCTGTGTTCTCACTCACCCTGCTCACACATGTCTACTAACTTCTGACATTGACTGATGAGAGTTATAATATTGTGATAAACACTCTGAATATTAACAAAACATGGTCATGTTAATGATTTATTTGAATATATATTTTTCATAATACTTAAACAGATATGATGTCTACCCAATTGGCTATTGCTAAATCTCTTAAACTATAAATATCTAATTTACTTGATGCCATGTTCCCAAAGTCACATCAGTTCATCATTGCTAACACACAGGTGAGCTAGTATTCCTATCTAAGCTAAAGATTTGTGAGTGCCAAAAGACTTCTGATAAGTATACGATTATGTTTTAGTTTCAGTTTGTGATATACCCTCACAACTGGTGTTAAATTTGAATTAATCAATGGGCTATCAGGGCCATGAGACCACTCCTTCATACTCCTCCCAGGTAGACTAGAGTATTTGAACAAGTGTGGCAAGGACAATCTTTTCCAATGTAGTATAACTTGAATTTTATGATAATAGATATTTTTTGGGGGGGTTGTTGTTTGTTTGTTTAATTCCTTTTTCAGTCCAAATATGTCTTCTTTTTCAGGTTCTTGGCAATGATGTTTCTTCAGTACTTATATTTTACTCTTCCTGCTTTTTCCTTTTCTCCCTCATGACTGGCATGCCCATTCTCTTTAGCATTTAAATGTTTATGAATTAGTTCTATCTCATGATGTAAACGTTGTTTGGGTGTAATGACCAGATCCTTTACTACTTACCAGTACTGCTCGGTGGGAGAGTCCTCCAGAAGTGAAAGTATAGTTCTTAAGCTAACTAGATATGCTCATTTCCCCAGACACCAGGATCATCTTATCTAACTACTTCAGTGCATTATAGTTATATCACAATCAGTTTTTAGGATAGATTATAAGGTTATAATAAAAAGAACAAAGTCTGTAAAGCATAACAGTTTTCTTATTTCTCTTAAGTAAAGGGTGTGGATGGATGTTTTCACTGAAGATTAAAAAAATAGTAATTGTAAAATCTAGTGTCATTCTGAGATATATTTAGATACTTTCCTTCTAAAATACTTTGAATTTTCTTCAAGACTGTAGATACTTTTCCAACTACAGAGTCTGACAAGTGAAGTCTCTTGAGCCTACCCCCCCCCAATGGATGTTTTATTACCCATTAGGGCCTTTCTACCTTTTCATCTTTACAAAGTGAATAAATGTTTTTCTCTGCAATATTCAGTCTATAGATCTTTCTCTTGAGACACAAATCTTCTCTTGTTCTTTGTAGCCATAATTTTTTTAAAATCCTATGATATTTTCCAGAAGAGCCGAGTTTTAACTGTAGCTTCAGTAGACTCAAATGTTAAGAATATAAGTGAAATCAGGAAAGTTAAGGTCTTTTCCAGTCTAATCGGTGCATTGTTTGGGGAGATATTTTCACACACTGCCTTGGGTGTATAAAATCATTCAAATTTCTAAAAGGAGTTTGAGATTGATTATCTCATGAGAATCTGTCCTTGTGCGAAGACTGTGTTACTTCTATTAACCCTTACTTCCAATGAAGGAAAACATATTTTATGAGTATGGTATGACAACACCCCTCAATTTACATGGAAGACTATGGGAAAAATCACTGCCCGCATTCATCTCCTGAATGCCAGTTTCTGTATTTTGACCTCTACTCATATGACCAGCCTAACAGGCAATAGTGTAAAAGAACATAAAAGAAGAAACAGTAGAAGTAAAACATGAAGAGGAGAGGGGTATCCTTACATCTGAACCTTGTAATGCATAAACTAAGTTTCAAAATTAGAAAATGTAAATATGAAGAATATAAAGAAATATTTTAAGATTAGCAAGACTCAAACAATGTGATAAAGTTCATGAATTGTTCCTCAACCATGCTGATGCTCTTTCTTTCTGCTTCCATCCTCCCCTTCCTTCCTTCCTTTCCTCTCTGCTTTTCCTGTAATATTTATGAGAGTTGGAAAGATGGGAAGTTTAAGATTGGTACAACTGAGAAGTAATACTATTTAAAACTGAACTGAGGAATAGTGGATAGGCAATTGCCTCAATGCTAATCATGTTAGCAATCGAATTAAGGAAGGTCCCTTTCCTTTTCCTGTGTGAAATTCTATAATGAAAGCAATAAATGATCAAGCACTAGAGATAGTCAGAAAATAACTCTATAAGAAGGTGACAACTAGCCAGGTGGAAGTGGCTCACACCTTTAATCACAGCACTTGGGAGGCAGAGCTAGGTGGATCTCTGTGAGTTTGAGGCCAGCCTGGGCTACAGAGCAAGATCCAGGATAAGCACCAAAACTACCTGGAAAAATCCTGTCTCAAAAAATTTAAAAAAAGAAAGAAAGAAAGAAAGAAAGAAAAAATTGACAACTAGTACTCCACTGTTCTGCATAGCAAATTCTTTCCTTCCCATTTTTTCCTTCCAAGTTTAAATGAAAAAAAAAAAGTCAAGTTCTAGAGAAAACAAGTGGACAGAAATGCTTGGATTTCATTCAGACAGACCAATGTGTTCTGTGTCATGATGTCTTATTGCACTGAGCAGAGGGATTTGAATCCATTGGCTATTGTGTGTTTTCAAAATGACAAGAAGACTCCCAAGGGACACATCTGCTCCTGAAGTGCTTCTTTCTTTCTTCCACTCTGGCCAACAACATGTATTAATCAGAAAGAGTATGTTAAACCATTATAGACATTTATCATTTCATCCAAAATATCTTTTGCAAATTTGATTATGTTCAAAGATGTTATTTTAGCATAAAAAGCTCCTTGTTACTTTTGGTCTGCCTGTCAAGATTCACTTCAGTGATGGAACAGGTATGAATATTCATTTACAGGAAGATGGCATCAGGGACAGATTTAAAGAAGCAATGAGGTCAATATTTGGGAGCTTCATCAGCATAAAGTACTAAATTAGTATTTATGGTTGACTGACCACAGCTGGATAATTGTATCCTTCATATACAGGGCTGAGAACTTGGACTTTATAGAGTTGGGATACATTGTAAACTGAAAGAGAAAGCTCTATATCTTGGTTCAGTGGTTCCTAGAATCTGGTTTTGGGATGTTTAAAACACACATATTTCAACCTGCTCTTGAATGCTTAAACCAATTTCAGATCTAACAGCTACCACGCACTGGCTCTGTGTGAAGTCTCTCAGACCCTTGTTCAGATTTAATCTCCATCTGAGGTATGAACTGCTAACAAGGAAATTAAATAATTTCCCCAAAGATATGCAACTAGACAGGAGTTGGAGGATTCAAGGTTTGCACTCCAACTCAAATGGCTCTACAGATGGTGCTCTCTACAGTGGTACTCGGCTGTTTCAGACTGCTGCAGAACTCATAGAAGCACCTGAAAGGAAGAGACTATGCTTCGTTATCAGGCAAATTCAAGTAATAGCACATCAATACATCCACTGACTCTTGCAATGTCCAGATTAGGGAGTTTTGTTGGGGCACTGCAAATCGCCAAGGCCAAATCTCTATAGATGAGTTAGGATTTACATTTGGTGGTCCAAATCTACTTTTCTTCTCTGAAGAAGGGTGAACAATGTTTATAAAATGATGATGGATAACAACATCTTCAAAATCTAGACCACTCATAATATATATGGCATTTATTTCTCATTAGAGGAAGAAAAACAACACATATTGGTCAGCCACAGTATGGAGAGACTGATAGGGTACAATTCTCATAGAGCCCAAAGCAATGTACCCAACAGTATTAATTACTTTCCTTGACAAAGTAACTGACAAAACCCAATTATAGGAGGAAACATTTACTTTGGGTCATGGATTCTGAGGCTTGCAGTCCACTGTAATGGTGAATGCACAGCAGAGTAACAGAGGCAGAAGGAACATGTGGAGGAGGCTCCTCATACCACAGTAGACTAGAAAGAAAGACTTGTTGAAAGAAGGGGCCAGGCTGAAACTTTTATAGTCCTGTTCCAGATATGCCCTACTTTATAAACCTCTCCTACTCTCCATGACATCACTATCCACTGTGTCAAAGTGTTAAAAAATAATGAGTCCAGGGCTGGAGCGATGGCTCAGCAGTTTATGAACTTGTTGATCTTCTGGAAGATTGAGGTTCAACTCTTAGTACTTACATGGTGGTTCACAACCATACATATCTTCTGTTCTAGGGCATCTGACACCCTGTTTTGACATCTGAGGGTTTGAGGCATGTATATAGTACATGCACATACATGCAATCAAAATGCTCATGTGCATAAAATAAATGAATAAGTCTAAAATTTTTTAAAAGAATCATGAGCCCACTGGGAACATTTCAAATAGAAGTCACATTTAACTCTCAGGATATTACTTTAAATCTCAGTGTCTTCAATAGAATAATGGAATGAAAACATATTTCCACCTCTGAAATCATTCCAAGAATGGTTAATATTCATCTACAGGGCTATTTTTAGACTTCCAGACTTGATTTTTTTCCAATTTAAATACACATATTTAACATTTATTGGTGGACCGCTTGGTAAATGCTACATCTACCCCGAGAATCTGGTATGTAAACCATGACCACTATGACAATCTTGTTAGGTCTGTTCTGCTTTTACCTATACCACTTAGATAACAAATCTGTTGTGAGGAGAAATTAAATACTTTCTTAAGGTTCACAGAGCTAGATCAGTGGACAGAAAGCAGTGGAGCCTGGAAACAAAGGAAGTGGGCAGGAGGCTGCATGTGAACTCTATAGAAGAATCCATCTGCATGGGCACTGGAGAGAGGCACTTCCACATGCTATAGCAGGAAGAAAGATCACAAAGCAAAAATAATACCCCCAAGAAAGCAGACCGTTTGGGAGAAGTTGACATGGCTGTAACCATTCACATCCTTCTTGTGACGAGCTGGCATCTTCCTATTAACCTGTGGAATTTTCTGCATTGTCCCAGGCATAAGTTGCAATAAGGAAAAGACAAGAAAAAAAAAAAAAAGCAGAAAGCTGAAAGCCCTCTATGACAAATGATGGCAGAACAGGAGGGAAGAGCAGCCCTGTGTCCAGATTCCAGATGGAGAGAGTCTAGGATGTCAGGTAGAAAACCATTTGACTTACGGCCTCAGTCATTGCACAAGAGCCGCTTTTTGGATACCCATAATATATGCGGAATGTTGGAGCATGGCTCAAGCTCTTCCTAAATCTTCTTTACTGTAGTTTAAAGCCCAGAAGAACTTTTGAGATGAGAACTTGAAGCTAGGCATTTCTTAACAGTAAGTGTGATGGTGAATCCACATGGATGGCACAGCAGCTCTGGAGTCTGGATGGGGTTTGGTTATGCTTGGGAAAGATTTTTGAAATGTTGTCCTCAGTTTCCTTATCTGGAGAGAACAGGTTGATAAGCTTGAGGAGTTTGAATGGAGAATAAATTAACGTAAGTGAAATGTTTGAAGCTCCATAGTCACACAGGTAGTACATACACAGTGATCATGTTAGGTTATAAACTGAACTTCTAGTGAAAGTTGGTCTTTGGCTTTCTATTCACCCTTCAGAAATTATGAAGACGAAGTTGTTGTTGTTTTCCACTATCTTGTGATATCTGCTATATGTATAGTAAGAGGGCCATATCCCCTATACTAATATCAGTTTCATTATGAATGATAGTCAGTGGGTGGAACTTTTTCTAAAAAGTGATGCATTAATTTCTTTCGAGTCTCTGTGGCAAAACAGAAAAAATGAAAGTGAGGAGTTTGGCTTCAAGGGGATGTCTGTTCATCACGACGGAGGAGGTTTGGTGCTAGGGATGACTCCATCAGGAATGTGCTATGGCAGCAGTTCATGTGTCCCCGCACAGGAAGTAGAAAGAGCAGCAAGAACCAGGGGGTGGGCTACCCTTCAAAGACCCTGGAATAGTGGTTTGCTTTCTCCAGTCAGGCCTCATTTCCTTAAGACCTTACACAGCTCTAAGTATTGTCCTACATACTGGGGACCCACATTCAAACTGGGAGCATAAGAGAGATGTTTCACATTCAAGACATGGCAGTGTCTATGAAACCAAATGTAGTATTTCTTAATAGTTAATTTTAATGGCCATTTTTCTAAAAAATTTCACACTGTTCAACACCAGTCTTTTGATATGAAAGCTTAGAAAGAAAGCCCTTGTGTTGGAACAACCCAGTGTTATTCTTGCTCACTCAAAATTATTTTTTCTCTAGGTAGGATATTTAGCTAGAGCTACCAAATCCTAACTCCTCAATATAGAATCTTTACTAACTTTCTAGTTATTATTATTATTATACCTTGGGATGTGTGTTTTATATATATAGTTACATATCCTTTATAATGGGTACTTTAACAGTTAGGCAGAATTAATAAGAATAAGAACTATGAAATAGTTAAACTTCTGTCCTATAATTTTTTACCATAATAAGAACCCTAAAAATTGAAACTACATATATATATATATATATATATATATATATATATATATATATATATATTTAAACATATTTGTAAAAACATTCACATGTACTCAGACTGATACTTACCTATCTTTCAGTATTTTTCTGTCCCTGAAGAAGACATCTGTAAGTAGTTTCTATTGAATGGGATGAATGTCCATAGCCATGACCTCACACCTTAAGTTCTCAAGACAGCATGTAGTTGAATACTCAGAACTTACCACAATGGTGATACAGAGGGAAAACGAGTATTTTACAGCCTATGTTCATTTTCCCCTCAATACTGAAATTTTAAGATTTCTTTTGGTGGAATGCCTTAGTTTTAAAGAGCAGGCAACACAAAACGAAGACAAGCCGTGATTAAGTGCCAGGACTTCCCACATTAACTCTGTTACTCGAAGAGTTTTTGCTTCTATAAACCTATTTTTTCCACTTGTAAGACAATAATAAAGTAGCCTTCATCTCATTGGCATATGGTGAGAATTACATTACATTTAGAAGCATATAACCCATAACTTTTACCAAGATCACATAATGTGAACCTCATCCATTTGGATCAGGCTGGTATTTTGGAAGGCATTGCAACAAACCTTGAAGATTCAGGGCCACATCCAGCCAGAGATGGTCACAATTTTTTTCTTGGTTTTTCAGGTCAAATAAAGCAGAGCTAAGGAAGTTCATATAATTTTCCTGGCACAGAAATTGAAAAATCTCCATGTGAGAAGGCCAATGAGATGGAGGAAGACTGCTTATTTTCATTAGGTTGAGGATATTTCTCTTTCTGGAGGTTTACATGTTTTTCAAGTAAAAGAGTTTTTTTTTTTTTTTTTTTTTTTTTTTTTTTTTTTTTTTTTTTTTTTTTTTTTTTTCCCTAGCCAAGCATGGTGGCTCATACCTGTAATTATAGCTGAGGTAGGAAGTTCATGATTCAAGGGCATCCTAGGCTACTTTATCAATAACTTTGTCTGAAAATAGAACAACAAAATGTAGTTGTCAACCAATGCTATATGCACAGTCAACATATATACAAATCTAAAATTTTAGTATTAAAGGCATGACTTTGAAAAGAAAAATTCATTTAGTCAAAAATGGAAATAAAACAATGAGATACATTCTTTGTTATAACACATTCACACATTCACATGTTTCCTATGTATTTATCCTTCGAGTAGTGGTAAAGTTACAATAAAATATTAGGGAAGCAAATCTTTTCTCTTGTATGATAGCTATCATTCAATATGCTATAATGATTTTCTAAATGTTATTTAATCTAAGGTTAGAATTCACTGAAAAATGGTAGGCGTAAGTGAACTCATTTATGACCACACATTTGTCACAAAGCCATATATAGTGGCTACAATTTAGCTGGCTTATGGTGAAGTACAATTACAAAATTCTTACAATTAGTATTTGTATATTTACAATAAAATTAACTGTATCACCGCACATTCAGAAGCAAAAGATCTCTTCCTACACACGAGCCTGCAAAATAATTGAGGAGCTAGCTGGAGTGGAAGTGAAATTCAGTAAACCAGCTTTGACATTGTACCATCACAAGGAAATTACGTGCATTAAATGTGCCATTCACACAATATAAATCCTGACCTAAAACCTTTTAAAGTTTATTTTGTTTATATACCGCAAGACTATTTTACACAGAAGTGGCATACTTTCACTGTCAGCATATGAAGGATGTGTATTGTATGTTGGGACTTTGTAGTAAATTATGTATATAGTGATGGAGAAAATACTAATACAACACGTTTTTTTAAAATGAGCGAGATTTCCATAATAATTAGTTTGACTTATTAACCACAAAATTCATGTTTAAAAGTAACATAGGTATTTACTTTTAACTGAAAGTAAGATTAATCTTATTTTGAAGGTACAGCTAAACCTATCAGAACTATTAAACTAATCAAGTTTGCTGAGAACACGTTTGGGATTTAGTGCTTACAATTTCATGTTGAAATTGAAATGAACCAGCAACTCCAGTAGAGGGCACTGTGCACAGGTCTGCACCCCGCAGACTCTTTGTTCAGCCTGCGGTTCCTCTTAACTCATGCAGGGGCTCCCTCTGCTGTCCTTTTAGACCTGAAGACAAATGTGTCAGTGAGTGCACCCCAAATCTCAAGTCTCAAGACTATAGCATAATGCAGTTCCAGATCATCCCGACTTTGGCACCCAAGTCTGAAAAGTTAACATGCAAACTGAATGGAAAAATGTTATTTCTTCTAAGAAGATTGGGTAGGCCAATAAGGGAAAGTGAAATGATACCTTCAGACTACCCACCAAGAGAAGAGCATGACGTAGAAATGGAAACTGCAAACAACTGTCAAATCAATTAAAACGTGAAGATACATGTACACACAAGTGTGTGTGTGTGTGTGTGTGTGTACCTGCTCAGGGAGAAAGGTAGCATGATGGAGTAGAGAGACAGTTCCTATCTGACCTCTTGTAACTTTCATTCATAGTGTTTTTATTATAGTTTTTATCTGTGATTGTATTTTAAATGAATCCAGAGACTACTATTTGGCAAACTTTTAGGGTTTGTGCACTTATCTAGTGGGATAAAGGGAAATAGTTCATGTTTAGACACGTGTAAAGAAGACATATTTTGAGGTAATTACGCTTATAATTATTTTTCTAAAGTCACTTTCATGTTAAGTGGGAGTGTTTGCCTGAAAGGCATTCTTCCACTGGCTGTGAATCTCACTACAAACTGAATAATGTCCAATGTCTGTAACAAAGCAGTTAGCTAATTAATGAATTAACCTTCATTTTAATTTCAAATCAGTGTTATTATTCATAGTTACCTGGATTTAACTTAAAACCACACATTAGTAAATGAAATTGCTTTGGCCTTTGTACCTTCAAGCCAAACACAAATCATGGTTCCAAACAAAAGTGTGAAAATTGTAAGAATGCTGAAACCTATTGGCCTTTTAAAATGAATACCGATAAATGAAACCTTCAGGCTTTAAAACACAAGGACATTAAAGCTGGTTCTCATAATTTGTGAAGTGAGTTTTATGATTGCTTTTACCTGAGCAGCAGTAATGGTATATACTGGATACATAATAGTAACAAGACAGAATTGAGCAGTATATACAGCATCAGAAGTAGATAAATTTTCAGGTCTGTTGTTCATCTTCAAACTCATCAGTCATGTGGTTCTTATGGGAGAAAACCAACTTCCTTCTTTTTATCACATTTAGCTTATAGTGTTTGGATTAATAGGTTCTAGAGTTCAGGTGTGGTCCGGCAGACTGGACACATAGCGTTATGCTGAAGCATACCCCAGCAACCACAAAGGTCTTAGCTACAACTCTCAGCAACACACACACACACACACACACACACACACACACACACACAAATACACCAGCCAATTTGTTTTCATATTTAATGTATATAATACTTTGGTGCTACTGTATTTGTAAAATCTGGGACCAACATTTGAGGAAAAATAGAAAACTGTTAAGATGATTTTTATTACCACTGAAATGTTTAGTTTCATTTCTAGAATCTATACTTTATTATGGTTTATTACTTCATAAAGAACATTTCCGTGATCTGAAAGGAAATGGGGAAACCATTTCAGAAGTTAATGTTTTAAGTGAAGGGATCTATTTTTCTCCTGTTTGTTCTCATTTGGGGGCCAGTAGCGGTGCAGAAAACAGACTAAGTTTTATTTGGGTTCTTTTTGTTGTTATTTCTTTGTTTTTCAAGATGGGGTTTCTCTGTGCAGCTTTAGAGCCTTTCCTGGATCTCACTCTGTAGCTCAGGCTGGCCTTGAACTCACAGAGATCTATTTGCTCCTACCTCCCAGGTACTAGGATTAAAGGCATGTGCCACCACTACCTGGCCATTATTTGGGTTCTTTAGGGCAAAGAGGAAAGAAATTCTGACTAGTGTTTTAGTGAAGGTCTTGATATTTGGACATGACAAAGGATGGATTTTAGTCCCTTGTCTTAGAATACACTCAACAGAAGCTTACATTTCTTTCAATTGAACACACAAAATAATAGCCTTTACTAGTATACTTTCATGTGCTCAGTCATTGTGAAAAACAGGTCACAACCTTGTGTTTAATATCTTTATCATGGTTAAAAGTGATGTTAAAACTGAATTTCAAATTTCTGTTCTCACCAAGTTCTTTTTCTAAAAGCAAAAGATGCCATATGGAGGATGCACAGACTCCAAACAAAATGAGACAGTTTACTTGATATCATACTACAAATCACAGTGTGTGTGTATGTATAAGTGTGAAGTGTGCTCTGTGCATGAACACATGGAGGCCAGAGGTTTGGGCACTCTGCATTCTCCACTGTCTATTCTGAGATAGAGTCAGTCTATCTGTATCTGCCTGTCTATCTGTCTGTCTCCCCCCCCCCCCCCCATTCCCAATGGCTTTGCTGGACTGGCTGGCCAAAAGTGTCTGGATCTACCTCTCTCCAACATGTTCCTCCCAGCTTAGGTTTATACTTAGCCTTTAATTGGGTTCTAGGGATGTGACCATGGAGTACTGCAGTCATTTTACCTAATAAACTGTCTCTCTGTCTATCATCTTTTACACAAAATAAGACTTAGATTTCAATAATGTACTGGCATAAAGGCATAATTATTGATATAATTCCAATTAGTTCTAAGTGACTGGGGGTGCTTTATGAAAAGGGTGATTTAGAATTCTTATGTATGTGAAGTGCTTTTTTTTTTTTAACAACTGCTATTAAAACAAAATAAAACAGAGTCCAGTTCATCCAGCACCCTCCTCACTATAACTAATGTCTGAGGATCTGGCTGAGTGGTTTGGGCTGGACTTCCTGCCTGAACCTGTTATCTGAAGATAGAACAAAGACAAAATTTTAAAAATTGACAAAGATTCTTGGCATTTATTTTATTTTATTTTATATTTAGGAATGCCTAAACTTTTTATCTAAACCAATTATCTCCCTGTGTCTACATCATTATCTGGATATACAGCCCATCCTTTCTTTCTCTTTATGAGAAGGGTGAAGCCAGAAGTTTTTCTGTGTCCTGCCTAGTCCACAGCTGCTCAGACCCAAGTAAACACACAGAGGTTTGTATTAATTTAAACTGCTCAGTCATTAGCTCAGGCTTACTACTGACTAGCTCTTACACTTAAATTCAGCCCAGTTCTGTTAATCTATATGTCACCACGTGTTTCTGGGCTTTACCTGTGTGCCATTACATGTTGCTCCCTGGACAGCGGGGCTGATGTCTCCTCACTCAGTCTTTCTTTTCCCAGAATTCTCTCCTTGTTGGCTTATCCTGCCTATACTTCCTGCCTGGCTACTGGCCAATCAGCATCTTATTAACCAACCAATAAGAACAACACATATTCACAGCATACAGAAAGACATCCCACAGCAAAAGGGGGCATAGGACTTTCTCCCAAGGACCGTGTTGAGTAGTGCCTACATACTGCAGCAATGAGGAAGCTCTGCAGGTCTGGGAAAGCAGAAAAAAAATCAAACTTGCCCTCATTCAGAATTACTTACAGAAACATTTTAAAATCTCAAGAAATAGTTTTTATTTTTTTTGGAGGAAAACTCCTACAAAATTATCTGCTTTAAATTTGAGTGATTGTTCATTTTTTTTTTAAAAGATAAGAGGGATAAAGACTATAGATAATTTTCATGGATCAAAGCAGATTGGTTTAGCTATCTGTTGTAAGGTTTTACTTGAATCTTTTACAAAAGATTTTCAGTTAAGTCTTGTTAGGTCTCTGTTTCGTAACTCTAAGTTCTGTGCTATTTACAATATTTTAACAGGGATTAGTGGAAGTGAGGTAAAGTGGTAAACCCCCACATTTAAATTTTTTTTCTGGCAGATTTTAGTTAAACGATCACAGAATATTTGCACAGGGGGAATGAACTGATAGAATGTCATCTGCCATGACTCATGTGCCTCAGCCTCTTTTGTGGACATTTTTCCCCCATGGAAGTCATTTCATAGTAAAAAACCCAAACAGCTATTCATTGTCTAACTGCTAAGGTTCATGGTTACCACCTAGAGTAACATGATTACACCATAAGTGTGATTAGACGTTTCAGAAAACTGAAGCAAAAACTGCCCAAGGATGAAACAGCTCCACCATTCTGTGAGTCCAAATCCTTTAGAGGATGCATCATCATCAATGATTCCTCATGATGTTACACTAGGTTTGAGGCTTAGTATGCCTGTGGACAGACTGCACAAGTTACCTTCCTACTGCACATGACCTTTTGCACCTACAAAAGACACACACATACACACACACACACACACACATTTTGAAGAAATCCATGTTATATGCATGCATTTAAATATTTAAAAAATCAAATATTCCCTCTCTCTCTCTCTCTCTCTCTCTCTCTCCCTCTCTGTATGCATCTGTCTGTCTGTGTCTGTATGTATTTACACACAAGTGCCTCTAGAGAGCATTAGACCTCCTGGAGGCAGATGAATGTATAGAGTGGGTGCACGCTGTCTAATGTGAGTTCTGGGAACAGAACACATGTCTGTTGCAACAGCAGCAAGTACTTGTAACTGCTGAGCCAGCTCTCCAGCCCTGTGATCTGTAACTTTCTGTCTTCTTTTTCTAAGATAATACCTCTCAAAAGACTTTAAAGTTTATAAAGTTTCCTTTAACTTTTCTACTATACTCACATGTAGCTAGTTCCAAATCACCTATACCCATAAAAATTAAGCGTTATTTTTCTACTTTAGGAAATGGTACCTGCAACAGTTTGTTCTGGGTGTTTTGTTTGTCATAGAAGAACATCATTTGGATGCTGAGCTGGTGGATGTTGATCTGTGGGAACTGGCATAGTTTTATAGCTTGTGAGCCTAACTAGGATCAGCTATGCCACACAACTCCTTACACTCACCACTGCATCTCTGTGCATCCATGCACCTGGATGAGTGTCTTCATAGAATACCTACTATGCATTTTGACACCTGGGGATAAAACACTTAGCCTAGCATAAAAACATTGCTCAATAAATGTTTATTGAAGAAATGAATAAATAGGAAAAATTATAAATGTCTAGCCACATGCATGTCTGTTTTTTAGTTTCAGTTTAGCCAGCATATACTAAGTGTTGACATAGTGAAATTTGCTTTGTATTTCTCTTCCAACCTTTTTTATTTCCTCTGAAGAAAGAAGAACTGCATATTACCTGAAAGACTATGAGGCCATTGTCCCACCTTTGCTTGGAGATTTTTTGAAACACAGGTGAGATGTAATTAAAGAGGACATAGGAAAAGTACATTTTAAAAGCTGGTTTTCTAGTGATCCCAACATCAGTTACTATGCTGAACTTCAAAGTTATCCAGTTTTATTTCTTAAAATTAAATGACCATAACTTGAAAAATGTCTAAATTCTGGACTGGAAAAATGCTCAATGTTCTCGACTTCTGTGTCCCCACAGATATCAGGAAGTGTGCCTATGATAAGTCAAGCAGCCTGCATTCTTTAGCCACAGGTCCCCTGTGACAAATAAGCACTGTTTATTCTTCCTGATACCAACTTCAGCCTCAAATACAGAAGAAAGATAACTGATATCTTTGTGACAAATATTTGGGATTTAATAACTACTAATAAATTTGTGTAACTAAAGTTTTCATTCTTAAGGATTAGACTTTTAAACACATTTGTTTTCCAAGCTGTCGATTGTGCTATGATATCTCGTTTGTATATATGTGCTCATAACAGAAACACATAACAGAATACAGATACAGTGTGTCTGGATGTTTACATATTAATATCATACACACGCATGCACACACACACACACACACACACACACACACACACACGCACACATGCATCTCTTTTCATTTCTAAATTGGCCGAATGCATTTCTGCTTGTGTGTGCATGAACTCACAGGCACAGGCTTTCACAGGCACACCCACGTATTTCCCCAATTGTCATCTGCAACCTTGCACATTATTATTTCCCAACTTCATGGCCTCAAGCATGAACACACCTTTCCTACTCTGTTTACTGATTTACTCCTCACCTGACAAACCTTACCCTGTGACCCACCCTCTCATCCTGTCTGCATTTGCCAACAGAAGAACCAGTGCTTGAAATCCCTAACTAGAGGAAAATATCATTTGTCAGTGGCTAAGTTTAGAACTCGCAGAAGGGAAACTAACACTTGTGAGCAGTCCACTGGATTTCTGGAGCCACCAGATGTTGCTGCTTGCCTTCAAGCTTAATGATGTCTCCCACAGTGCAAAGATTATAATGTTTCATTTCTCAGTGAACTTAAGTGAAAAGCCATTATTCCAGAAAGAATATGGCTTGTCCAGGGAAAACAAACCAACACCAGTTCTCTAGTTTCAATCCCTACAGAAAGGCATACCTCTCATGCTTTAACAAATAAATTTTGATGCTCACTAAAATTTAGTTTAAGGCAGCCTGGCTCTGTAAGATCACTGGGAAGCCAAAGCTTTCACACAGAGATCATGTGCACATTTTGCTCACACTATATGAAACTAATAATCAAGAGATCTGGCTGAAAATATGTTTAGCATTGATGACCACAGAAGTCTGCCTTACAGCTTATGTGGTTGGGCTGACAGCTATTGCATACAAAGAATGTTCAGCTTCAACTAGCTTTCCCAACACCCTGACAGTGAATTACCACACATCTGCAGCAAAAAATAAAATTGTTCAATGCAAAAGAATAAGCTTTAACCCTTGCTGCCTAAGCTAAGTCTGATTCATAACGCTACCACGGACTGAGAAAGACCCCTTCACTGCTGGCCTTCACTATTTTAAATTTCACTTCGCTAGTAGCATTTATTTTTACTTGCGGGTTCAAATTAATTGTTCAGAATATAGATTTGTACTCCATTCTTTGAGACACTTCATTTTTAGACTGGGTTTCTGATGTAGGGAAAAAACCTCAAAAACAGTGTATTTGATACTAGAATCTCCAATTAAGATACTTCATTTGTGTGTGTAGCCCCACACGGTGGTAAATCAAGAGAAGGCCACAGGTATTCCTCTTATGGAGCAGACTCTTAGTTGCCCACATGGTTAGTTTCTAGTGTGCATAATGAAGCGGCCCATGTGATTTCCAATGTGCAGCTAATTTATACACACTTACCATATTCTCTTCAAGGCTCTCTGCTCCTTCCCTTCCTGTCTGACAATATGCCGCCATGCTATAAAAGCCCTGATGCCCATTTTCAACGATTAGCTGTACATCAGCATTACCACCACAAATCCACAAGTTTCACATCAAGCATTAAATGGGATGAATATTGATCTACTAAAGAGGATTTATTTATTTCTAGCTCTATCCAAAGATCAACTGCTAGCAGCTTTTGGGGGATCTGTGAAGCTCTCACAGCACAAAGCTCCTGCATACATGACACTGGACTTGACATTTCAGTTCTGGAAGAAAACCAAACAGTAAATTCAGTGCAATAATCCTAGATAAATGAGATGATCACTGGAAAAGCTGAGATAGTTAAGTGGTCTATCAGAGAAGTCCAACGGATGGTATTGAACAGTTGCTACCTAGAAACTTTACTCATGTCAATATGGTCCAAAGCACCATCATATCAGATGCCAATATAATCACAATAAAACTGTCTCTATCTCCTGCCTGGCTTTGATTTCTTTCTCTGTGTTTTTAGGGATTCAAAGTGGCTGTAAATAATGCAAAATGTGACAAAGCTTTAGCCCAGCAATTGTTTTGAATATGGATAGGCAGCATTGTAATGTGGTGGAACATATATGAGATGCATTAAATTGAGTTATGTTCTCTAGCAAGGCCAGGAGACTCCCTATTCCTACGCTGAAGCACAGCTTGAGAGAGCACATCTGTGTAAGTTAAAGCTGATCATTTTTATAAGGCAAGAAAGGTCAACTGTGGCCATAAAAATGTAAAGACTTGCTGAGTTACCTCTTTCCCCCACAATTTAAAAATGCCTACCCTCCTCTGTATCATTCAAGTCCTGTATTCAATTGAAACT